>NC_135690.1:13373141-13973141 GCF_964276395.1 Gasterosteus aculeatus
TGTGTTTCATAATTTAGATACGTAACAGGTTCGTGTTGAGGTTTGATAACCGATGATGCATCAAAAAGTTTAAAAATAATAATAATAATTGGATACAACAAGCCTCCTGGTATGTGAATCGTCACGTGCCGTTTAACGCGTGTGCAGTGACTGTGCGTTCGTACATTTGTACCTGCGTTTGTCTTTCCAAAGTCTTAACCCTGGCACTAATTATATATGTGGCCTTCTTTCTCAGAAAAAGTGCACACGCTATTTGCTACCGTGACAATTAACCAACGACGCTCTGCGCTATTAAGCGGTTGGCGCGGCTTGGCCCGCGGGCACCTTCATCAGGCTGCTCCCTTTCAGCGCGTTACGTAAGTATCTTTGGTTGCTATATTGCTGTTTGTATTTTGCTTGCTCGAGGGGGGGGGGGGGGGGGGGGGGGGGCGGGGGCGGTCTGCGGAGTGCATGCGTCACTGTGTGTGTGTGCGCGCGCGCGCGTGGGGGAGGTCCTGCGCTTTATAGGCTCCTCTGCGGCGCGTCCACCGTCACAAGGAGCACTGAGCGCCGCTGCCTGCAAGGGAACGCTTTATAAAGAGCTAAATTTACCCGAACTTTACGTTGTTTCCTGAGCTCTCACAATTGGACGGGGCGCGCTCGGGTTAGAGACTTATAAAGTTCCGAGGACCTCCTTCACTTTTAACACTCCACACGGTTCATGTCTCCGGAGCGCACGGAATCTGACTTTTGAGCAGAGATATAGTTCTTATTTCCACAAACGATGGCCTTATCCGGGGTGATGCTGCCGTCATTTCGACATTCTCAAACCAAAGAGAGAAAACGTGGGAAAACGTAAGTTGAACATGATCTTGTATTGCGTTTCAAAATCTGTGGATTTTTATTTTTCTGTTTCACCCGTTTTGTACTGATTCATTAGTAATCGGTAAACCACTGGAAGTAACTGTAAAGATCAACGTCTCACTGTTTTATTTCACAGAAAACCATATCTAACAAGGTGTATTTCTCCTTACAGAGGTGGAAAGGAGACACGGACAAACTAGTCTCCGCCAGCTGCTCCATGCTTGAAATGGTACACAACCTGGACAATCACAGCAAAAGAGACGACGAGGATCTGAGCAATTACTTGGATCTGGATTTTATTCTCGCCAACACGACCGGCTCCTCAGACAGCCCGGGGGAGTTTGTGGGCACAGCCGACTTCAGCATGTACGCCGCGGGCACCTCGGCGCCGTCCTACGCGGCAGACGACCACCGCTCCCCGCCGCCGCCGTACGGCGCCAGCCTCATGACGGAGCTGCTCCGCTCCGAAGGAAACACCAACAACAACAACAACAACAACTACGGCATTACGCGCAACCACTGCCTCCAGGGGAGGTTTCATGTCAACGCGGCGCACTTTCCCCGCCAGGACATCAAAGTGGAGCCCCCGATGGAAGGCTACGGCCCCGTTTTGGGCATGGTGCCCCAGAGCTGCAGCAAAATCAAGCAAGAAGGCAACGTTTCGTGCATGATGTCCTTCGAGCAGCCGCGGGTGGCCATCTCCCCGCGCGCAGCCAGCAACATGACCCCTCCTCTGAGCCCCGAGGACCAGGGCGTTTCGGACTGCCAGGCACAGCTGTGCCAGCCCATGAACTACTCACAGAAGTACCACGCTGCATTCCCGCACCACCCTCAGGCCCCCCACATGCAAATGTCCTACCACCCTGCGCACGCCGCCTTCGGCATGTACGACGAGGGTCTCAACGTGCAGCCGGGCGCGCAGAGGGTGATGCTCACGCCGCCCTCCTCTCCCCTCGAGCTGCTGGACTCCAAGCCCAAGAGAGGACGACGGACGTGGCCGCGGAAGCGCACGGCGTCGCACACCTGCAGCTACGCGGGCTGCGGGAAAACCTACACCAAGAGCTCACACCTGAAGGCTCACCTGCGAACTCACACCGGTAAGTCTGAGCCCACGATCCGTCGGCATGCGTGCGCAAATTACGCACACGCCCGAGTAGCTCAAAAACCACGTCTGCCTGTTGACTAATGATGTCCCGTTTTTGTCCCCCCCCAGGTGAGAAGCCGTACCACTGCAGCTGGGAAGGCTGTGGGTGGAAATTCGCCCGCTCCGACGAGCTGACCCGTCATTTCCGCAAACACACCGGTCACCGGCCCTTCCAGTGTCACCTGTGCGAGCGCGCCTTCTCCAGGTCTGACCACCTGGCACTTCACATGAAGAGACACATGTGAAGGTGCTCACATCAGGACTTTGAGGGGGGGTTGTGTTATTTTCGTATCTATTGTTTTTTATGTATTTTTTATTTAAATTGCTGTCCAAATGACCAATGACCAATGACCTTGTTTTTATATGTAATATTGAATGGAAAAGTTTTGGTGGTTTTATCTTCTCGATCTAATAATGTAGCTGGTACTACTTTGGTTCAATACAGGCTTTAGAAAAGCTTTGTTTGCTTTAGAACAGGGAGACCAAGAAGGGGCTGGCCCAGTACATATATACTACTCTTCTTTGACAGATCGGGGAACGCTGTGTTTGACACAAAAGTGCCTTTCCACGACTGTGCTACTGTAAAACTTGTAGTAGAACGACTTGGCCACAAAACAGTACATGTCCTTAATGACAGGGGTGAAATGCACGCCGTTGACTAACACGTGCAGAGACAATGTTTTATTTAAACTGCCTCAATGTCTGAATGGCCTGAACTGCTTTATTTTATTGATCATTCCTATTTGGGGTAGCTTTTGTCCTCTCTGGTGTGAAACTCCTGGATCCAGTCCCTGTGTTCGCTATCAGGGCTTGATGCCCTGTGCATTATTTTTCACTTAAATTTATATAAATATGTACATGGTTTTTATACTGTAAAATGTATATTTATTGTAAATATTAAAAACAATGAAATTGAACCTTTTGACTCTGGAGCTCTTTACTGTTTACTACAGTCATTTTAATCACATATTGTTCACACATTCAGCTCAGTGAACCACAGCCACCAGTCAACAGGTTTCATATGTGCATCAAATGAGTCTAGCATGGTAAGTAGGTGGGGCAGGCTGCAGACCATCAGATCACTTACACTAAACAGGTTATACATGTTGCCATCGTATCCCCAATTTTGAAATAAGGACACTTGATTTCCACCGTGATGTTTTGCAGCTGCAAGACACAGAAGGACAGCCGCTTGTGGGCTTAGCCTATAAATACAAACACCCCATTTCCATAATTACAGAGTGAACCGGCAGCAGTCTGGACAGAGGGGCACAGCGAACCCTCATCAGGGAGCCCTTAGACTCCCTTTCTGATGGGTAGAAATTATAGAAGTACATCAAAGGGCCTTAATACTACAATTACACACAGTCGCTGTGCAGTTTCAAAGTATCCGAGTCCGTGCGTATGATGACTGCATGGTGTCAGTGAGCATTTGTCTCCGCCGCATCAAAGGCTGCATTGAGTATAGATGCATGACGGCCAGATGGCCTTTTGAAAAGTAGATCAATATTTAACATTATTCTTCAAATATATGGTGTGTAATGGCCACAATACTCTGCATGACATTTTAAAACTTAAAAAAAAAAGTGATAATACCACACCCTTCCTCAAAAGCGGTGCCGCACAGCTGTCTTATCTTTTTCTTTTTTTTTTGACTTGAATGTGTTGGACACTTATCACACATATCTATAGAAAGAGGAAGTACCCAATGTTAAAAATATCAGCAGTGGGAGATGCAAATGTATCCCTCATTTCACGCCACTCCAATATCAATGCAGTATATGAACACCATCTTTTATTGAAGTCTTTTTAACTACGTTCTGCATTTTATTAAAGCATATCTGATTTGAAAAATGGTATAAGAATGTAAAACCCCCCCTTTTGTTAAATTAAATGGTTCTTTTTAATAACCACATACATATTGTTATACATCACAATGTTGATATCACCATCACTGTACATGTGCTGTAAGGTCTGGAACATACAACGTATACATTATGTGCCAAATAACCCTGATTAAAGTAATATAAATTACAAGGATGCAATATTTTAAGTCATTTAAACCTTTCAAATGGAGTATAAGACTTTAATAACACAAGGGAAAGAATGAGTGTTGAGAGGAAAAAGCACACAATTGAAGGCAGATGTCCTTGTGCGTCAGTGGTAGTGTGAAGCAGTAGAAAGAGTAGAAGTAAACGCGACAGGACCAGTATAAACTATGTACATTTATACTACTCCCACTTTATATTCTCAGTTGTATCGGAGAGCAAATTGTTTCGGGCGTAACAACAAAGGCACCCGATCACAAACAATTCTGACAAGCACAGGCTGTTGACTTCAGGTGGCTTTTTTTTCATTAAAAAAAAAAAAAAAAAGACCTTGATGATTATCGCAAGCATCTTAAATGTGAATGGAAGAAGCAACCGATGATAGGGAAAAAAAATTAAAAAATCTACAATTTGACAAACCAATTGTTGCGCCGTGACTTTAAATGAAAAATATTCTACAGGATATTAAAAAAAGAACTATTCATAGAATGCAATTTACAAAAGCTTCATACACCACAGTCATTGCTTTTGTATATAAATAAAACAGTACAATATTCTTTAAAATGTTGTTTAGGCTTCTGGATAAGGCATGGTGATTAGCCGTAACACGATATAAAGCCAGCCAGTTGTAGCGCAGTAGCCTGCTGGTTTGGCTTGCGTTAAATTGCTAAGTTCAAATCAAGTCCCCCCGCATTTTGTCCTCGACTACAGTTGCCACGTAGTTTGGGTCACCATGAGCCGTAAGTAGTTTCTAAAAGTGGACTCGTTTGACCCGAGCCATGGCTGGAGAAACACGGGTCTCTTGACACAAATTGGTAACAGGGGCCGCTAGTCCCGACGGGCCAGCCTTGGTGCCGTCGTTGTGAGCTTTCGGACGGAGGACTGTGAAGAGGAAGGAGGAGGAGGAGAAGGGAGGTCCAAAAAAGATGTTGGTTGGGAGCAGCCGGTCAGGCTCTGGGCACGTCGGCCCTGCTGAGAGCGATCGCCAGCTCCAGGTCCTGCTGCTCCTGCAGCCGCAGCCTCCGTAGCCTCTCCTGCTCCTCACGCTCGCTCTCCCGTTTCACCCACTCCAGCTGCTGGTTTTCACTTCCAAACTAGAGTAAAAGAAACAAAAATATGTGATGTGGACCAAAAGAAAAGAAAAGCAACAACAACAACAAAAAAGCAGAGGAACAGGCTGAAACGTCAACATAAAAGAGAGAAGTCACTATGCAGGAGGCAAAAAGGTGGATGCAAATTTTAAATCTTATGCTTGTCATTAGGCAGGACTTCAAAAGCTACGGCAAACGCAACTGAAAGGATTTGATATGTAGCAGCGAGAGGGAAAAACAAGCTGCAAAACTACACACGTTTAGATTTCGCTCGGACGAACAAGAAAGCGGCACTAAAAGCTTCTTAGACAACACAGTGACATACTGCTGCCATCAATTACTGGGCACGCGTGTACCGTAAACATTCAGTGCTTGCGCCAGGGATGCAGAGGATATTTATTCCAAAAAAATGGACATGCTCATGAACTGCGGACAGATTTTTCACATGCAAACGGCCGACCACCACACCCTTGTACTGCACCATCTTACCTTGATACATTCAGATCCTGCAAGAATTACAACACAGAGCTCGATAAAAAAATAATGAAACACGAATCACGATTCACAGCCGCCATGAGGGATAAAATGAGTTCTTGTTAAGTCAAAAGATACAAACCAGTCCCCGCCCCCCAAAAAACCCCCACTGTGCATCTCCTCTGCACTTGAGAGCGTGCACAGCCGCTGGGCTGTACGTGATGGCAAAGCAGCGGAAGGAGGAGGACAAAGACCGTTTTCCCTCAGTCGGGCGGCCCTTTGGGGCACATCATGCTTTGACAGCAATAAAGCCTTCAGGTTGTACTTCAGGAAAAAAAAAAAAAAGAAGCTCCTGAAGTGCTGCCTGACCGGGCAAGTTCACGGTCTGACTCGCCGACAAACGGTGTCAATCTTGACTTTCCGCCAAAGTTTCGACAGCAAGCATGCAAAAGCTCTTTTACTGGGACGGCAACCATCAATCTCTTTTACGCAGCGACGCAGACACATTTACTGATACGCCGAACCCCTGAAATGCTCAGAGATGTTCAATGTGTTGTTAGCAAACAGCCAATCGACCCACAGGACGGCGCACTAATGTCCCTGTGAGAGGGAGAGTTAACAGAACGAGGGCCAGTCGCAGAGAGCCGAGTTCAGCAGATCATGCAGACAAGAACAACAAAACAAAAACAAAAACAAAAAATGTTGCTGGAGGAGGACGAAGTTCAAATGAACACATAGTCAACACACCAAGCGAGGGCCTTCACTTCAGAAGCCACGAACAGGTCAAATGAGTGCACACCTTGGTGAGCGATGTTCATTATTGTGGGGGTTTTTTCCCCAGAGAACCGACAGCTTTAAATTCATGGCATGTGTAGTTGACACATATTTGTAAAGAGAAGAAAAAAAAAAGGTGTTAACCGCATTTTTGAGTAAGGCTCACTGATGCATTGAAGCGTATTGTAAATAACTGACACACCCATGTCTACTGTTAGCTCTGATCGCGTTACCATGAACGTAGCCCTGTTTATTCATCTCTCAAACCTTCTGACACAAAAGGCTGCATTTAACAAATGATGGAGATACAAGTGACAGTATGCAACAAAGAAACCGTTGCAATTCCAGTTTGAAAAACAAAACAAAAAACACTACATTGTGTACTTTTCACTTCTCCATCCCCGAAGGGGCACATGGCAGCTTTGCTGGCTAACTGCGGTTACGCGCCTCTGCCCTTCGATGTGTGGTAAAGCAAAGGGGAACACCGACTTTCTCACGCTGTGGCTTCTGCTAAAAAGAAGTAAGTGCAAGGTCACAGCAAGAAGGGCACGGCCCGAGCAGATAGAACGTGAGGCTGAATTCATCCAAAAAGTAGCCTCATCTCACAAGTGAACACTCGATATTTACCCTCTGTTGTCTGAATAACACCAACGACAGTTCTTAACTCTGGAAAAAACATCGTACCACACCTCTGCTTACAGTTCTTCAAAAAAAAAAAAAGAAGAAGGGGGGGGGGGGGGGGGGGTTGCTTTGCCTTTTCTTTTTTTATATTGAGCACCGCTTTTGACATCTGTATTTAAACCATGCTGTGCATTTTTAGAGCAAATCCAGCACTAGATAGGAACTATGAACACCTTTAATGAGCCGCAAGCACACCAATGTTCAAACACACAAATCGAGGCTTACCATAGGGAGGTGCAGGTCGGGAAGGCACATTTTTCTTTGACGGGAGGACGGGGTTGTCTGACTTCTGTTCACACATGAAAAAATGCAAATGTAAACTAACAGAAATGTCAGCCCAACACCTTTGGCCCGATACTAGAGATTTCACAAATGTGATAAATGAGTAGAATATGAATTAATTTGATGATAAGAGTAATAAAAACACAGCTTTTTGCAGCTGTATGGAAAACAAGGCTTTTTATGGTACAACTGTTTCATAACCCTGAGAGTCTCCAGAGCTCACCTTTGACATCTGAGCAAAGTCAGCAAAGCCGCCTCCCTGGTTAGCGAAAGAGTTGCTTGCAAAGGGGTCCGCTGCACCGAACCCGTCTGTGACAGAAGTACATCAAAAACATTTGAATACATTTACTGGAAAGGGAAGTTCAGACTCAAAACCTGAGTCCTGAAATGTATCCTGAAATGGGCTGCATGTTATTTTCAGCAAGGCGAGCGTGGCATGACCCTTTCGTTTTCCATGTCATTTCACATAAAAACCTGGGAAGCAGAGACCTTTTTTTGTTTAACCTGACGTTCGCATACGATCAGATAATTAAAGGGGTCAGTCGGCGCACTGTTAAAACAGAACTGTGCCCGGGTTGTTTTGAAGCTCGGCGGTACGCCGCTTAATGATAAAAAAACAGCAAACTGCACATGGTTACAGTGAAAAAAAACCTAAATATTGTAATAGAATCTGTTTGTTGTGAGTGTGCGACCACAAGAGACCCCATTCATGTGAAGTACGCAGTGGGCTTTTTTTTTTTTGCTTTACGCACAGTAACTGGGCTCAGGTCTACAGTTGCCGCTGTGTTCTTGTGAAGGTGTGCAGCATGGCGAAGCATCGACCAGAGTCCCCCACTAACTTAAAACAACTTCCGCAGCGAATGGGGCGAAGCAGTTCAATAGCAGCAGATATAAAGACGGGACAGAGGCAGCAGAGAACTGGTTAGAGGAGCGGCACTGTGTTCTAGGAGAGAAGGACCAGCAGTCACAGAGTTTCTGTTATCCTTGGCTGCTGCAAGCCTCCTGTTTTTCCAGGGTAGGGTAGGGGGGTATTTTTAGTTGGCCAGCAGTTAAATGCGTAGGTACTTGTCTAAAAATAGCCCCCAACCACAGGAAAAATTGAAGCCGCAAAAAAAAAAAAAAAAGGGGTAAAAATTGTTTGCCCCTGATTCGCACCAAAAATAAAATCTAAATCCAACACGTCATCCAGAAAGGCAAAGAATGAGCCTTTGAGACCTGTTTCACAACCCAAAACGTTCCAGCGTGTTCGGGCCTCGAGTTCAGAGTTGCATTCTGGGAATTGAGACGACAATGTGTTTGTCCTTTTTTCGTCCTATTTGACAAAATGATGTGACAATCATCTTATTGCAGTTAAGAAGGTGCACTGACAAGAACAAACAATCCTTATCAAACAAATGCACCCCGTTTCAATCTTTACATTTACAGCTGAGAAGGGGATAAAGCGCTCCGATCCAGGCTTGCGACCCAAAACGTACCTGGTTTCGGGCTGTGGGATTTGAAAGGATCTCCACTGCTGAAGGTTCCCGGCTGAAAAACAAATGAAACAAAGCACAAGTTACGTGAGGCGGTCAGATCTTCATTAAAGTACCTACACAAAGACGATGTCAGCACATCCACTACAAATGTGTCTTTGTGGCACTGGTTTGCTCTCCAAGTAAATCGGTGAAGATCTCGTCTCAGTTCCATTAAACATGGACATTTCATTTTTTACTTTTTCACAAAAGAGCATTGGTTTTAAATAGGAAAGAAGCAGGATCAAAGAACACCATTTGAGCGGTAAAAAGCGGGCGGGGTTTCATACCTTGGCCGGTGGTGTGGGTCTTCTAATGAAGGGCTCCGAAGATCCGAACACGCTCGACTTGTCAGTTCTCCTAAAAAAATCGTCGGGTGAGGTTCCTTTGAAGGGGTCGCTTTCTTTGAAGGGATCTGCTCCAAATGGATCTGTAAAGAGGAAAAGCCATTGAGAGCTCAACTGCCGATGGACTTTAAAATCGACTTCAGCCTCAGTAAAGACCCTTTTTCACAGCATAAAAAAGAAAAAGAAAAAAACTGCTTGAACATACAACTTGACATCTATACTGCAGGTACATTTCAGGTATTTAGTAGAAATGCCTAATCACAGCAACACATTGATGCAGATGAAAGCCGGTAGAGGGAATGACCGTGACCCTTTCAGAAATACAGGAGAAAATAATAAAGTTTAAAAGAGGTATTCAGACCTTGGAAAGGGTCGGACTTGAAGGGGTCCTCTGTCTGGAAGGGGTCTGCTGGAGGCTCCTTAGCCCTGCTGGTGCTGCTGCTGCTGTTGAACATGGCAATCCTTGACTTGAAAGAGTCGTCCTGATGAATGAATGAAATCAGAAAGAAATGACTAAGAAAAACAACACAACAAGGATTACACTTGAATTCAACACAATTCAGCAAAACATTGCTCATTTTTCAGTCATGAATGCGTTACACCATATTTGGCAAAGGACAAGAAAACATAGCGCTTTCTTCTTTACAAAACTGGCAAATGAAAAAAGGTTTCATAAGTATATTTGCATTCCTCTGGCGTCATGACAAGGAAAATGATCCCAATGAGGACGACAGGCAAAACAAAGTACGAGGTCAAGAGGTCATTCTTTGACGTGAGAAGTAGGACGTATTCCTGATCTCCTCACCGTAGTCCTGAACCCTCCGTTCTCCTTCTCAGCGAACCCTTCACTCAAGTCCGGCAGGTTGCTGACGTTTCCTCTGTTGATGTCGCTCAAAGCGCTGTTGTACTGCTCAATGGTCTTGGTCACCTCCTTTTGGCTCTCCTGGATCAGCGACAGCTTACTGCGCGCCTAAAACGTCACAGTTGCATTCTTATTTGACTCCATAAAAAGCATGACAATTGGATTTCCTTTATCGTTTAATTGAACACCTGCAAGGTCCCACGTAGCAGTAATGGGTAAGCTACTAGGTTACTAAGAAAAGAAAGAAAACAGACAGTTTTCCCACTGATTAACTAATTAATCCATTTAGCAGAAGTCCAATCCGTCATGGGTTCATCTTCACTAACAAAAAAAAACCAAACAAAAAAGGTCACGCAACGTAATCTTTCCTGAGTACAATTTCTCGGTTTCAAAATCCATCGCCGGCAACACAAGACAAATTTAAACTCCACAGATGACTAAACATACAAACCTCTCTACTCCCACAGGGAAGTCCCCATTATGGTTCAACATCCAGAGCTATTTGGCCTCAAGTGGCAGAACATCCCAATGTTAACCCCTAGTCCCTCCGCCTGCACTGACCTGGTGGATCTCCTCCTGCGTGGTTTTGAGAGACTTGGTGATGCTGTCCAGCTGGACCCGACCAGAGAGCAAACTCTGCTCCAGGAGGGCCTCCTCATCCTGCAGCCGGCTCAGGTCCGACTTGGTGCGGCTCATTTCGTCCTCCTGGCTCTGCAGGTCATTCTCCTGAGAGCGAATCTGGCTCTGCAGGGATGAAATCTGAAAAACGGGCCATCGGTATCATACTTGTGGCCTCTTCAGTTGTGCGACAGCTGTAGACCTAAAGTCTAAGCACAGATCAAAGCTTGTTCTCAGGACGAAAAGAGAAAGGTTAGCTGAACAGTAAGATGGTGGACTAACATAAACGTGTTTACTCAAATCGGTCTCAAAAGATCCAGGCACACGGCTCGCTTCCACCTCCTGATGTCTCTCACCATATGCGACTCTTCCTGGCACTTCTGCTTGACGTCGTTGATCATTCCCTCCAGCTTGGAGCGCTGCTGGTCCATCTCCCCCAGGCGCTCCTGGGCATCCTGCCTCTGCGATTCCAAGTCCTGCAGGCTGCTGCTCTCCCTGTCCAATCCGTTCTGCATGTCCTGAGGGTCCATCACACACACAAGTTGACCATCTTCTGTAAGTGGATCTCTAAAAAAGGTATGGCACTTATCTGAATCACTTCCAGACTGGACTTTTGGTCAGTCAGATTCAGAAGATGACCTTGAAAATGAAGCTTAACCTTACCTGAACCTCACTATTTTGTTGTCTGATGGTTTCCTCCTTTTGTCTGATCTCTTGCTCCAGAATGAATTTCTCTCTGTAGGTGGACAACGTGGGAGAGGATGAAGCTAAGTAACAAATGGGGTTTTTACTTCCTCAGAAAAGCTCACCAAACTTTGGCAAAACATGGAGATTAACAAGACAAAAATGTCAATTTGGAAAAGTGATATTTGAAAATCTACACTAATGGTTTTGCTAACTTAAAAATGTGATAAATATTTTAAAAAATAATTAAAAAGTGTATAATGCATGAGCAAGGGTCGCGTTATTGGTTGCAACAATTTAATCAGCATTCTGACTCCACTTGATGACGAAAGCTGTGGATTTCACTGAAAGGCCACAAGCAAGGCTCTATAGGGACCCGCCAAGTCTCTCTTGGAATAAAACCATCTAATAAGAGAGCACCAGTCAACGCCTTGGCACTGGTTACAGAAAAACATTTTCTCATTACAAAATATATTGAGGTTTAGAGGGCTTTGAACCTGAACATCATTTCACCACAAGCCACTCGCCCTTATTCTCAGAGGAAGAGAAACAAAGCTATTCCCCTGCTACGGAGGGGCTCACCTCTGCAGCTGAGCGATTTCCTGGCTGATGTCATCCAGCTCTTTGATGCCCGTCAGCTCGGCGGATCCCGCGGAGCTGCTGCTGTCCTGAGGCGAGACACAGCGACGGACCAAGGAGGGAGAGAGGAGGAGAGTCGGGTGAGAAAAGATGGTCGTGAGGGTGGAGAGACAACGACGGACAGGACGAAGACAATCAAAAGGAGGGGGGGGGGGGTTTGTATGTAGAAGTTGGGAAAAAAGAGCGTGCAGGGGACAATAATGGTATGGGGGGCGCGGGGGGGAGGTTCTCCCTGCAGATATGTTAACAAAACAAAAGACACAGGAAGGAAATATGGGGGGGGGGGGTCGTAGTCACAGACAACACATGAATGAGGAGAAATGCACACAGTCTGAAGAGAGTACAAAAGAAGAAATGTGGCTTGCGTGTTCAACATAGCAAGCCTTCGACAAAGCGCCGTCCCAGAATCCTCTCAATTGAAATATCCGCTACATATATGTCAAGATTGTCATAGTTAAGGCAACCGTGTGATCTGTGTAGAAGAGGCGTTTGTTTGAAATGATCGTATACATGGGAGTGCTCTTGCTTAATCAATTGGACTCTGTTTACTAAATCAATCTGTTCATGACAAATGCAGGAAGCTTATAAATCAAGCAACCATATTCATCATTTTTCCCTTTTCAGAGATTCTGTTTTTCTTTCAACAGCATAACAGATAACTGGTGTCCGTTTTGATCTGTTGGTCTGACACAACAATACGAGAATTACTAAAATGATTTGCTGCCCTTGAAGAACTGGTCCCGTCTGCACCTCGTGCTTCAGACTGAGCCAGAGAGAACGACGGAACAACAGCGCCACCTTGTGAAACAAAGCTCAGCTACTCACTCTGCGCATATTAGCTAGTGCAGCGACCTCAGGCCTCGCAGCTGCCATAAGACCTGCATAAATCTGTCAGACAGGATAGAAGAGAGAAAAAAGCAAAAAGCATAAAAAACTGTTTTGCAAGGCTGGAAGGCCAGAAAGCAGGAGCCCAGCATTTAATATAGCAGCATGGTAAGAAAAGAGGAATCCCATAAATAAAGAGCAGTTAAGAGACGGAGCAGTGGCTGAGGCGGGCTGAACTCACGGGGCCCGCCGCTGAAGCTGCAGTCCTATCTGATGGGGGAATCATGTCCTGGGTTAGGGTGGAGGGAGGGTCTACGCCTTTAGTGACCTTCTGCTGGATCAGGTACATGGCCAGAGAGAACTGCTCACGGGTCAGCTTGCCCGTCTGTTTGGTGTCAGCGAGCCCCCTGCAGAGAGGAGAGACTCAAAAGATGAGATAACGTGTTCTTCTTGATGATGATGATGATGATGATGCCGGGCGTCTTATGGGAAAAAAAGGGCTGTTTTCCAACGCTTTAATATTTGTTTTTTTCTCTTACATCGTCTTCTGGGGGAAGTTGTAATGATTCAAACGGTCCACCAGGGGAGTAACACCCAGTGAGACTAGCTTTACATTAGGTGTGTTGGAAAACCTGTGCAAACGAAGACTAAGGTCTAATCGGAGCCGTGGTCTCACCATATCTGTGCCAGCATAGTCTGGGAAAGACTGGACTGCATGAAAATCTCTATGACTTCCGTTCCGTTGACGAGGCCGTCATTGTCGCTGTCGGTTTTCTTGAAGAGGTCATCATATCGCTCCCTGTCGGCCACCGGTACCACCCAGTTCACCACCGGCTGCAAGGAACAAAACACCACATGTATGGGATTTTATGATGAGGGAGACTACGTCTGCTAAGACTTCTGGCAAAATGTCCTGCTTTTGTTAAACAACGGGTGGTATTTGTGCATCATACTGGTTCAAATTAAAATGAACTATACTGTATGCATCGCCAAACCTAATGGATGAAGAAGGGATTTTTGGTATACAAATGCATTCTAAGAAATCTGGTATGCCGCTGATTAAACGCAAGTAGAAAAGGTCACTGAACTAACAAGGACAAAAGAACACACACGAGAAGTGGCCCAACAGGAAGAGGATCGGAACACGTGTCGTGACAGTCAGGTGATCCTGGTACACGTGTGCACAGAGTCATGCTTATTTTCCTTTTCAAGGAAACCTGTAAATCCAAACCAATCACTGCAGCCATTAAGGGCTAGTGAGAAACACACTGCCCCGTACACAATGTTCCAAACCATGCGGCCAAACCTGTCCTCTCATTAGCAACAGAAAAGAAACAAGACTAGAAAAGCTGGTTCTAAGGTGATGCTCTTGTGATACCTGCTTAGAGAAGATCAAGGAGAATACACGTATGGACTTCTTCAAAAAAGGGATCGGATGAGTCTTAAAAATAACTTGCCACATTTAGAAAGCGACATCTTACTGCATCACAAGAATACCTCTGGACCAATTCATGCCGAGACAATTGAGCAATAGATGAATCAATGAAACTAAATTTGGTGTGAAACCAAAGAAAGCATTCCCGACAGTCCGGTTTCCCTCCTGAGGGAGGAAAAGAGATGAAGTGACACACACACACACTTTCTTCTAGGGGGGATTCCGCTCAGGAGAAACGGAAGCGAGGCGGCGTACCGGTGGGCTGGATTTGAAGGAGTGTTTTGGAGAGAGGGTGACAGCGCTGGTGCTGAAGGGAGTAGCGTGGACCAGCGGAGGAGTGCTTCGCAGGGGCTCCTTGAGAGGAGCCAGGCCGGCAGTGAGCCCGGGGAGAGCGGGCAGCACGGCCACAGCGCCTGGCAGCGCACCTGCAAGCTTCTTCTTCCTTTTGGAAGGGGGGATGAGGGAGGTGGGTAAGGTAGTTGGGACGGGCTCCTTTTCCATGGCACGATACACGAGATGCATCGCCTGGACGATGGGGAATCAGATCGTTTATTAAGGAAAAGAAATACTACGGAGAAACAGTGACGCTTTAAGTAAACACAAATGCGGCAGCTCACCACTGTGAATTCTTCTCTGTCCAACTGTCCATCGTTGTCCACATCACTAAGGTCCCAAATCTACAGACAAATTATGTGACGTGACCAAGCCGCAGGTGCTTTAAAATGGTTAACTTTTAAATGCCTGGAATGACTGCAATACGCTCGTGAGTTACAGAACGCCAATTAAACGTGTAAAAATCACCTTTCCTAACGCGTCCAGAGGTAGCTTGGAGTTAATTAAAACTGGCTTGACTTTATCACCCGAGAGGAGACCATTTACAGGGCACAGAGTCTCAAAAATTGCCTCAAATTTCCCTTTTTCATCAGGCTGGGAACGAGAAGAAATGCAAGTTTAGGTGACAAGTTTAATTCTCTCAAGAACATTCTCGATAAATGAATCAACTCACCCTAATGGACCATTCCAAATCGGGTCCCGTCGTTGACACACTTATTAAAGGGCTGTTGGTATCTTTCTATAAGAAATGAAGATGAGAAGTGAGAATGAGATACAAAACAAGCAGTGAAAGGCAAACTGTAACACACGTAAATAGAGTTAGGGACGCAATTCAATGCCCATTCATTCCACACATGAGCAATAAGCTCAGTGGGCTCCCCGCCACATCGTTGGATAGTGTGGATCAGCAGGAGAGTCAATTCATCACTTACAAATTTGGGGGCAGCTAAGTGTTGGTTGAGATTATTAAGGCTGATATCATTTCCACTCTGCGCTGAGGCCACGAGTCTCAAGGCGATGAAGAAACCCTACAAAAAAGGAGCAAGAAAGCAGGTCAAATCTGGTGCCTCCCCCCCCAATCGGCATCATCAATCACAGAGAAATCACAGAGAAATCCCGGTTTACCCGTCTGTCCAAATATCCTTTTCTTTCTGAATCTGCCAAATCCCAAATCTAAAAACGACACACACACACACACACACACACACACACACACACACACACACACACACACACACACACACACAGAATAAGTTTAGATCGTATTGTTTATATTCATGTGTGTTGCGTGTGATCATGCAGGGGATTTCTGTGCCCCACCTTCCCCAGCGTGCTGTCCGACAGCCCGGACGTCTTCAGGAACTGAGCCGCATCTCCAGCGGATATCTTGCCGGTGTTTACCGAATCCAGCTGCACAAGAGTCAAAATAGAGCAAATACTAAAAGTGAACAAGGGGGCGAGCAGACCCGTGTTCATCCAACGACCTCACGCGACGGATGAGCCGAACGAGGAGGAGAGCCGACCGTACCTGCCGGTAGTAGTTCTCGTAGGCCGGGTTTCCACCGGATAACTGGAGGGAAGGACAGACACATGAGATGTGATTGAGGTAGTACACGTTTAATACAGGGCAGCAGACTGTGGCTTCATCGTTCAGTTGTCCGAACGAGGTAAACAGATTATGGCTAACGTTAGCTGACCGACCACCGCCTTCAGGTTTAGCGTCTAATTAGTCACCATTTCCCCCCCTCATAGTTCATCTTTATCTGCTTAATCCGCGACGGAAACGTTATCGCTTTCCTTACAATAGTAACGTGAACTCCAGCTTTCCTATCGGTTTAATACGCCCAGGGTATTGGCTCCTGGACCTGGCGTTAGCTAAACCACGTTAACTTAGTGGACATCGATAATTTCGCTACCACGGACCCGCCGGACGAGGTTCTCTAAGCGGTCAAACACCGTCGCCGCCACCGAGGCGCGACCAATAACTCCATTTCACACTTTTCTCCAGCTATCGGGAGCTGTTACCTGACTGAGAGTCATGAGCGCCGCCATATTTCCTGGTGTGTCGGGAGTGCGCATCCGCCCCTTAACCGGGCGGCGGCGAGCGGCGTCAGGTGGGAGGAGCCCCGGTTCCAACCGTACTGCACCCATACTGTCCCTCTATTAAACTCACACGTTTTATGAACATTTGAAGATTTAAAGGTAGTGCACCTCCATCTCCTGTGCCAACACAGATTGTGTCTTCAATAAAAAACAAAAACAATGAAAACTATCTGGTGTGAGAATAAGCAGCTCTGTCTTATACAAACCGCATTGACCCAAACGTGAGGCCCTGCTTGTCCTGAGTCCATGTGTCACGGTCAAATTGTGAATTTCTAATGCATCATTTATTTTATATTTTTGCTGATTTTAGCACAGGTTTCTGTATTGTTTTAAATTTTACATTGTTTAGAACAACAGCTGTGTGAAAGCCTTTTAAAAAAATAGTTTGGCATTATAACAAATCTCTATGGAGAGATTTTCACTTTAGTCAGAATGAAGTTCTCCATCCTTAATTTGAAAACACTTTAAAAGTAGAAATGGAACGTGTTTATTATTAAGAGAATTTAGGTGGCGAGTCAGGTCGCATCACCCAAAATGTGTTTGTGTAGTACAGAAAGCAGCCAGGGCCATACGGTTATAATCTTTTAATAAAAACTTTGGTATCAATAACATTGTCCAATGAAAATAAGTGTGTGACCCATAACGATGTCATGGGTCAAACCAGGGGGCTCACCATCCGTTTCTCCAGACTTTCAGGAAATAACACAGAACCCATCACATCCAGCCATTTGCATGTAGGAAAAACAATTTCATTTTGAACTTACATGAAGACCAATTTATATTAAAGAGAAAAAAAAAAAAAGTCAGTGCTACAGACAACCAAAATAAGTTGCACTACAATCTTGATGTCTGTATTTGGTGATATTCTGCTCAAGTTTTACAACATTGGATTGTATTTGTTCAGTTATGTGCATTTATTGTTTAACCACGTTGCATAATGGCTGATTTATAAGCTCTGAAAATGTGTCCACATATACATTTGATGTGCAGATCAAGAAAATCAAGAAAACAGTGGCTGTCATGTTATCCTGATTCTTTGTTGACACAGAATGAGGATTGGGCCTTAGAGGACAAAAAAAAAAAAAGTTCAGGACAATTAGGTAATATTATGACCAAAAATAGAGACAAAGTATGTTGATTAAAATCCCCTTGTCCCCCCCCGGCCCCAAATTGGTTTGTGTCCAAAATCTTAAATCTCTCAGGGAAAGGATGCACAGCAGCCACAATACCCCTGGGAAATACAGGACAGAGTTTCTAGAGGACACACACAAAATCTCTGGCCAAACCTCCTCAAAGCTCATCTTTATTAAGCTTTGCTTCCTCTGCATCCATTTCGGAAAGTGCCTCCTCCATGTCATCCATTGAGTCTTCCCCATCGACTTCTTCATCCTCCTCCTCCTCCTCTTCCTCATCGTCATCCTCCTCATCAACAGCCTCTGCGTCTTGTTCCTTGTTCTTCTCCTCCTCTTCCTTCCGTTTCAAGTCATCCTGCTCCTGTTTCATTTTCCTCTCAGGTTCCTGTTGGAAAAGTTTAGATAATGAAAAGCATGTCACCTGATCTATTTAGTATCTCACTGGCAATTGCTCTGTGTGTCGCATTAAATGAGCAGATCGGGCTTAAAAAAAAAAAAAAAAAAGGACACCAGCCCACCTTTGTCACACCCCATGTCTCCATTGTAATGTCTTCTGCTTCCTTCACATCGTCCGTGATGAGGAAGTTGTCAAAGATGGTACCGGATTTCACCTGTGATAATCAGAAATCAGATGTCACACTGTAGTTTAGACATTACTTACTATGGCAACAACATTACTATTAACGAGGATTTCTCTCTCTCACCTGCCAAAGATCAAGACCTACAACAGAAATCTTGTCAAACTTGTAGATGTTGGAATCAGGACTGTATTCAGGATTGTCAATCTCAGGATGCACCCATGTTCCCTTAAAGTTGGGGTTATCGATCTGTTTGGGTTTCCATTCTCCCTGCAATACAAAAAAAAGGTATTTATCATCAGGGAGCAGAAGCAAAGCCATATAAATATGAACCATTTCTCAGGCAGAGGAGCTCATACAAAGCACAAGCCATGGCCAGCTCACATTAGCTTACCTTGTACTCTGGGTTAGGGATCATTGGTGGCTCCCACTCTCCGTCCATATCCTCGTCCCAGTCACTTGGTTTTTTAGCATCGGGGTCTGGGAAGTTTTCAGGTTTGTCCCAGTCCTAAAGAGAAACAAAATCATTCCTCTATTAGACTCTCAAAAATAAGACCACTGTGAAAAACCTACAGAGAAATAAAAGGGGAAACACTCCAAGTCAACATTTCCTATGGACAAACCGTAACCGCCATACCAGCAACCACTGCCATTGCAAAGGAGCACAATACTTGATGATGTTATTAATTATATTAGCATGCAAATTCACCTCTGGCTTAGTGTCATCAGCATCGTCAATCTTGGCACGATCATCCCAGTCCTCTGGCTTACTGGCTTCGGGGTCTTTAATGGTCTTGGGAGGAAGGAAGTCCCAGTCGTCCTCCAGACTGCCAGATTCAACCTTCTCGTTATCAATCTTCACCTCGTAGGTCTGATCTGGATTCAGGATCAGCGTGTACATGTGGGTCAGCTCATCATCCTAGATGAAAGAAAAACAGAACGGTTTGAATCAATCCACCATGCATTTGTTTATATTATTAGAAAAAAACAATATATTTTGTTCTAATTATAAACTGCTTTACCTTGCACTTAATCTCTTTCTTGATGAGGTGATTCTTGCCCTTGTAATTGAAGATGACGTGGACTTTCTTTGTGCTGTAGCCACAGATATCAGGGCCTGGGTGAAACAAATCACAATAGTAATTAAATGTATGTTCCAAATCCCGTTATTGTAACCATTAAATTGTTATAATTTTTTATTACCATGAACTGTAATACTTACCAAACATGATGTAGTAGGAAGATTCTCCATTCAAGTCAGCCTGATCCAAGTCAGCAGGGAAGACCTTCACGTAGCCACCACCACAGTCAATCTTTTGCTCATGCTTTACTGTAAACTGAATGACCAAAGGCTTCCCCTCGTTGCTAAACGGCTCAAAACGGGCGGATGTAGCATAGAAACGAGCATCCTGGCTTGTCTGCAGACCTGAAGAGAAGTGCAAAAGTGTATATTAGCAAACAGGGCAAAATCTAAATACGGGCTTTTTGGACAATAGTGCGAAAACTGCAGTCATGCACTAGACTAGACTGTTTAAGACAATACCAGGTGGAGCAGTATGATGGCAGTGTTTGACAAGCTGTTATCTATCTCAGGAAATATTCAAGCTGTAGAACAAGTTTTTCTAAACTAGTTTGACCATTAAATATCAGGTGCCTCGATAACTCTTTCAGCCATAATTAACGGAGCATCTTAATCAGAAAGGCCGTTTATTCAGATGATGTGGGGGTTAGAGCACACAACGTTTACCTTTGTCTTTCTCAGCATCTCCATAGAAGTTGCCCGCCGTCAGTTTCCACTCTCCGTAGTCAGACTTGTGTTTGGAATTCAGCCAACGACTTCTCCACTCATCTGCACAGAAGACCAACGAGTTCGCAGATGGTTAAACGCTTTTAATAGTATTTTTGCAAACATCAACGTACATTCCGAAGATCAGCTAAAACGCTCAACTAAACGCTCTTTGCAATTGTTGAACCGGCTAAATGTGTTTGAATAGCTAACGGAACGTCAATTTTGGCTAGCGACTTAACGTAAGGCCACGGTTAGCGTTGAGATGCCACTATGGTGCTAGCTTCGGGGCCGTGGTAATCAATGCTAACGTTATCGACCAGCTGTCAACCCAGTTCAAAGTTAGAAGACCGAGATGTGACGCATTCTGCACTGAATCAGCGACCTAACAAGAACATATTTAAAAAAGAGAATTCCTTCCAGAGAGACTCAAGGTGGTCCGTGTGACAAAATGACGGCTAACACTCGAGCTAACATGCAATGAATCGACGTTGACCTCATGCTAGCGTTATACATTAACACTCCAAACTTACCGCCGTCTTGAAACTCCTCCCGAAAGTAAATCTTTGCATGGACGCAGTACACTGCCAACAATACAGCGACTACACCCAACACTTGCATTTTCCCCATCTCGCTCAACTCTCCGCTGCTGGCAACGTCCTCGCTAAGCACTGAATTCCTCGCGAAGGAGGAAGAGGAGAGAATATTTCGCTCCGGCGAACAGATGTACGCTCGCCATTGGACGACAGAGCGGTGTGTCTGGACCAATGAGAGTAGACCACGAAACTTCTGGCCTCAACGGAAGCCGATCCAGGGTCAGCGGTTGTTTCAACCGTTGCGAGTGTGTCATCATAATAACTTTCCTGGCGTAGACTGACAGCAAAGACGGGAAGTAAATACAATTAGAAATAACAAATATTCACTCCGGTCAGGTCTACCATCAGCATGTCTAAGTATCAGTATTCAACCGAGTGGCCTGCTTGAGATCATAGTGGACAGTGTGCGGCCCGTTAACTACAATGAATCTGACCCCCCCCCCCCGTGTAGACTGCGGTCAACGCAGCAGGCATTAGACTTTTAGTGCACCTATGTGCTGACATTTACGGTAACGCTTTGGATTCTAATTACTTTGGAGAAATATCTTGTACATCTACAGTAAGAATATTTCATTTTCTGTGTCATAGTAGTCAGAGAGGTCCTTAAACACGTGCATGTTAGTCATTGTTTGTAATTATTGAAAACAAAAGTTTTTATGAGAGCTCAAATATTGAGAAATTGTCTTTTTTAATCTGCAAAAACATTACTTTAATTTTGGATAATTTTCTTAATATTTACAGGAAGTACTTTTTAATTTTCTGTACAAGTAGTCAGAGGTCCTGAACACACATACTTAAGTCATTGTCTGGAATTATTGATTAAATAGCTTTTATTCCGGTTCTAAAAGCTTACACAAGGCAGCAGTTAGGTGCACTAGTGTCTGCTGGGTTGACCACCAAAATCTAGGTGCCCGCTAGGTTTACCGCAGTTGCTTGAGAGTCCCAAATACATAAGTAGAAAAAAAAAGCTGGTCACTACACTGGACCTTATTTAAGAGCCGGGCACTCTGACGTAATTTCTGCTCACGTTAGTTTCCTTTCCATGTGCGTTAAACAAAGTAACGCTAATAACTTGAGATAATGACAAGAACACTGCAGTCTTTGAAAAATTCTAAAAAAACGGTGTATGCACATGATAAAAAGATAAACAAGCATAGTGGTCAGGTAAGTTAACACCTTTATTAGATCATTGGCTTTCAGAGCACATGTCAATGCACCTATTAAAAGTATGAAGTTGTGTTATGCAGTCTGATAATTGCTGTTGTTAACAATCCAAAGAAGAGCGAAAGATGCTCCTCACCCCTGCACACAAGTACATGATTGACATCCTGGCCGAGAGGCTGGATTTGAATCCAACGAGGAGTAGAGAAATTTATTTTAGATTCCTCTGTGAGTTTTTCAATTGGGATACCATTAGTATCCTATAAAGCCACTTTCCCACTGGACAACCCCCCCCCCCCCCCCCACCCACCCCCCCTTACCTAGCTTTTCCATCAGTGGGAAAGGTCACAATCAGCATTTATTCCTGGGTGAAATGATTGCACTAGTCACTAGTATTTACCGGCTCTAGCTCTGATTGGCAGTGAAGGAAACATCACACCCTGGTGGACACGTTTATTATCCACCTGTATTCTACTGCGATGATATATGGCGTTTATTTAAGTAAATAAGTAATAAATAACATCAGCACAGGTTTGCACATTTATAATAATTCTTTAACACATACAATTAATGCTCTCTCCTCAAATCCAGCAGCCTCTAATCAGACAACATCGTTAAACAAACTGTTGAAAGTCGACAGAAAAAAAAAAGAACTACAAACGCCTTGTTTTTCTTTTCACTATTCCAACAGTCAGAATAATAATAGAAAGATACAGTATAACCACTGTAACATTTTCACTATTTACTAAATGCATCTTTGAACGTTACATACCAGGGAAAACGTTTTTTTGGACAGTTTGGTCTTCCATACAGTCACAATCAGGTTTCTGAACAAAATAAATGAGAAAGCCAACATTGATAAGAGATCATTTCAGGATAACAGATCGGACCAATGAGGCAAAAGACAATGTAAAATTCCTTAACACGCTGGAGGAAGTCTGTCAACCTCTGTACAACAGTGACCCGGTATGTATAATCAGTAATTGGATATGATGACTAGCTGGTAATATCAAAGGCTATATTTGTCAGTATTTCATGATTATATCCACACTTCATAATAGTATAATTTAATATGCAGGACAATAATACAGGTACATGTGTGCTATAGAGTATTATAAGTATATGAGGATAAAAAAGAGGATAAAAAAAAAATTCCCTAGATGTTGAGCGACCGGAATATAAAGGCATTTTTTTATCATAGTATAGAAATGTGTGTGATGTTTACATTTTACAGCAAAAATCAGTAAAACGATATGCTAAACTGAGTATTACATAAAGCTATATATATATATGACATTTACGGTCAGCATTTCCCTGCGTTATGTTGCGACCCGTGTGTCGAGAGTGTGTGAGTAAACAGTGACCTCTAGTGGACGTCAGGTCATAATGAAAGACACAGCAACTAAAGTTAGTTTAGAGACAGCTAAGCAACAGACGTTTTAAGAATACACTGTAGAAAAAGTCTTGTCTTAAACTTGGGCTCATTGAGTCCTCAGCCAAAGTGCTATTCACAGGCTTGCCAGTCATCCACATGTTTGCCAACTCCACTGCCCCCGTGGATCCGAAGCTCTATGTCTGCCCCATCTACAAGAAGCCGAGGCCAACAGACCCAAATTAGGTCACAGCAGTGGTTTTGCCGACCATGAAGTCCCCAGATCACTGGATCTGCTGGAAGTTTGAATGCTGTTGCTAAATCTAGTCATCTCCATAACTATGATACATTCTCTCGAGTTCTTTTTACTCTGGAGGAAGGAAGAGGACGACAAATGGTCACGAAAAGCACATTTAAGAAAAAAACTAAAATTGATTATAAAATTGTGTACCAGTCTCAAACTAAAACTCAAAGGATGCACTGTTGGCAAGTTAAGATGCTAGTAACCAGGCAAATTATCTTTGCATACATCATCCCATAGCACCAATTGATGTCCATCCCTGTTCTGTGTGCACAGGACCGGATCCAGCTGCGTGTCTCCAAACTACAGGGACACATCACTGTTCCTGTCGCCATCCTGTCAGTCCATCTGGGTGTGACAGAAGTAAGTTACAGTCTCCAAATTCATTTATCATCTTTTTGTTAAAATGATGACATGTTGAGGATTACAATCACTTTGTCTACAGCACGATAGAAGAGATCCAATCTGAAAAACACATCTGAAAATAAAGCCGACCACTGCACTCTGACACCAGCACCGGAATGCAGGTAACTCCCTTTGTAGTTATATGGACTATGCTGTCCCAAATTCTGATGTAGCAGGTATTTCAGTACAGCAATAATCATGCTCTTATTAATACCTCATTAATACCTAACAGATGGAGACCATCTAACAATCTGTGGGTGTGTTATTAAAAAGGTTTTCATGTAATCGTTTCTTGTCAAGATGACAAAATAGTGCGTTAAATGTAAGAGCAAAGGGTAAACATAAGATAGCAAAGAGCAAACCCTTGTGTTTTCTGTCTGGTTTCCCCTCAGGCACATTCCTTTCTCAGCAATGTGGTTTCTAACGGTGGTAAAAACACATCCACCATTCGGTTAAGGTTATATTGAGTAACGGGGGAATCAATTATGCAATGCAATGAACACAAAACGCAACCATTAGCGTGATTGCTGGTAAATGCTATGCACATATGTAAGACGCGTGAGGGGGAAGGAGTGCTTGTTCAGGGACATCTTTTTGAGTGACACTTTTGGGGAAAAAAGTGAACATTGGGGCAAAGACGAGCAACTGGCGGCAGTCAGCAAAATCACCCCCCACCCGTTCAGTGATCCACAATTATGTCAACGGGGGAAAAGGGTGTATTTTTGAAAAGTGTTCTTAATCAAACCCAATTAATTCCGCTCCTTTCCCTCATTATTTCCACCGTGGACCACGTCCCGCTACTCAGCCTGTTAACTAGAGCCCGGGCCCCAGCGAAGGTCGCGCATGGCAGAGCAAAATAAGGCCTCTCCAGCAAATCCAGCAAAGTCTTTCTGACAAAGGTGTCGTGAGAAAGGCTTATCCCTGGATATAGCATATTCTAAAACTTTTAATCAATATTTTTTTCCACTGATGTGTTTTTATGTTAATATTTAGCAATGCTGCAAAAATAAAGAGTAGCGAAGCTGGTCATTGAAAGAAATTACTTGAAAAAGATAAATAAAATCAAATAAAATCCTATGCTGAGCAATTGTTTTTGTAGTGCAGAGGCTAGAAATATTAATCTGGTAAACTGTTTGGTTAAATCCTGAGCAATTATTCTCTTGAATAAGAGAGAGAGAGAGAGAGAGAGAGATTTTCATTTTCAGCTCTTTCAGCCCCGTAAAGTATCTTAACAATTTCAGTGAAGTACACACAAAATTGCTGGCCATTAAGTTTAGGTTGTCTGCCCACTAATCCATTGTTGAAAAATTAGACCTTTGTACAAACCTGCATCCAAAAATAAACTGGAACCTTTAAACTGTGCAAGCCACTGGAGGGCAATTAGAAGCTGAGCCCTTGTGGCTCTACAGCCCAACAGCCGGGCCTCCCGACACCCCTGGATGGGCCTGATGGAGTGGAGCTTCATCTGCCTAACGGCTTGGCAAAGCTCCACAGGCCTGGACGGGCACAACAGGCCTCCATCAGGCCAACTCTCCCTGTCACAGCTTACAGGGCCCATTGTACATAAGCGCTCATTAACGACACTAAGTCACGTCGGTAGCTTTCGAAAAATAAAAGAAAACAAGATCCACAATCAAGGTGCTTCTACAGTGGTGCTGCTGTAACTTTATTCTGTTATTCCATTTGAATTGTTAAAAAAAAAAAAGTTAATACAACAAACATGCCCACATATTTGTACATTTTCTAGTTCTGTTAGATATCTTTGGCTTTTTAGTCCACTGTTGTTTACAGGGATCGTAGCAGTATAAACAAAAGAAACTATAAAAGTGACAGCGTTGATGCTGTCATTTCTAAAGGCCATGATACACAGTTAATCTGATTTATTTATTATGCCACAAGGGACTTCTATTGACAGACACACTCCCCTCAAGGCATTGCCACAGTACTAAGTACGATTTTTAAGTAAAGAATAATAACACAACCTTAGTAAAACATTCATTTGTAAGATATTGTAAAGCATGAGTAAAATTCACCACAAGATACTCTTCCCTTGATTCCATTAGATCCAATGTTTATGTTTCAGGAGCCAGTGAGAAAATGTTAATATGAAAACTGGGCGAGTACCCTTCTCTATAATTTGAATCCACACACACACACACACACACGCACACACGCACACACGCACACACGCACACACACGCACACACACACACACACACACACACACACACACACTACATAAACACATACGTCTCAGAAAAATGTAATTTGCTCCATCAAACTGTGCTACTTCCCAGGGTTGGAGAGGTTGCCAGCACCCATTAACTTGCTTACTCCTAATCCACCTGGCTTTAATCAATATTTAGTCAACAGCGCAATGAGGAGCATCTTGTACCAAGATTAAGAGAGCGCTTCATAAAATGCAACATTGATATGAGCCATGTATGTAAATGAGAAATAATATAAATGTTCAAGCTTGAGGGAGGGGCAAAGTTAAGCGGGTCTTGAAAAGGATTTTTGAGGGGCATCTGAGGCCATTCTGTCTGTGGCTGAGAATCCGGGGTTAATCGCTTTAAAAGCAGTAATTAGGTGTTAAGAGGTATGCTTGTCTGTTTAAATTAGCCTCCGAGCGAGATTACGCTTTGTGACTTCCGATAACCTCCATCATCAGGGCTCAATGCTCCCCAAAAGGCCAGTTTATGATTTAGATAAGACACATATCACTTTTGAACCAAATTAAACTTACATTTAGTCCGGAGAAGTGTTTTTTTTTAAATAAACATTTGTGCTATTTTACAAAGAACCTAAAAAGATACACTAGAAAACTCTGGACAATAATTACACTGTCCAGGAAAAAACAATACATTAGCTTTACAAAGACAAAAACAACAACAAAACAGACAACGGTATGAAACAAACGTATACTAGCATTGTCTAGTTCTGACAATACAGATAACGGCAAATGCCCGAAGCACAGCATTGTGTTTATTAAACTCGAGAAAGATATCGTCACCTCAGGGGAGTCTTGCACTGTAGACAGTGCAATAATAATTTCAATAAAATGATTTAAGAATGCAAAACGTTGCAGCGTTGCTCTTCAGCCTCTCGTATATTTATAAATTAAATTATTGTAGACACAAGAGTGTTCAAAAATCTGCAGGATTTTCTCTAAACAAGAGTTTATATCCCACAACCTTTTGAGCTCAACCAAAATAAATTCTCCTCAGAGATTTCATCATCTTTCATCGGGGTTAAAATAATTAAAGTAATTCTTTTTACAACACAAGGAGTTTATTTTCAAGCGCCGGTCAAAAAACCCCACTGACATCTTGCCATGTGTCATGGGTTCACAAAAAACAAACAGTGGAAAAACATTTTGTAAACATTCATGGGAGCAGCTCAACAATCCCTCCACTCATCGGATCACATGTGCTGCCAGGTTTTATCCATCGACTGAATGTGCTCTTTGGCCTTCATCCTCAGCGCTGCGATGCTGGAACTCCTGTCGTCCTCCATCGGGTATTTCTCGTTGAAGCTGGGTGGGCACTGGTATGCAGGGGGGCCCATGGACTGCATGCCCTGCACCATGCCAGGTGGGGTGTTGAGGTAGCCGTGGTTGGGATAGCCTGGCTGCATGCCCTGCGCTGAACCCATGAACCCTGGAATGGAGTGCATGGGTGTTGCGCTGGAGATGGGCGAGGTCATCCAGGGGTCGAGGGGCATGGTGGTGGCAACTGGCCCCATGTTAGGAGGCATCGGAGGACGGTTGAAGGATAACATGGGGGAATCATGGAGCTTCATGGTGCTGGTGTCCATCTTCTCCTGACGTCGCCACTTGGCTCTTCGGTTCTGGAACCACACCTGGAGAAATTGAAGTTAATTAAGGGTTGGTGCAGTGAGGCATGGGAACACAAGAGCAATGATTATTCATTTAAAAAAAAATAATAATATATATATATATATATATATATATATATATATAAATATATATATACTTGATTTTCCAGGTAAAACTTGATTGACAAATCAATATCTATAGAAATATTTCAATCTATACAATATAAAAATAAATCTATATATTGGTGTATATCCTTTGTCCTTTACCTGAACACGAACCTCTGGCAGGTTCACTTTCATTGCCAGCTCCTCGCGGCTGTAGACGTCCGGGTAGTGGGACTTCTCGAATGCTCGCTCCAGCTCGTGCAGTTGATAGGTGGTGAAGGTGGTGCGGTTTCGCCTGTGTTTTTTTTTGGTGTGCTCCTCCTCTGTAACGGCCTCTGGAGAGTCCTCGGCAGCGTCCACTTCCTTCTGCAGGTTACTCATTTCTTCATCACACTTGTCTCCGCAGAATAGGTCCGATTCTAAAGTAATCGTGGAAGGATACATTTAGTAAGATGTCTGGGATGAAGGAATTGCAGTTTTTGGATGGATGCACTCACTGTTTCAAATCATAAATAAATCATTTTTCAATCTCAAACAATGCCATATTTTTTTCTATACTTCCTCTTCAGTCTCTAACTATTGTCAGTATCACTTTGTTTATTAGCCATCACCATTATTTTAGTTGGATACCTAAACGCTGTTACACCTCAAATCAATGTTGCACGTTTTTAACAGCACAGATTTATACATGAGAAACCGAGGCATCTGTTCTCCTTTCAACCGTCGCTCTGCACATTACCACCACGTCACCTGGTTTCAGCCATGATTTATTTACCAGCTATTGAAATGACTCATGACCTTTGATCACATTCCACAGCTTCTCCAAAAATGAGGCGTATTATTTCATTCATCCTGGAGACTTCTATTATTACTCTATACTCTATTATTCAATATGAAATCATCAATGAATGCGTGACACTAGTAGATATGTCACCAGGAGGAAACACCTTTGCTTATGTGTGATTGTTGATCATTTTCAAACAGCCTGCAGCCTGATCAAAAAGGGAAATCTTGACGTTCCTCCTCATGACAAAACAGCTTAATGACCGATGCCTTTTATGTGGTTGAGGACTTGCAAACACCAGCGGTTTACCGAGTGCATTTGACACCCCGTCTTTCACTTAATTCTTCCCTCATCTAGTAACAGATGCTACCACTTAAACCTATGATTCCCTTCCTCCTCTAATCTAACAAGGGACTTAAGTTAGCCTCTACACAAGTTAAGTCAACTGTCTTAGTCCAGATTGTGTCTTCCAAAAGATGAATGTAGAGCCAATAGGTGATGCACCAAAGGCTTGTCATACCAAAAGGTTTAAGGCAATATGTTACTACTTTTTGGCTTATAATAATAATGGCAGGCAGATACATATTTTCTTTCCAATTTGTTTGTGAAATATTTAAAGCATGATTGGTACACCATGAATAGAGACAGTGCAGTAAGATGCCTATCAATACCAATTAATACCTGAGCGACCCATAATCTCCATCCATTGTATCACTGTAGACTGTGATATAATGAATGAAACTCTTAGGGCAAAAGAGTTGCTCTTTGGCTTTTGCATATGTTATATTAGGTTACAGGTATAAATACATCTAATAAAAGTGTGTAGTTTATGATATGAATAAGCTTAATATCTAAACTGATCTAAATTAAACTGATGGGGAGATTAAAAATTAATACATATCATTTTGACCAAAGCTTTTCCTCGGTGTATAATCACTCTAGATATGTCTGACTGAATGGTTATCGCAATGGATATTGCAAGAAGACTGCAGGTGTGATTGCTTTTGATGTGCCATTAAGCTCTCATGCCCAATACCACAAAAACACAAGCAACACAGAAGTATTAGCGGAGCAGCTTCCTTCCTCAGAATGTGAAACTCCTCATCTGTTCTCCACAATATAATAGAGTGTTTAAGGGTTCTTTTATTTTCATATAGATTAAATAAGTTGTTCTTAATTTAAAAGCAACCTGAGGGTACAGCTAGATAGAAAATTAGGTTTCAGCAGAGTAACTGGGACACTAATGAGACATTCTTAAGGCAAGAAGTTTGCTATTATTTTGTCTTTCTTTGGCTGCCTTTGTAAGATTCTTATTGGATTAAAACTACATTCCTGAAAAAGGACGTGTTATATAAATTCACAAAAATGTTGTGCCATTCTTCCCTTTTTCCACTCATCAAACTTTACCGTTGTTTAATTTTATTTAGATACTTTGCACTACTGTCATTTCGGACAATCAATTAAGTTGTTGCAGAAATATTCCGCTGTGACAAACTCACAGCTCTACTTCTACTTCTTGAATAACTCAAAAAAGCTCTTAAAAATCTCTGTTATGATTCTGTAGAGTTTTTCTGCCTAATAGTTTTTTTCGCTCTGAAAAGACTCACCATGGTACGAAGAATGTTGGGAGCTGTCGCCCAATTCTGAAAGGTGCCCATAAGGAGCAGACGGGACCTGCTTCTCCGGGTGCTGTGCGCCTTCTCCGTTGGCTTTTAGGTTGTCATCATCCCCTTCAGGATGGAGCAAAGGGTCCTGATCCTTAGTGAATCCCAGTATAACATCAATGCTGTGGACCCGGCCTCCAATGCTTGAACCAGCACCTTTTGCAATGTCATAATTGTCCAGGCAGCTATCGTCCACTATTCCCAGAGTATCCATTGACAAATGCATTCGAGCCTTTTGAGACACCTTTTTTCTTCTTTGTCAGAAAAAAAAAATCTAAATGCTACCAATTGTGGCAAAGCAGGGCAGTTGTTGTACAAGGCTATTGTTCTGTTTTACGTGAAATGGAGCAGATCGAGATCGGCGATCCTTCAAGGAGATGGAATATGTTGTTTACACAGAAGACGAACCAATTCACATCTTTGTCTGCAAGAGAAACCAAACAAGGCGTAGCATTAGACATCAGACCACATGGGATATCTGCATTAGTGTGCAGGTTCCCTGGTTCTGATTATCAAGCTGGATCACTTTATGCAATGAGCGGCACCATCTGGCTTTTTCCTCCAGAATAAACTTCTTAATGTTGTATGTTAGCATAATTTACAACACACATACAAAAACTAAGCTGTAGAAAGAATTCAAAAGTGAAAAAATTAAGAATACGTCAAGCTTATAACATGTAGAAAAGGCAAATTTCCTTAAAATCTTGGTATTTAAAAAGTTTCTTTCTAATAATGCAGCTTCTCTGGCCTGGAATAAGCCAAGCTACATTTGGGAACATCTTGAGAGGCACCAAATAAAAGCTGTGCTTGGAAAATATTGCCGTCAAAATAAATGTTTTACAGGATGTACAGTGCATAAGTACATTAAGCAATCTTACCTTCTTTCAGATTTCTGCCACAGGCTACGCTGTGTACATGGTGCGTCTGTAGTCCATAGGTTGAGGAATGACATTAACGATATCTGCTGAAGGCACTTGTTGCGCCGAGTTAAATCCTTGAAATCCCCTGCACACAAGTGAGTAAAGGAGCTTCCTTTGGAGTCCTGTGCAACAAGCACATGTAGCGTCTTTCTCCCCTGACAAAACTCTCCTTAACCACACAGGACAGCGAAGCTTGCGGGGGAATGGTAGTAAAACCAAAGGGTTTAAGAGGTTTATTAATTGGAATCCTGCCCCTTTAAGAATGACTGACAGTTGTTTTCTGGTCAAGTAATTGCTCCAAATGTGTCCTGCATTCAGACCACAGAGGGAGGCCATTGCTAATGAAGCCTCAACAAGACTTTCTTTCAAAAAATCTATTGTCTGAAAGATAATGGCTCGTACTGAGAGTTTTCGCTAATCCCTTCATTATAGACAATATAAGGGAGAAAAGACACAGAGATGGACTTTTAACTTGAATGGGCACACACCGTAAAGACTTGTATTCAAAAAATTGTTTTGGTCAAGTGGGCACTTAACTCTTTATGAGCAGTATTGCTTTTGAATTAGCTAAATTTATTGATTAAATGCAATAAAACAACAACAAAAATTGGTGTTGTTGAACGCATGTTTCATTACATTATTTGGTTGGAATAGTAACAAGAAATATTTTCAATAGTAAATAGTACTGACAATAGTAAATTAAAATTGTTATCTGATTTCTGATGCTTCATTTGTTGTACTAAAAGCAAAAAACAAGGTTTATAAGATTAAAAAGATACCATACTCAATTTGACCTAATTTACTAAAACACAAGCGGAAATAGTAGACAAGACTTTGTGAATGCAAGCATGCAAGTTTCTCCTCCGCCAGCTGGCCCAACCAAAGCTGGGGCAGCTACAGTAGGTGTTGCAGAGATCAACCCCATCCTTAATCGGTCTAAAGACTTCCCTAGAGATTTTCTCTGACCTCACTCTTCCTATCTGATGATATATTTAGGAGTTCTTTGCACGCCAGACGAAAGAAATCCAACATGGAAAACTTCTGCCCAAGGTATTATCAAGCATTAACCAAGCCACAAGTAGAGCATACCGGTTTACTTTGTTATGTTATCTTGTCGTTCCTTTAACACCTAAAGTCTTTCAGTGTGGGTTTGTCTGTGGTCAGAATACTTGTATTTCTATTTCTGCCCAGAATTAAGACCCTTTTATATAATAGTATTAAGTTGTTAATAATTTATTATGTACATGTGCCAGAACCCCGTCTCACGCCCGAAGAGCGATATCTATATTTAAATATAATAAATAAAATATAACATAATAATACACCTAAATATGTTATTGCAGTTGTTTTCTATTGTGTGCCTTCATTATAAATATCACATAGCAGCATTTTGAAACATTCCAAGAAGGCAAAACTTTGAAAGCAGCATTAATTGTCTTAGTAAGCTGATTCCATAAGACAGTCTATTGACTTAGAGGATGATAATTACTCCCATTAATTAGTGGTGCCACTGAGAAGATGCATTGCCAGCAAACCAGTTCAATTTACATCCTATCCATTTAATATGTTTTTCTGGCACAAACTGTTTGAGGTATTATATGTATTATCTACACCAAAATTGAAAATTAAAAGTTAAAAGACAAGCAAATGCATATATAATAATCATAATAATACAGATGCAATAATATATAATAATAATAAGATGCAATAAACAATATGAGTAAGACTAATATAACAATTTATATTTTTAACACAAATCCTGCATTAAAAGCCAGAGCTGTGGAGAGTTTAGCAGTGAGCAGGTGGAGCCTGACGGCTTTCCAGGTGCATTGTGGGAGATGTAGTATCCAAGACATGATGCTGTTCTCATACCGGTGTCAAAAAAGCTTCTCCTGCTTCAGTTTGAGCATTCTGTTTTTTAAATCTCTCTTACAAGTACTAAATACTAGTACTAAAAATGGAGTAGCTCTTTAAATTGCGGAGAATGAACATTTTGACGTGTCATACCACAAAAAGGACAGTAATAATATGAAGGAGTGTTTTAGAGCCCCAGCATGTACAATGTATACAAGGGCAATGCATCTACACACCTTCATGCAAATACAGCCAAGTCAAAACATCTCATTTTTATATCTGGGTATTTGTACACACTATGCCACTGAGCACGGATAATGTAATAATAAAATTCTTACATCCAATTTAAATATTTCTGATATTCTTTGCTTTCTGACCCACCCTATTAATGGCTTATATATATATATATGACACTACTCCCAATACCTAGTCGGAGGTAGGGGAAATTGATAATCATTTTATCACATTAATATATTAAAGCTGTCCCTCTTTGCTTGTTTCTCCATTATCCTAATTGAGTACAAATTGGTTAAGAGGGCGCTGCATAGCTATCAAGCTCCTTAGTTTTATCAGATGACAATTTAAGCCCACAAGATCCTATTAGGAAGAAAGCTGCTAATGTTTCAAGGCGCTGTGTCAGCTTACAGGGGAAAGGGGGATGGTGAGCAGCAGGGGACGACAGGACGATGATGGAAAGGGAGGGTAAAACGCTCCGCTCATATGATCAGCCTGAGCTGAAATGTGAAGGAAGAGCTGACAACGTCACGTATTGTGCAGTGGTGGAGATGCTGGTTAGTGATGAATTTGTGTTACTAAAAAGGAAATTTTCTTTTACTTTTAAAGGACTAGAAACCTTCAAATTGACTTTCAAAAATGACTTTAGCCTCCCCGTTTGATGCTTTCCTCTTCCCCAACATCTTTCAAGTCATTTACAGCCGTGTGAACTGTTAGCATACAGAGGCAATACAAATTAGAATAAAGGAAATGTTCAAATATTAAATAAATATTAGAGTAATAAATGATGTCAGGCGAACAAGCATGGATAAGTCAGTAGTAGAACTCGGCTTACTAGTTGGGATTTTTTCTCGTATGATATGTCAACCTGTCGCCCATGAAAAACAACTCATTACTCATTAAAAAGAAAAGTTGCTGTTATTGTGCTTTATTCCCCCGACGCAATTATTTTAGGCCTAAATCAATGGTGGTTGAATTAAGTGTCAATAGACACTCATCTCCAAATGGATGGACCGGCTATCATGCCTTATTACACAAAAGATAATCACACTCTACAGCATATAACACCATCAATAGCAGAAACAATAAAGCCAATTGTGTATTGGTCTTACCAAGAAATAGAAATAAAAAATATGGAATATTAAACTAAAAAGTTGTATGATTTGTAGTTGTATTTCTTCATTGTACACTTGAAGGTGTCTCACACCGTATTTCTTTGACCTACAGTATCTGCCAAATGATGTGACTGGCAGAAGGACCGTGTATTAAAAGGTTAAAGGGTAGAAAAGGAAACAGGTGGCTTTAAGTAAGCTAAGTCAAATGAACCTTTTTGGTCTTATAAATGCATCGTTACAACAACAGTAACGTCGCTAACAGGAGAGAAAATAATAATAATTATAATAATAATTCCCACCAGAATGCCTCCGTAAGATGATTCTGTGAGGTATCATCTTGTTCAAACAACCAACCAGTCACATTGCTCCGTTTTGGTTTGATTTGAAGAAAACTGAACACTAACTGGCCTCATGGACAGTAACACAAACTCGTATGGATCAGGGAGAAATTTACGATCTTTTACGATCCTACTTCATCCTCACAGGGTTGAGAAGGATCGCACAATTTTCCCTTGTGTTTACATTGGAAAATGACTTGTTCTACTCATGAAAGGTCAACATTATATATCAAATGTTGTCAAAAATGACCAAAGCTCTTTGTTTGTGTGCAAAAGAAACACAGAAATTCATTTTTCATTCATTTGTTTTCAAGTTGAACGAGTTCTTAGGGTAGAAACAGCAGGATGTAGCGAACGGAAGTTAACAGTTAATTATTCAGCCCCTCAATCCAGACTTAAACGCCTGGCCTGGAAAAGCTGAACTAACGTCATTTGTCTGTAAGCACACGTCTGTAAGTATTGCTGCAGTAATGTCATCAGTTCTACAAGGCGGTGTTACATTGATAGGTCTGAACTGTGTCTATTTAAGGGTGGTCTCTTCAGGCCCTGACTCTGTTCTAATAAGATTATCTCCACAACGAGAGCCGCAGCTCGGCACAGAACCACGTCCTCTTGACGCACTGCCGTGTTCTGCGACATCGACCACGCCACACGCCTACATACTGTCCCGTGCGTGGATGAAACACAATTAGGATTTGTTAGCTTATCCTTAATAACGGGATCAAGTAAGCTGTTGTTTTGACCGATAGCCAGTAGTTCTGACATGTGTATTTGATTTAGTTCTCAAAAGAAATCCAAAAAGGCTGTGAAATTAATATAAAATATGCAGAGTAATATATATATAATTTACTTTATACTCTAGACAGATCTAGGCAATAGCGCGAATACTCCAAATACACTTTGGAAACCAGCGATTGGACGCACACTTTCAATTGGACAATGAGACCGTAACGTCTTTACAATTTGCCTCTTAACTTAATTACAGATAGCTAACACGTCAGTATTACTTAAGATTGTAAGGTGATTAAATAATTATTGTTTTGTTGCACACTGGCTAAGAGACGTGTTTAACGGTGGCTTTTTGAAATCGAGCCCTGACGAGTTATTACACACAGAGACTAATCTCCTTCTCTGGCTAATTTGAGCCTCAAAGAAATAAACCCCTACCTAAAGCTACCTTGTAAGCCGACTCTCATCCATTGATGTCACACATGCATCACACATGGCCACACAAGCAAGTTCAAGTTGCCTAAATCACACACACACACACACACACACACACACACACACACACACACACACACACACACACGTTAGATTAAACAGAAATAAACTTTGATCTTTAGACCCTTTTACCCAGCAGCCTTTTTCACATGTCATCAATTACAGAGTTGTGCTATCCACATGTGTTATTGATCAAATGAATTATGGTTATTTATCTCACGGCTTTATCAATTCCCCGGCCCACTTAATCGTTGATGTTATTAATTGCACCCGTGCTTAACCTCAACACAACTGCTGTGAACAAAGATTATTGTGTTTGCTACAAGGTGTCCTGGGATCTGATTAACTGTCATCTCAAAACACACAGTATGTTACAGTCCAAATATCTAATGTGATGAGGTATTGTTTCTTATCTGAATGTCCATGAATATGAATGTCAAAATGTTGATGTTGTAATACCGTAAAATCATCATCATTGGCCAACGTCATTACTTATAAACAGATATAAAGAATATTACTTAAACGGAAATGGCAGCTTGTGTTCACTGAAAGTTTCTGTTTCTTTCTGAGGTGAGTAAAGGAAGTATCACTGCGTACTGCATACTTTATGGTCACCATTCAAATTCAGACTTTGGGTTACTTGAAGATGTTATCCGTTATCTGAAGATGTTTGGTTTAGTATATGTGTGTTAATATCAGTGGCTCTTACACCGACAAAATGGGAGCCTACTTTAAAGATAATAATCACGCCTGCTAATCCCTGATTAATGGATATGTAGGTCATAATTTCTCCTCACGCTTTCCCCTCTCTTCAACAATTCAGTATGAAACGCTGTACATTAATCAAGCTCGCCTTTGTCTGCAGAATGATAAAGCTCAGTGTCATGTATTGTGCAAAGTGCTTCCAGACACACACCAAATGATGTGGGCGTTCTAAGGTTATTTAACATCCTTGGTAAGTGTGCAAACTCCACAGACGGCCATTCTAAGCAGTGCTACACTACTCTACTGAGTTGTTTGAAGCAGTACAGTCACTTTTCTTCACCGGCTGCTTCTCGTACTTTTCAGACTCAAACGGTTATTCAGTCCTACGAGGCCGAGAGGAAAGGGTTGCCGCGGGCTGGCGGAGGGGAGAAAGCTGATGCTATTTAATAACAGGAGAGCACCGCTGCAACACGAGCAGGCTGAGCTGCAACACACAATGAAATGACACGATCACATTTTGATCTTATTCATTTCAGCCGATGTCGATTCATTGGTCATATGTCCAGATTGGCACTGATATGAGGGATGTAAATCAAATATGTACACTCTTTTTTTAGAACTGGAACATTAATCGTTGATAAACTTCTTGTTCACCAGCTAAAAAACTGCACTGCTGCCATTTATTCTCCTCCTAAGAATCTATATTTTAAAGAAGCTTTAATCTTAACTCCTTGGTGACCTAAAAGCTCTGTAGCTAACAGAGAACTTAGCAGGCTCCGGACATTTGGAAAATAGGTCAAGATTACTAATCTTCCTGTTATATGGACATTACAAACTTTCACAGGATATTTTTTTAATGGACAACACGTCTACCTGGTGACTGATTAGAGGTGGGTAATGTGTTGTTGTTTTTTATGTCATTTTTCCTGACCTAGAAAACCTACCTACCTGTCAACTCGGTCTCAACATTGGCTCATTTGTTTAGCCATTTTCAACCCATGAAATTATTTTTTAATACATTTTGGTTAATAGCTTACAGATACACCTCTACTCCATTTTAACAGTTTGTTTTTTAGCCTGTTTTCACCTCAATATTACTGACATTTTCCGATAAACCTTTTGGCTGCCAGTATTCCTAGCTGACCAAAGTCCTTTTAAATATTAGTATTCTTTATAGGATTTTATAGGAGTTGTAATTTGTCATGGTAAATCTGTTTTTTATCGTTTTTTAGATCTCGAGAAAAATGCTATAATCTTGTACTCCATATTATTGGTGCCATTGTGGAGGTCAGTCGAAGCAAGTAGACCTTTCCTTGCAGCGGGGATGTCTTTCATAAGGAACACTCTACCACCATCTGCTGGCAGGACAGCAATTATGAAGAGGAGGAATAATGTTGGTGACCCAGTTGCACACGATGCATACAGATGCATAGAACTGTTAAATACTTCATGGTACTGCACAAACAGTGTGGGCCTGGACCTGGATGGGATTTCGTTTTGATCAGCAAAAAGATGCATTCAGTTCAGAAAAATGAAACATTTTAATATCTTACGAAGGCACGCATATTATTTGAAATAACTAGAACAACCGACAACTTACTACTTATGTACTTTTTGAGTCAAATGAGTCATGAGTTATTGTTATGTTATTTTCACAATCTCTCAATGCCTGCAATGCCTTTTATTTATCTTAATTTAACTGGAAAGTTGCATTGACAATAATTCTCATTGTTTGCCAGTCTGGGCATGTTGGAGTATTTCACAATTGTGCAAAGTAGCTTTATTAATTAAAAAACTGGACAAAATGCTGACACAAGAAGAATAGGAAACTGTTGCTGCCCCCACTGGGCGATGAGTGCAATACCAAAGCCAAGCCGTGACTGTGTCATGACATCACCCAGAGCTCAGTGCAGCAGTGAGGAGAGCAGGAGATAATAGGGAGGGAGGGAGGGAGGTCATCAGAGAAAAGGAGGGGAATTCACATGGAGGCGGGGTTTCGTCAAGAGCCACACTGCCTGATAGAGATGGTGAGAAACGGCAAGCGAGAGGGAGAGAGAGATTGTGTGTGTGTGTGTGTGTGGGAGGAATATGCTGTTGCCAGGGAACAGCGTTGAACTAGAAACGTCCAATTTTTCCAGCTTGCGGGAGGATTGAAACATGTTACATCATGGAATCAAAATATTCTGAACGAGGGGCGAAAGACAACAGCTGATCCCGACTCCCTGCAGCCAAAGAGAATCTTTGAGAAGGTACGCAGGTGTGATTACATAACCACCACAACACCATACGGGTGACATCACCACATCAGGATTAGAGCCCGGGGGCATTAGTGGTGGGAGAGGGAGGAGGAGGGCAGTGGCAGGATTCAGCGGAGACGAGCAGGAGTGGATATAAAGAGTGAGCATCAGAACACGAGCTGAAGGCGCAGTGCGAGGATTATCCGCATTCCAAAGTGGGATCTGATTCGCAGACGGGACTGAAACCATGAGAGCTGGATGGCGTTTGATGTGTGATGACCCTGACTTTCCTAACCGTCCTCTCCGCAGGAGGATTCAATTTCTCTCTCAGCCTCCAGTGGAAGCATAAGCGAGGAGCAAGAAGCATCCAGCAGCACTCCAGTGGCGCACCTGCAGATGTGGAGAAGGATCGCCCTCAGTCTGCTCTGGCAGATCTACGCAGTAGGAAGACAATAACGAGAGACATCTGAGGGCCAAACAGGGTAGCCTTCAGGAGGAAGTCTTCCTAATTGCAGTAAGTGTGTTTACGCGAGCTGGGACTTTTTCTGGTTTGGGCTGAATTGATTGTTTTTCGGGGTTTCAGTCACAGATTCTCCACCAGTGACCTTTCCTGTGCTGTTTAATTCGGCTACATTTCACGATTCAAATTACTGACACAGTGTCTGCTTCCATTCGTACAATAAGGACAGGAGGCAGTCGTGAAAGAGTAGCTTTTCTACTTTCACGCACTTGTCAAAGCCCCCAAAATGACCATATTTTCTAATAAGTAATCCACAAAGACACTTTACCATTGGCATGTTTGCTTCTTTCTCTGTGCTCACTGGCTTGAAGTGTACAGGGCTCATTTGGAAAAAGGGGGTGACTATCCAGTCAGGGGTTTAATTTGATCAAACCGCTGCAATGCCATCCTGTTGAAGAACATTAGCTTTTATATCATTTTTTGTTAACTTGGATTGCTCTCTTTTTTGTCCTACAATATTCACTGTTATCTTTTCTGTAAATCTGCAATCAAACAAGTTGAGGAAGGCTGCACTCGATCAATGATGTATTGCCTTGCCTTTTATCATTGGTTCCTCTATCAATGTTTAACTCCAAGCTGAAAGCCATGTAAACAATTTCATAATGCAGAATAGGATCAAATACCAAATATCTATTGAAGTGGACGCTCTGTTGCTCTGTTTACATGTTGCTCACTATATGAGACATTTCACAACCAATATTTGTCGAACAAAATGCACAAATATAGATATTTATTATAGAAATTTCCGACTATTCTGATATAGATTATGAGTTTGTTTTAATAGGCACAACCCGGTGAATAGATCACAAGATAGTGTTTGGGAAATGAAGGCTGCTCTGCCATCTGGACTCAAATCCCCACCGAGCGTGTGCCGCTGCAACATTAGTTTGTGTCCATCAATCTGCAGTTCACTGTATCAGTGAAGAGCAGCTGACGCTTGGCAATAGAAACCTGCACAAACAACACACACTGAGACATTTGAATTTTCCACTTTATTCTCAGCTCCTCGCGCCCCTCTTTTATTCTTAATTTAGCAGGGAAACTGATGAATCATTTTTTCAAAGCCTTTTTTCAAAAGGTAAGATTATGAGGAACCGAGGAAGGCGAAGCAAAGTGGACCGAGAGGATCTTTAAAGGGGTGTTTAGGATTTCCCCGTCAAGCCCATGTGAAACACTGAAACCTCCTCACGGGACAGCACAGTGGAAACACTTAACATCATTTGGATCCAATCAGAACACAGCAACTCCAGCAGCGCGTAGCCTCAGGAACTTTTAGGCCGCGTTTTCTGCCGTTTTTTTCAGTACAGGCTCTGACATGTGTCACTGTAGCACATCAGTGCCGTCCCAGTGGACAAATGGACTGTGGTTAAGTCTGCTGCAGCATCAGCTCTGGCTGGGACAGTGACGTAGGATGGACGCTTCTCCCCCATATGCTCCTACAGGGTGCTCACTCCGTGCATGACTGATCCTTGCACAAAAGCCTGCAGCAACCGGCACAAGAAAATGTCATGCAGCGTTGGACGGAGACTTGGTTATGTAAAATATGGAAGTTCAGACGTTCAGTTCAGTCTATCTGCTTTGTGGCGGCATGTGTGATTTGCTTGTCTCCCCCCCGGGGGGCTGTATGAGCAATGTTAGGTTTATTTTTGTCTTCCTCTCCCCTAGGAATGTAGGCAAAGTAAACCCACTGAGGCCTAGTTTTTCCAATATACTGTTTATAGAATAGCAGTAATATTAATTTTCAATCATTAACCACGACAATCTAGCAGTAGGGTTTCAAGAAACAGATTATTTGTCTCATATGATACATTTCTTCAGTCCACACACATCTTTTCCTGCTGCCTTCCAGAGCCCTTAATTACACCTCTTTAAAGCTGCGCTTTGTGGATAAGCCAGAACGTTAGTGTACCTCACCCAGCAGATTGTTTTACTTTGGAGAGATATGTAAAAAACAATGGTCTAGATTAAAGCCAAAGGAGAAACCAACATTATATTTTTTCAATCCTAGTGCGGTTCAAACTCCAAAAACAGTGAATCTTACATTTTGTTGCAATTATAAGTCTCAAGCCAAAATTCAGAAATGGGTGAGTGCCCCTTTAAACAGCTACAATTATTTTAACCCTTTGTGTCTCACTGATTTCCATTGTTTGTCAACCACAGCAAGGTGAAGCCGGTCCTCCCTGAGAGAGGATGGGCACCGCAGAGGCCACTTTACGCATGGACAGCATGGAGGTTAAAGATGAGTGGCAGGACGAAGACTTCCCCAGGTACTCCCGTGTGTGTCTGTGTGTGTGTGTGTGTGTGTGTGTGTGTGTGTGTGTGTGCGCGTTTGTTTCCACACAAATCAGTTTGGCCTTATTGCTGAAGGGAAGCAGGTGTTCTGTCCTTGGTGCAGTCGTCACGTGGTTACTGTATGTTAAATCATGTCAGTGAACAGAATATCAGCGAGGTCAGAGGAGGAGTAATGGGAATATGTACAGTTCACCGGATGTACTGGCAGATTGTTTTAATGTGAGAAACAGCAGCATTTAAGAGTTCTTTAACAAATCCTTTTCTCCTCCCCATCATTTAATTCTGTCTTGTATATCCAAGGCTGTCTTTTTCTTATATCTACAAAGCTACTGACAACATAATAACAGCAATTATCCAAACTGCTCCATCAGCTCGCCCATGCTTGTGGTGTTTTAGGGCTTGTTTCGTCTACGCAGGCATGTCTGTGTTAATGTCTGTGTGTTTCTCCTCCTGTGTTTGTGTGGGTTCGTGTGTGTTCTCTGCTATCATCTTGGGCCCCCAGCACCCAGAGCTCAGCTGTCTTATTATAATGTCAGAGGGGAGGTGGTAATTACTGGTGTTGCTTTCTCTAACAACACATCTTCTTTCCGGCGTCACACTGTTTGTATGAAAAAAAAACAAAATATTACAAACTACATGCTCGTACTTATAATATTTTTTCATTGATCATAGCAATTTAATATTAATACAAATGGCATAAAGAAGAACCAAAACAATAAATGTACAGTATACAGGATCCAGAGGATTAATATACAGCAAAGCAAACACCGTTAGCACAGCTAGCCGCGTTAGCTTCGAGCCACCAGCTCAGATGTTGCCATGCTGAGAGCTGTCGAGAGTCAACCAACACAGTATACTTATATTTTCTGTCCTGTTTTATTGTACACTGTTGTATTAATACTACATTAAATTAATGATGCATTAATATCTTTCTCTTCAGGCCGCTACCAGAAGATGGAGTTGATTCTTCATGTGGCCTCACTGACCACAGAACCAGTAAGTGGTAATAAATACGCCGCATTAAGTATATACTTAAAATATTCTGTAGCTAAACGTTCCTGCCGTGTCCAGATCCTCCCACCACCCTGAACGTCGGCGAGTCCCTGGCCCAGCGCAAGCGCCGCACTCTAGTCGCCCCCGACATGAACCTCTCCCTGGATCGGAGCGAGGGGTCGGTGCTCTCTGATGAGTTTCTGGAAACGCCCAACGACCTGGACATCAACCTAGACGACATTGAGACTCCCGATGAAACCGACTCTCTGGAGTTCATCAATAATGGCAACGACCTGGAGTGGGAAGGTCAGAGAAAGGTCAAAATTTCCATATTGTGGAAGGCACACATTGTTTTTTGAGGTTTTAAGGGATTTATTTAAGGAGCAAATCATACTTCTTGATTTGCTGCGTCCTCGGTTTGAGTCGCACCTTAGTGGTGATGCGTTATTGCAACTTCCAAGTACAGCAAAAATGACTGGAATTTTCTCAGCTTTTACAGATTTTATTGTCTAATTAGTTTGATCCAGCTTGGCTTAGACTGCAACTATTTTTACAGAAAGTATCACGTTATGTGAACAGTTATAGCAAGTTTTCTCATTATCTGCCTCTTTCTGTGATTCAAAAAATATTAAGTCCCAACGGTCTATTTTCCTGTCGCCTCATGTCCAGATGACACTCCTGTGGCCACGGCCAAGCGTCTTCCAGGTGAAAGTGAAGAGGAGAGAGACTCATCTGGTCGCCTGTGGCGAACAGTGATCATCGGCGACCAGGAGCAGAGGATCGACATGCTGGTCATCAGACCATACCTGAGGGTCGTCACACATGGAGGTTAGCAAACTAATGTGTTTGTGTGTGTGTGTGTGTGTGTGTGTGTGTGTGTGTGTGTGTGTGAGCTTTTATTCAAGTCGTGTCTGTTCTTCTGGGCTCGATTGTGTGTTAGGATTCATCCAAAATGGATAATCCTTTATGGTGAAAGTTTTTATGCAACTATTATATGAAGAAAGACCATCAAAGCCCATCCAAATATACCTGGCATGTTGCAAAAAATCAAAAATAGTATGTGTTAGAATACTATGGATATAAGTTAATACTAGGATAGAAGTTGTACAGGGACAAACTCATAGTTGGTTGTTTATTTGGTAAGTTCACGGTTATACTTAGTTACTGTTGTATTGAAAAATGAAGAAACGGCGGACGGACAGAGGTCATCGCTGATCAAAAGGGTTAAAATCAAATGTATTTAATAAAAGAGATGGTGTTGTGGTAAAAAGAACATCTCAGCTGAGGAGCCGCTGGTCTCAGCAACCAACAGGCCCCAGGTCAGTCCTTTGACCATCCCTAGTGCCCGTCTGTTAGCCTCCACCAGCGAACTCCAGAACAATGGTTCCTACAGGTATTTATAACAATGCTTAAAGGTGTGAAAGTTAGTGTCCACATTATTTCGAATGGCCCATAGTCAATATCAGTTGTTGTGCAAGTATTACATGCATGCATTCCAGTTGATTACATTACATTAAATACAATCATACCTGATATTATTCTATTACAGTTGCAGAATTACAGTGGTTTTACAATATTGTCATTACTTTATTGATTACACAGTTTCAGAATCATGGCTGTATTCTGGTGTACACTATATGCATTTTTATTAATTTTATGAACCGGATCGTCAATTTGTTTCTAATATCCTACATTACATAGTCCTGCGATAGTTATTACCCTTACAATTGTTAGAATTTATTTATATATGACTATTGTTAGGATAGGGTTCAGCCACCTTAACCAATGGCACACTAGCAAAAAGTGTGCAGGGCAGTTTTTGGATACGTTGAAATGTCATCTCACCCACATGCCAAATGACCCCTCACACAACCATTAGCATTTGTGTGACCGGCAGTATTTTTCTCTTCCGCCATAATTGTGTTTTACGCGTTGCACTCTGGTACGATTCTTTCTACTGAGAACGTTTTCATGAGGATAACAGACTTCTTATATAGTGCTCTCATTCAGAATTACAATATCTTGATTGTGTGAGAAGAATGTGTTTTCTGTTGCTCTGCACGTCGCCTGTATGATTGGAACAACATTTAAGATTGTTTGTGGTTTGTTGTGCTGTTGGATTGCAATATTAAAGCCATCGCACTGAACGTGTGTCTCCCTCCTCCAGGTTATTATGGTGAGGGTCTGAATGCCATCATCGTGTTTTCCGCGTGCTACCTTCCTGACAGTGGCTGCGAGGACTATACGTACATCATGGAGAATCTCTTCCTGTAAGATCCATTCTGTTCCCCCGAGGGAGTCTTTTACTGTCGCATTCAATTTGCACTGTTTTGCTTGACCAAAGGACAAAGGATAATAAACACGTGCCTTAAATCATGTCTAAAAGGGTATGTGTTCATTTTCACTTTAAGAATTTGACTTTGTGACTTCCAAATCTGGATCAGTTCAGCTTACTGAACAAAGGATTCATTTTCTTCTTATATGTTACCATACAACACAGATCCAAGCTTTTTTTTGTTCTGTCCTCAGGTACGTTGTGAGCAGCCTGGAGCTGCTGGTGGCAGAAGATTACATGATCGTCTACCTGAACGGAGCAACGCCTCGCAGGAAGATGCCTGGCATCAGCTGGCTGAAGAGATGCTACCAGATGATCGACAGGAAGTAGGTTTGGCCCACTACGATGGAAGTCAATAAAGTGAAACTGATGTCGTCATTGCTAAAGATTACTGATTATGATTCAAATGTTATGAGAAAGAGGAAAGCATCTCAAACACTTAAAATTACTCCTGCAGACTGAGGAAGAATCTTAAGTGTCTCATCATTGCTCACCCAACGTGGTTCATCCGGACCGTCCTGGCCATCTCGAGACCTTTCATCAGGTGAGAATCCCTTCAGTGTGGCCGGTAGTCCATCAGTCTATCCGTTGACTTACACAGCGGCTCACTTGCGACATTAACTGCATGTCGTTGATGCTTCCTGCAGCGTGAAGTTCCTGGATAAGATCCGTTACGTTCACACCCTGGACGAGCTCAGCCAGATCATCCCCATGGAGCATGTGCAGATCCCCGAGTGTGTGCTGCAGTAAGTACTCCGAGCCACCAGAGGTCACTCATGAGATGCTAATCAGGTCTCGTGTGTGTTGCAGGCTCAAAGTAACAAGACATCTAAAGTAATGCTCACGTTCAAACTAAACCTAATCCTTTAACGCAGAGGTCTTCAACAGGGGGTCCGTGACCCCAAGGGGTCCGCGAAGGTACTGCAGGGGGGTCGCGAAATTTTTGGTTAATAAGACAATTTTTTTAAACGTTTTTTTTCCCCACAAATGTAAATGTCTTCAGAATCAGAATCAGAATTTTATTTATGGTCTTTAAATACACATTAACATGAATCCAACATATTGAAGCGAACGGATAAATTGATGGAGAAGACGTTATCTCTCAGTGCGCAACACACACATTCAGCTTCCCTCAGCAGCTCTCAAGCTGGGCGCCGGTTCACTCACTGCTCCTTTCAGGCGAATACGACAGCGCAGGTACCAGCCAATCAGATCGCGTTTATGCTCACGTCTAAAGAGCGTGAAGCTCAAAAATAAAAGATGGCGGACCAAACTCTGTAGAATAGGGGGTCCCTGCTCCGCCTCGCCATCAGTTTGGGGGACCTTGGCTTGAAAAACGACTTCTGCTTTAACGAGTGTAACTGTCAGCAGTATTGATGATCAAACCTAGTAAACATATTATTTGCAGTATTGTTCTTTTTTGGAGTTTTTGCTTCTTTGTACCACTGATGAGAAGAATGTTGATGTAATCCATTTATCAGTGAGATCAGAGATTTATATTCTTATTTTGAAGGTACGATGATGAGAAGATACAAGTACAAAGAGAAAGGTGAGCAGTAGATTTCCATGGGATTTCATATTAAAAAGGAGTTGTAATACTAATTCTGTTTCCTGCATCTTGTCGTATTATTATTGATTCCATTTTTTCTTACTCGCAGACTTCAGCAAGAGAAGCAGCAGAATAACTCTACGCAGCCTAAAGAAAGGTGATCTTTTTTTGCAGAACCGTACATACAGCCCACTGACAGTTGCTGGAAGTTGTACACCATTTGACTCTTAATAAACTTTGAGCAACTGCAGCCATGTGGATATATTTTGGAAACAGAAAGCAACACCGGCTTGATGCTTAGTATAAATGCTAAATATATATATTTAATTATGGCTTAATTTGAATCTGTCATTTTCAGGCCAAAGTCAATGATAGCAGAGCTTGGTCATGACATCTGACATTAAGGTAAGAGTTCCCTTTACAACCAACTTCGCACACAGACACAAACACGCTTAGGAGACCTGGTACCGTATCAACTAAATGCTGGAAATGGGCCGGTCTGCAGCATTGGGTCCAGGAGCAAAGGACCAGACGTTCATCTCTCCGCTCAGCGGTAACGAGTTTTACAGCATCGCACCGGTCGAATGAGACCACAAGGATGATGATACTCAGACCCGACACTTAAATCTTGTCTTTAAAGATGTTAAGCCATATTTAGATTAAGTAAATTATCGACGAAACAGAAACAGTGAACAAAATATTTAGTCTCTTTGGACATTTCGTTGCTGTGGGTTAGGGTCCAACGGACCAAAGGCTCAACCACCAAATTTAATGATTTGCGATTTCTATTGATCATCAAGTGGGGCGCATTTACTTTTTTCCAAGTCACATTTCAGGTCTTCTAATTAAGACTGCTTTTGCATCTCAGATATGTTAGCTGATATCTCAAACATGGCATTCCCTTCGTACACATGTTACATAAAGCACAGCTGCTCATCTCTTTAAGCCTGCCTGCACACAACCAATCAATTCTATTTTTAATCGGCTGCTCAACTTGATGTCCTGAAATTGGGGGAAATTTGGAAAAAAAAAACGCCCCCGTTGTGGGATCCTGCAGACCGAGACTATCAACCTCTATGCCAAAGTTAGCTTCAGCTGTGGGAATTGGACACGGGTACCATCGCCTAACCAAATGCCAAGGAAGGAAGCAGGGGGAAAATAGATAGGCAATGGGTCAAGTTGGGTTTAGTTTAGAGTTGAGTGGTATTGACACACTTCCAAACTAAAGGATTATATGAGAAAGGTAATATTTATGGATGTGCACAAATGTCGATTGATATCATTCGGACTGTCAGGTAAAGGTGATAAAAAATACTATAAGATGTCTGTATTTGCATTACAGAGGTGTAAAATGAAGAGCCAATGGGGGACGTTCCTGCCGACACAACCATCACGCGGGTGTTGCACTAGATTTAATCTCCTGACTGGATTCGTTAGCTGCAAGACAATCCCTTTTCAAATAATACATTTTCGGCAATACGATTGCTTCAAATAAAAAGTTAATATGCTCCAGAGTGTTACACAATGAAGCTAAATGAAAAGGTATTTGCATGTTAAGTTGAGTTTAATTTACAGCATGACTTTAGGTAAATGAATGAAAAGACTCCATCTTAGTCAGACAAGGCTGAGAATATCGTCCGTTCCAAAGTGTACATACTTGTATAGATATTTTCAAGAAAGGTGTTTGCACAGATATTTCTTTTTTTTAATATGAGTGGCATGGTTATTGTTTGATTTCATGGGAGTTTACCAAAAATTAATGTGCAATGATATTGTCTTCTACAGTAGATGTTACTGATGCAAACGTGTGTTACGGTCTTCAACTTTTCCAGAGTTTGATATGCAGGTGGCATGCTTGTATACCAAATCTGTCTTATTTATTTTTGTTATTTCTCATCTTTCAAAATGTACTTTTACAAGATGGAAATCGTACATTGTTGAAAATCAAATATATTTGAAGAAATAGTCATTTTAATTGTTAAAAGTGTTATTTATTAAAATGTTCCATTTAATGTTTGTAAAAAAAATAAAGAAATGATTGAACTGATTGATCCCATAATTCTCCCGAGGTGACCCCTCTTTATCAGTGCTTGCAGGGTGGAGACACAGAGGCATCCTGCCGCCTTGTGGTGGAGGTCAAGTCCTACAGGGGCCATGAGGCCAAGTCGTGGCCCCAACTTTATTACATTGTTTATTGTTTATTTAAAAGGATCCCCATTAGCTGACGCTGAGACGACAGCGTCCAAAAAAAATACATAAAAGAACAGTAATCACAATCACAATTACTCACATATATCATATATAATTACACACAAAAGACAAGAAAAAGTAACAATTCTGAAAGTACTGATTAAAGTAATAAAAAATAATGCAAAACACCAGGACACATGATACAACCTCGCTCAACCATTCCAGACGATGTTATGATGTTGAAAACAAATGCAGTCTTAATCTTTTTTTAAAACCAGTTTTTCCCTTGATTTCACGAACCCCAACTGGAAGATTGTTCCAAAGCACAATTGACCTATAAAACACGGTCCTCTTCATAGAGTCAGATTTAGGTAGGGGTAAAGAAATCTGATGACTATTCGCCCCTCTTGTGTAATGTGAATGCGTATCTGAATAGTAAATTATATTGTCATAAAGAAATAAAGAAAGACAAACATGATGTATATTTAAGTAGATCTGAGATATGTTTATTCATATTGGTAAAACGACTATGTGAGGTACTTCAATGGAAAAATTGAATATCTTGATTAGTATGACTAATGTTTTGATAAGATTTAAATTCAACAGTATTTCCTTGTCAGTGAAAGAACTGACGTGTAATCAAAGCCAGATGATCTTTGTTTTTACTCCACGTATTGGTTCTTAATTAACTGTACCCAGATTGAAGGGTAACATTGAGATGACTTCACACCAGTGCGTAAAGTTTGCAAAGCAAACCTCCCTGTGTAAGTTAGTTGTGTAACAAAACGTAGCCACGGTGAGGCGCGGGTTAAATCTTCTTCTTCTCGGAAGTTTGACTTTGCGTAATCGAACTGAATTCGATAAACAAAAGTTCTCCCTTCCTCCTCTCCTCTCCACTTGTCAGTCCTCCTGAGAACTGATATGTTGTGTCGTGCAGGAGCTGCAACTGAGAGCGCACTCCTGCTTTTTAGCCACAATTTGCACGCAATTCATCATAATCTAATGTATCTTTGATTTAATCACAGGATTCTTTTATTTTTTCTGTTTCGTTGCCATGGCAAAATTGTCACTTTTATTTTTATTCTTTTTCAATGGGCAACTTCCCCTCATCTTTGGGCAGCAGCAGCAGCTGCAGCAGCAGCGCGCAGCTGGCCCCTGGCGGCACCGCATCCAGTGGGAGAACAACGGGCAGGTTTATAGTTTGGTGAGCACTGGTTCCGAGTACATTGCTCCGGCTCAGTCCCGGGGCCAGTCCAGGTTGTACGTTGCCGGCCGGAGGGAAAGCACCCGGAGCCGAACGCCGGAAGCGCACAGAAGAGCGACGGTTGACCGACCGGTGTCGACTGAGTCCAGACAGTTCAGGACTGATCACAACGCGGGGACCAGATCTACTTCTTCGGTGCGCGATGTTAGACAGAATGCGCCAATTCATGGCCGCGCGTCAGGCGCGAGACAGCAGCCAGAGCGCGCTCACCGAGCAGCAGCTGCGGGCCATCTGGGCGCACGTCGCTTTAACAATGAACACGCCATCGCCATCAATGCCTCTGCGCAGGGGAGGCTCACCGATTTCGCGGGCACGAGAGGAGGTGACGGTAGGGGTGCTGCCGCGCTGCACACCAGAGGAGGAGATCCGGGACCCGGTGCGCAGGACCAACAGTTACGCGCGGTGCCAGAGGCGATGGCTGTCTCCAGGCAACATGCGCAGACGAATCAAGGCCGCTCAATGTATCCAACAACTCTGGAACGGGAATCTGAGGCCCATGCTGCATCCCCTGCACTGAGAGATGATGATTCCAACGGCAATGGAGAGGACATGGTTAATGACGACCCTAGAAACCCGTTTAAAAACCACATGAATTCGGTTTTCTACAACTCCTACCCCGCAAGAGGGAGGTCAGTGACCCGCACGCGTCGTCCCTCTGGCACAGGATATGGAACAAGATATTTCCAAAATGGTAAATTAATTGTCCTAATCACATGGAAATTGTTTAACCTTCTTAAATGGCCGTCTCACTCACTGGCAGGGTCAGCAAATTGTTCTCAGTACTAATAAACTGCCAACATTAGCCTCTCAAAATCACCAAAAACTTGGATTCTTTAATCTTCTCCCCCAGGACTTCCAGACCTCATACCAGACCCGTATGCTATCCAGGCCGGTGCTTATATCCAACGCATGCAGATGTTTGCTCTCCGCTGTGCCGCTGAGGAGAACTGTCTCGCCAGGTGATCTGTGCAGCCAAAACTGATTCATTTCCTCAGTACATGGACACATGCACACTCAACACACATTTTGTTTTTACTGCTCATGGAAGGTTGATTCGACTGGTTTTGGCACAAATTTTGTTTGTTTGATTCAATTACATCTGTATAACTTTTCAATGTGGTGGCATAACCGCATAATCTGATGTTATGGAGCAGGGAGCAGCGATTCTCCAACATAATGTTCTGCCAAGATGTAAATGTTCTGGGTGGATTTTCCAAAAAAGCATTAAAAATAGTGGAACAAACCCTTTGCTTTCAACAAAGCAACTAGCCGCCCCGGGAGCTCAGCCAATAGCACTTTCCAACGTAGCTTATGCCCATTTCCTGTCTGATCCGTCCCAGGTCGGCTTACGGACCTGCCGTGAGAGACATCGACTTCAGAGTCCTGCTGCGGTTCCCACAAAAAGTAAAGAACCAAGGCACCACTGACTTCCTTCCAGTCAAGCCGAGGTATCAGTGGGATTGGCACAGCTGTCACCAGTGAGTCCACTCAGAAGTGAAAATGCTTTATGACTGAGACATTACGCTCTTATAAAAAAACTCCCTGTTTGTCCCACTCAGACACTTCCACAGCATGGAGGCCTTCAGTAACTACGACCTGCTGGACATCACCACTGAAAGGAAAGTTGCAGAGGGTCACAAGGCCAGTTTTTGCCTGGAGGACACCGGCTGTGACCCCGGATTCAGGCGGCGCTACGCCTGCACGTCTCACACACAGGTAAACACGCGGCCGTGCAGGAAGTCAATGTTGTTTAATGTTAATCAGGTGATCGCGCTGAGATCGAGATGTCTTTTGCAAGAGAGAAATCAGGAACGATCAAAAGCATCACTAAAGTTAAAAGACATGTTATACTCCCTTGTGTCCCAAATAATTAAAAAAAAAACATCTCGTCTGTTGTCTGTGGTATTGGATTCTGGCTTTGCACCGCCAAGCGATGGTTTCTTCTAACAGCTCCGCTTCCAAAAAACTCTTTGTATAACTAGACTCACATGTGCTCGTAGGAAAAGAGTAGTCAAAGTCGTCTGAAGAGGTCGAGGCGTTAAACCACACTGAGGGTCGTTTGGCTTGTGTTTGCAGGGACTGAGTCCGGGCTGCCACGACACCTACGCTGCAAACATCGACTGTCAGTGGATCGACATTACGGACGTACCTCCAGGAAACTACATCCTGAAGGTAACGTCAAGTCGACTTTACATCCACCGTTACATCCCTCAACAAGGAGGTTTGATTTATTTTACCAACCTGCCTGGAGAGCTTCTCAAACGACTTTTATATATTTCAGGTTACTGTCAATCCCAATTTCCACGTCCTGGAGTCAGACTTCACCAACAACGTAGTGAGATGTGATATCATATACACAGGAACTTATGTCCAGACACGCAACTGTCGGGTATCAAGGTACCGTACGACCGATTCGAACAATTCAAATTAAAAAAACATTAAAGTCTGGTGTGTTCTCAATTTGGATGTGTGTTTTAAGATCTCTCTTTTGTCTCTTTTTCAGAGGGTGAAATCTTCCATTTGAACCAACATCTCTACCAGGTCAGCGCAGCATCGACTCTACGACTAACAAAACGTGGGTAAAGTGTTTAATCGAAACTGTGTGCTGCACCACAGATGTGCTATAGTCTAATATTTCATGTACTGCAAATAAATTCAAACGTTTACACGTATTTGGTACATCAAACTAGTGATAACGACATTTACTTGATTATGTATTTCTACCAAAGTGCCTTAAGTCGTGATGTACTGTGTCCAGATACATTTTCCTTGAACGCTGGTTATTGCTTAGATTGTTGCCTCACGTTGTCTTTGTCTTGTTTGTCTTTTTTTTGCTATTATGTGTTCCGTTTTCTTTATTTTCGTTATTGTCAATAAATCATTAACACATTAAAGTCCCCTGCGGGGCCCAGCTAGCTGATGGGCCGAGGAGTGAGGTAGTCTGGGTCAAGTAAAGGCAGAAAGGGGGTGATTCCACGGCCCTTAGTGTCACAAGACTTCAGAAGACTTCTCTGGGGATAGGACAACTTTCACCTTCAGCTAAATGGATCTCTGTATGCTTTGACAATATGAAAAATGCAGAATATCACTCACCCTTGAATCACTTTGTGGTCACATCAACAAATTGCAAATAATCTCATTTTATGTTGAATAGAATGTGTAGTTTGCTGGGGAATATATGCTTTGTGTATAACTGAGTGAATGAAAAATAAATGGGGGAATCAGTTTTGTAAAAATGTTAATGTTGCCGCAGTCATCTGTTTAAAACGCCACAATATCAAAGTTGTTTATCTATTAAGATTTCATTTTCTGGATTTGAGCTGTGTCCAGATCCAGAACGAAAAACTCTTTTACCAGCGTTGAATCCAGAAATAGAGAGTGTCACGGCGCTGCGTCGCTCCTGGTCTTTGTCGAATGGGGGGGGGGGACTTTACTTTGACGGATCCGTGCAGATCGCGGCCTCAGAGACAAACAGGCTTGCGGGCAGAAGCTGCCGGCATGTTTGCTGACGGGCCTTTGTGAAGACACAAGCCGCAGGATCTTGTATAGCCATGCCAGTTACTACAACACAGCCACGGCACCATGAATGGAGGCCTTTTCCCCCACGGCATCCTCTGCATGAAAAAAAAAAAAAAAAAAGAAGAAGAAGCGTCTCCCCTTTCCTTGCCCTACATCCATCACATCATTCACGCCCCTTAGGGATCGTCTAAAGGCACTGGGATGTTTTGGCTGAGCAGGAGGATTAAAACAGCCTGTGAGAGAATTCTTTGTAATATGTTTTTACAGAGGACAATTGTGTTCAGGCGGGAAGAACTGCACTCGTTTTAAACAGCAAAAGAAGGACAGGAGGAGCAGCGAAGCTTTTTAGAAGTATGGATGTATGATCTCTGGAGACATTTTCCAGTGATGTAATGGAAAACATACAGGCTTCAGACAATGTTTGCATTGTTCAAAGCACAGGTGCTGCGTATTTACAAGGAAACTGTCTAAGTTTAAAAATGCAGTGTAAGGACGAGATAATTCGTTTATGTTGGAAGTCACTTGGGGCTTCCCAGCCAGATTAGATTGTCTATGTCCTTCAAAGTGTCTGGAAAATCTACTGATTCCTATAGAGTCAACTGCCCTCATGCCTGTCTCAATCTTCAGGGCAAAATGTCCAGACGGTGACTATTTCAAGCAAAGGAATGCAGCAGAGGGTTGAATCGGCTAATCCCAACAGAGCGACTCACTCTATTGCGATCAGACTAGAAATTAGACAAACATTTCCATCCCTGGCCTCCCACTTGTTTCACACAAGATCTCCTCCATTGCCATTTGTGTAAAATCAAAGTTTCACCATTTATTAGTCCCCTGATTTTCGGCTTACTTTTCCGCTCTCTTGACTTTGCTTTTTTATCTAACAAGCCGACCGGGGTGGTGAGTATTTTTGGGGTGATTGTGTTCGTCGGGGCTCAGCTGGTCGCCTCCTTTTGTTGTTTCAGCTTGTCATTTTAAACATGTCACGCCGTAGAGAAGACAGAAACTGTTTGCTCAGCTGTGGAGCTTCACACCAACATCTGGACGTAGCCTCCCGTTAGCCTTACACGAGCGCGGAACGGCCTTGGCAGAGGCCGAAGACGAACAGGTGGCCCAGCTGGCACCTCTCGCTTGGCCTCAGCAAAAACACAATCCAGCGCACAGGTAGGTAAGGCGAGGAGGGGATGGCAGTCCACGCTGCACATACCGTGGCAGGGAGAGACATTTTCCGGATGCATCTGCACGTAGGTGGGGCAGTGCTTGGAAGGGTTACTGAGGCCAGGGTTTTTGGTATTTCCAGGTCATAACTCAACAAAGCGGTGCCACGTGAGAGCCGATGGGGGGGGGGACGTGGAAGGCGAACGTGCTGGGCCTAAAAAGAGACGCCTTGACGGGTTGGTTTTTTTGGCACGGAGCAGCGAAATTCCTCTGCACTTCTGTCATCCCGTTGAGATTAAGAACAGTGCTGAGGTCAGCCGTAGACCAGCAGACATTCTACTGCGTCACCTGGAGAGGGTGGTGTGTGTGTGTGTGTGTGTGTGTGTGTGTGGGTGGGGGCATTTACAGAACCAGCTGATGCAGTATCAAGAGACAAAACCCAAATTGTGCGCTGGAACAGAACACACAGGAGTCATTGTCAAGTGGGACTGATGATGAATTGTGTTTTTCTTTCAAGCTGGGTGGTATTGTGGCTTGGGTGGTATTTGGAGCGAAAGCTTCAAGGATTTGCTTTTCTTTGAGTGTTGATACACTCTGCGCTCCTCCCGTAAGCTCTTCGAACACTCATTAATCTGTTTTGTTCACTTTAAATTGCCAGAAGGAAGCTGCTGAACTGCTGTTATTGTGAACTTCTCGTTGTCCGCGGTCAGGAGATACAGCTCTTTATCGAGATGAATCTCTTGATTCAAAATTGTTGTTGTTAGGTCGATGACCAAGAAAAATGAAAAGCCCTGGCAGTTCATTAATTAAACAGAGAGAAACTAATCTCTTTCAGAATTGGCTTCACAACATCTAAGATCTTTCTGACTGCAAGCAATATACACACTGTGTTCATGACATTAATTGATTTAAGCTTGGAACACAAACATATCTCCCATCACCTGACCTTCCCTGCTCCTCATTCCCATAGTCAGTCTTGCCGTATCTTGTGCCAACCTGGATAACATAATGGAAAATGTGTGCTTGTTTGTTCAGGGAATATTTAAAGATTTATATAGCAATGTAATGTCTCGTAAAAAAACAGATACCAACTAAATTTGTCACCAAATTCTAGTTTTCGTTAGAACTAGACCTAAAAGCTGCCAGTGTCTCTTGGCTCAGTGTTTCAGGTGACTGGTTGGATCCATTAGCACCGAGCTGTTAGTCGGGATCGGGCTTCTCAGACTGACGTTGTTTAGCCTTCTGTGGTTTTCCATCCAGAATCTAAAACAGACCAGGAAGCAAAACTCCTTCTGGACAAGAATCGGACACTTTTTGTGTTGTACACTTTCACTTGGCGCCTACTCATGTATTATTTTTGGGTGGATGAGAACAACGGGAGGTGGCTGTACTAAAAGTTGGTGTTGTTCTTGGTCTGAATCTCTGTCTGAAATTCCTCAGTCACTCCAGTATTTACAAAGGAGGCTCGGCTGCAGGCTCAGCCAGTGTGCCATCTGTCTGACGAGATTCATAGAGCGGTCGTGCAGGAAGGTGAGGACATGGCCTTTCTCAAAGTCTGTTTGGCTTTAGGTGCAGCAGACCTATGACATCCAGTCCTGCAGAACTTGAGAAAGTGATCACTTTGAGGGTTGAAGGTGTTTTTTCAGACTCCAACTTGGTTTTCACACAGCGAGCTGAACAATATTGTTTGTTTTGAAATAGTTGTGTGTGGAATATGCAACATTATAATTATGACCTCCAACATTCTCGAACGTAAGGTGACGTACGTCTAGGACGTCACCTGCCTTTCGAGAACCAAGAACACAAGCTGAACTGACTGAAAAAACTCTGTTTTTGTTTCACTTCTGAATAAAATGTCTGATCTTTACCTGCTTAATGCTTCACTTTGTTCACTTTCCGAGTCACTAAAGGAGTCTGTCTTCTTTTTTGTGCTGAGCCAGTGGAGTTGGGGGAGGTTTAACCAGTCTAACCTTCTATTAATAATGTACTGCATAAAGTACTTATAATGGACTATTCCTATAAATGCTAATAAATGATATTTTATATATTTTGCGTGATGCTCGCAACAAGTAATTAAGGCCTGTTGCACTTGAACTCATCTATCGAACCTTGAGGAGTTTATTGACTCTCTACAACATCACTCTCCATTATGGCCCAATAACTCACTGCTAAAGGCCGCAGACACGGGTGGGGGGTGACGAAGTGGTGGAAGTGGTCGGGACAGCGAACATTTTGCCCATGTCATCCTCCCTCTGTCACCACAGCTCCGCCAGTCAGCGTTGCACACAATGAAATAGACGGAAAACGAGGGATGTTATGTGAGGTGGGTGTTTTATATCAGTCGTCGGAGGGGAAGTGGTGTCCTCTGATAGCGGCGACCGCTCGTGTGAGCGGTGAAAATCTCAGACAAGATTTAAGCACACGGAGACGCAGACGCTGGCTGGGCCTGGACTCCCCGACAGGATGGGAGATCACACACTGCCACCTCCAGATCAGCCAGGGAACTATCTTCACAATGTGCACAACCATCAGACTCAGTGAGTGCATGAATTATTTCTTAGTGAGACTCAATGAAATGCTGGCGTCAATTATTTTTTTATTTCATCCTGAAATGAGGGACATTCAGCAGTCGATGCGCATCTCTTGGACAATTGAACCGTCAGATTGTGTAAAAAAGGAAAGAGGAATCTATTGTATTGCTTTTTTTGCAACTTTCCAGTCTCCTCGCTGATTATTAATCTTACATACTTTGAAAAACCATGTAACAGTGAGAAAACCTGTCAACTCTTATTTATATATCTGAACACCAGCTTTGATGATATAAATCTTGACATAGTATACATTAGGTTAGGTAGTATCCAGACTGGTGTAAGCTGCCCAAAAATAGATCTATTTGCAAAAAATAGCCTGGTATGAAATAAATTAACACTGTCGTAGAAATATACTATAAATAGTAGTTCATTTTATCCTCCTCATCATTTTACGCCACCTCACATGAAACAGCGAATGCATAGATTCTCAGAGAGGTTTGACTGCCGCTCCTCACGCTTCCGTGCTTGCGTGACGTACAGACGCAGGTCGATTCTTGAGGAGGAGAGATGGGGGAGGTTTTCCCTTTGGAAATATCCCCCTCTTCCGGCCATGCTCCGTTTCCACCGGCTGACAGCTTGTCTCTGTGGCATCAGCTCCTGCTGGAAACACCGTGACAAAAAAGAGGGGGCGAAACATAAGTCAGACTGAAACATGTTCAAAACCGTGCTTCTTCTCAAGGCTTTTCTTCATTCACTGGCAGAGCCACAGAAGCTGTTGATCTCTGTTGTACTGAAAGTGAAGGTCTTGTGAGTCACGACGCTTCGCTTGTGGAGGAGCTCTGTGAACCGCACATCATCACCTTCGGCTTTGCCAATGGCTGTTTGCGTGTGTGTTTGTGTACCTCCTGTCTTTGTGAAAACCAATGCAGTTTTAGACCTTAAAAGTGAGGGCTTTGTGGGACGTGGGGGCATTTATGCCAGTACTTGTACTTGCAAGTGACTCCCAGGCCTACTTCTATTCATGGAGCGACCCAGAACGCTGCCCTGCGGCGCAAATGAGCTGTGGCACAATATTCACCACTCCATGTTGCAATCAAAAGGCAAAACCATTGTGGAGCAACAAAAACATGCTGCATGTATTAAAAGTACAAATCGGAAAAAATGTCCTAACTTGTTGGCTTCGGGTATTCGTCAGGCACAGACCTGAAAGCAGTCAACACGTGCCAGTGGCATTAAGCCCAGAGCTACAGGAACCAGTACTCCTCCTCAAGACTGATACCTCAAGACCGCTTTGTGCCAATTAGCATGTGGTAATTTGATTCAACACAAGTTTATTTTTGTCTGTGTGTGTCATGAAATTATAGTCTAATTATAATTTTGATCTCGACACAGGACCTGTGATCTATTCAGCTTTAGGGTCCCCGGGTCCTTGTTTTGTTACTCAGCCTTGTTATGCACATAAATATTCAAATTTGGAATCATCTTATAAATCCTGTCTTTTCCATTGCCCTCTGGGTTAAACAGGTAATTAATCCAGCCTTGTGTTATTTCCTTTGGCCGTATGCATGCACACCACATTAGCTAATGCTGATCCGATAATCAATAGAAACAAAAAACAGCTGTTTGGGTATTAACACTAAGGTCAGGGACGGTATTAGTGTCTATTGTACTTGTGTGTGTGGGATTGTCTCCGTTACGTACTAAAAAATCTCTTTGTGTTAGCTTTTTAACACTGAACCTGCTCTGAGTGATTCATTCAGATGACTCAGGCCTTTTGAAATGGCAAATGCGTCGATGCTTTAAAGGCCTTTAAGCGTAAAGAATGGACAGCGTTGAAAAGAGAAGCTACATCGCACTCATCGGCTAATAAAACTCTCGTCTTATTTCATAACCCTCAGCTGAAGGACATGCACTCTTCTGACTCTTCTCAGGCATCCGGCCTCGACCTGCACCTCACAGCGCGTCTCTCCTTGCAGCATAACGCGAGGAGCTGCTTTGCACTTGCAGCGGCGCTCGTGTTTATACGGACGTCACAAATACGCCAAGTTTGCCTCACTCCGTTCTGGCGTGTGGCCAGGGAGTTTTATGATTAAAGCCAGATTGTGCTTGCCCAACTCGGAAAAGCCAGAAAAACAGATTGCAGTTACGCATACTGTGCACAAGAGGGAAGTACAGAAACGTCCCCCGTCTGCGGCATCTGTGAAGGTGGACTTTTTCCCCTCTGCTGGAAGGAAGTCCTTTACTAGTTCACAGTCATTAATGGAACTACTGGGACAAGTAGGGTAAAAAAAAAAGCATTATCTCCCCATAAGCAATTCACACGGCAGTAAATTCTGTGAAATTGTGAGTCAGAGCTATGATCATCCTGTAAATATAATGACTGAACTCCTGCCAACTCTCCTCCCTCAAAGTGATGACTAAATTACACTGTAAAAAAAGTTTTTGTCTTTCTTTTTTGCTGTCAGATTCAAGCTCAATTCTTGAGCTGCTTCAATAAATCTCACGTCGATTTTGTGTTATATTTTTTTAACCAACGTCTAATCTGGTTTTGAAAGATTAGAAATTCCTCAAATCTCCTCAGAAAAGTTTAGTTTTACTCCAGCGAGAGACATTTTCTCAACCTGACGGCTGATTTGGAGTGTGTGAATACTAATCTCTCATCTCGCTTGCCAAGACGGACACATTTTGCAGTGCAGTGCAAGAAATGGGAAATCATGTGACATCAACAAAAGCAGACACATTACGCCTCCTCCTCTGCTGCCGCCCACACACAGGCCTCTGACACACACACACACACACACACACACACACACACACACACATCAAACACACATAGACCCTTTTTCGTAACAGGGAGGAACACTGCAGTTCATTTACTGACTTTGAGAACTACGCTGCCAGTAAAACACGGCCGACGTCATCAGCTGATGGAAACATCAACAGCGTTATACAAGACACAGAGAAACGTGAACTCACCGTGCGTTGTTCCCCCGCCTGGTCCCACTCTGACCTCCACTCTCGCTGCAGCGGGGTCTCATGTTTCAGGCCCACACGGCACTTGGGGCAAACCCACCCCCCACATCTCCCCATCCCCGCCCTCCCTGCCTGCCTCCCCCCACTCCCACATCCCTCTCCCCTCACACATTGCTGGCGCTCTGGCAGCCTCTTGCGGGGCAGGCAGGGGTCCTCACGGGCTTGGGGGGCAGATACGGGCCTTTCCCACAGCGCCCGTTTTGGGGGTACAGAGGAGGCTTCTGAGTTCTTGAACCGGAGGTGCTGTTACCAATGATGACCTTGGGCTCCAGGCTGTGCGGGTGGGGCTCAGGGTGAGCTTGGCCGACGTGGTTGGAGTCTCTGAGGCGATGGAGGTGAGGCGCGTGGCCGTTGGCGCCGGTCCTTTCGTGGTTGACGGCCTTGGCGATGCTGGGTGGGGTGAAGCGGCTCGTTTTGACGACTGACGCCACGTGAACAGGCGACGGAGAGTTAGTTCTTAGTATGATCCGGTCTTCGACGATGTGTTGCGTCGCCCGAACTGGAGCGGGCTTGTGATCGGGCTGCTGGGCCGCCGTAAGGTCGTCTGGATGAGCTGAGCCGTGAAAGTTAATGGACTCCCCGGCGTGAGTGATGCAGGACGTCTCCTCGCTGAGGTCGATTCTGGCTGTAAGGCGATCAATCTGCTGCACCACCTGAATGACATCAGAGAGACTCGGTACATGTCCGGACTGCAAGAAACTTCAATTTACTCAAGGCAAGGGGAAATATCGTGCTTTTCACCTCAATTATCGTCATCATTTACTTGTCTTATCTTTACTTGCCTCAGTTTTTTACTTTTTTTGCTGATAAAACTGTCCCCGTGAGGTATTTTGTTTGTAATGTTGATTCAGTACAAAGAGATTCATTCTGCTGTGAATCAAAGCTATTTCACAGCTGCATGCAAAAGGTATAACATATAAGAGCGAGGCTCTATTTAGAAACAGTCTCCAGCCAGGCTTTTTAATGTGCTCGCCGGAAACCTGCCAATTTTCTGCAGCGTTGTGCAAAAGGTCAGTGCAAATTGTTCTCAATCACAGCTTCGGTAATAGTTGATAGGTGAGTCACAAACATTCAAAGCAGTCAGCATGCACAGACACACACGCGCACACGGCAACATGTTCTCAGGAATATGGACATACAGATACACAATGTTTGACCCACTGATCCGCAACTTTGCCTGTATCTTATCTTATTAAATGTCACAATAACGGGGGGGGGGGGGGCATGGATAAAAGGCTGACACTGCACCTACTGGGTGCAGCTTCATCTTCAGACACCTGAAGAAAAGAATAAACATCGGTAATAACAGACCGCCGTACCTCTTTCATCTCCACGTGAACTTGCTTCAAACCCCCCAACACATCCTCCAGATCTGTCACCACCTGTCGGATTTTATCCCTCACCAAATCTTGCCTCCTCTTCTGCTTCGCCACATCCGAAACCTGGCTCTGATGGTCCCCGTTGGTTGTGGGACTGGATATGCCAGAATGTGTGACGCGGGGCCCCTTCTCTCTTTGCTTCAAGTGTTTTTGTGGCACTTCAGTGGGGAAGAAACCTTTGTGAGAGCCACCACCTCCGTTGCAGCCCTCGTCTGATCCACCCTCCAGTCTCCCCCGGGCCTGATGGCTATCTGTTTCCTCCCCTCCTTCAAAGAACCCGGTCCTCGGGCCGCAGTGGCCATTCGGCGCGTGTGTCCGACCGAGGTGGGGATCGCGTGGCTCCGAACGATAGCCCTCAAAGTTGCATCCGCACTCCTCTCCCTCCTCTTCCACTGTGACGGTCCTCCGGTGCCTGTATCCCTGACCTCTGACCTGCAGGTGGGGGAGAGGATGCGGTATCCCAGCGTTGAAGGGGTGCGCCCTGGTGTCGCCGCGCGCCACACAGCCACACTGTTCTCTGACAGACGGGCAGTGTCTCGCCCCGGGCTCCGGCGGGTGGCTCCACTGGGCAGGGTTCAAATCCCAGGGGCACGCTCGCCTCAGGTCGTCTGACTGGCTGCGAGGGTCCGGCCCTGCGAACACAGGCCTCCTCTGTGGGCTGCGATGGCCGCTTCTCCCGCCTCCGTCCGCTACGTAAGCTCTGGCCCCTGCGTCTTTAGCCCGAGGGGCCGGGGCGTCTCTCCCGCAGCCTGGAGACGGGTGGTCCGTCCGCCGGGCTGGTGCCGGTCGGAATCCCGGCCCGCCGCGATGGCCGTACGCCGGCTGCTCGCGGTGCACGCAGTGCTGGCAGGAGCAGGGGCCCGCGGTGTTGAGGTGCTGAATGAACCGGTGGTGTCCCGCCGCCTGCGAGCCGTCTGTGTACATGTCCAAAGACGTCCAGAGGTTTGTGTAGAAAAAACAGCCTTAGAAAATTGGTTTCCTCCCCTCTCTGCTCCCTTCAGCCCGGTCATCCACTCGCTCTGTTTTCCTCATCTGAAAACTTTTCTTCGGCTCTTTTTTTTTTTTTCCTTCCGTCTCTACCCAAGACGTCTCCCTCCCTTTCCTTCCTGTCTGTTGTTTCCCTTCTTCTTCTCTCCTGTAATCCCTGCCACCGCTATTTTTTCCTCCCTAAAAACCCCCTTCTCCTTCTTCTAACTTCTAACTCTACTTCTTCCTCACCCTGTAGCCCTCTCTCCTAGACGGGGCCCCTCTCCACCTCCCTTTCTCTCTGTTTCTACCTCTCCCGCCTCGTTGTTCTGGCTCATTTGCTGCTGCAGGCTTCCTCTCTCTCTCTCTCTCTCCCTCTATGTGTGTATTTCCCGTTTCCTCCCCTCCCCTCTCTCCTCTCTGTTTCTCCACCTCTCACTCCGTCTCCTGGCTCTGGTATATTCTCTCACACTGTCGGCTGTACCTGAATTCCTTCTCCTCCCTTCTTCCACCCAAGATCCGGCCGCCCTGCGAGGTTCCACCGGGAAGGGGTTCTCGTCTCTCGTGGAAGAGTCCCCAGCGCCGGTTCTGAGCTCATTAGACCAACTAAAGCCTTTTGCTCTCTGCAATTAAACGCTGCCTGGGATTCCTCAGCCGGGAGACTGGCGGAGGAGGTGAGGGGTGGGGAGAAGCACTGGGGGAGGTGGGGTTTCAGACATACACAGACGACGGAGTAGATAGCAGTCTGAGTCAAAGAGAGCCGATGCCTACTTTTTTCACTATTTTTCTGCATCTGCATTCTTCTTTCTACCCCTCACCCCACCAAAGCCTCCCCATCTTTGTCCTTGGCGCGCTCGTCATTCTCACTCTATCGTTGTCACGGTGAAAGTGGCTTCAGTTGAGTAGAGCAAAGCTTAACTGTATCAAAAATCACCCACGCTTCTTCCTCTGAAGTCTGCACGATGGGGTTCAAACACCACTTAAACTGCTCACTGTCAGAAAAATCAGACCTTTGGTTCAAGCCATGTTAAACTCTTGGTCCTTTTCATTATAAATCTATCTATGCTCCCTTTAAATAAGTCATAATGTCAGGATGAACACAAAAATAGCCTCTGTTGTGGCAGTAAACCCACAGCGACTGGCATTTATTTTCAAAGACAAGAACTGTAGCGTTTCTTTTTTTTTAAAACAATGGGTTGTAAAAAGAAAAAATAAACTACTGAGAATAACATCAGAGGATGAAGGGGGAGGAAAAGCAGTCCGGTCCCAGCTGCTTGGAAAGATAGTTGTTGTAGATAAAACACAGCTGGAGTGACTTTACGTGTGTGTGTGTGTGTGTGTGTGTGTGTGTGTGTGTGTGTGTGTGTGTGTGTGTGTGTGTGTGTATATGGTATAGAAAATGTGGTAGTCAAAGGTCAAGGTCGATTAATGTCTGTCCCATTTTCACAAGAGCAAAAGCTGAAATTTTGCGCACTGTCGCCTCACAAAACTAGTTTTTGTGCCTAACTCAAAAATTCTTAAGGTGATCATGACAATTTCACACAATGTCTAATAGGATGAAATGATGCAGTAATGGCATTTTGGACATACATGGATGTAACTGGTTGGCCAAGGCATATGACTGTGAGGTGCTAATTCCAGTTTGAACAAAAGTATGTTATGTCACTCACTATCTCAAAAGGAGCTAACACAATGGTGATCGAGTATTGCATAATTGTATATTTGCAGTATAACAACAACAAGCGACATTCCTTAGGGAAAAAATGTGGTATTACTATTTCTTTCTCCATTGTATCCACACAAAAAAATACAATTTAGCAGACAGTTCTGAAAACATCAATCACCATTGTTTTCATTCAAAAATAAATTCTACAGGACTGACCTGTTACCTCCTAAACAAGCAAAGTTGTAGTATTTCCATCTGAGAAGGCAATTATATTGTATTTTACACCGCTGAATACAAGCACTTCTCTCCGACCCCGTCGACCTCATACATATGTATACGCAGTCCAGAGAGAAAGACAAAAAGACACCAAAGTCAATAAGGGGAGACGGCAAAACCTCAACCTGTCATCTCAATCGCTCACAGTCGGGGTTCCTCGGGCAGATCCTTGTACCGGAGCCACAAAAGGAATATCAAAAGTTGTAGTTGTCACACTGCCAACACCATCGACTAAGTGGGGTGTAGCACGCGGGGGGGGGGGGTAGTCTGAGAAAGTCCCCAACCACGGCAGCTCTCTTACGTCAGTGTCTTTTGTGCCGGGCTGCCCACCTCCCGCTTGGCTGCACGACTGGAGGGCGACCGAGAAGTGGAGAGTGGGAGCCACACTTTGCCGTTCTGCCACTCTGCACTCTGCTGTCCTCACCAGGGTCAAGACGACCTAATTAGCACGTACGGATACCTCCAACCCGGCCTGCACGACTAGAGCTCAATGTGCGTCAGGTGGCGCGTGGTCTATTTATCCCCCTGCAGATGCGAGGGCCCAGAAAATCACTGATGCAGACTCGAGTGTCCGACGTCGCACAGCGTGCAAATTGTAAGTGATGCATTAGTTTGCAAGAGATACTGTAAGTTATATGATTAATGCTTTGACTGATGACTGTATGGGCTGGTGCAAGCCTCATTAAACTCACTCCCAGTGTGTACTATTGATTTAAAGTTTTTACTGCTTAAAGAGCACATGGAAAAACGATAAAGCATTTGAAGACATATTGTCTCAGTCGGCCAATTAAGTTTAAGTTTATCATATTTAATTAGCCAAGTAAAACCATCAAGAACATCCCCCCTTACATCTCAATCTATAGTTATTGCTCCTCAGGTCTAATATTTCGCAATTTCAAAAAATAACCTTCATAAATATTCAGTGAAAACCAAGTACAGTCCTTCAAAACACTTTTAAAAACTCAATCAACATCACATTTTTTCAGTTTAGTGGTGTTATAGTCTTGACGGTGATTTGTGATCTGAAATCCGGACTCGTTTCGGTTCCTCTCAACACAAAGTGTGTTGAAATGTATAAGTTGTGCGGACACCCCTTACGCGCTCCATTCACCACTAATCCCATAAACAGGCAAATAATTAAGTTAATTTTCATTCAATGTCTCCCTTTTACCCCATTTTAATGTCCAAACAGAAATTCTCATTTATTGGCAGCGGAGCTATGCTTTCATTTGAAGTTGCACGACTTTGTGGGGGGATTTTCACCGGCGATTGCCACACAATCCCTTTAGGAATTTATCAAATATGTGGGTCATCTTCCTGTATCTGTGACATTTTGAACATTCAGTGCAAACTTAGTGCTGTAATGAGAAGAGGTGCGTCTGCAGAGGTCGATCTAATTTCACTACTAAAATCTCTTCTATTGTGAGGAAACAGTTGCATGTCCCGAAGAACGTCCGTCTCCGTGAGTTGAATTTCCATCTTGCTTTTGAAGGATTTCTATGCTTAAAAAAAGCATGACCCATGGTATATTTCAAGACTTGCCAAAATCATACAAATTAAGCCAATTTGCCTCACAGAAGCATTGTAAAAATGTCCAAAAACCATTGAGGCAAGATTGGATTCCCCGAGACAAGAGGAAATAGCCTGAAAGACTGCAGTCAGAAGTGATTTCTCCATCACAGCGTGACTAGTGACAGTGTCGAGCCTATTTTACAGCAGACCACATCAGATCTAACACCCAGCGAGTTCATATCGCATATCAGCACTCGGTGTGTCGTTGAATGTTCTGCTTTCAACACAATGGTTACATTGTTCCAAAGAGGAGTATAAAACAACTCCCATTTCCGAGTCAGGAAACCCAATTGCATCATGGAGCCAGAAGATCGCTCCGTTATGCAATTCATAAGATAAGTAATTCTGATTAAGTTGGGAGAAAAAAATGGTTGGTGTGTGACGTTGCAAGCTGAGAGACACAGTGTGTTCTTCCTTTAAAGGACACTAAAATAGACTTCAGAGCAGATCTTTGTGCGAGGTCGGAAGATCACTGTCTTAAGAAAAAACACTCAAATATTCCTTCCCAAATCTGTTTCTTTTGGACCTTGGGACTATTCAAAGCTGTCAGTCACAATATGCACACTCGGTTTGAAGACCGCAGGGCGGTGGAGCTAATTTGTCTCTATGGAGAGTATCAAGGGCACCAAAAAAAAAAATGTTTAAAAAGGCCAGAAACCCAAATGACAATGGCGAAAAAGCACTAATGGACAGGATAATAACGAAGAGAGGGAGAAGCACAGCTGCTGAGACGTCGTTCACAGAGCTGTTGCCATGGCTGACAGAATGAAAATGGGAAGGAAACTATTCATTTTCCCCTGTTGGCTTAAGATTGAACTTGCCTCGGGGACTAAAGGAAAAGTGCTCGTGCTCGTGTACACCTGGTCTGACTGTTGAATAGTGACAGCGGGGAGGCAGCGATAGATGGGGGGGGGGTTACCAGCTCTGGACTGACAGCACAAACAGGACCCGCCACAGCAAAAGCAAGGTCATGTTTGTGGTTAACACCGCCTCGGATGAATGTGCGGCAATTCTAAGACCAGATCCTTGTGAGCCGAAGAGGAGAAAACGTCAACAGCAAAGCGTTGAATTTTATCGCCCACAACAGGGCGGCGAAACGTCGTGGTTTCTTTGCAAACAAAAGACTGAAAATCAAGGAATTTCTTGAGATTGAGCAGCGATGGAGAGTTTAGCTCTGAACATTTGTTTTGATAAATCAATGGTTTTAGGTTGGGGGACCATTAGCCTACTGTATAGAAGCGTAAAAAACTAAAGTGGTTAGGGCTGAAAATAACATTTAGCCATGTTAAGATTTCTGTAAATCTTTACACAGTTGTGCTTTTAATTCATCGGCATGCAGGCTCATACTTTAAGGACATTGCTAGATGTTTAAGGACAGTGTCTACCATGTTCACCAGCTTTATTGTAGCAGCACGCTAGCATTAGCATGTAAACAGTGAACACAGTGCAGCTCTGGCTGTCATCAGTTTTTGTCAGACACTTAAAATATGAAAAGGAAGGGATCAATTCATCGTCACGGGGGAACGTATACTGTATATCTGAGCCAAATGTCATGTCTACCTTTTAAATAGTTGATGAGATATTTCGGTCCGGCCCAAAACGCTCGTGAGTCCAGATGCTGTTTGACAGAAACAAATCGCACTAAAGTGTTAACAAGTCCAGACTCAACACTACAACCCTGCCAGAGGCCATCAAATTACAAAAACAACACAAATGCATTGAATTTTGACATGTCTGGCTCTCGTCTTTTGCTTTATCTAGGAGCTAAACGTCGAGGCACCACGTACGCGTCGGTGTGGGAGATAGAAGCCCGGCCTGCAATAGTTTGACAGGTCGGGACACTAATTCTACAACAGGAACGGACAATCCGATTCCTTCTCACTCTGATTTAACCAGAAGCAGTAACATGCACTGACCCACATAAACCCACATTGTTCATTAAGCAGCAGTGCTTAAGCATTTGGTCATTAGTCCAAGGCAGAACATTTGAAATGACCACTGCCAAAGTCTATTAAATGAAGGGTGCACATCCCATGAAGTGAAACCGCTAACCCCATATCATATTTTTGATGTATTAGTACCGTTGCATTAATGTTTAGGTATGGTATTGCACTTTGATTTCCAGATTATCTGAAAGGTATTTTCCTATGCTTTGACAAATGTGTTTTAGACAAATACAATAAAGGTGGACAGAGCACTTTAGTTTGAATAAAGTTGTCAAATTTTGGTAATAATTCCACTCTACGTATCTTTGCACTGGTTCGTCTGGCGATAGAAATGTGCTTTCCTACACTAGGAAAATAGTCAGTGAATGAAAAAAGTTGTTTAATTTGACTTATTTAGCGGCTGGCTAGTTATCTAGCTAGCTCTCCAATTCCACTTTCATGCTACACTGGTTACAGAAATTGAGCTCACATGCGAGAAGTTTTCCTATGCCGGTTGTCTCCTTTTGGTTAAGGCAACAGAATGACTTGTTTAGGTGAAGGAAAAGGTCACTGCATGCATTAAAATCAAGCCTTTCTGCTGGTAAGCCTTTAGGACAAAGTTATCCGGTGAGCAAATCACAGCACAGTAAAGATGTTTTTATTTTAAATATCCAGAAACGGCGAAGCCTCCAGCTTTTACATCTTCCCATTTCAGATGAATAGCGGCGCACTTCAATCGGTGCACAGAGGGAGGAATCAATGGCGTACTCAATCTGACAGACGCTTATTATCTACAGAACTCTTTTTAATTTCCCCTCTGTCATGATTATGTGAAAAAATCTTCGAGATAACCAATTAATGTCAAAATCCTAATTAGCTTCCCACTGCTTCACATTTGCTTTAAACTGTCTTTAAATCAACAAAAAACGTGCTCCGTCTGATCCTGTGTGGAAGTTTCAAGTAGCTCTCGGTGGCTTTTATTGTGTAGATATAGAATCGTACAGCAGAAAAACGTTTTCTTGCGGTTGAGACCATTACGTTTCTAAAGAAAGATGGGCAGGTAATCCAGACCGAAGTTGAACCACCTCCAGAAACAGTAAATTCTGAGACTGGTTCAACACACTCTGCTGATACAATGTTCAAAGTTGGCTAAAGCTTTGCGACCTCTCTTATTTCCCTAAGTGGCAGCATCTTATTTAGTGCTGCAGCTCTCTTATAGTATTGTCTGTGGGTGCTGAGTCTGTTGTCTCTCTGTTATTTATCAAACTGGACTTGACTATTTAGAGTATTTTTATCACCGAACAGAACAGATCTCATCAGTTTTTAAACGCAACTGAATTAGCTCCCTGAATTTCCTGTTCTGTAGCACCGCAGAGGATCACAATCAGAGGTTCAGCTGACCTGACAGCTTGGTATGCACCAGTGTGACTGACTCCCACTAACCACTGTGGGGGTCAAAGGTCGCCCAGCCATTTTCACATATGCTGTTTTCCTTTTGTGTAAGCAATGGATGTCTACTGACTCCACTGAGAGTGACGGATATCGGGGTGAATGTGTCACACATTGCGCAAGCTGCTAACAAGCTAAATAAATTGTTCAACGTTCTTTTTTCATTTTTTACCAGCAGGTAACAAGGCATGAAGGCATGAAATCAATCCAAGTAATTTCTTGCACGAATGAAAACAATGCATCATGATGAACAGGTGGCGCTCACAATTCTTGGCAATTTTGAAAGGTTGTCTCTTCACAGTGATGAATTATTGCTGCAACGGGGAAATCATTTCCTTTCATTTTTTTTATTTACAAATTTCAGGGCAAATAATATGTTTCTAAGTGTTGCAATCTGCTGTGTGCTAAATTATTACACTTAACTGATCAGCTTTTTTATGGATGTTGAGGCTGATTTTGCTGAGTGAAAGGACGCTTTACTGCAACAAGAACTCTGACCATCTCTGTCCCTCATTCTTATTCTTGGCTGCTAAAAACTCCTCTTAGTCAGGAATTTATTACCCCCAGATTTGATTAATGCAACAGCACCCTCTGCAGCTCTCTCTCTCTCTCTCTCTCTCTCTCTCTCTCTCTCTCTCTCTCTCTCTCTCTCTTTCTCTCTCTCTCATTGCCTGTTGGCTTTGCATGCAGGAAGAGATGCAGATCAATCCACTTCGTCCACATAAAGAACTGTTCATCACGCGCCTCCTTGCTTAACTCTGTGGCCTTCTTAGCTTTCTCAAACTCCCACCACTCTGCGGCTGGTGCCAAATGATCTGAAACCCAGTGCAAGGACAGAAACACTCAAAGTCCCTTGTTATCCATTTCTATTTTAACTGTTAACAGTCACTTCGGTGAACCAATTTTGCTGCATGCAAATGTGTGACTTTTTGCGAATGTCAAATTAAGTAAAAACAACCACAAAAAATGTATTTAAAAAAAACAATACTGTAACTTTCAAATGTAATTGCTATCAATAATTACACACTGTAGGCTAATTCCGTTAAAACTATTATAGCAGATAAATTGATAGATGGATAAAAGAAAAGACCAGTGTTTTACAGTACAGCTGAGATGGATGAATGTCATCTTCATGGCAATCCATTCAGTAGTTGTTGACACATTTCCCCTAAAATGTGACCCTCATGATGACTATCAGAGGTTAAGCAAGGATTTAATCATTTTGGGAACTCGACAACAGACAGACGATAATTCAAACTTTATGTCCAGACGAATGTTTTGATTACTTATTAATTCAAGCCTCATACATCACAATAATAATAGACTTAATGACATCAGAGCGATCAGAAGCAGTTTACCTTCAAACTCGTCCAGCCGTAACGGAGCCTCTCGGGGCCTCGGCTAATGGGCCCGGGAATCGCGGCCACGCACGGCCCATCACTCCGGACCGGGTCCGGTTTCTGCTTCATCTCTTTGTGCTCGAGGAAATTGTCGCTTAACAAACTATTGCTGAGAAAATGTTTCCACTCTCACAAGTATGTGTGTTTAGGAGCTGAGGTTTTAAGGTCAAATGAAGGTGTGGAGTGTAAAGGTATGAAACCTTGTTTTGTTTGGAACATCTGCACTTGTAACCTTGGTTACAAGTGCAGATGTTCCTCTGAACTTTTTTACAAAATACTGAACTTGTAGCACATATACGATTACTGTTTCTCCTCAAAAGGCAAAGTGGATATTGGCTCAATCAGAGGGTGAAATTTGTTTTTGACCATGCCTGTGATCTTGAGTTTCACAGCTTTGTCTCGCTAAATGGACGGAGCGCATTAAGGGCCGGAGCGGCGCGCTGCAGAGTGCTCTTAAAAGGCCAGGAGAGAAAAACAACTCAAACATCCCGGCTGTGTTTTTCAGCCCCCGCTGTAGAGGGACAGTGACATGAAGCAACCGCGCATGGCAGCTCCCGGTATCCGGTTGCAGCCATCAAATCAAAACAATCATCCGGATGGAGCGAAGGCAGAAGGTCGCGGAGGGTATGGTGAGTGACACGGGGCCCTCATGGGAGGGAGAGGAGAAGTTTTACATTTTCTACTCTGGTTTGTTAGAGCTGGACAGAGTTTGCATGAAGGTCCGTTTGGGTAATTTAATTATAAGGTGTGTATGAATCATCATCAGAATTATCGTGAGGCAAATATCTCTAATCTGGTTACACAATGTGGAAGAAACAACTTCAGAAACAAGGAATTATATATTTACATATAATTATACTTGTGATGATATGCTTTTTATAAGATAAACATCAAACTTAATGGGTGCATTTTCAAAGAATATGTTGCGTGATGCTTTCTGTCATCTGACAGAGTCAGCTCTAATAAACTGAGAGAAAACGTTGAAATGTCCCGCAGATAATTAAGTACTTTGTATTTCATTTTCTGTTCCCTCCACCACTGGACGGGTGACTCGTCACGCTGGAGCAAATCTCTCCGTATTGAGCGCTACCAGCAGGGTGTGTAAATTCCACACCTGTCCCATCCTCTCTCACACAATCCCTCCCTCCCCCCCTTTAGTGCCTCCTCTCTTTTCACATCCGCTCTCCCCCTCTCGCTCACCCACACCTCGTAGTGGACAGCCTGAGGAGCAGAAAGCAGCGCTCTCTTCTCTATCTCAGAAACGGTGAAGCCAGCGGAAAGTGATCAGCATCTCTCTCTCCCTCTCCTCTTTACAAGTGAAGGTGAGTTTAGATCCTCTCTTTATGGCAGGCCCGTTTATGACTAGATGCATGGAGGCTGCCATCGAAGCTCTCTGGGCGACAGGACACAAATCAAAGAGTAAATCGAGATCTTGTGCTTGACCTTTTTCTGTCATACATTTAAGTGCATCTTGTCCTGTCCATGTGGGAATATTTTTGCTGAAATTTACTGTCTTTTTTCCGTCCACTCCTCACAACTTCTGGAAGAGGCTGTTAACCTGAGCAGAAGAGGTGGAGGTGCTGGTGGAGGCTTGTTATCCCGCTTTATCTCACACTAAAACACGGATCTGCTCCACAGGAAAGAATGAGGCGACGTGATGACAAAAGCCGCAGCTGCCCTTTCTTCTCCTGAAGCAGGGTGAAAAGTGACATAATGGCATTCTGGCTCAGGTAACTTCACTTTGACAACGATACCCTTGAAACGAATCCAACCCTCAGGTTGTGTTTACGAGATTTGTGTGGAAGTGTGTAATCCAAGTAATTTTGTGGACACAGTCAATGATGGTGATTTATGTGGGCAGCAAGGATGAAGAAGTGATGTTGAAATTACATGGTGATATAATTAACACTGTGAATAAGCATAATTATCTCCACATTCTTGTTGTATAACATTTCGTGCCTTTCTTGGAGGCGACGAGAGTCTACACGTAGGATCGTGTGACACTTGTTTTCCACCGAGCGGTGATGTCATGACACCGCTGTTTGTACGAACAGTTTATTCTGAAAACTGAGCCTGTGTCCTGAGGCTCGGACAAACTATCCCAGTACAAAACGACGGAGGAAGACTCTTCACAGCCGGTCAGGGGAGGAATGCACTCGCCGTGTGAAAAGAGAAAGCCGATAGTCAGTCAAACTGTATTTTACATATTCTATTGTATGTATATGAAAGCTATGGTTACTGATTAATGCACAAACTTGGATTTTAGAGACATTTCATGTCTCACTGGTTACAATAATTGAATATTTTTTATAGTGATATAAAAAGGGCTGGTGCCAATCTGCTATATTACTTGTAATGACTACTTGAAATAATTCCTCGGCAGCTGGAATTGAAAAGTGAAGCAATTAACGTTTTTACGAAGCATATTAGCATGCGGGTTGGGAAAATAGAAATTCATATTGCAATTGGAATCAATAAAACAGTTTTATCTTATGCCTCCACACATTTTACTTTCATTAGTGGCCAATTTAATAAATTTATATATATATAGATTTTATTAGCCAATTACCTCTGTTTTTTCTACATTTAATGACGTCTTTGCCTGCACTGGACCTGGATTTCTCAAAGATTGCTCATAAATTACAGCGTGAAAGCAAAGTAGTGGATTACGAAACAGAAGACTGGGCATGATTGCAACATAAATCTAATCCATGGTCTCCATTAAAAATATGTAGTTGTTTTAAGATTGTTTTTTTCTTGCAGAATGAAAGCTCAGATTTCCTGCAGCGAACATTAACACGGGATGACTTTTCTGAAGATGCAGAATTTAGCTCATTAGTGAGCATTGAACCAAACAGGAATTGTTCACAGTGGCTAAGTTCAGTGTCTGACATGAAAGAATGAGCGCTCACATTTTGTCCCCAAACGAAGAGGTGAGGGAAGAAGGATTCTCTCGATGTAGAAGTTAGGCCACCTGTATAATAATAGAGGAATGCTTTAAAAGTCTTGCATGTCCAGACACATGGAGAGACCATTACGAGGGGGAAGAGAAAGTTTATTTTCAGCACAAGTAAAGCTAATATTGTAGTTATTTTGTAACGCTGCAGCTTGTTTCCAATTAAAGACAATTTCAGCCAATAGTATGATCAATTTGTCGCCCATGTTGCCCGAGTTGTGCACTCCTGTGCCTACTGAACTGGATTCAGTGTGTCTTTGCAAGAACTGGCTCAGTTCAGCAGGAACAAGAGTGACATCTAATCCGACCCAGTGAGAGCAACACAAGGCTCTCATGATCATCCTCACCATCATCTTCCCCATTAGCTGATTCAGAAGGACCACTCTGCAGATGACCACCAACATATTAAGCACTCAACAGCGGGAGTGATGAATTTGCGTTTTCGACACATAAGAAACGATATATTGTGCATGTGTGTGTCCTAATTGGCCTTCCTGTGTGGGTGAATCTGGCTGCATCTGCAGGTAGTCGTTATCAACATCGCTTCTGATTTGTGCTGAGCAACACTTCACGTTGCCTCTCCTCATCCCTCACCCTGTAACGAGCTGTCAGCCAGCCTCTCCACCGGATTGGGAAACACCGGCTCCACACCTCTGGAGCTGCATTGTCATGAGCAAAACTGTTGCTTCTGATTAGGAATATCTTCCATGGCTAACTAATTGTTTTTGTTGGCCATCTTACTGTGGACGTGTTGGTTTAAAAAACACAAGGAAAAATGAATATAACACATGAAAAGAAATACTGATGAATTTGTTTTGTTTTTGTTTTTCTTTCTCTACAGAAATATATTTTCATTTATTTTGATTATTCCTGTATCACACTTGTATTATCTTTTCTCACCTGAAAGACGTAGAGTGCCTCTGAAATGTCAAAGACTGAGTCCTTGTGACGATTAAAACACTTCAATGTGACAGAATCCTCTCGTCAAATATCAGCAGGCACCTACATTCTGTTTTAGTGGTATTTACAAAAGCTGTTATATTTCGGTATCCAACTCGGACATTTTGAGCAATATTTAGTTTTTTTTAATCTTTTATAATGTATTTGTATCCCTTTAATTTACAATAATATTTTGCTGTCTGCATGTTTCTTCAACGATTATTTAAAAATAGTGATATACAAAAGCCTTGCCTCTATTTGTGTGAGTGCTATATATAATGACATGAGTTTATAGGGGGATTGTGGTCAACAAATCTGTCCACTTGTATTGATTTTCATTACGCAAGTTGTTTTTCATTGAATCGTGGATACTCTACATAGAATACGATCTGAATCAAGGGCCAAAGTATAGTGAAAGAACAAAACCGAGTAAGGTAACAAGCTGAAGTCTCAAGTCTGTGCAGCTTTACAATGCACCTCCCACTCCACTTGTAAATAAACATATGAAAAAATAAATGTATGTTTTTCAAGTCCAAACATTCATTTCCAGCTGCGTCTTTCTCAAGATGGTTGGAGGCCAGAATGTTAATTAAAATTGTCAAAAGGATTTAGAGCCTCTGGATCAGCTTGAGGAGTGCAGACAAAGCATCATGCCGTTAAAACCTGATGTTAAACCTGAATCACCAAACCAAGCACGTTGTCTGAGGTTAATTATGCTCAACATCTTCTCCTCTCTGAAAATGCCTTCTGAAGTCAGGACAACAGCACAAAAAACCTCGGAAAAATAAGAGGAACTTTACAAAGAGCACTAGAATATTGAAGGTCATTACATTTAAATGATTTGCTTGAACTTTTGCACTAACAAAGCTGATTTTATTGCGTGATGATGATTGGTTTGACTTTCTTCATTTATTTTGCGAGCAACACGGGTTTCTTCACATGGCAGAATACAGCTTCATTCTTTTCTGTTTAACTCATACACATATTGTATCCTCTTGTGCTCACAAAAATAGTGTTTCTTTATTGACAGTTAATACTGAACCTTCAATTTGTCAGCAATATTTTAATGTTGTAGCTGGTCCAGGTCCCTTTTTTTATGAATTATGTGTTTTGCTTTGGATGCTCTGAGTGTTGAAAACTCTCTCTGCTCTGTATCTGTATTGTCTCTTTTATTCACTAGAATCTGAAACCCAGACTGGAAAAAAGAATATAAAAACAGTTGTTTATGCTTTAACAACACACTATTCATTCTGCGCATATCTGTTTTTATATTGAATCCTAATCTGAAAAGTAAATACTTATATAGCTGTTAATTTAACATACAATGCTATTGTCAAATTATATTGTGCCTAGCTCCAGAAAGAAAGAAACAAATATTTAAAAGAAATAATAGAATACTGTATAATGAAAGAGATAGATTGATATAAACTGTATCCCCAATGGAAAATTTGAGAAAATTAAGTAAAATATTACTTTACAGAGCCTCAAATAGTAATACATATATATATACCGGTAGTGTAATAAAACTACAAAAGTGAGGAAGGTAAAAGTGGCAAAAAAATGAAAATTCTACAGATGTACTACATTCAGGTACAAAGCAGGTGTAATACCCCCACCCGCCAGCAGGGGCCGCTAAACACCCGCAGCTCACCCGTCACCACAAACGAGCCGGACTCCGCGTCGCGCCGTCGTGTCGCTCTCATTTAAACAACTTTTCCCCTGTAATGACCGCTCTCCTGTCGCGCTGACGCACGGTGGTGTGTTCTCTCTTTCTTTTCTCATCGGTTTTTCTATTTCCTGTTGGATAAAGTGTGACATCACCCAGGTGAGGGAAGGGAAATACATTCATTCCCACCTGGTCGACGGGTGTGTTCGCGTGTGTCCGTCCGCGCGGAGAAACCAAGGAAGTGATTTAACGCCTGACTCTTCGACCGGGACGACGCGCAGACGTCTCGATGTCTTAAAGACATTGCAGGTCGTTATTGCTCTACTAAATATGCTTTTTAAACACTTAAAACGCGTAGCAAGTAGCTTCTGAGCTCATATTTTTGGGGGAAGCAGGTAAATAAAGTTTATTTTTTTCCTTCCTTAAATTGCGTGGAAGGAGTTCGTTAACGCCAGATATCTTCTGCTACTCGTCGCATTCAGCCTTTTAAAGATTCAATGTTCTACTTTCTGTTTCTCTGAAGGTGAGACTTCTTTTCAACATTTGGTCTCGTTTTTCACTTCTTTTGACCGGTGTGAATGGGTGAATACAGGTGTGGGGGGGCAGAGGGGGGGTCGGACGCATAGACGTGGGGTTTTGTGCCACGTTGTTTTGATATGTAAATCAACCTTGACCTGCATCACGTGATGCGTGTTCCTCCCTGCAGTGGATGCCGGAGTTATGCTGAAGCCTGTTCGCACATCAGGATGAGCTCTACAGATGGAGAGGCCCGGGTGGTGCAGATCTACCCCAGGCTTTCCCAGGACACAGCCACCTACTGTCCGCTGCAGGTCGGTGCCGTGGACACGGCCAGGACCGTCATCCACAACGCCGTGGTCACCCTGGGCCTGGATGCCACCAAGACGTACAGCCTGCTGGAGGTCAGGAGAGCCGGGAGAGAGGAGACGTTGCTGGAGGCCGGCGAACGACCTTTGGAGAGAGTCATGCTGTGGCCGCCGCGGGCGCACAGGTGGCACCCTCAGTGCAACGGGTACTACTTCATCCTGCAGGACCAGCACGCCAACAATGGAGGCCACCAAGCAGAAAACAGCAGCCTGTGCCACGATGACCTTTGCAACCTCCAAACTGTGACCGAGGAGAACATCCTGGAGGCCTTGCGCCAGCGCTTCAACCGGCTCAAAATCTACACCTACGCCCGCAACATCCTCATCGCCATCAATCCCAATAAGTTTCTCCCCCTCTATTACAATCCCAATTACGTCAAGATGTACGAGAAACAGCCACTGGGTAAGCTGAGCCCCCACATATTCGCCGTAGCGGACTCGGCGCTCCGCGCCATGCTGAGCCGGCAGGTCAACCAGTGCATCGTGCTGTCCGGGGAGAGCGGCTCGGGGAAGACCGAGAGCTGCAGTTATCTCGTCCACTGCCTGACGTCCCTCAGCCAGAAGACGTACTCCGGCGGGCTGGAGCGGACCGTCCTCGGGGCCGGCCCGGTGCTAGAGGTAGGTCACCGGGGTGTGACTCTGCCCACCTGAACGGCCCTCTTCCACAGCAGTCCACATTGGTCAAGTTGCGTAGGCGTTAATGGAAGAAAGTGTCATAAAACAGGGTTCGTTTATCAAAGGTTTCAAGGTCAGTGGATAAACAGTCAACGGAAAATGTATATTAGTTTGTGTAATGTTCAGAAACAAACGTTCTCCGGTTTCAGATCCTGTGCGGATTGACTTATTTTTAAAGGGACAGTTGAGGCCAAAATCAAGACGGTCTTAACTGTTGAGCTATTTCTCAACATACTTTACTGTGAGTTTTGAGAGGATTTCAGGTATGTGTGCACTCACACAGCGATGGAAGGACACACTGAGCACAGAGAGGCCACTGTGCAATTTACAGGTACGATAAGGCCTATCATTTGCATTTTTCCCATGTTATAACATGGACTAAACAATGAGTCCTGAGCCCCTGAGAGCGTATCAGCCTCTGATCGTTTTCAGTGAAACCCAGTGAAAATCTTTTACCAAACTGACGTGCATACACAACTTTATTGATCCTTAAATGTTGCTGCAGTTATTAGTCGACAAGAATCCCATCGACTCCTACCGATACGGCTTTGCTGATCACCAAAATAACATGGACGTTTTTGGGGGGGTTTTGTTTTGTTTTTACAGTTTCACTATCAATGATTTAGGTCAAACGGTGTCTTGGTTGGCGTCCTCGTGAGTGTCCTCCTGAGCCCTGTGCTACAGTAACACTGTCAATGAGTAACAGGAAGGTCCAATTCCCACTTTGTGGGTGCTGAGCTTTCTCGTTGGCTGAATTGCACAACAGTCTTATTTTATGGAAGTAGTTGCCTCCTCGGTACTAACTTTTTGACAACTGAGCACAAATCTTCAAGCGGGAGTCAAAGCATTAGTATGTTTTGCCACATTTATGAAGACAAAACCGATCCTTTTTCCAATAAGTGTCAATGTCAGGTTATCCAGCCATGAGCAGCTCACCTTTTTCACCAAGGATCGTGGCCCGCTGTATTGTACAAAGCTCCTACAACCCCTGTTCCGTGGGGTCGGCCTCTGACTAAATATAGTTTATCTTTCCTTCCGAGCGTGTCCAACGAGTTCCTCAGTATTTTTCCTGGTAACCGTTTTCTGAGTATTGTGCTCTTCTCCTGAAAGGCCTCCCAACAGGCAGAGATTCGCCAGAGGAGGGGAAAGTGACTGATTGTTTTTGTTGGATATTTTATATATATATATATATATATATATATATATATATTTAATTAATATATATATATATACTGTATATATATTAGGTTAAACCAGATGAGAATATCTATAAGTGTTTTACACTAAAACTAAGATTCTATTGGCCAAGCCAGACCTTTTTTTGCGAGATGCCTGCTGCAGTAATGAGGATTAATTTGTGGGTTAATCAGTTTATTTTTTATAGTCCTGTAGTTTGGCTCTGCCGACTTGGGCTTTCCTTCATATGCATGCGTCACACCCCAAAATCCTTTTTCCTCTCTACCTAAAATCCCCAAACCGTAACTCATTTTTCCTTCCCTCTAACTTTGAATTAAATGATATCTCACTCGACATCCGAACGTAGCAGAAACTGCACACCCTCCAAGTTCTATTTAAACATGGAATTAATCTGCAGTCGGTAGCCAGCAGGTGATTGCACTTGTCTTCATGGAGTATGTGGAGGAGGAGGAGGAGGAGGAGGAGGAGGTGGGAGAGTTTGCGCTCCTTGTTGGTGTCGGTAAGTTGAGCTCCAGAGGGGGAATTTGCAGGGCGTTGTCTTTGGATCACCAGAGAGAGCGAAGAGAAGCAGGAACGTGTCAGAACAGGCTCAGCAAGCCTACGACACAAAGAATAAATCGCTCGCTCACGCTCTCTCTCTCTCTCTCTCTCTCTCTCTCTCTCGCGCTTTGCTTTAATGAAAGTGTGCTGCTGTGATGTCACATATTCACAAAGTGTTCATTGATTAGTGTTGAAATAAATTATATGGACGCTGCCACTGGTTCCCAATGTTGTGACTGTGACTCGTTCAAGGCAAAGACAACTTTTGCCTCCCTTCTAATTATTATAAGTTTTTTTTCATTTTCAGCAGACACAGTTAGTATTACAGGGATGTTAGTTGGATTAGGGCCTAATAACAGTTATTTCAGCAGTATCTATAGATTACTTGTATATAAAAATCCGGAGATTTTAAATATTTAATACTATAAACTACGCTTGGAAATGCATATTATACCAACACAAGAGAAGATATCGTCATTGTATATTTTGATATTATGAGTATTGTCTTGTCCTGGTTTTTAAAGCTGAATCACAGTAAAGTGATTTTTTTCTATTTGTCTTTTCACTTTTGATCTTTTTACATATATTACTAATGAGTATATATCAAAGCTTTTGTAATAGCACCAATTATCTCCCTGCAGTATTGTAATATTGACATCGTGCCCAGGCAGTAAGTGATAGAAAACCAGCACATCATTAAAGAAGCTCGATTAAGAGATACTTCTGTCAATTTTGCTTGATAAATCATTTTGAAAATATTCTAAATAGTTTTCCAGATGTCCTTCATTCTTTGAACTGACATGTCCTACCTCATTCTGTCCAATCAGGTTTTGAGGTTCCCACCTTTTCCCACCAGTGTTTTTCAAGGCCAAATTCCTGATGATAAGCCTGGAATTGTGTTTGTTTTTTTACCTGGCGTTTCTCAACAATAGTTTCCTTCAGAGGAGTCAGACCTGAAACTAGGACGAGGAAAACATTTGTTTCTCTCCCGCATCCACGTACCTTCTTCTCACCACGTGTTGTTTCTTACTTTCCTCTAACTTAGATATGATTGACTGATCTGGTTGAAAATGAAACCGTGCCGTTTCGGAGGTGAACGGGTGATTCAAAGGTTTCCCTGGTAGCGTGATATCGGCACAGTCTGCAGGTGTACCCAAAGCATTGCTCCGCCTGTTGAGACACGACCATCTCTCAATCTGGAATGAGGCAGGACGGCACTCGGTTTGGGTTTACGTTTTTCGTGGGAAGTAGAAGCTGATCCAGAGTCAGCGCCGCAGCGCTCGTGATGCTGTATGTGTCCATCAGCGCAGGATACATAATTACATAATTACATAAGAACATAATTGCAAATACTGATCAAGTTTTTCAAATCAATCAAACGACCACTGCCCTTCTCGTCAGCTGATTGATTTAATGTTTTCATCCCTGAGCTGTTATGAATCACAGTAAACCCCTGACTCCCTGAAGAAGGAAAGAGGAAGAGGTGGAGGTGCCAAAGTGAGAGTAAAACTCGCTTTCTTTAGAAGCCTTATGGGAACTGGGCAAAGAGGCTTTTTGGAGCTTTTGTTTTCAATGGTTGTGGCCACTTAATCAAGTGAAATAAATGATCACTGGTGAGAATAACATCAGAATGTATCGCGTCACATGTGCTAAATAAGACAAAGTGTCAATGTTTTATGATCGTTTTAATTTGCATTCTATGTGTAATTTGTGTTTTAGAGTTTGTGGATGAACTAAAACTCAGCTGAAAAAACAAACATGAATAATTCAGACCAATGTTAGTAGGATAATCCGTAGGATAAACGGTTGATCTATTTTCATAAAATACATGTTACAAGACATTGTATGGATATGTTCTGCTATAATATATGGATATGTTCTGCTTTTATGGCTTTTATCATGATTTAAGTCAATTGGAGAAAACAAGAAATTTAAAGACTCTGAAAAGCTTTTGACACTTCTAATAATGCAACAAACAGTCCTAAACATTTGTGTTTGTGTCGATTGATCATTGTGTGTCGGTGAGAAACATGCCCGAACGTTGGTCTGTTTATTCAGTGAACTGTGTGTGTTCGCTGTGTTGTAAACAGGCCTTCGGCAACGCTAAAACAGCAGAGAATAACAACTCCAGTCGCTTCGGGAAGTTCATCCAGCTTAACTATCTGGAGAGCGGTGTAATCAGAGGGTAAGGCTTCATGCACAGTTAATATTTCATCTATTTATTGGTGTATTTGACTTAAGCTCAAGTTTGTTTTTCTTCCTGTGTCTGCACAACGTTTGCAGCAGCGCTGCAACGCCTCACAGGCTTTGTTGACGTTATCTTCTGGTGTGTCTCTTGCAGGGCAGTTATTGAGAAGTACCTACTGGAAAAGTTCCGCCTGGTGTCCAGGGATCCAGGAGAGAGGTACATTGGAGACTCCCCATTCACATGCATTGATTCATTCATACATGTAGATGTGCACTTGGCCGGTATCAACACTGCTCACATTGTAAATAACTGAGTTGAAATAAAACTGGCGTGAGCCCTGATTGATTGAGTGGTGCTGTGCGACCTTTGACCCGCAGGAGCTACCATGTGTTTTACTATCTGCTGGTGGGCGCGTCCAAGGAAGAGCAGCAACAGTTTCATCTGTTAAAGCCGCAGGATTATGTCTACCTCCAGCAGGTACTGTTGATCCAAACACCCCAAACAGCAGCAAAGACAGCCAACCTCATATTAATTTATATTATTTTCTTTTTTGCATTTATAACTATGTCCTTTTTTTTTGTTCAATGAAACACCAACTCAAATAAATGAAAAATACATAACTAAGAAGTATTGGACATTTAGATTGCCGGTGTTATCTGCCTCATTCTATTCATTCCCCTGTTCATAAGCAAATCTTTCTCTCTGTATCACGTCCGATTGTCCTGCAGGAAGACCTCCACTTAGATGATGTGGAGAAACTTGGGCGCGAGTACAAGAGGCTCCATCAAGCTATGGAGATGGTTGGTTTTCTGGCCTCCACCAAGAATCAGTACGTACGATTTTGATAATAAGCAAGTGGAAGTCTGAAGGCCGGAGTCAAACCAACCAGTTTTGCTTTACTGGCCTTTAAGTCATGAAGAGAGTTGATTAGCCACAAAACGCTTCATTTGTAAATAACAATTATGTTCTTTTACTGTTGGACGTGTGAGATTTGTCATCGACGAAGGCAAAGTTGGTTTTGTTTTTCAAAAGAACACTGTCTGAAAAGTTCCTCCTTTTCTACACTGGTTTCTGTAACAGGTCACAGCTTGTCGAGCAAAGCACAACAAAAATTCAGCCAGCATCGGCAGCATAGTTTGTAACCCGTTCAGCTTGGTCCATCAGCCTCCATCATTTTTATTTTTAATAGCAAGCGTCATACATTCATTAGAAGCAGCACCTCCAAGCATCCAGGGAAGTTATTAAACAAAAAGGCTTATCCTTCAATTATATTTACCTCGCTTTGAATTAACTCTGTGTCTCTTGACCTGCAAGTAAACAGTGTTCATTGGTTTGTTTGCCTCATCTGGCTGATGAGAACACAATAATAAGACTAGGTGCCGCCACACTTTGTTACTCTTGTAAAGTGTTTATCAAACTGTGTCAGCACCCTAAATATTTGATAAAATATTAGTTTAAATACAAAATAAAAAATCAGTGACACTAAATTTAACAGGTGGCAGTAAAACTAATACGTTGCAAAGCACAAACATCCGGTTTCTATTCAGAAAGCGGATTAGATGATTGATTGATTTTATAGAGGCGACGGTGTTTGCCTCACATGAACACCAGCTGTGTGTGTGTGTGTGTGTGTGTCTGTGTGTGTGTGTGTGTGTGTGTGTATGTGTGTAAAAGGGTAAACCAAATATAACAAGTCAGACAAATTTTGGGTTTAAATGGGTTTCAAGACCTTCCATTGAACATAAAGTAAGACTTAATGCAACTAAACATGCAATTTGTGTGTGTCTGTCTTTTACATTGCAGCATATTCTCCATCCTCTCTGCCATCCTGCTCCTGGGCAATGTGACGTACACACAGTCTGAGGACGCCGAGGTCCTGGACGTGGGACCTGCTGAAGTTTTGTCCACACTCTCTAACCTTCTCAAAGTATGTTCCTCAACGTTGTTTATTGATCCTAACTGCTGGAGTTAATGACTACAGTCTCCATCTCTTTGTGTAACGGTTTTTGTAGGTGAAAACAGAGGTACTGGTCAAGACTTTGGTCAAGAGGAGAGTAGTGACCGCCGGCGCCGCTGTACTCTCGCAGTACACACTACAAGAGGTATGAATGTAGTGCACAGCTACCCCTTTCAGTTTAACTATTAAGTCCTCAAATAGCAGTCTGCACACAGAGAGTCGTCACTTGCTTTGTTTGATGTTTCTGCGTGTTTAGGCCACCGCGGTGCGGGACTCCATGGCCAGGTCCTTGTACGGCGCTCTGTTCGACTGGATCATCCTTCACATCAACCACGCGATGTTCAACCGACGAGACATGGAGGAGTCGGTCCCCGTAAGTCTCGCAGGCAGAAACTGAAACGTTGACTACAGCAGGCTGACACTTGTAGTCAATTGGGGGGTTGAAAAATATTTTCAACGGTTCCCTTCAATGAAAACAGTCTGCGGTTTTGATTTTAATTGCCTACTCTGAAATTGTATTAAAAAAGCGTATTCAAATACAACAAAGCATCATCAAATGCAATCCTGAAAAGGTAATTTATCAAAAAAAACAACGGAAAAAAAGAACCTAACCATGTTTGACGTGTGCTGCCGTTTCGTATGCTGTTGATGAGTTGTGCGGTTTTCCTGTTGTGTTTTTAGTGTTTGTCCATCGGCGTCCTGGATATGTTTGGATTCGAGAACCTCCGGACGAACAGCTTTGAGCAACTGTGCATCAACTTCTCTATTGAGAAGGTTCAGTGTTACATCAACCGGCACGTCTTCCACCTGGAGCAAGTCAGTGTTTCCTTCATTTGAATCTGATTAGACTTCGGTGGTGGTCAGCATTCATTCTGTCAGCCCGTGCAGTGACTGTTTGTAACGGTCATCATCGGTGCCAGAGAGAAGCATTTACATTTAACCCGGCGAAACCCATTCATTAATGAAATATATATATAACAGGAGGATTATGTGTCAGAGGGCATCGCCTGGCGAACCATCAACTACACTGACAACAGCCGCTGCATTCGGCTGATCAGCGAAGAGTCAACGGGGCTCTTTGCCCTGCTGGACGAGGAGAGCAAGTAGGTGAACATGTAACGTTTTCCTGCCTTTCTGGTAGGTCTTAAGTGATGATTCAGAGGGATTACTTTTTTCCAAGTCTATACGTGTTATTGATTCTCTGTCCTTCTGTGTCTTCAGCCTCCCTCAAGCCACGGATGAAACCCTGTTGGACAAGTTGAAGCAGCGACATGGGGACAACCCATCAGTTCTTCCTTCCTCACACCGAGAGCCTACTTTTATCATTCAACACTTTGCCGGAAGGGTTAAATATCACATCAAGGTAGGGTACATTTCCCTCAATGTTCTACAAAGTAAATACACATTAGATATTCAGTAGAAGTACACTGACACAGTGGTGGTCTGCAGTAGCCTTGTTAGATAAGCCACCGTGAGAGAAACCTGGAAAACCTTTGAACTTAGTCAATGATTAATGTTGCCCCCCCCCCGTCCCCAAGAAGACGGCTGTTGCAGTGTGAAGTTTAATGTTGTGAAGACAAGTAGTGCACGTAGGGCTCCCCTGTGCAACTGCAACACGGAGAAAGAAGCAAAGCATGCTCGTCTTGATTCTGCTTGTTCTTCAGGGTTTCCGGCAGAAGAACACGGAGCACATTCGCCCTGAAGTCATTTCACTTCTCCGGAGCAGTGAGCGGGCGTTTGTTCACCACTTGGTCGCATCCAGTCCGGAAGCTCTGTTCAGATGGGGAGTCCTCCGAGCCACCATCCGCATCCTCACAGTATTCAAGAAACTGGGACGCCAGCGGGCGGAATCGAGTAAGCAGCTTTAGTTGCCTATCGAACCACATTTTCAGAAGCTAAAGTAACTCATGGGTCTTTGCATGAATGACCTGCTGTTGTTATTGTACTTTTTATCATTCAGCTTCCGTTTGATTATTATATTGAGCTGATTTTGTGTTTCTGTCACCACAGTATCTGGCAGACGAGGCTCCCGCAAAGCCTTCTTTGAGAAACGGGGCAGCACTGCTGTGGGGAGACTGTCCAGGTACATTTACTGCAGTAATGCGTTTATAGTGGATTTACTGCCACTCTCATGTCTCTGTTCAAGCTCAATTTTCATTATGAAACAACCAAATGGATTTAAAACGACAACCTGATGTTTTCAATCAGGCAGGCCTTTTCTGTTTAGTAGATTTCAACAATTGATTACCAACTGTAGCCATCAAGCATCCAGATTTCTTCTCAAACACAGGCGCAAATACTATATTTAATACTTCTTCATTCATTCATATTCCCATTTATTTATCCTTAAATAATTAGTACGCTTGGTGACCCAGAGGGAGTAAATGCATTTGCCTTAAAAAACGCCTGTTAACGTATGCCAGTCAAAGAAAACTAAACCCTAAACTTAAAAAGTACTTCTCTGACATTCACAGCAACAGCCTGCCTCTAGATTTCTCCTTTGATCGCTCCGATGAACATCCACTTGATGTATTTGAAGACATCTTTGTCAATTATGAAAAGAGAAAGTAAGTTCCATGTTTCATACAACCTGATTTTGCTGCGTTGAGCTTTCTTTTTCCAGAGTTATAGGTTGAATGAAGCTTCACTTTTTTCTTTCCCGCAGGAAAAATCGAGGCAGTCGACGAAAGCAGCTCATTCCAAAGGTGAACGATTACTGATGATGTGATGTGTTTGTGGACTCAATAGCAAAGTGTTGTGTTAAAATGCACCTGTTGTGACTTTTGTGACCTATTTTCTAACCCGTGTGCCGAGTGTAGAATACTGTCAAATGAATCTTGTTGTTGTCGGAGGCAAAAAGCTCACAGGCTTGATTATGTCTCATCAAACAGAACCTCGTAGATTTGCATTCCCTCAGACACATCGTCGGTCTCACTGCACACGACCGAACCAGCAAGTTCATCTTCCACCCTCATCGGAGCACAAAGCCCCCGACAGTGAGCACCCAGTTCCAGGTGAGGTCACTCTGCCCCTTGGCTGGTCATTATTGCTCAGTTTACTAAAGGGTGACTTTAACCATGACTTCATGTCACGTCTCAAAAAAAAATGTTTTGAAGGTGATACTCTTTTATAATTTTTTGACTTTGAAATAATTTGTAATTTTAGGACTACATCGTAAAACATCAGTGCAGGATTGTCTCAAATTGTTAACCGCTTGTGTAGGTGTTCTGTCATTAAGAACATCAGTTAACTGAGCATCGGGCAAATTGTGTACTGTACTAAAAGAGTAGAGCGAATAAAAAAAGCTTTAAAAAACTGTTTATTAGAAAAAAAGTAATATACTATCATAATAACAAAACCATCAATTACTCCACCTCTGTGTCTTACAGACTTCACTTGGGAAACTGATGGAGTCAATGGAAAAAGCCGAGCCGTTCTTTATTTTCTGCCTTCGTTCCAACAATGGAAAGGTAAAAGTCATGTGTGATTCCGTCACACATCGTCCTCGCTGTAAATGCAACCCTACCTGTAAATGCGGTTCATTGTTCATTGAAATGTTTTATTTTTTCAGAAGGATCTACACTTTGATGCCGAACTTGTGCTACAGCAAATTAAGTACCAAGGCCTACTGCAGATGGTTCGCCTCAAGAAGTCGGGCTTTAGTGCCAAATACACATTCAAGGTGGGCGATTATTATACATTCATTAGGGGATGGAAAAAAACTGATTGATTTCTACTGTTCACTGTTTGAAACCGACTGACACTTTACTAATCACATCATCGTGCTTCACCATCTTCTTCGGTAACGGATTAAAGGTTTTCTGTAGAATTGGATGAAAACAAGCATTCATTTGCAGGTTCTTTTGCAGTTTTTCTTTAAAATTCAATTAAAGTGTGCAATGCATTTAAAAGGAAACCTGGCTAGTGTGAATGAAATGAATTTCCACTTCTGATACAGTTTTCTTTTGATGACAGGAATTTGTTGAGCAGTTTAGAATGTTGCTTCCAAAAGGAGCTACTATGCGGCCAGAGCACATAACTGAACTGTTTGAGAAGATGAAGCTGGATAGAACCAACTATCAAATAGGAAAAACCAAGGTATATGTTCCTGATCATAGCAGTCATTTATTCTGAACTCACCATGATCGTTTGTATCACAGTGGCCAGAGGATGAAAGTAACGTTGCTATTCCTTGGAAATTACTTCATTACTTCACTCTTCTGTTTCTGTTGATATGTTTTGATTTTAAATGCAAGTAATGCGTGTATTCAAATGTACCACACAGCATAAATGTTCCCAGGGGTTTCATCATTAGTGGGTCTCTCTTTCATCTACTCAGGTGTTCCTCAAGGAAAAGGCGCGGCAGCTCCTCCAAGACAAATACAACAAAGAAGTGATGCATCACATCATTGTCCTGCAGCGCTGGTTCCGTGCTTCTCTGTTAAGGATGCACTTCCTGCAAAAGAAAGATGCCACAATGCTTATACAGGTACCATTTATGCTAGAAAATATTGTAAAAAAGGGCTAGGATGTTGTAGATAAGCTTTATTACTCCTATGGAGATTTTTGTTATAAAAGAATAAAACATATAATTAACACAAACAATAGAGTAGTACTTAATATATACTTAGACTAGTGCAAAATAGAATAGATAAACTCAACAAAAAAATGAGTTAGACAAAAACATATAAGTGACAAAGAAGATTTTTTTGTTTTATTTTATTTATTAGAGAAACTGGCGGGAGTTTTACGAGAACCAAAACAGAGCTGCTACGGTGATCCAGACAGCATGGAAAAGTTCGCTAAAGAAATCTAAGCACCAACGGGAGAAGGAAAGCAACGGGTCCGAGAACCGACTTGGGCGGGACAGGTACATCCTAAAGCTATTGTATTTAGAATTATTGTATTTATTCTACCAGGTTCCTCAAGACGCAGGAAAATGGAGAATAAAAATATTTGTGTGTATTTTGTTGACATAACATAGCGTAAATAATCATGTTTATTTAAGAGCGTGTCAAATACCATTATTGTGTACTTTTAAAGCCATAGAAGTAAGTAAAAAATTCTGAAGCATAGACGTAAACTATAATCAGCTTAAATTGACCGAAGATTGATTGATTGAAGATTTCATCCAGAAATTTTTTGCTTCAATTTACTGTCAAATATTTGCATTTTAGGTTGAATTAATAAAGCACAAGCATATTTATTACGCATATGTTTTTTGTGATTCCAGTCTGATTTAGAGGTTCTTGCATTACAGTTTGACAAAAAAGGAGTTAACAAGGCAGCAGAAAGTGGAGCTCAGCCCCAACCGGACCCAGCAGAGGTCCGGGAGCAGAGAGAAGCGAGAGGGCAGAGGATCTCCTCCCCCTCTCACCAGGCCCCTCTCCCTTCCACTGGACCCTAAAGCCAAAGAGGAGCCCTGCCCCGGCCCGCCTAAAGCCAGCTCGCTACAGCGCTACACAGATGTTGAGGCCTTCAAGGAGAAGGCTGAGAAATGGAGGGAAAGACTGAGCGAGGGCGAACGGACAGATGAATCGAGTCCAGAAGTACAGCGGAGACATGGCGTTCGGAAAAATGAGTTTCAGTAAGAGTCCCGCAAATCTTCCCCCCACAAATGTCAATATTTTAATAACCTCATGACCTTCTTTTGAATTTTGTATCACAGGATGCTTACGCGGTAATGTCTCAATGCTGTTACCAAACATTTCAAAGTCCCACAATAGTCCACAGCTCTGTCCTTTTTCCTCCTGCAACGCAGGCACAAAGGGAAGTCTGTGTCTGTTGATGAGCTATCAAAGGTCAGCTCATCAGGCTCTGATAGCTCGCCATCCACAAACGAGGTAATCTTCTTGTCAATCTGTTACTATACCATTCAAAACACTGGAACTTTCAATCCATCCTAACTTGTTGCTCCTCGTACATACTTCGTACATACGTAGTAAGTGTCCTGGGCAACAATCATTGTTGGCATTACCTTTTCAAAGTACTATAGTTACGTCTGGTGTGAACTCCACCAACGGAGGCTCCATGCGCATTAACCACAGAAGGGGTCCCGCTCTGTGCCTCACCACGTTTCCTGGCTCAATCAGGTCAGGGTTCGTGTCCGCAAGCAGCCCAAACGCAAGCGGCACTTAGCCTACGCGCGCAGCGGCCTGATGATGAACTTTGGGGGCTCCAAGGAGAGCGATTACTGGAGCTTTCCGCTGCCTCCCATCAGCCCCAATATAGCCAGCATGAAGAGCTCTGCCAGTAGCTCGGATCTCTGGGCCGTCAAATCCGAGGTCAAGGTACTGGCCGAGAAGACATAGTGACCGAGCATGACTCTGCTCTGCATGCAGGTCCTGCATGTGTATTCCACAAACGGATCGAAGGTTGCATTGCTCTGTTCTCGTTTCTGCTCTGCAGCCAAGCACGGCGGGGAAAAAAAAGACCTTGTATCTGAAATGCAAAAAAGGAACACAAGAAATCTTAAAAAGCCCTTTTCCAAAGCTCATTCCTGAACTTCTTTGTCCCCTTTTTTTTTACTCAAATGTTCCGCTCATCTTTACAGTACAAAAAAAATCTGAATTATACTGCAGATTCATTACGAATCTGATTAAGACAATTATATGAGAGAATGTTGGGAATTTTATTAAAGTGTTATTCATAAACACATTGTAATCTACTGTATATATCATTGTAACATATAAACAAATCATTTAATTAATCCATCGTCAGGTTATGGCAAAAAATGTTATATAATTGAATTAACTTACAAAGACTCACATTTAACAATTAACATTTAAAAATCTGTTGGTTCTGTAAATATCTAATAATGTAACTGATCCAATGTTATCAATCTATGTACTAATGTTGCTCATACTGATTAAATCAAAAAAGGTCATTGGTCAGCTGGTGGCAGGAGACAATGCAGCTTTGCATGAGTTAATAATGGTGGAAGATTATGGTGCCAATATCTGATGCCGGTTTACGTGGCCCAGTTTGGTGGTGGTGGAGCTGTGGTCCAGCCTCCTCAGGGCGACATGGTGGTTTGTTCTTCCCGGTTTTTGGTTAGCACGTTTTTATATTTTTGCTTAGAGCGTTTTTCATGTTTCGATACCACTGCAGATACCGGCAGAAACTGATGGGTCGAGCTTCAGTTGTCAGTCCAGGAGCTGTGATGAGGACTTGGGACCACACGGATCCAACAATTCACAACTCACAACTCCTGAGAAGTAAAACTCCCTCATTCAGTTCAGAGGAAACAGTTCAGGCCCAAGATTTATGTTTTAACAATACTTACTGTTATTGTAATTCACATGCTGCATGGAGTCAATGAAGACTGTCTTTCAGGATTTGGTTCCTCAGTAAATTCCTGAGAAAGCGGCCTAAATATCCTCCAGTCAACGACTGTCCATCCAGCAAAGCAGGTGACTAAAAGCAGCAAAGGGGCAATATTAATACATGTAATATTATCTGAGGCAGATATTCTCATACACGTTGAATATGAAGCACCCGGGACACTTGAAAGTACTGTAGTATAAATAACATGTATGTTGGGAAATCTATAAAGTAAAGAGGAAACAATTACAGTTTTGTTATAGGTAGTTTTTCTATGATGTTGGTGTTTACTGAATCTAACTAGTAGAGATCCCCTCTTTACTGCCATCTGGAGGTTATTGGCCGCTATTTGTATGACTTCAGGATTGGAACATTAATGTCCCATCTCCCCTCATCTGACAGCACTCACCTTGGCCAACTACACTCCACAACCCTACAACAGGCCGACCCAGGAAACCGAGAGGGTCGGCAGAAACCCGACCATTCGAATCAGCCGGGCCACGCGTGCGCTGCAGTGCAACACGTCTCTGGAGCGTGAGATCACCGACCCCAACGAGCTGCGAAAACTGGACGAATTTCTCGGCAATCAAGTGAGATTTCCAATGAAAACGGACATTGCAAAAGAAAAAACTCCACTGTGAAATAACTTTTATTATCATTGTCCGATCTCCAAAGAATTTTTCCCCCGGTAGCTGAAAGGTTAATGCAAATCAGGAAACATTTATTGCCAAAATATGTCAAACATACAAGGAATTTGTCTTGGCGGTTGGTGCGTGACAGTAGACAGTGTAACATCAGACAACAAGACAGCGGTGCACAAGTAATAAAATAAAGTAAAAAGAAATGCTAATGCAATGGGTTAGTAGAATAAGGCTATGTAATTTAAAATATTAAAAATATTAAGCATAAAGTGCACTAGCGAACAAGTAACAAAGTGACAAGTGACGACAAAGTGCTCCCTAACCGTCCTTTGCTGCATGCCGTGCCCCTCTCACCTGTTCAAAATGTCACCTGTTCAAAATCTCCTCTTTGTCCTCAGGTGAACGAGCTGCAAAGTAGAATGAAAAAGCTGTCCCCAACAGAGAGCGTCTTCCTCACAGCCACCATGCAGTTCAGAGAAACCATCAAGGGCATGTACTCTGTCCAGGTCAGAACGGATTCTTTCTCTGTACAATATGAAGTTCATTCGAGCAGATCATAGTTCTTTCGCTCTTAATTTACAGTGTATCAGATTTTATGGAGATTGATTCGGTAATTTTACCATTAAGTCACTTATTGTTGTTCTGCCACTGAATGTCTCGCAAACAACCAGTGACACTGATACTCTGCGAACACTCTGCGACCAACAGAAGCCCCAAATTGGCTACAAAGATCTGATGAAGGGCTACGAAAACCAAGTGAACACGCTAGCGGGTTCCAAGGATAAGAAGACGGAGGTCTCGTTGGTGGTCAACTTGTTTCAGTCTATGCTGGATGGCTTCATAAGGGGCGAGCTGAAGCGAGTGGAGTCTGAACCAGTCAAGGTAATTTCTGTCCGTCTCTAAACTACCTGGTGACTATAAACTGTCGCTTGACTCGTACATAAACTTTCTCTTTTGGCTTCTCTCAGGCCACCAAGGCGACAAAGAACAGGAGAAAAAAGGCTGCATGTGTACGTTGAATATCATCGTCTGCAATGCAAAGTTTTTATATTACATGTTTATTGTAAATCATCCCAGTGCATTCCGTCTCTCTGCAGCCCAACAGTCCTCTGGATCACCTATTCAGCACATACCAGGTGAACATCATGCAGTCGTGTGACTTGTGTGGCTCTTACATCTGGGGAATGGAGAAAGCCTACATGTGCAGTGGTGAGTTCAAAGAGCCGCGTGAATACACAATATTTTTGGAATGTTCAAAAGAGCAAAACAATTGCATTCAACTTTTTTAAACTTTTTTTTTTTAAAGCTTGCAAGTTAATATGTCACAAGAACTGCCTGAATAAAATCATCACAGATTGCTCAACGCGGTGTGACAGAAAGGTGAATTGGCATTTGTAATACTCTTAATACCGTAGCGTATTTTTTTTCCTCTTTTTTTTTTTGACCTCCTCTTGTCGTTGCTTGTGACAGGATGACAGTGTACCGGGCTCCCTTCACTTTGGGGTGCAGGTGTGCGTCCTCACCAGTAAAGCCAACCCTGTGCCCAAAGTGGTGGAGCTGTTGCTGATTCACGTGGAGCTAAACGGCCTCTACACGGAGGGCATTTACCGCAAGTCGGGCTCAACCTGCCGAGCGAGGGAGCTCCACCAGATTCTGGAGACTGGTAAGAACTTGCATAAACTTGTAATGCACAAAACGTTGCTTGAAGACCCTAACGAATCCATTCGGATTAGTCAGATTACATTAGAGTTCAACATAACATGAGATCAATTTTACTTTCACTATTAATTTGCACGCCTGGCGTGCAGCGAGACCAGGCACAAGATTTCCCACTTTCTCTCTGCATCCTTCTTCATTTGCCTCTATCTTAGTCCGAACTCCTCTGTTGTTTTGCACGTTTACTTATTTATTGAAATTAAGGCTAAATCTTCTTAAAATCTTAAATAACTTGTATGCTCTTGTTTTATTTTTTTATTTAAGGAACTAGAAAAATTTACTTAATTATATTATCATAATGACAACGGTGTTCCCTTATCACATCCTTGGGTCTTCTGATTATGAAGAAAAAACGTTTTTTGGTGTGTTCTGTTTTGTGGTATTAGATCCCGATGGTCCATGTTTAGACAACTACTCCATCCACACCGTCACAGGTCTGGTTAAACGTTGGCTCAGAGAGCTGCCGGACCCCCTCATGACTTTTTCCCTCTACAGCGACTTCCTGCATGCCGTGGGTGAGGAAATATTCATAGTTTGTTAAACCTGAAATAGCCAATTGCCACGTGGAAGAAGCGCTAATTACTTATTTATTTGCTATAAAATTACTTTATGATAAATCAATTATCCAAATGGTTGGCATTGACCATTTTTGAGTTTTATTCACGTCCTTAAGACTGCTCCGATTAATGGATTCGTCATTTTGGTCTTTTATGTTCTCTGTTGAAGATTAGTCATAAAAAAAAAAGCATGCTCAGTGACTTATTTCAGAGGAACACACTGAATTTAGCACCAAACCAAGTCAAAGGGCTATTGTTCTCAATGTTTGTTTGCCCCCCCAGAGCTGCCAGAGAAAGCCGAGAGGATAAGGGCTATATACCAAAAGGTTGAGGAACTTCCACCTGCCAATTACAGCACGTTAGAGCGACTCATCTTTCACCTTGTCAGGTAGGATCTCTTATTCCCTTCTTCTGCTTCTACTCATGTAACTGCAATGCTTTGGTCTATAAATAATATTTCCACTATATTCTAAAATGTGCGATGCAAAGAATCCTCCACTCGCCACAGTGATTATTTGGTTGTGTTATTGACATGTGTGAGATCTTCATGCAAGTATCTTTTTTTTTTTTAGGGTTGCAAAGGAGGAAGAGCACAATAAGATGTCCCCGAGCTCTCTTGCCATCGTGTTTGCCCCCTGCGTCCTGCGTTCACCTGATGTGAACGACCCCTTTCTGGGTATGAAGGATGTGTCCAAGACTACAATGTGAGTGATGATGCACACTCCATTAACTCTTCAGAAAGTTTTATTTTATTTATGTGTCATTTTCTCTTGAATTCAAATAACCACAGCAAGCTATTTCATATGCGTTCTACATTCTTTTTTTTGTTTCCACGGATACAACTTGATTCATCCTGAGGCAAATTGCTGTGCAGCAACACAGAGTGGGAAGAGTGCACATGTTAAGAGTTGAAGATAACTTAATATGGTGCAAATCTGAATATAAACAATCCAAAAAATATTATGGCTGGATAAAGAGGTTATTGATGGGGATCCGTCTGGGTGGGATCATCTTGTTGGACACGGGGTGGGCATTTCTAGAGGGGGACATTGTTTTAATGGGCGTGTGTTGTTCTTTGACCATGATATCCGCAGGTGTGTTGAGATCCTGATCTCTGAGCAGTTCAGACGCTACAATGAGAAGATGCAGAATATCCAGCAGCTGGAATACGCAGAGGCCCTGGCTGTCAGTCAACTCAAACTGAGGAGACAAAACACGGTGAGAGAAAACCTCAAGACCTGTGTTTCCCTTAGGGTTACAGCTTCAGGACCCTATTCGAGGAAAGTAGCATTGAGGAAAGTCTGGGAGATAGCCAGTGTAAACTAGAGTTAGCCACCACTACCCAATATCTAATGCATATAATGTTTAACCAAAATATCCACCCTTTTTTCCTCTAAATGATGCTGTGCAGCTTATTGAAAAGCCTTCAGAGTTGGATGTTGCAGACCATTCTGATGAATTGGAGAGGACCCTCATCGATAGGATCAAATCCATCAAGCAAGAAAAGTGAGCCAAGTTTTAGTGTGCGGGCGCTAATGCTTAGAAATGACTTGAGTTTAACGAACAATGTTTTGTTTGGTTATTTTCAGGGTGGACTTGGCCTGCGGGTTACCTGACTTGGAGCGAGAGCAGTCAGACAATGACAACCTGGACTCCTTGTCGTTGATGAGCTCAGACAGTCTGGGAAGCCTGGACTCGGAAGGTCAGTAGGGAGGTACGGTATTTTCTCCTTCACTGGCTTTAAAGAGATGACTTACTAGAAGTGCGATCCCCGCCCCACGATGCCACGTGGTATTTTTGATATTATCCTTTGGATGGTGGATGATTGGATCATGTTATCATGGCAGAAACTGCGCACACACAGTGTAAATATTGCGTTACAAAGTGATCCACCTGGAATGTGTGCTTACACATATTTGATTGATATTTGATATTCCATTGCAGATGAAGTTGCGCTGTGGTCCAATACAAATTGAGCTACGGTTTATAATTTCTGGAGGATCATCTTGTAATGTTGACAACAGTAATGTCTCGCTCGACTGGCCTTGTACAAATACACAGGAGGGCTGTGTTGTCTTTACAAAGGGATAAAGTCTGGAAGTAGCCAAAGGCGGGAAAAAATCCAAACCTAATCCAACCTGCTTTTAGAACACCCTTCATAAACTTGACTTCACAGACTAGTCATTCTGCTGAAGGAAACCAATTCTATTTATATCAAATGTATTTTGTACATTGTCTTATTATATCCAACCAACATAAACGTGGGATTGACTGTGTGTGTGTGTTTACCACAAGCTCATACCAGAAACGTTTGCTAATCTGATTGTTCTAGTACCAGAAAAGGTGACCATGCGAATGAAAACCCAGAAACCCGCCTGCCCACCGAAACCCACTGACCTGGCGCAAAGGGTCAGAAGTCTGATGGCTCAGAAAGATGACGCGGAGAGAGAGTTTGCGCCGCGACGAAAGACAGATGTTACTCAATCCATGTACGTGCTGCCAAGCCGAGGCGACGCCAAGTCCCAGATCACAAATGAAGCTTCCAGTCGGAGCTACGAGGACCTGGACATTCCTTTCATCGACGACGATGAAGATTAAACCTGCACGTGACAGCAGGATTTGTGACGATTGAAAGATTCTCAAGCATGTGTTAAAAGAAGATGTGTGAATGTCAAAAAAAAAATAGTTGTGCACTTTGTTTTATAGACTTTTCCATTTTTCCATGCTGCTGTGGAAACAAAATGCTTTGCGATGGTAGATTGTACGTGATGTCCCTCAAGGTTTTCTAACTAATCTGGAGAAGCGGCAAGAGCTAGCGCTACTAAACCTCTTTATCTTCTATTTAAAATCTGAATCGTACAGCTCTACATTTTCTAAAAAGGTTGACACTTGTGTGAAGCTGTGCGACCAGCTGGGTTCATCTAAGGAGAAAAACATGGTGAGCCATTAAGGATACAAGTCCTTCCTTTACAAGTGAACATTACTCGGAGCATTTCCGCCGTGGTAGTCATGGGAATTTATGGTGGTTGTGGGGGGAAAATGTTTTGTAAGTGTTCCATAAAGGAGAACCAGAGTGCTTCTCTTATTTTTACAGACAACGTTGCGTTCTGGGGCTCTTGTTGAGTGCCTTGTTGTTCATCTGCTACTCTGAACTTTTTTATGTTTTTCATTTTTCAAGTCCCTGTGATATTGTTGTGACTGACCACTGATTCAATACGCTGGAAAGGGGAATGGTCATATTGTTTCCTTTTAGACTGACTGAAAATACTTCCCTCTGGAACATCTGTTGATTTTGCTAGACTGGGGTGTTTCCCAAAATAAATGTCCATACATATATATATATATATATTTTTAAATATGCATGCCTGCACATTTTATATGGAATAATGGATATTGGGGTGAACAATCTCAGGTTTTGACTTTTATATAATAAACTCGCCATTTTCAAATGTCTTATGAAGTAATATAGATGTCTTTAATTCCTACTGCTTTGATAGTGACAAGTCTCTTAACAGTATATTATAAAATAAATACTCTACATGAAAAACTCAAAGTTTGTCTAAACCGAGGCTTATCAATTAGAAAATCAAACATATGATTGGTTGGTTTCATAATTTGTTACAATTTTTTTACTTTACCAAACTAATACTACAAGATATATAATGTAAAAACAAACTGAGTATCATTTATTTTAACTGTTAAAATGATAAAATGTTGCATATGGAACCAACATATTCAGTGTAATATGTATGGAAACTGGGATTGTACTTCAGCTGGAGGTTTGATTTGTTTTATGTTCATCACAGATGATAATACCTACTGTATAAAATATTGATCTGTTCAATGTAAATGACATGTTAATCCAGCTCATCAGTCCCCCCTTCTGTTGTTGACGGATATTACTTTTTCCAGATTTAGATATATTAATAATATCTCCTTCTTTCTATTTCTATTTCTTTCTTCTATCTTTTCTGATATCCCTAGTTTTATCTTCACTAAGTGTACTTTTCAGATGTTTGAATTGGCAGGTTTTTTTTGTGACTCACTATAAAGCACGAGTGTGGATTTTGATACATTTTCCACCACTTTTCTCTTTCCAAAAAACCCTTAACTTTTTAATTTAATTAAACCCAAATGCAAATTGAGAGATAGACTTCCTATTTTTATATATGTCTATCATAACAGTACAAATGTCAATAGACAGTTGTATTTTCCACCTGTCGTTTACTCAGAAATTGTCAGAAAATATTTCTGTGCTGTTTTGTATTTAAAATGATGTCAACAATATGCTCACGTATGTTTTATTCTATTAAGATATTTGAGTTGTTATTTTTGTAAGCCTGCATTGTGTAGTATGTCTGTCATATTCTCCAGTACAATGTAGACAGAAAACATATATTTTAACTTAATATGCTATAGCGAGATGGGCACAAAAACAGCAAGCTCACTTATAGAATGGGCACTTCCAAATTAAGTACCAGAAAAGGTCATTCACCCTCTTATCTGCACTTTTGTCAAGAAAAAAAACCTAATTTACTTTAAAACAAATCGGAGGATTACTGTAAGAAAAGAAAGATCGATGGATTGCAACCCTCCATCTGTTATTAATTTGCATTGTTTTCTGTGTTGTATTGTGTTTGTCGAAGAAGCGGAACATCGTGTACACTTTCTTGAAAAACTCCAATTTCCAAATATGGGATTTCCTCTTGTACAACGAACCCGCGGTGTGATGTCCACAAATCGCCACCTGAGGTTCAGCAGCGCCAATGTTTTTTCTAACCAATCAGAACCACGGGATGGATTTACGCTTTCACCGGGCAGCCAGTCGTTGAGCGTTGTTGCTCTGTGTGGGCGGGTCTACAGCCAGCCCAGGAAGAGGTGAGGTTGAGAAATCATCATTAAGGTAGCTCGCTGCTAGCTGCCTACAGCCGACTTCCGAAGTGTTATGAGCGTTGAGGCGGAAATCACCAGATTGTTTTAGTTCCGATAGGTGCGACGATGACCCTCTAACACCAAGAATGGACATAAGTTAACGATGACGGGGGAGAAAAAGAAGAAAAAGCGGCTGAACCGCAGCATTCTTCTTGCAAAGAAAATTATAATAAAAGATGGAGGAAGTGTGAGTTAAATATTTATTTTTTCCCCGTTAAGTAAGCTTTCCACTGTGCTAATCTGTGTATCAGTTGCCGGAGTTAGTTTGTGGCCTTGTTTATTTCATTAAACACGAAGCAGTCGTGGCGTCATTTGTTTATATCTTTCTGTCTTTAGTGATTGGCCCCACCGGATAATGTTGACCGTTAGCTGAATCCGTCCGGCTAACCCCGCTAGCTATGAAGTAGAATCTGCTAACGTTAGCGGCCTAACGTCACATCTGCTAGCTAGTCGTTTACACGTCAGCCCTGCCAATGCTATCTGGGTACTGTCAACGTCGGGTGTGCATCTATGCATCTTTTCACAGTATTTCCTATAATGCGCATATTATTACATCTAACTTTCAAACCCGCGCTTAACGTTTAACGACGTCTTACGTTTATTCAAATCTTTGAAAATTACGCATGACGGTGCTTCGCCGTAAGACAAACGAGGCTAACACCAACATTAGCATCACTAGCATATGTCTCGACTTGGGTTTCTTTTTCATCCTGAAACTGATAATCAATATATTATCTAGCCAACGGTTTCACAAACAAAATAGTGTAACTCCCCGGTCCCCGTAAGATGTTAGTTCGACATTGTGGTTTGTAAATAAATACTAAAACGCATTGTTAAAGTTGGTTGAAAACATGCGAGCTCAACGGTGGACGTTAGGTAAACATTTCAGATATGCAAAACATATTGGCTGCCACTGTTTAACCCCTGCGACGTTACGAGGGTTATTGCTCCTTATGGTGTCCGTTCAGAATGTGCTGCCAATGATTGGTTAAACAACAGCTTGTTGTTTGCAGGTACACTTCGATGGGGCATGTGCGATTAAACCATAATACGTATGATGGTACGATCTACATAGCTGGAAGCGTCAACCTTCCTCGGCACACAGATCGAATGGGAAACCAAACGTGTCGGATATTGTAGTTCTTTGCAAGATTTTTAGATGGTCGACGGCGAGATCGTCCCAATTTAGGCTGGAAAAGAGTGAGTGTGGTAGGTTTTTTTATAAACACGGCGAGGCTTCAGAGATGGTTACGTAATGTACATATGAAGACACAGATGTGTAATCCTAATGAAGAGAACCAAAACGTTATTGTTTTCCCCCAGAATTGATCCAGTCATTCTGTTGATGCCCGTGGACCTGACATATCGGGGCGATAGTCCAATGAGGTCCTTAGTTAAAGTCATTGTTATTGCCTCTGTTAGTGCAGCTTTTTCTAACTACACTTCAACATCCTCGATGTATTCGTTGCATTAATAGGGCTTCGATACTCTCTAGTCAAAATCAAAATGTGAACTCTGATGATGTCACGTAAGCTGGTTGTAGTTTCAATAAGGGGAAGTTGCAACATCTTTGTAATGAGACCGTTGCAGAATGTTCCTCTTTTTTCAGTCAAGCAGGTGGTGTGATCATCGTCACCATAGAACAAAAAGGATGAGAGTTTCCTCTGATTTGCCTGTGACGACAAATTTCAACCAACCAGGAGATTTAGTCCATCCCAGTCAATTTAAAATTTCCCCTTGTGGCCAGCATAGTCATACTGAGATCTGTAGACTCTCAACCAGGGGAAGTTACCAACTACATGAGCGAGTAAACGAATGGCTAATGTCTGTGTTGAGGTGGCCATGGCCTACTTTAAGTCTCCACAATCGTTACGCCTTGCTGTGATTCCTGTTAAAGATCGTGCTTAGCATCCACTCTCACTCCATCATACTTTCTTTTCACCTTGCACCACGAAACAGATTTCCTCAATAAGAAGGGGCTTTCAAGAATGTTTGAAGGGCCCTGATATGTGTTCTACTCATTATGGTTTATATTTATTGTCACCCAGTATTCTATGGCCGTGAATATTTGGGTATTTTCAGCAGGTGGATTAAACTTTGTCTCGTAGTTCTGAAATTTGGATAAAGTAAATAAGAAATCGTAAATGTTGAAGGATTTAGTTTTAAATATTTTCTTTTTACAAATTATTATTATTATTATTATTATTAGGGACGTCTACTTCGATGAATTTAAAATTAAATTTCCTCCCCTTGATTTACACTCTGTACATTTACTTACTCAACAAAATGAATGTTGTAATAAGAGTAAGCCAATACGCCTGATATTGCATGTTAACATCTTAAATTTGTTGTCTCAATATTGGTAGATTTGTGCTAAGTCACTTGTAGATGGAGAAAACATTTTAGAATAGCTTGTGGCAATGAGAAAATAAATGCTTAGTTTCTGTGTCAAATACACAGCTATTTCACTCAATTTGTAGTTTAAAGACAATACCCTTTTCATTTTGTTTTAATTACTTTAATTGAATCCGCAACATCAATTTGAAATTTAATTAATGGAAAAAGTACAAAACTCACAACAATCCAGATTCTGTTGGTGGTTTAGTTGAACATTCAGCCCTCTATGGCTGAGTCAAAACCTCTTATGTACATACTTCTTACAAAAGTCTGGATGGAAAGAATGTTTTTCCATTAGCTTACTCACTCCATCTCCACTCTGGGCGATCTTGCAGGATCAGGTGATGCCAAATGTCTGTACCATTAGGCGAAAGCTTCTTTAAATTGCATTCCAGTTGGAGGTTCGATCTGTTAATGTGTGTACTGTTTACAGGCCCTGTGATGCAGTAAATAATGATTATTGCTTAGCTAATCACCTTTCTATGTGTGTGTCTCTTTGTCTCCGTACAGCCTCAGGGAATCGGTGAGCCCAGTGTTTACCATGCTGTGGTGGTCATCTTCCTGGAGTTTTTCGCATGGGGTCTTCTCACCACCCCAATGCTCACGGTAAGACGAGACGCATGTGGGCACACTGTTATGTGAACTTACAGCGCGGCTGGTAATGTATTCATACGCCTTGTAACGCGTGTTGCTGATCTCACGCTATTTGAGGTAAATCACCCTACCAGGTATCCACCTTGCGCCAGGCATCTCATCACTTCCCAGAACTGCTGTCACTTCTGTCTCATAACACAACACAAACCTATCTCAACACAAACATATATATATTTTGCATTTTATAGTTTTAGATGACATGCACTTATAAAAACACAGAACACCTGCCCATATATAGGTGTGTCAATAGGGATGACTTAATACCTCTTATAATACCTAGATTAAGCAAAGGTAAAACTACAGAGCATCTTTTATATGTACTCTAATATATGGCTGATTTATATTATATAAAATAAAAACACAGGCACTTCTGATTTGTGTCCCCTCTTTCTTATCCTAAACCCTTAATGGTTCTTCGTCTTTAAAATGGTCATATAACAACATGAACACCTCAGCCTACACCTCTCTTCTATTGTAACCATACAAGGCCTATCAGCGCCTGATCAAATGAACGAGATCCGGTTTGACGCAGTTTATTTTTGTGTGTGTGTGTGTGTCTGTTAGCAGATGTTTTGCGAAGCACTAACAGAACGGAGAAATATGAAAAGGCCATCAAACTGTTGCATTGTCTGAGCCCCAGCTCTTTGTTGGAAAGGCTTATCGGGTCATTGGTCTGTGTTGGGAGGCCGCAGCGCAGATGCTGGCCAGGCGAACCACGCCTCCGCTGCAGAGTGGTGCACTTCACGTGTTTGCTACGTGCAGCTTGGACTGCGTCAATTAGAGAATCATCGTTGCAAAAATATCACCGCCGTTTTTCAACAATGGTAGCGCATTTTCGCTCTCTACGTCAGCGATTCTCAAAGTGTGGGCTGCAGGTGGGCCGCGAGAGGTCATTTACAATAAATAAATAAATAAAGTTTTTTAATTTTCAATTTTTAAAAGTTTGAAATTAATATAAAAATATTTATGATGCGGCACATGTGAAATATTAGTTGATGACGCACAAACAATTTAAACGGACAGATTAATAAAACAATAAGGCTCTCGCTCGAAACGGCTGCTCTTGTCCGCCTGTCGTTGTTCAACAAACGGGGCGCCCTCTTGTAGTATTAAAGTAAATATACCGCATTTTCCGCACTCCAAGGCGCACTTAAAAGGCTTTAATTTGCTCAAAAACACAGTGACAGTGCCTTATAATCCGCAGCGCCTTATATATATGAATCAATTGGTTAATCGGTTGATCCATACTGGTTGTACACGGCGCTCTGCCAAACATGCCAAAGCTCGTCTACGACGGCGAGATGCTGAGCGGCGCTCAAGCGCGTGAGATATGGAGCTGCTTTCAGGGCGCGTCGGAGAAATAAAGCTGTCGTTCTCACCGAGCACTTCATGAGATTAAAGAGCGAGAGACGGCGCCCTTTTCTCTACAGTAGCTGAACCATCTTAACGGGGAAAATAAGTTATTCCAAAAGCAGCCGAAGATTTAAGGCGTGGATGGCGAGGGGGGCGGCGGGACCTCACGGCATCGATCGGACCCTGAAAGCACCGTCTCCACCTTACTGTCAGAAAGAACAACAGCGAGCGCGTAGAAAACTTCACGTTCACGTTTCGCAAGCGAGCAAATACCTCGCGGTGAAGGACTTTTGCTCGCGGATGTTTGATTTTGGTTAAATTCTTAAGGTCATTTTATCATTTATGTTTTGATCAGACTTGTGATTAAAGGTTTGGGTGGGCCGCGAAAGATTTTCAGATTTCAAAGTGGGCCGCGGCATTCTTGAGTTTGGGAACCGCTGCTCTAAGTGACTTACTTTGGGTATAAACCAGTGTCTCAGACAAAAGGAAACCATCTGTGCGCCACATGATGTGAACCAGACGGGCTCATGCAACGCATGCTTTCCAGCAGCCTCTCGTTTGAAGAGGCGGTTGTATGTGTAACTGTTGAGCATTAATTACTAGGGGGGGTTTGTAAACCCTTAATTACTGGGGCTTTGTTGCCCTGAAGATCCCTGAGCGGAGGTAGGATTTGCATTTTGGACTAATCAGAGGGCGCCTGAAGATGAGAGGGACCGCTTCACTGCTCCCAATGAGCGTACTGCTTCATTAGTATCCAGCAGCAACAGTCATCGCTACGCGTTCAGTCTGTTTGTGCAAAGTTGAGTCCCAGAAGAAGAGCAGAGCTTCTCCTTCTGTACCCCTAAACCTCACCTACATTTGGTTATTTAGTCTTATTGGAGCTCTAGATGTCCTATTGTTCGTACTGTACGCAGTGTTCTAACACCAGAGTCGTTGACACTGGCAGAATGGACTTTGAACTTGACTGTCCTTTCCCCTCTGCAGACTCCGAAATATACGTTGCTGTTGGAAAATCCTGAAAGACTTTCATCTCGCTGTTAAATGCACTTGAAATGTGTGTAGCGTAATAGTTCTGCATATCATTTGTTTATAAGAAATCTAGATTTATTTTATTTTCACCAACGCTGCCATATACGGGATAGGTAGCATTTCCGTTGCCTCTTATCACCTGCCGATACGGAGACTGCCGAACTGGCGTCTTGTCGCTAACGGTGCCAATAGTGCAAACAACGGCAGAGGTTCTGAACAGAAGGGTGTCAGCTGTGACTGCTGCTGTTCACCAGCGGCTTGGACCAACAAGTGATACGTTTGACAGAATTGACCTAGTTTCACTACCTGCGTTCATACTATAAAGTTGATGGCCACTTCCTCATTTAGGTTGAATTTGCTCTCCGGTCTTTCCGTCTACACTTGAACTGAGATAATCTGTCTGACTCCTAATAATATCATTAATGTTCCAGCAGAAGGGCAAACAAACTGTTGTAATGAGTAAAAGCCTGTAACCATGGCGATGCATAGTCCAGACCGAAACCCGAAACACTTTACTTTACACATTACTGCTCAAACAACGTGGAGTGGGAGTTTAGTCTGCGTTCTTGCTTCGTGTGGACTATTTGGATTCTCTGTACAACTCCCGTGGGAACACTGTGCTGACTATTTATTTTAAAATGTATACTCTGGTTTTCTATGTTGATTTTAGGACCAAAGTAACAGGATTTAGCGCTCGCATGAGGAATGACAGCAATGTTTATCTGCAGTGGCTTCGGCAATGCTTTTGTGCACTCGAGTTTTTGTTTTAAGGATTCACATCTCTACCACTGAGATACTAAATAAAGAAGACCCTTTGATGTTGTTGCAGTATTTAAATGCCGCCAATGTGGGTGCTTCAATTCTGCTTCTGATGTTAAGCGTTCCGTAAAGTTTATTTGTCCTTGTTTTATGTTCATTTTTTTTCTTTTTTCCCCATATTGTAACACTAAAAGTGCTTCATATGTTGAAGTGGAAATTAAGTGAAATGTTCAATGATTTTCAACTTGTGGGTTAATGTGATGCAAACTGATATCATGTGGTGTTCTGTTTGGTCTTCAGGTGTTACACCAGACATTCCCCCAACACACATTCCTGATGAATGGACTCATCCACGGTGTCAAGGTAAGTGATCAGTACACAACAGAATATTGCGGTGACACAATTCTGGCAGGTTCTGTTTTGTTACGGGTCCCAGGAATGGTGCCGCAGCAACAAAAATGAATAATCTTCAGGGCGGATAAAGTTCAGCAGCAAAAATGACACGAGGCGTTCATTTCCACTTGCATGTGGTTTCCGCGTGAGCGGGAGTCACGCCCTAAAACAACCTGTGCACAACTGCCTCTGTTTCAATAGTTCCTCCTGAGGCATTGCAACGGTTTCCTGTCCCCCCATATGTTCAAATGACGTATTGACATATTAAATATTTCGACAAATACCGAATGACATTATGAATTTCCATCAATGCGGTTAAATGTTTTGGGTGTGCCACATTGACAGTTCCTCATTATCAAGCAACATCTTTGGTGTTGTTTCAAATCTAAACTTTTTGCTCTGGAGATGATTTATAGTGGTTGTTCACAAAAAAATAAATAAGCTGAAAATACATGTGTTTTGGGAACTTAATACTTTTCAATCACATTTATTTTTCTGACAAAGCCTTACAGTAAGATATACCTGCCAGCAAATGTTTGTTCCATAGCGCTACAGCGTCTGTAAATAAACTTTGTTCTCCTGCGAGTTTAATTTACTTTTATTTGCCCCTTGGATATTGGCTGACTGTGGACTCTCTTGTTCAGTGACGCCCTGCTTAACCCCAATACACTCACATGTAAACGCCTGCAAGCTGTTGTGTCACCATAGCAGGTTCCCCCTGCTGGCTGTAGAATATTTAGTAGCATAGTAGCACCTCGAGAGCCTCAAGTGAGCCTTCAGGGTCTCTATCCAGGGGAAGGAAGTGTCTAAATATAGTTGGACAGTACATGCCTTTTAATCATGTTGTATTTTAGTTGGCCTCATTCAGTAATACGAATGTTTTTACTTTGTGCTCACATACAAAATCCGTGACATCCTAAATTGACAGGTGCCGGCCGGCTATTTGCAATTGGAAAATGGCCAAATCCACATTTCTCCATAAAGAGAACTGAGCCTATAGTTGTATCATAGAGGAAGTGGTTATTGGTAAGTTATAGCGCACGAGCGAAACAACAACAACAACAACAACAACAACAACAACAGGAGGAGGATCAGGATCATCTGATCTTTCAGTCTAAGTTGGCGACCCGCCACAGTAAGGCCGAGTCATGCTGGCGTTACGGCTAAAGTGATCCTTAAGGCCGGTATCACACATAGATTAAAATTATGTTTTGTACATTCTCCTCAACTAAACCTGCAGGGTTCTCTGCAGACAGGTTGCGTGTACTTGCATCACAGTCCCTGTAAATCCTAGTGGTACACACACACACACATTATCCATTTTCAGCCCTTTTCTGATCCATCCACCTCCCTTTCTCTCCCATGTGTCCCCATCTTCTCCAGGGCATTTTATCATTTCTCAGTGCGCCGCTGATTGGAGCGTTGTCAGACGTTTGGGGACGCAAATCCTTCTTGCTGCTAACGGTCTTCTTCACGTGTGCACCCATTCCACTGATGAAGATCAGCCCATGGTGAGTGCAAAGCAGCATCAACAACAGCTCCATCTAAACACTATGCCTTTGCTTATAGGTGGACGGTGAAGTATTGTAATCAAACTTAATACAGAATACACAACAACCCTACAGTTCCCCATAACATTATACACTTCACATGTGTGAAATGTCACTGTTAAAAGCCTAAACGCGTTTGTTCTTTCAGGTGGTACTTTGCCGTCATCTCCATGTCCGGCGTCTTCGCCGTCACCTTTTCTGTAATCTTTGCTTATGTGGCGGATATCACGCAGGAGCATGAGAGGAGCACGGCATACGGCTTGGTAAGGAGACGGTCAACCAAAACCCAGTCTTGTGTTTTAAATGCCTTGAGAAACAAGTTTGTCCTTACAATCAGCTCCTTGCTCCCTCCAGGTATCTGCTACCTTCGCAGCCAGCCTGGTCACCAGCCCGGCCATCGGAGCCTACTTGTCTGTGACCTACGGCGACACCTTGGTGGTGATCCTGGCCACGGCCATCGCGCTGCTGGACATCTGCTTCATCCTGGTGGCCGTACCGGAGTCGCTGCCGGAGAAGATGAGGCCAGCGTCGTGGGGAGCACCCATCTCCTGGGAACAGGCGGACCCCTTCGCCGTGAGTAACAACGTGCCGCTTTCCGTTCCTCACTTTCAGATTATCGTGGCGCCGTATTACTATATTAAGCTCTACAAAAGTTAAAGGGAGACATGTTATGAATGTTTCTTCTTTTACTATTTATCTCTTCACTGATATATATATTTTTTTTTTTACTAAAATAACTAACCTTGGAAGATGGCTGTTTAAATATCCATGGTGATTATTGTAGGGCATTTGGCATCTTATTTAAGTAGGAAACAATGGTTGATGGTCCACACTAGCATTGCTCGTCCTCATGTAGCTATGAATTGAAAGTGAAATCTGTCTGTTGTCTTCGTAGTCGCTGCGTAAGGTGGGCCAGGACTCCACGGTTCTCCTCATCTGCATCACAGTGTTTCTCTCCTACCTCCCTGAGGCTGGCCAGTACTCCAGCTTCTTCCTCTATCTCAGACAGGTACAACTCTGCTCCGTTACACTTCCTTAAAGAACGATCAAACAAGTAAATTCGATCAAACACTCAATTATCCCAATGAACATTGTTTACACACATCGTGTACACCCGTCGACCAAATGTAATAGCAGTTACTCGTCCACCGTGAAGTGGAATTGGGATTCAAGGATGTTCACTTTAAAAAATACAACGCAAAGTAGTTGACAAGTTGCCTTTATGCCAATGTTACTTTATCATACATCGAGTTGTCGTAAATTAAACATACTTTACACAAACTGCCATTCTCCTGAGATAAAGGGCAGCGTATTTGACCTAAATAAAAAAAGTGGAGCACACTTTGTTTTCAAAACGCATTTGTGCGCAGCTCGTGTTTACAAAAATCCCCTTTTCTTAGTTTTGTGATTAGTGTAAATTGTGGGTGGAGGGGAGCTTTGTGTGTGTGTGAGCCACTTTTCTACCCCGTCTCTGACTGCTTGTCTTGTGCTGACTCGTCTTATTGGAATGCTGTCTCACCCTCAGGTCATTAGCTTCACATCAGCGACGGTGGCTGCCTTTATCGCTGTCGTGGGGATCCTCTCAATACTTGCCCAGGTACTGAGAAACTCTTTCGCTGGTGACTCATGTCAAATCAAGCAGTCTCTCCCCCCGTGTTTGGGCTTTTATTAATGATCTTTTTTTTGTTTTTGAACATCTGTTCATTATACCACTTTGTCCTGGAAGTTTGGATGAGGAAAGAAGGAAAACACAAATACTAAACTAATTTTTCTGCCTGTAGGTGAATCAAGTGTTTGTTGCATCTCTATGTAAGAGGTGCGACGTATACGCTCCTTTTACTTTATGCTTCCTGAGAGGTGAGCTGTGTGACCCGTGTTTCTGCAGACGGTGGTGTTGGGGATGCTGATGCGGTCCATAGGCAATAAGAACACAATCCTGCTCGGCCTCGGCTTCCAGATCCTCCAGCTGGCGTGGTACGGCTTCGGCTCCCAGCCCTGGTCAGTAACGTTTGCCACGCACTCACCTGTCCACTGCATTAGGTCAAAGGGACGCACATCCCACAGACTCGGATCCAGAAGTGATTTGAGTAACATGGTACCTAAAAGACGACCAGATACCAGCCAGAATCTATAACCCGTCAATAAAATTTAAATAATGTGTCTCACGCCCGATCCTCGAGGTAACTTTACACATGTATAAGCACATTCTTAGCAGGAGAATTTCTTATTCTTCACTTTTCTGATGTCCCGATAAACCACCGGAGGGCAGTAACGCCCAGTTGATGCTGTAATCTGATACGAAGCATCAAATGTTGTAACTCAAACGATTTAGTTTGACCAATTTAAAATTACTTTCTTTCCCGCAAGCATGGAAGTTACGGTTTGAGATTCCTTGCCAATCCAAACATTTTTTTTTTCCCCCCAAAGTAAAAAGCCATAACTTAAATATGTGTATTATTAAACAACCACCGGCCTGACACACAGGTCATAAATCAAAGCAACTGCGTCAGGTTCTTCGGGCGTGAAGGTGAGGTCGCAGTGACCCACAATATGCATTGATTGTTAATGAAAGCGTGCACAACATGTCGTCTCTGCCCTCTGCTTCGGTCAATACCCAGGAAATTAAATTAAATAAAGGTCAGGATGTTCCATGTTCCCAGTGTCAACATTGAGACTCTAAAGCCGTCACACGATGATTGAAAACAAGAACATGTATAAATCATTTGTACGGTTTCATTTTTTCAAAAAATTAACTGGTAGTACAACTGTATCTCAAATTCCTTTTTCAGTGATTGAAGTTAATTGATTATTATTATTATTATTTATTTATTTATTTATTTTATTATTTTTTAGCCATCATTTCTTAACCATTACCATAGGCCTAACAACCTTTTTAAAGAGATGTATCCTGACCCATTCTTATAAGGTAGACCCTGTGTTGACTAATGTGTTGTTGTTTGTAGGATGATGTGGGCTGCTGGGGCTGTCGCAGCCATGTCCAGCATCACTTTCCCCGCTATCAGCGCTATCGTGTCCCGTAATGCTGAACCCGACCAACAAGGTAAGTTATGTAACACTTAACATCTCACATTTTTCTGTCTGATAAGATATGCTGTCATTAATGTGATATGCTGGCAACACCAACTGTTACATATTAACGTCATGCCCAACTAACCGTCTTAAATGATCCATTTTCTTTATTATGTATCTATTCACAGTACAGGGGAGAACTGCTAAGAGTTTGACGCTGCATTCAATGCTACATTATTTACTTTTATTTGCAGGTTTTCGTTCCAGGTGCAATACTCACATTTCCGTTGGTACATCAAAAAGTATTTTAAGTTCAGTGCACTGACAATTTGTTGACCACACATTGCGCACTTATCTACTAGAAAAAGGAGGTATAAACACATGGACACATACCTGTATGTTATCTAGTCCCAGCGGGTGGTCCCACTTCATCTGAGTGGGTATCCAGTTGGCTTCCATTGATTCAATGTCTCTGTCTGTTATTCGCTGCTGTACACCGCCGTCCAAAAAAACGACGCAGCTCTTTGATCCAAATCACACAATTGACTTCCTCTCGACTGCTTTTTACCAAAGATTCCTGATGGTGTTTATATCTGTCCTCTTGCAGGTGTTGTCCAGGGGATGATTACTGGAATTCGAGGCCTCTGTAACGGTTTGGGCCCCGCTCTCTACGGTTTTGTCTTCTACTTGTTCCACGTGGAGCTGACCGACACGGACGGCTCCGAGACCGGTGCTAAAACCAACATGGCCAACCCCACCGACGAGGTAGGTGCTCGATACTCCTGCACGGACAAATAATAAGTGGCACATGCGGAAGCTGTGCTTGAACCCGACGTGCCACTCTTGTTTCAGAGCGCCATCATCCCGGGGCCTCCCTTCCTGTTCGGCGCGTGCTCAGTGCTGCTGTCTCTGCTGGTGGCCCTGTTTATCCCGGAGCACATGGGGCCGGGCATGAGGCCCGGCGCCTATAAGAAGCACAGCAACGGGGCACAGAGTCACTCCCACAGCCCCCAGGGCAGCGGGGCCGAGGGCAAGGAGCCGCTGTTGGAGGACAGCAGTGTATAACCACAGCTGGGGGGGAGGGGGCAGACGGCGCTCTAACCCCAACACCCCCGCACACACGGGAGAGAAATGCACATTTCACCACACGGACACACTCTCGCCTCAGTGCACGGATCAGACTCGAGTGCTGCAAAGAGGTGTTTGTGTCCACGGCACAAAAGTGGGCCCTCCTTCCTTATCAGCCCCCTTTTTTCTTTTTTTCTTTTTTAAAGCAGGGTATTGTGAGGACTTTCTAAAGACCCTGTATGAAGAGCGCGTGTTGACTATTTTTTGGGCCTGCAGTGGAAAGGTGTGTGTGTGCGCGTGTCTTGCAGAGTCTGACTCTGATCCTTGGTTTCTTTAAAGCAGAACAGAGGGGAGCAAACAGCTTGTCCTCCTCCTGGTGCAAAGCAGAACCGGAGTGATTGGGTTTAGAGTGCGAGTGGGGTGGATATCAAAAGTTACTAAATACCTGTGTGATTCTTCATGTTCTTCTGTAGCCAATGGCGTGGCGACCTTTGTCCAACAGGAGTGTAACAAACGGCCAGTCGAGCACTTGTCCTCTGCTGGTCTTTCACACGATCTGAACTCATGTCCCGACGCTCGCCTCTGCTCCGTCGACGCGTGCGAGGAGGGAAAACGGTTCTTCCTCCGAATGCGCAGCGGCCAACTGTCCGCCTGTGAGGGGAGAGCCGCCCGCCTAACCCAGGTCAGGGTGTGTCAACCAGTTTGGGTATAAAAAGCATCGTAAGACCACACTTTTGTTAAAGTTCTGACGGAGAAGGATGCGACAGAGACCACTTTTATTAGCTGAAGCTCTTATTCAGTGTTTATTGCCATTCTCTAGATCAGTAGTACAGTTTGGGTTGTGTAGTTTCCTCTTCTCGAACTAAAGGTTGTGCTTCAAATTTTTAGTCAAGAAACAAATGTTGCCTCAAAGTGACTTAATATATATATAAATAGATAAATCTATATATTAATTACGTAACCTGTATGAAGACCAAGGTCTGAAAAGGCTCTGTAATCGTGCGCTATCGCTCCCATCGGAGCAGTTACGAACCTTTTATTCCTCTTGTTTTCATGCCCTTTCTGTTCCTTTATCACCATCAGGGTAAAGGCTTACCGATCCATAGTTTTATTCGACAAGCCTTCGGACCATTTGGAGACACTATCAGCTTGTCAGTGTTGGCACTGACTGTTTATACATAGTGTTTCAATTTATATCATTATGTTCAACAGAATATCACTCGTGCTGCTGCGGTAGATAATTAAAAGGTCCGGTTTGATGTGTGGCGGATACAAATTTCTACAGTGGTAATATGAGCAGTGAAACGGTCTCATTTAAGCTTCGGTTGTTAACAGGCACTGCAAACTTCTCAAATCATAAAAGGAAAACAAATGTTTTGATGTAAACTGGTATCTAACTGACATTCAACGGGCTTCGGGTTGGTCATCGCCGGACAGGTTCTCACCTCACTTTACGCGGCTTGCTGCTTCCAGATGAAAAAAGGCAATGCAGGCAACGGCTGTTTTAGGCAGACGTTACAAGTGCACATGTTTCTTTCGAGGGTTATGTGTGATGAGTGTTTTTGAAGCATTTACATTTTTCCACAAACTGCTGTTCACTGCGAGAAGCGTTCAAGTGCAGCGTTCAAGATTCGATTAATGCACGCATGCTAATCGAGCAATGCTGCCACAAATTAATACTTGAGGGGGAAAAACGAGAGACAATTATTTAAAATAACTTTCCTACAAAATGCATGAAAAACAAACTAGAAAGTAACCAGGAAGACAATAGAATTATGATAGAATTATGTCCCGAATTAATTAGAAGGTATCGGTCAAGATATTAAATATAATATAGCGAAATGTAAAACCTCACTGCGCGCAGTGTAAGAGAGCATGAGTAATGTTTGTTTGCTGTGGCTGGGTCACATCTTCATATCGGTGGAATGTTTCTTGGCGACAGGCGGCGCCGGTTGAGCATGGACTGCGCCTGGTTCTGGTGTCCCGGCATCAGTGACCCTGTGTTCCCTTTCGTTCACGTGATGTGTGCTACCAACTGGTCAAATCTCCCAACCCCAATTCTCAAAAGCTGATTCAAGAAAAGCCGTAAGTGCATTTCAATGGCCAAAACCAAACCGATATGAATAAGTAGCTTACAATGTGTTTCATGCTGTTTAACATCCATCTGAAGGAAAATGTACATTATGTTTTTGTGCCAATTTTTATTTTTTATTTTTTTCATACGGTGTGTAAGTGTGCTTGTTTATTTCAGTGATTTTTGCATATTTTTCTGTTTTGTTTTCTCTTGTCTTAATTTTTTGGCTGAATTCTATATAGATATATATCTATATTTATATATCACTTTTTAAAACTTATCCAGTAATTTTTTAGGAATCTTTTTTTCAACGTCAAAAGACCCAATGATGGAGATTCAACAATTTACCATTCAACTTTTTTTTCTTTTTTTTTTTTTTTAATAACAAGCACTTCACTGTGGTTAGTTATATTTTCCCCAGATTTATCACTAAATAATAACAAAAGTCCCTGTATGTTCCAAGCCGACGTGTACATCTTTTTGCGGCGATACTCAACCGGAATCTTATTTTTGTTTTCTATTATTTCTGAAGGGGTGTTACTAGACAGAAGTCCATTGGTGGTGATCTTTGAATATGTAATATCCTGTTTTTTTTATTTAACATTTATTGGACCAACGCATGGTGAACCCATGTATTCCGAACCCAAATTGGTCAGATCCATCCTGCACCAGCCCCATGTGCACTCGTACAGCTGTCGAGCAGATGACTGTAAATGTACTAAAATGACTCGTACAGCAAGTGTATATATTTATTGCTCAAGGAGATGGCCCCCTCTTGGTCTATTTGGTTGTATGGTGCAATTATTATTATTATTATTATTATATATTTCTCAAGACTTACCTGCTGGCCACTCCTGTTTTTAGTACGATGTGGTTTGTGGCCTGAACCCCTTCTCTCTGTGTGCCTAAATTAGCCAGGAAATGAGTATGGCAGGATACGTAAATGGTGGTTGTTATGTAAATATGGGAAACTAATGACAAACTATTTATTAAAGGTTTATTGTACAATGAAATGTTTGAAGTTTCCTCTGTGGGTTTTGTGGTGTTTATCTGGCAGATTCTGTCATCAGTTATCGGTTTCTAATTCCTTTTACTGTTATGTTTAAAATCCCATTAGATGTCATTACAAACAGTTATTTTCTTTTTTCTTTCCAAAATACCAGACTATTTATTTAAAGCTCTAACATGTTGGTTGGTTTGTTTGTCTAGTAATCCTGCCCCACAGAGTTGTGTTGAGTGCGTAATGCTCTGCTCCACTCAGACACACCGTTATTGACGCACAGACCTGAGCTTATTTACCTTCTGTGGTCTGAGCCTTTCTTTGTTGGAGCCACATGGAGGCAGTAGTAAAGTCTATCGTCCTGCTTTCTGCGTCACCGCGTTCATGTTCCCAAAACGTAATCCAACATGATTAGTTCATTCAGATCATTAATCCTATCGGAGCTACAAACTAGTGTTGAGACCTTGGGCCCGTCACTGGGGTGCACTGCGCCGCTTTACTACACAGACCAAAAATATGAATTATAATGCTTCACTTTTATGAGAAGACTTGAATAGTCTTTATTCATAAATTGATATTTTTTTAATCTATTTTTGATTGAAATGTAGATCTAGAATCTAAATTTATGAAAAGGTTCCAACGTTGAGTTTAAAGTCACTCTTTTTAATCTTGATCCATTCATCAACGGTTTGTTCCACTCACACGTGGTCTGTTCAGGTACACAGTACCTTCACCTTTCTCAAACCACAAAGACCCATCAGCCACTAGTGTGACATTTACCCAATAATCTGCGTATGCCGGAGTTTCCTGCTCTGCTCGGATGCGACGGTGCCGACGGAGTGTCCTGCTGAAGCAGCAGGTGCTGCGTGGTCTTTATCCGGGAGAGAAGAGCTAACAGTAAGACTCTTAGCCGTAATCCACACCCATTGTGTCATGGAAGGCTTTCTAACGGCTCTAAGGTGGTGATTCAGCGTGATGGAGCCCTCAGACTTAACATCTACTGCATGGGGATGGAAAGGTGATCAGGTTTGCATCGTTTTGTTTTTTTTACCACACTGATATATAGGCCACCCCCCCCCCCCCCCCTCCCCCACCCACGCCTTCTCTGCACCTAAAGGACTCATGACACTCAAGGGAAGGAGGTGGTGGATTTCCTATTTCCTATCCCTTTGCGGCCTCCGGTGCTGGTAGTTGCACAACTCTGCGGCGCTCGGGGCGGCCGACCTGCTTGCTGGGATCAACCGCTCTCAGGCGGGGAGGGGATCGGGCATGTTTTAACAAGAGCAACTTTGCCGAGCGTGCTTTAGAAAAGCTACCTGATGGCTTCCAAGGCACAAGTGTGTCTGTGTCAGTGAGTTGGCCCCCCTGGAGCCACCACCTCCCCCGCCATCGTTTAGTTGTGCTCGCGTAGGGCGGTGAAAAGAGACCACGTGACCGTTTGGAATGTATTGTGATGCAGAGTCGCTGTCATAGCACATTTACTTTCCAGGCTTCAATTAGGTGCACGAGAGTGGAAGAGTGCTTACGTGTTTGAAAACCCGGCCTCCTGGTCCGGGGGCCACGCGCCATGTTGGTATAAATGTGAGCGTCCATCAAGCTCGTCCATCAAGCTCGCCCTCAAAAGTATTGTCTTCGCGATTACTTTAAAATGTCCGCAGGAAGGCGTCTTTCTTTAGAAGCGGTGACGCAGGGGGAAGGGGAAGTGAGCCCGGTGGTGGACGTCCCACTCGGCCCTGACCCACGACGACGGCGGCGGCGGCGTCTTTTCCTGCGGCGGAGCGTGCTGGCGTCTAGGAAGACCCCCGGGATGAATCATGTGTGAACCTCATTGTTCTCCCAGACAAGCAGGTCTGTGTGAACCTGCGTTTGTCACTAACCTCTGCCACAGTCCCCTCGTTCCCATGTTCTATATGCAGACCGGCCGCCAATGTTTCATCACACGACTTCCCGGAACGCGTAGTTGACGATTAACCGAGGGATGAAGTGCGGCGGCAGCGGTTTCACACACACAAGGCCGCGCTATCAATTTTAAACTCCTTGTATTTACCTCTCAGATGTCTCTTTCAGCTCTTAAAGATACTGTGCACTAAAATAACACAGGTGTGTCACAGTGTGTTCGCAATAACAGCGAGTCGGCCTTATCACCTTGAACTTTGGCCCTGATGTTTTCGCTGTCATTTTCAAACCGGGTGCATTCGTGTTGGGTTCGCTGTGGCCGTCATTAATGCGGCAGAAGGTGCCCTTTGAAATTTGCTGAACGTTATTACTGATGGAGATGCAACATAAACTAATGCTCCTGTTGACGTGACTGGCAAGTACCACAGCGGCGGGTTTTCAATATTCTATTGTTATCTTGTCTAATTGTCGGTGATGGAAGAAGTACTCAAAAGATTCACTCACGTAACTGCAAAACTCCAATGGAGAAATATTGTAACGTAAAAGTACTGCATTCAAAATTGAATTTATTAAAGTCAAATTGCAACAAAACTGCTCATTGTGCAGCACGGTTGACCCAGAATAATGTTATTATATTGTGTAATTACTGCATTAATGAATCGGCTGGTAATGGTGGAGCTGATTCTAATTATTTTATGCACTAATAGGTGGATTAACCTATAATACATCATATGGATCAGGTGACTTATGTATTATCAAACTGTACCTGCAAAGCAACCTAAGCTTTAAAGTAAATGGAATAGTGGAAAAGGTAAATATTTGCAATATTTGTAGTGAAGTACAAGTCTCTCTGGCTAACTGTCTCATTCACAGTACACCTGTTGATCAGTGTACATTGTTCCTGCAAAATAAATGAATAAATAATTAGTTCAGTATTTGAATTATTGTAATTAGTTACTTTCCACCATCGGTTACCATATTATGTGCTAATAATATATTAAATAAAATGACTTTGATGTGATTTATTTTTGGTCTGCACAGGTAGCTGACATGTTCTTATCTAGTAAATATGCACATAACATCTTTTAGTTTATCAGCTGTTCTCAGAGTTGTTCTGCCTTCTGATCGGTAGCTCATTTAAACTTTTTTTCAACTTATTTACCATTCAACACATTAACTGATTTTGTCATTGTGGGGTCTCGTTATATCTCATTCGTTCACATTGTTTTTCCTCTGAGGCCACTAAAAGCAGCTTTCTGATGTCGGTGCCAAATTTCGAGTGATTTGTGGAAGGCCACGTTTGCTTATTGTTCATCTTCCGAGTTACATTTCCTGTCACTGTAGCTTGTGAAATCAATGCCTTTTGACTGCTTACATGTAAATATCGGATGTTAAAGCTTCCTTGAAGGCCGTGCATAGGAAGAGTTCTTTCCCCCGAGCAACATCAACGCGTAACTTGACTCCACGCCGCTCGGACGGGAAGCCAAATGGCTGTTTTACACGCTACAAGTTTCAGCTCTCAAAAACAGGTTAACCAATGACGTTGATAGTTTTTGCAGTATCTGCAAAATGGTTAGCTGTGATTTAAAGTAAATAAATATTCTTTGCAGCATAAAAAAAACCCTAAAACCTTTAACCTTACTGAGCGTTTCCAAAGAATGAACAAGAACCCCAGTGTTTGATCTAAATAAATAAACTCTTCATATGTGTGGAGGCAGTGGATTTTAAACCCCACCCGTTTGCCCGCTAGCAGTCCCCATGATCCAGACCGATATGGATGCAGATGTTTAACTCGCTCACCAAGGACCTGGGCCAGATGTTATTGGGTAGCACAGCTAAGAAAAAAAACCCAGTCCCCAGCAACAGGCAGCAGGCTAGTCGCAGCCTTCACATGCATTTATGAGTCACTTGTTTTTTTGTTCATCTCGCCCTCAATAACACATCAATAGCTTTGAGCCATAATGACCCACAATCTGATCAAAATAGCAAAGAAGGGCACGTACTATGCTGCAGCAACAATTGGTTTAAAGGAGACGTATTATTCTAATATCCAAGTTTCCGCTTGCATTTGGTGTTTTTACTTTAACGTATTTACTATTTTCTGAATGAACCTGTATTCACCATTTTGTCTGAAAGGATCCTTTTAAACCAGATTTAATGGAATTGCGTTGCCGGGCAAAAACTTGGGTCCTTGTTTATTTCTTCTCCGCTGATGTCATTCACATACAGTGCAACTGGAAATAGCCGGGGACACATTGAGAATGCTATATTTAAACGTTGAGATGGTCCATATACATTGTATACTCGTAAGGAAATCCTGACCGCTTGTTTAAACAAACAGTATTTGAATATTTCTCCAATGACAGAGCGTTTTGATACTAATATCATTCAGAATGTACAGAAAACGACTAGATTAGTAACCAGGTTTCTTAAATGTTGTGTTTTTGTGCTTCAGCATTATCGAGGCGTTGTAAAATGGTTAACAGATGAACACATAGAGTTACAAAGAAGTTATCGCGGCGTGTGTTTGACGTCCAACAAAGACAAACTTTTTTTTTTTTTTTTAAAGCAGCCGAAACCTCAACTTCGTACTCATGATGCATTTGTTGTGAGAATGAAAAAAACGGACCTCATGAGTGGGAAGTGGGACATGGCTTCATGGGGGTCACTCACCCGCGCTAATCTCATTAGAGCACCTCGCTCCCACAGACTGCACACTTTACATGGGGTTACGTTTCAGATATCGAATTCACAGCGATGTGCATTAGTTCAGCCAAGCAGGACGCTCCTGCATTGTGTGATGGTCCAATCGGCTCAGTAACTAATCACTTTTGGGGAAACTTTTTTTATTTTTTTATTCCCTCTTTCTCTCTCTCTCGTTGCTACAAGTTGTTGGACGGCGTCAGCGCTCGACCCCGTCGCTTCCGTTGTGTCTCCGCCATCGCTGACGTGTTGTTGGGAACACACAAGAGCCTCTGAGCCTCTCTTGGTAAATTAACTTGGTGCCGTTTCTGCTAATGGGCCTCGGTCCCGTTTTACTTCCCACCAAACCGATGCCAAGGACGGCAGCCGAAAGCCACTTCGTTGTTCCTTCGTATCTCCTGCAGCTCTTTGTAAAAAAACTTCAGGCCACAGCTTATTTCCCAGAATTTTTTTTTTTTTTCCAGTATTCCAGTGAAATCTATTTCAGTACAATAAACAACAGGACACGATTATCTTGCTTGGATGGAGGATATAAACAGGTAGCGAGTCAGCAGTGGTGATAGAGACGTTGTTGCCGCTCACACAAACATTTCAGAGAGAACAATTTCTGATATTTTTAGCATCTGAGTCGCGCACGTTCGAAATAGATAATCTCGATGTTTTTCCATTAGTCTGTCTGAGTGCGAGAACATCACAGGATCAAAAGGAGAATCCAGTTCTGTTTTTGAATCACAAGGATTTCCTTCCTTGTTGTTGCTTCCTAAAATAACAGGATCTTCTTCACTTCAGAACACGTACAGTTCAGTCACTCCTAGTTTTTTTACAAAGATGAATTAAGGATGGATTTTTGTTTTTGGTGCTGAAAAAACTTTTCTCAAAAGTATGTGAGCTTGAATTGAGCTAGAAGGAATATAACAGTCGAATTAAATCATTTTCACCAGCGGTCCCCAACCTTCTTAAACTTACAAGTCAATTTATCAGTGACATATTACATATGTTTGTATTGTTTGTGCATAATATATTAATCATGTACATTTATAATCATCACTTTGTTTTTATCTGTTATTGTAATAATCAATGATCTATTATGTTCTCTATTGACTTACTAAAAGATGTGTATACTATCCAGGGTGACGGGGGGTACTGTTATTGTACTATAAGTACTATAATATTTGTAATTAGAAACCCTGCTTATTGTTTTGGCAATTTACTGTAAAATCATATTTTATCTGCTGTACATGTTGTCAAGGCACTCTGAGAAAACATAACATTTCACAATTGTTTTGTAATAAAATAGCTGAATAAGTCCCATAGATCTGCTCCTCCGTGCGATGTCGCAACATAAAAAAATCTATCTGGAGATCAACAACATCTGAGCTATCTCCATGACAACAGGGCAAACCACATCCACCGAGAAAGACAGGGATATGTGGTTGAAAGGTCTGTAGAAAGTTAGCAGCGGGTACTCGAGTTAAATTAAAGGTCCAGAGTGGACTTATTGGATCAAATTTTGACTGTTTTTTTTTGTCTCGGTTACTAATGATAACAACGTCTCTTGTGGTCCAGCATTTGCTCGTTTCTAGGGAGGGGGCCAGGCCAGCCCTGCTGCAAGCTAATCCCTGTAGTTGTCTATGAATAATCATACTGTTGTAGTTGAGGAAAACCCGCTCCATTCACTTGTCCTAAACTGGAAAAAGTTTAATTCAGAGTGAATTTGTCATACATTGAAAATGTTACTACCAGCTTAAAATAAATGAGCATTATAATCATCATTTCCTGTGATTATAGTTACGTGTAGTATTTTTGGACTGCAACTTGCAAGTTCATTTTCAGTATTGATTAGTCCTTTCAGAATTTGTTTAACAAATCAATTAATAACTTTATTGCTTTAGTCTATAAAATGTCACAAAGTAGCACTTATTACTGTTAAAGTGATGTCTAATCAAGTCAAACCCAGACATTCAACGTGCTCTGATGTATAACACAAGAAAATCTGCAAATCCTACACTTATAATAGTTGCTTGAAATTTTTATTTTAAATTAAAAATGTTTTTTTTTTAAATCAAAATAGCTGCTAATCTTTTTTCTTTCAATTGAATTGAACAAAATAGTGTCAGTTGGGGCGTATTTGTATTCATGGGGTCCAACTTGGTCCTTTTAATTCAAATAAAATAAATCTCCTGCGGCCTTTTGTTATTCGTATTGAATTATTTTGCACAACAATGTACCGGAGCAAGTAAATGAATGACTTTTTAACACGTTGCCGCATGACAGTACGATCGGTTCGTCGTGTAATCCAATAAGCTCCAGTCCGTATTTCCCCTGAAGCCCATCTGGCTCACTGGCAAAGGTCTGTTTACAGGCGCAGAGGCTGAGAAGAAGAGGACCCCCTCGTCTTCCTCCCCACAGGACCCGGGACAACCTACCTCTGTCTGTGGGGGGAAACAAAACAACAACTCCAAACTCTCTATCAGAGGGACAGACACGAACCGTCTTGGCAGGAGCCTCAACACGCATTTAGTAGTTGTGTTCTGTTCCCAAAGCAAGAAAACAAAAAAAAAAAAGAGCGAGGCGCTGCGAAGTCTTGTGCGCGCGCGCGTGTGTGTGTGCGCGCGCGCGTCAACCTTTCAGAGTGGAGCGCTCGCTGAAATCTCTGCACCCGCTGAAGAAGAAGGAGTTGTCTCAACGGTTAAGAAACGCAAACAGCTTATTTCACAAGCGAAATGAAGCGGACGGGATGTTTTGTGCTCCCTGGAGGACTTGAGTAGTGTGGCTATTTTTTATTTATTTTGTATTTGTTTCTCCCCCCACGAAAGACACGCTAACGTGACGCCACGCACGCCACAGCCATCGAGTCAGCAGCGAACGGCTCTAAAGATTCCACGAAATTCAGTCAATGGTCGCTTTTATTTTTTTCTTTTATTTTTTACGGCGATTTTCTTGCGACGCGCCTCGTCATCGATAATATCGAGTGCTGCGCGTGAGGTTTCTTCAAGTTGTGAATGAATTGAGCCCGTTGCTGTAAAGCGGCTCAAACTTCACTTGTGGCCTCGACAGGAGTGTCAGAGCGAGGCTGCGAAAAGCTAGCTAGCTAGCTAGCTTAGCTGTTCGCTAGTTAGCTTCTTCTCGGAACAACACGTCTGGTTTTGCTCTCTCCCTCCTCCCCTTTGGACTCAGACGAACTAAACCGGACCAGTTTAACCATTAACGACACAGAGGGGGAGGGGGGGGGGGGTGCTCGCGTCTCGTATTGCGGTGTGCGTTTGTCCCTTTTCCCCATAAAGTACCTTACTTTAGCAGCAGCAGCGTTAGCTTGTGTTTGACTTAACACGTTGGACACCTCTTCCTCCGCCCATCTTCCGGGATGTCTTTTATTTATTTGTGTTTACCTGTTCGCCCACGTCGCGAAACAAAACCGACTTCCTGAAGGGTCTTTCTCCTCCAGCCCCGTCGCCCCCCCTCCTAGTCTTATTCTGCGTTTGACTCCGGCTTGTGGTGGATGGTGTTTCGTTGCGACTCAGTTATGTGGCTCCGGACTTTGTGTTTTGTTGTGACCGCTGTCTGCGTCGCGGTGAGCTGTCATCGAGCGAGCGGAGAGGGTAAGTAACACCGATCACCGCGTTTTTCATTCTTATTATCAAGCGTTTTCTTTTTCAAACACTGTCCGTGTAGACTGCTGATTGATTAGTACAGATGTTTGTGTGTGTGTGTGTACTCAACGATAATTTAATCCATGTGCAAACCATACTGGAACGATACACCGCAGACAGACTCTCATTAAGAAGTAATTCTACGGGTCTATTTAATGTGGGCGGATTACTAACAAAAATTCGTCAACATTATCTTACTGTTCCAACATAATGGATAAAGTTGAATTGTTCATTTCTATATTGCGATAGCAATTCGACAAATAGAAGCCAAATCGTTGTGACATCTATTACATTAGTGCAAACTATACAGTAGTATACTCCAAACAAACTCGTGGTAAGTGCAGACACTCAGTTACTCCCCATTGCAATATTGGCATCCAGATGTTTTTTTTTTTTAGCGATGGCGAGTTGATAAAGACTGTGGTGCTGTAGGCAGGGACAAAGGTCAACACTTATCGGCTATTTGCAGGAAGTGTAGACAAAATGTTTGGTCCCCCCCCTACAATAAAAAAGTAAGTAGTCTGATAATTCATTGGAATTAATTGGCTTTGTAAAAGGGAGAGCATTGGTTTGTTGGCGTGGTTCGGTGCAGGAATGCAACAATAAGCCCTCTTTGCAGCTCCTGACAATCCCTTTTTATATTCACCGGCCAACAAGCACCGGGTGATGAGAATGAATGAACCACATTTAGGATCACCCACAGACATTTTCACATTTGTCAAACCCCACGTTGATTAGGCGCTTTGACTCAATCGTTGGTTGAGTGTTTGAGGAATTGTACAGCAGGCTGTAGGAGCACTTGCTGGTTTCCAGCTACTGTACACAAAGTGTGCATTTCAAATGGTCCACCAGCAGACCCCCAGTCCGCTAAACGGGAACTGTTGAAATAGCAAAACAAAGCTGTTCCTCTGGCTTTAATTAGTTGGAAGAAACAGTGTTTTTTGTGTTGTGAAAGTTACCCTCAAACGTTTGCTGAAATAGTTGGCAGTCTTGTAAATACAAAGCAAATGTGTTAAAATACCCAGAAGTTCCAGCATGTGGAATTTATTTATAGTTGCTTCCAACTCATTTTCTGTAGTAAGTCATGTATCCAAAAGGGAGATTTTTATAATTGTCACTTTAAATCTTTAGATCAGGGAATGCCTGTCAAAATACTTTACTTTAGATGCTTTTATTAAACCTTAAATCAACGCTTGTGGTGTCTCAAAATTATCTTAACACAAGCACATGATAAGCATATATAATGCATCTTTTGTACAGTGTAAAGTTTTTGAAGAGCGCATCAGATAAAGTTCATGTTCATGTTTTCATTATAATTAGTTAGTCCACTGTATGTAAACCTGTGTAGCTTTAAAGCTACTGTAGTTGTGCATGTGGCTGCAGCTGGATATAAGAGGCACGCTGAAGGAACAGAAGAAGCACAGGCTCTCTCACTTTTCATCAGCTTTTAGCGAGGGCACATGGAGCGATGTCATCAAACCAGTTTGAGCAAGAATTTTTAGATGCAAGTTGTGTAATTGCACTTTGTTTCCCCCCCGTCTTGTGCTCCTCTCAGACTTGAGAGTGAACCACAGAAGGGAAGCGTGCAACCTGGGCCTCACAGGCGGATTTCATAAGCTGGACTGACCAGTGTCAGTCAGGAAACCATCTGAGCTACTAGTTGGTGACACTCCAGCTTGGTGGAAAAAGTCACTCGATAATGGAAGCTCGTATTTATTTAGTGGGAGCGTCAATTTAATTCATTTAGTTTACAATCAGCTTGCGTATACATGTCGGTGTTTTCAAGTTGCCACAAATGTCTTATTTTTTGTTATAACTGCATCATTTGTTCTTTCAGTTGACCCTAGTTTGGGTATTTATTGGTCTGAAAAACGGATGCTCTGCCCCACGTTACTACACAGGAGGCAAAGTGATCTTTGACTCACCCAGTCAGTTGTTCAACATTGCTGATTGCTGTATTTAGGCCTCCAAACTCTTTCTCTTAAGAACAAATATTCCGTCAGCTGCACAGAGAAAACTATCATATTCTTCTGAAGTGGTGCCACTGTTTTAGAATAAAGATGCTATCTGGAAAAAACAACTACGGCTTTATTGCCATCAGGCTATTGGACCCTCGAATGGTGCATGTTTTTTGTTTGTGGTTATCTTGTTTTTTTATTTGAATGTTATTTGATTCTGAATTACAAACCTGTCACTCTAAAGTTTTTAGCTTATCTTTTGTATTATGGTGCTTTGAGTAGTTTAGTATGTTGTTAGGAAAATGATCATTTCGTTATTTCTGAATGTCTGTGTTTGGTCTGTCGTGTTGCCTCATGAGCTTGCGTAGGTATCTTCCTAAAGTCAACAACATTCTTATCAAGTGTACTCTTGTATTTTCATGCTCGATTATATTTTCATACAAGATGACGTGTACAAAACCAGAAAAGGGGAAGTCATTTCTAACTATCTGGATAAGAAACCCTTGCAGCTCGTGAAACATGTTATTCAAAGAATATTTGAAAAAAAAGATCCAGATTGTTATGAGTCTTTCGGGACTGTCAGTCTTTAAACTCATTCCTCTGTTATTCTTCCTAAAAAGAATAACAGAGGAAGTTAGGAGTTATTCTTCCTAAAAAAAAAAGAAACGGATGCTTTTCCCTCCATTCTAATGGCCGTACTACACAAGAGGCCCAAAACAGCGCTTCAGGTCTCAGGTGGTCTCGCTGTCAGACTGCAGCGCATCGATGTGCCGTTACAGCGCGCCGCTTTAATCGAGAGCGTCAAACCGGCGCTGAGCCTGACGCTCAGCGCCACTCTGGCCGGATTAAGTCCCGACGCCGTGCAGCAATCCAGCAGACGGGTCGTCTTGAAACTGGCCCCACTATCTGAGGAACCTTCGTCAGAGTATGTTTCACATGTGTGCAAAAAGATGATCTTCACACGTGTCTCCCTCCGCAATGTCGGTCTGATCGCTGTAGAAAAGTCACACGCCACTTGAAGATAAAGTAAGTGGCACAACGGCACCGTTTCACTTCCACCACACAGGCGCCTGACGGGGACGCCTTGTTGTGTCACAGCTTTACCCTCGACACCGTTAAGAGGAAATGTACTTGTTATTGTGCTCGCACACTTCAGAGGTAATAATTACCTCACTGCCAACATTGGCAAAGAGAATAATGTGTGGACGAGTGCAGGTTTTGGCAAACGGAATCGCCAAGTGGTCTTTGGACTCCAGCCAATCCGAGCAGCATCCACTTCAAGCGACCCCGAGAGGAAACTTTGTGGTTTCATAGTCTTTCTCTTCTACTTTATTTAAAGAGCCGTGTCTCGATTACTTGGGTTGCATCGTAATCCCTGGACTGTTGTGTTGTCGGTGTGCACCACTCGTCATGTCACCCTTACCGAACAGCTGGCACATTTGATAACCCCCCCTCACTCGTCGGCCCCGCTCACAACACGGCTCCCTTGAGGAAGAAGGTTTTTATCTTTTAGAATGGTTGTATTGCTGTACTATTTAATCCCGTTGAATAAACTTAACCTTAATTAACTTCAATTGTCAGAATTGAACTTGGTTCATTCGTGTGATTCTTTGTGGGAAAACTTTGAATCAACTCGTCAATGTCGAATAAGAAAAATATCACAGCCCCGTGTGTCATTTAAAAAAAATTCACAGAAGAGAATAATTTATATCTTTACAGTGTGCCATTAACACGGGTGATTCGATTTTACGACACTTAAAGTGCATTACATCACGTGGGTTTAGAAACCCGTGCGCGTGTATCCGGGGGACATTTTTGCATTTCGTGTCTCTGCGGTTAGTGTGAGCCCGGGTGGAGAAGCAACAGGAAAACAAAAACCTTTTTAAAAGGGAAGTGTTGCAATCGGTGAGGTCTTGTGTTCACGCGCGCTCGTCGCGGCCTCAGTTATTCGGCCAAACTATTAACTACGTCGAGAGTCGAACTCGCTGTTGGTAATCGCCTCCTTCAACAAGATCACAAGCCTGTTGATGCCTGCAGCTGCAGGGAAAGGACTGTAGGTTTAGTAAAGCAATGAGCAGTAGTTGTGTTCACACGTCACAGTTCTGGTTGAGATAAATCCGTGACTTATCAGGCACTCGTGATGGTATATCTATCTGATGTAAGGATGACGTTTCATCATTACCACGGTTTCATACTTCAATGTTCACCTGTATCATTTGCAATATTGTGTTGGACTGCAACACAATATGACGTTTGTTTGTTCCAATAAATATAGTCTATAGAAAATACTATCGCAACTTCTCAAAGGCCAATTTGTCATCTTCAAGTTTTGTACGACCAAAAGTCCTGAAACTAAAGATATCCAGTTTATAGTTTAAATTATTTAAATTAAATAGTTGACATTGCTTTGCGTCCACATGTGGTTGAGTTAAGTTATCCGCTTAACTTAACTCAACCACTCAAAGATTGTACATTCTATGTAAATGCTGGCTAAGAGTTAAACAATTGGTGGGTTCTCATATCTTTTAATGTAACCGGCCCGGCTATGGGCCGAGTCTGTCAGACCCCCCCCCCCCCCCCCACCGGCAGTGAAGAGAGGTTTTCTAAAGGGAGGCTGCCAAGCTGCAGATCCTAACGACCCAAAGCGATGGAGCTCATGGCTTTTGTCCGCGGGAGTCCGCAAAAAATCGACAATGGACTTCTGTTTGGCAAAGATCACCATAATTATCTTTAATATGCAGTGACAAGTAATGAAAAGAACATTTTCCTTGCCTCTGAAATTGCAATTTGATCTTTTTTTCAAAATCCTTTTACCCTTAATTCCTATCCCTCAGGTAAGGCACTTATGATTATCTCTGTGCTCATAAAGTTGCAAACAAAGTAGCTTTGTCTTTTTAGTAGGACGTTTTCTTTTGCTTTAATGGGAACTATCAACCTTTAGAGTTTTATACCATGAAAGGCTTGGATCAATAAAGATCCGTCGCTCTAATGACTCTAAATTGTTGACTCGGAGCACCATCGCTGTGTTTTCTGTCTCGTCTGGCTCAGATTAGGTGGCGTGGAGAGGAGACCTTGTCACCATAGTAACCTTTTGTGATGTCTCCTAGTTTGTATTTCTCAACCAAACAAGGGGCATTTATATTCAGAGATGCACCGGGTGAGTTTCTACTCAAGTTGTGTTACGTTCTCACAAACAAGAACAAAAATAAAAAGCCTTGTTATGAGGAGGGCTTTGTTCCTTTTATCCAAGTTTTCACATGTGAAGAAGTCGACCCATCCAGTTCTTTCTCAGCTGCCGCTCTGATGTTCCTCAGCAGGGCGGCCATTTTCCCGGTTCCAATCTGAGGCGCTATCGGTGCGGCCGCAGTGTATTAGATTCTCTATTGGGAATGTGGTGCTAAAAATACCGTCCCAGCTGAAAGTGAACACTGATAGGAGCCCAGACTCGCCGCCCTGTGATTATTCGCCTTCTCCACAGGGTCAACTCGCCCGGTTGGCTTTACCGCGGCTACAGAACCACTGTCCGCTCAGACTGTACACCGCTATGGGGCTTTGTTAAACTGTTGTTTGAGTGTGTGCGGCCTCCTTTTTATGCAAGATGGAGGCTCTTTGTGGTTGTGGATGTGTTGATTAATGTGTAGTGAGCAACATTCGCTGCAGTCTCCTCTGGCAGTCACTGTCAGTTTGCCCCAGGAATGTTTAATTTGGAGGTCGATGTGTTGAAATGACGGGTTTGCGGGACGCCATTTGTGCTTATAATTGGGCTGTACTCCCCGAACCACAAAGACGGCTGCAGATATAAATGCACTTGCAAAGGAGACATGTACTTTTTAGCAAGCCACGGTCCTTTTAATAGCTTTCAGTTCAGGACTTTTTGTGTATTTCGAACAAGCGTCAATGCTGTAAGCTGAACTTTAGTTAACTTCTGGTTAAGGTCACGAGGCAAAAGCTTGTTGTTCAGACACGCTGTGTGTGTGTGTGTGTGTGTGTGTGTGTGTGTGTGTGTGTGTGTGTGTGTGTGTGTGTTCTTATACTGTTATGCAACAGAAGGTGTAAAGTGAGCTGCTGCCATAAAGATGTGTACGCCTCGCTGTTCTATCTCTTCCCCACATGGCGGACCGGTTGCCCCGATGCGCCCAGCTCGGTGGTGGTGGGCTCGGTTGGTAAACAAACACAGTCCACTCCCCACGCAGCACATCTCCAGCTGCAGCCTCCACTTGTAAACTGTAAAAATGGGCCTGGAATGTAACACATTGCACCCGCAAAGAAAAACCTCATTATGGCCGTGATTGCTCGCGTTATGTCACATGTTAAAGAGTGCGGCTGCTGATTATCCGAACGGAGAGGACCTCCTCATTGCTGTCAGCGCTGCACACACAGAACCCTTTACTAGAGTAGTGGGTCATGTGCTTTTCACTGAAGGCAAAAGTCGTTGTTACAGTTGAAAAATAATCTAGTGCTAAAACCATAAGCTTTTGAACAAACTATTTCATTGCCAGAAAACTATTTTGATTATTGTAGATCTTCATGCAAAAAAGGCTTATGTGCTGCATTTGGCTTCCTTAGATGTGGTAATTTTTATATCCTTAGGTGGGATGTTATTGAATTGGAAGAAAATTGTGCTATGATTTGTTCACTATTGTCTGATATGCAAAAGACTACATTACTCATTGAAAATCACATTGATGGATCAATAATAGTTATCTGCAACCCCACTCATAATCTCCTGTGTCATTGTGATACGCTATATAGTTCAAAATGTTTCAGACAGTGGAAATGATACGCATCTGTGAAATAAAGGAGTTTCTCATCAAAGAGGATCATGCGTCTGGGTGAGGGACTGACAAAGCCACAAATTTACCACTGGTGCAATATGTGACCATTACTGCTCCAGTCAAATATTTTTAATGCATTCGCTAGTGTTTTTTATGGTCTTGAGTTACAGAAGCAACTCCACAAATCAACTCGGCGTAACCAAGGGCGAGCACAGCCTCCCTCTGATGACAGCACTCCATATTTGACAGTGGCTCACAGCCAGTTATGTGGTTGCTAAACAAAATGTCAGCAAAGATAGTCTGGTCTTTATCACAGTACGAGACATATTCACATATTTTTGCAGTAAAACAGCTACTTTAATTATCAAGAGAACAATTTTTCTTTTGGGATCATTTGAGACCTTGTCTGACTTCTTCAACCTCGTTTTTCCATTTTACAGAGCCGACGTGTTGACTAATAACCCTCATTCAGCAGTCTGAATCTGCCAACAGCACAAGATAAAACTGTCTTAGTCTGTGTCCGGGAATCATACGATTTCCTATTCAGATTGCAATACGCTTAAGTTGCCCATAACCTTTTCCTGTACATCTCAGCCTCCTCATTTTACTGTTAAGTCTTGTTTTTAAAATTCTTTTGTGAGTCATGAATCTCTGTGTTTAGTTTGTAAAGAACTTCTTCCTATTATGTCTTTTCAGTTTGTCCAAGCAAGGACATCCGCAACAATGTGACCAACCTACACACGCTAGAGAACTGCACAGTGATCGAAGGCCACCTGAAGATCTTACTCATGTTCAGCACCAAGCCCGAGGATTTCCGGGGCCTCAGTTTCCCCAAACTCACGGTGGTCACCGACTACCTGTTGCTCTTCAGAGTTTCCGGCATGGAGACCCTCAGCAATCTCTTCCCCAACCTCACCGTCATCCGAGGCAACAAACTGTTCTTCAACTACGCCCTGGTGATGTTCGAGATGCTCCATCTGCGAGAGATCGGCCTCCACAGCTTGATGAACATCACCCGAGGGGCCGTGAGGATCGAGAAGAACTCGGATCTCTGCTATCTCTCCACTCTGGACTGGTCCAAGATCCTCGACACCGTGGAGGACAACTACATCATGGCTAACAAGAACGGCCGAGAGTGCGGAGACGTGTGCCCCGGGGTGGCCATCGGAAAGACCACCTGCCAGTCCACCACCATCAACGGGCACTTCAGCGAGCGCTGCTGGACCCAGAACCACTGTCAGAGAAGTAAGCCGTCTTCTGTTATATATTTGTGTATTATAATCATTTTGATTGTTTGTGTTAGACGGAAACACGGGACCGTCCAAGCACTCAGTGTTAAAAGAATGACAATAACTACTCACCTGGGGTCAATGTTTGAAAGAAAAGTAGTGCTTTGTTTTAGTCAGAAGGAATTGTGAAAGTGGTTATGCCAGAAGTTAGCCGTATCCCTTTTTAGAGTGTTGAAATGTCAGAGCTGTGTCATGTGCTCCGGTTTAGTTAAGTAGGCCAAGTCCTGCGTAAATTCAGCTTGAACTGTACTCTAATGTGATGCAACGCCTCACCAGTTCGCCTTCAACTGTTTGCTCTCAACGGACTGTAGTGTTGTCATTGCTCGTGTGTTGTGGAGCAGGTAAAGAAGATTTTCGGATATCACGGCCTCGTTGTTCCCAACGAGCAGAGCTCCCGGCGACTGCGGGCCGTTGGCTCCGTGCTTGGGCTTTCGCTGTGAAATGACAAGCCCACCCATTTCGCACCGCCAAAGAGTTCAAGTTTTGACTGCCGCAAAGAATTTTGCGCATGGGTGCCGTCTGAACACCTTGGCTCGGGCCGTTGCGCAACACTGCATGCAATAGTTTAACAGCCCTTATGAAGGAGTCGTCGTCCCCCCCCCCCCGCCCCCCCCCGTACATGAGCAAACGCTGACTGCTGAGCCCTGATCTCCAGTCCTGGGTCTTTGTTCTGCACGGGCACTGCCTGCGGTCTTGTGGTCTCTCACTAAAGCATGAAAAGATCTGTTAAACTCGAGCCTGAACCGCAGGACAGAGTGCGAGGGATCTGGTGTCCTCTTCAGATGTAGTCTGTTACTGCGTTTTATAGACTCGCGCTAGCTAGAAATTTGTCTTCTTCTAGTGTCACGTCTGCTCTGTTGTTGTGACTAAGTTAAGCAAACATACTGGATCTTATTGCATGGGGGAGTGTTTTAGAGATAAAATGATCCCGCTCAAATAGAGAATTGTGTCTGTCGTGTTGTTCTTTTACTTTAAAAAGTGTCTGTCAGCTTTCTTAATATAGAAAAACAACCTTTTTGTGATGCAAAGCAGAGGCAGTTGGGAAGTCATGTCAGTGCCAGAGGTGACTGCCGGTCACACCTTCAGCAGTCAGAACATCAACAGGAAACAAAGCTGCAGAACCACGAGGCTTGGCTTATATCCAAGGTTTGGTCTCGCAACCCAATTTATTTCCGTGCTTCTCTAAAAAGGGGTCATTTGAACTTCCTTCTTGATGAAATCACGTACAAGACATCGTCCCGAGAAACATCTCTTCAGAATTTATGTTCATGTATGCAAACATCTAACAGTAAAAACAAGCTGACAGAAACGTTTTGTTCGTACCTGCATTAATTTTGGACCTTATAATGTTAATCCAAGACATATTGACCAGCGATTCCCAAAGTGTGGGCCGCGTACTGCAGGTGGGCCGCGAGAGGTCATTTACAATAAATAAATAGTTTTTTAATTTTCAATTTTTAAAAGTTTGAAATTAATATAAAAATGCGGCACATTAGTTATGTAAAACATTAGTCGATGAAGCACAAACAATTTAAACGGACAGATTAATAAAACAGTAAGGCTCTCGCTCGAAACGGCTGCTCTTGTCCGCCTGTCGTTGTTCAACGAACGGGGCGCCCTCTTGTAGTATTAAAGTAAATATACCGCATTTTCCGCACTCCAAGGCGCACTTAAAAGGCTTTAATTTGCTCAAAAACACAGTGACAGTGCCTTATAATCCGCAGCGCCTTATATATATGAATCAATTGGTTAATCGGTTGATCCATACTGGTTGTACACGGCGCTCAAGGCGCTCTGCCAATCATCCCAAAGCTCGGTTTACGACGGCGAGATGCTGAGCGGCGCTCAAGCGCGTGAGATATGGAGCTTGTTTCAGGGCGCGTCGGAGAAACAAAGCTGTCGTTCTTTCCGGCATTCTTGAGTTTGGGAACCGCTGATCTAGACTATTGTTGCTGCGCCCCTTGCGTAGTTGTGAAACCCCTAAATCTTGTGTGTAATATATATATATATATATATATATATATATATAACTATAATCCAAATGAATAAATCACGCGGCAGTTTTGTGTCGGGTCAACGCACACCGGAAGTAAATAAAGTTGCATTAAATGCGCTGTGATATTGTAATATTTTACTGCGTTATCTCGGCCACAATGGTCTCATTGATTAACGCGTTAACATGCATCTATATTTCCTTTTACAAATTCTGTTTAAAATTGCCTGTGCAGTTTAGTCTATTTACTTGTAACGAAGTCCTGTTTGTTGCCAGTACTCGTTTGAAGATGATTGGGTATTGATTGTGTTGTGGTTGTCATGTGCCACAGCTTGTTTGGCTTGAAAGGGGCTGGCAGCTGAAAATATTGGCTGTGACTCAATAAGAAATCAGGGGCTTCCCGTTAAGATATTATCTTTTTCCACTGCTGAGCTGTGCTCACGGAATTTCCATCTGTCCATCAAAGTTTTCTTTTTTTTTTTCCTTTTTTTCCTTCAAATTTTTAGGACATTTTATGTCTTCATCACCAGGAAATGAGGGGAGAAAGAGAGGATTGACGGGTAGAATACCGTGCTTCATAAAACCCCTCAGCCTCCCACGGTCCCCCAAATCGAACACATTTCTTCTTATTCAAATTATTGGAGGAAATGCCATTACAGTTTCTTTTTAGTTTGTGCACATGGTTTTGATTACTTCCATAAAGGAAATCCAGTGTGTTTTCTTTTTCATATTTTCCTTTCTAAGAAATTCTGAATACACCACATTTCTGCTTTGTGCTAAAATTGACCTTTTCTAAAATTCTCTATTCAACCCATTTGCCGGCTAGCACAGCTTGTGTTTGTGGCAGCTTTTTTTTGCAGTGCTCCACACTAAGTCCAGAGAGCCATAGATGAGCCGGCGTATCCCAGGTGGCCTGTATTGCCTGTATTATCCACTCTAGGATTACAATTGATCTTAATGATCTTCCCGATCCCAGAGATGAGACACCTTGGGGGGGGTCTCCTCCACCGTAGCAGCTTTCGCCAGTGTTTGCAGGATCTGCTGCATATTCAATAAGCTCCTCTAAGGTGGAGAACAGCAGGAGAAGCCTCAGCCTGTGATTGGTTTGGCACTGTTCACGCATGCAGCCTGCGTGTCCCTGCAGCCAGCTGGCAGAAGGAGACCGCTGTTTCACGCAGGCTGTCCCAAATGGAGCGCTCCTTTCAATCATATTTCAGCTCGGTCATGTGAGGACTCTCTGGCGGACCTTTCTCAATATGGATGTTCCAAATTTACTCCTGGCTCTGTCCACCAATCACAAGATGGACTCAGAGAGTGCGCGTGCGTGCGTGTGTGTCTATGTTGCGGCAAAAGAGACGTGCCTTGCAAATCACACGGGAATAACCCTGCGAGCGCGTGCGCGGACGTCTATTGTTTTAGTCTCGTTGCCAGGAAACGGAGTAACACTGTAGTGTAATCGTGCATGAAAACCCATCACTCATTCACCAGGGCTGCATCACGAGGAAAAGCGAGGTCACTGGTCCGTGCGCGGGCGAGGAAGATGAGGTGGTGGGAGCGGGTGTAGCCTCGCCGTCGACCTTCGATTCTGCTCTCTGCCGACCTGGTCGCGGCTCCCACACGAGACGGCCGGCGCTGGCGCCGCGATCCCCCCCCCCCCTCCGAACAATGGCGGTCTCGGTGGTTCATGGAGAGTTCTTCCCAATTGTTTCCTGTCTTTGTTGGTCTTCTTCCTCTCTTATGGATGGACGCAGGGGCCAAGGGTGTCACCTCGGTAGCGGCAGACACTTTTATGAGACCAAAATACTGATGGGTGACCCGTGTGGGTCAGCAAGACATGGAAGAGGACACATTTAGCTGCTGTCCCATCACATGAATCATTCCTTCTGTTTCTATTTTTGGCCACAGCTCCTCACTCCTTTAGTATCCTCTTTTGTATAATATTCTACTGCACTTAGACACTTTTCACTGCAGCAGAAAGTACATTTCAAGTTGTTTTTTCAATCGAGACAAAGATTTCTAAATACATTATGTCCGTTTTGTCGGGACCGTTTCAAGCACTGGAAATAGCGCCTTTTTGGAGCAGTCCTATTGTTTATCCCTCGGAAGTGCTGCTTGCAGTTTTTTTAAACACCACCCATTACTCTCATTATTACTATGTGAAAAACAAAAAGGGTTTTCTGTATACAGATTTTATAACTTAATTAGTCAAAAAAAAGACGTAATCTTTGGTTTGTAATCACCTTTTGGAAAAAAAAAAAAAAAGCAATCCGAGCGATCCAAATCCCGCCGTGACTGTGCCGCTCTTTTAATGGTTCAGTATGCAGGGTGCTATTCTACAAGCCTAAATACAGAATGCTCTCGGACCCCTACGCACACACACACACACACTCTCTCTCCATGAAGCCTTTCCTTTGAGCTGACTTAACTGCTCTGGCACTCAGTCTTGTGGAGCTGCACCCTGCGAACCCTCTCCGTTCAGCTCCTGGAGCCGTTCCTGTGGAATCTCAGACATTTCAGGCATTCGGTAAAGCTGAGCCGACAAGCGTTTCTTCGTCGCTTGACGTCCCCGCTTCAGACCATCAAGAAAATGTTTCTGCTTTCACAAGTTAACGGAGCCTGTGCGCCAGATGAAGTCGATTTTGTTATTTTTTCCTTTTGAAAGCCATTTTGTGCTGCCAGGAAAAATCTGGTGTATCTTTCCAAAATGTTCTCGATTTTTTTTTTTTTTTTTTTTTTTGTGCTGTTCGGCAAAATACCACCATTGCTCGACATCTTGCTACATAAAATAGCCCTAATGCATCAGAGCGGAGCTTTGAGATGATTTTATATATATATATATATATATATATATATATTTGATACTAGTAAGAAGACTTTTCTCAGTCCTTCTGACTGGTCATGTTTGCTTGAATGAATAACACAACACTCAAAGGACTAAAGCGTCATGGGAAACAAACACCCAGAGTTGCTTTACCTTTCACTCAGTTATTGTGATTATTTGACCACAGAATGTTTCCTATTTATTTCTACTACTTAACCTCCTTTAGCAAAGTCAATTGTGTTCAAATTTTGATTTGGGAACGAGGAACCAGCGTCGTGGCGTTGCATCCGTGACGCGAATGCCACATAAACGGTTTTGATGTGATGACGAGTGGTCAAAGTCGACCGCGGAGCCGGTGATTATTTCAGCCTGACACTGAGCCCTGGAAGAAAATGAAGATTCAAGGCCGCGGAGTGCGTCATTTGCCTGTAAAGCAGGCCATCAATGAGTGCTCAGTCTTTATCATTTCAATTTCAGTCACAGGCAGACTGGATATCCTGCCTTCGGATTACAGGCAGGGCCGCATTAAAAACTAAAAGTGTTTTTCCATGTTGTTTGTGTGCTTTTGTTCTATTAACGGAGGCCGGGGCCCGTTAATGAAATTGTTTACGTTTCCTGTTGCCGACGGAGTCGTCTCCGAACCTGCTGCTGAGTCAGACCCGCTATACGATGGTTAGTTGCTCTGGTTTGAATGAGATTGAACAGTTTGTTCGAGTCAGACAAGACTAAATCAATGAAATTGTTTTTTTAAGGATCGTTTGTGATCACCGAATCTTATTTTTTGGAGATAAAAGAAGGAACAGCTCAGTCTAGTTAAATCTAATCTTAAATTCTAAATAATTTGAATAAATGTTCTTTTTGATGATAAATATTTGATTTATTTGTAACAAATCCCCTTGTATAAATTCTAAACTCAGACCTGTGGGACGTTAATCTGGAATGTACTCGGTCAGCCAAGCCTATTGTTTGAGTCATTAGTCATTAGTCATTAGTAATTAAGTATTCAAGTGTCTCATCAAGTGTCATGGACTGGCATTAAGAGAAGTTAATACCTTAGCGTTTGCCCGATGGCAAACCAGTGACGTCGCTGCAGAGACCAGTGATCTCACACACAAGTTAGTCAAGCTGAAAATGACGTCATCACTGCTTAGGGTGCCCTCAGGTTTCATGAAGGGCCCTTTTTAGTGCACCACTCAAATTTTGTTACTTCGGCACTTTCTGAAAAAGGATACCGCCAGTAGTTCACCGACACAAGTTCCATGAACATGCCTGAAGTTTTTACAATGAAGGCAGATGCTGTATAATGAATGTTAAACTTGACAAGAAACACTGAAGATGTACCAGCAGTGAGTGCTGAGCAACTAACTTATCAAACAGTCAACCAACAGTTGATGAAGTTGCTTCACTTATTCTGTCCTGTCTGTCTGTTTGAAGTTGTGGAGCTGAAATAACCGTTTATTTGTTCTCCTTTGGATTCTTCTTGGCTTTTAACAAAAACCTCCTCATAAGAAACTGAACACTAACGTCATCGTAGTCGTGGAATTTTAATTACCAACCAGCGCACCACCGCATTCCCGTTTTGCATTTTCTGGGGTCTAATATGATCTCAATGCAAAATGCCTGATTAAGCTGCGGTTTCTTCACTACCAAAAAAGGAATTTAGAAAAACTCTCCAAAAAAAGATTTCAGGGTAGAGGGTAGTGGTTAAAGATGAATGCAGAGGCTCTTGGTTCTAAGGGTTTGATCCCCCAGCCTGTTTAAATACAATTACTATATACACTGCATACAAATGCCAACGGTTCACTGGGGTGCATGGCGGTGTTTGTGGCAACATTAAACTCGGAAGCAGATAATTGTTCATACAGTGCGGTCGCTGTAACAAGGAGCCGTTTATGTATTGTGAGTCATTCCTCGCAAGCAATGTGGATTCTTTCTGCCTTTTCCACAGCCCACGATGTTGAAGCTCGCTCGCTCGGTTGACAGTCTGCGAAAATCCGTTCCTTCACCTCCCGTTTCCGTCACACGAGGGCGGACCTTCGAGACTTTTAAAAGAAGTATCCAGCCGAGGTGTAATCAGACGGAAGTCCAACCGCCGACCCGGCACGTGTCTCCCAAAAAGTCCTGTTGATTGATTGTTGTCCCAACGGAAGATAAGTAGCAGAGATGCTGACGGGAGCAAACCGATGCCGAGCGTAACCAAGTGACATGGCGCTCGCTGAAGGGCCCATACTGGTCGTGAAGAAACTGGGCCCTTATGTAGAGATTTGCATGCTTTCATCAAAAAAAACGTTGCAGTCCCCCTCACCCTCTCCTCGCTCCGGGGAGATCAAAGATGGCTTTGGAGGCGTCATGGGGGGTTTCTCAGGGTCTCGCCCTTGGAAACATTTTTGCCGAGCACACGAGAAACAAGTCCGGCTCCTTCCACCGTGGTCCCTGCCTGTTGTTGGTAGCTAATCAAACTGTCTGCGCTACAAACACTTGATTATTATTCACTTGAGTTTGTAGAAGCAGGCAGAAGAACTCTTCAGTGGTTACCGGCCCGCTGAGGTCTGTGAAATCTGCAGACGAGTCGTGGACATGATGAGACACGGCGCGTCATAAGAGGCACCGTAACGTAACGTGGCTTTCTCAGCACCCATTTGAACCCATTCATTGCCGAAAGCACCAGGTTTATCTCAACCAGAACTAATGAATATAAAGATTTATCTGGATCTTTGTCTTAATCCATATGGTAGGATTTATGTGCTTTACCAAAGAGTGTGTAAATTTGCTCAGAAAAGCAGTTGATTTGCAGCAGCGAGGAGACGGAAATGGCAGAGCGGCTCCAACCTGCACTTCTGCTGCAGTCTGACTGGACGCCAGGGACGACGGGGGGGGACACAAAGGGTTAAAGTATGCGGCCTGTCTTTCTTGGAGATGTGAGGGGCCATTTGAATGGCTAGCTTCTGAAGCTAGCCAACACATTGGCTCAGGCCGAGGGTGGATCTGATGCTGGGCCTGTGCTCCGACATGGAGCCCTGCTGCAGGATCAGGAGTCTGTGCAGGCAGACAGCAAAGCTTTTGTTTGTATCTGCGTGCACGCGTGCGTACGTGCGTGCGTGCGTGCGTGCGTGCGTGCGTGCGTGCGTACGTGCGTGCGTGCACGCGTGCGTGCATACATTTGAAACGAAGACTAGAAAAGAAAGCTAGCTTTTGAGATAAACTTTCAACAGTGTTGTTTCTCAGCTTGGAAATCACCTTCAGCAGACAGATTATTTTAGACGAGCAGCCTGACGTAGATAAAGGGTTGTTATATAATTTGTTTTTTTAGCACAATGCCCCCTTTAGCCCCCCCGCCCCACCCCCTTCCTCTCTCCTCTCAAACTGCCGTTCTCATGTCGCCGCTGTCCGCCCGAAACACACATGCTTCACGAGCTTAGCTCTGAGAGTGTAGGAGGACACGGGGTACGTGTTCTTTTGTTCGGTATGCCGGCTGATCTCATGGCACTAATGAAAGCAGTTATGGACAAATGCTCAACAACAGAACGCCGGCAAAGACTAACCGATTACTTTGAGTAATTGTCTCCTGTTCAAAACAACCAGGCCACCCAATCCCCGCGTGTTGTTTTTTAGCTGGCTGGATATTAGCTCCGACCCGTAAAGGACACGCGCACTGACAACTTTACGGGCTGACCTGTGACCTCAACCCAGATTATCTCCCCCGCTGTCAAACAGTCTTAAGGACGACGAGCTTATCTAGGCGGGTAGGTCAGTCAACTGTATTTACCTCCCGAGTAGCCTCCACCCATCCTCGTCACACCCACACTGAGACCACATCTCACACACACACAAACTCAACAAACACAAACTGCATGTACACAGGAACACACTGCCATCAATCTGGAGGATCTAATGTTACGTAACGGGAGGATTTACAGGCAAACGTATGCGCCAACCTACAGACTTGTCTCTGTCCTTTTTAAATGATTGTGTTGACGCCCCCCAAAAAATACCACTGAACTTGAGTGTTTGTGTGAACGTCGGCACGCACAGTCCCTCCGTCCGGGTTTGTATCGGTCAAGAAAAGAAAGTCCTGTCCTCCCAAACATCGTTTGTGCAATACCTGCAGGGCCTGAATTAAGGATAATTTATCAGTTGATCTCTTAGTTCTCTTTGGATGAGGCCTTTATGGAGTGGATCGATAAACGTCGGAAAATAATGAAACTATCCATCGCAATTTGTGTGACAAATGAATCTACCATGAGTTCAATTACTGACTATTTGTCCTTTTTGCTTAATGAGTGATAAATAAATGTCACACTTATTCTTTTACCATTAATGTGTATCGATTTAATTAAATCTTTGTTTTAGCCAAAATCGACTAGACATATTGATGTGTGATTCTCCACATTCAGACGCTTGCAAGTAGTGCTTTTACATTCAACTATTTTATTTGCTCGTTCCTGTAAACGATTTAAAGCGCCCCCCGAATGTCGTTTTCCCTCTCACTGTCCCTGACCCCTCTGGGTTAGTGTCTGTCTCTCCAACTATTTGAGGATCCCTGCTGTTTTGTATTAAGCGTGCTAGTTGGCCAACGAAAGACGGTCCTCTGTGCTGCGATCTCGTTCAGTGAGCAGGGATTTCTCTCGCTGACGCGTCTGACCATATGAGATTTCTTTGGCGAAACGTTAAGACACGTCATCACCGGAGATCCAAAATCGACTGTCTCTTTGAGAACTGAAATCGTGTGGAGGCGTCTGAATGCAGCCTCAGTTTCCAGCTTTCTCTGGTTGTACACGTTGGTTGTTGACTGAATAACCTTCGCTACGACCCCCTAACCCCTCAATAACTTTGTGTTCCCTCCATCTCTCCCGCACGCAGTGTGCCCCGTTCAATGTAAACATCGGGCCTGCACCAAGGACGACCAGTGCTGCCACGAGCAGTGCCTGGGCGGCTGCCTGAAGCCCCACTCGGCCGGTCACTGCGTGGCCTGCCGCGGCCTCCAGCACGGGCCCAGCTGCGTGGAGCGCTGCCCGGCGGACCACTTCACCTACAAGGGCTGGCGCTGCGTCCCCTTCGCCTTCTGCCAGGACCTGCACAACAAGTGCAAGCGGGAGAAGGAGCACAGCAAGAGCACCGACTGCCACGAGTACGTCATCCACGACGGCGCCTGCGTGCCCGAGTGTCCCTCCGGCTACACCACCGTCAACTCCTCCTCGTAAGTGAGCCCTCTGCAATGTGTGGTCGCCTCCAAAAGAAAACCGAACGCGTTCGGTTCAAAAAAAAGAATTTCTCACCCTTTTTTTTTTTTTCTCTAATTCGATCATTTGCAACCAATTATTTGTGAATCTCTTAATCCCTTAATATTTATCAGCAGTGGATTTGCCACGGACCTTTTCTCTGTCCTAATAACTTGCAGCTGCACATTCCCCGAGTTGCAGACTGTACGTTGAAATACTGAGCGGTTTCTAGTGGAACCCTCTGGAGCAGCTCCACTGATGCAGATGAGCGTTTGAGTGCCTTGCTCAAGGGCAACCGAGCCATTGCTATTGATTTTTCATTCACCATTTTTACAAACCATGTTGAGGTTTTAACAGGTGTGCTGTTTTATTCCGGGATCAGTTGGTTGGCAGAACACCTAGTTTATAAAAAGGCTGAATAATATTCTGACAGAATACTATACACACAGATAACAATTTAGCAGCACAATTGCATTTGATTATACTTTCCTCAGAAATATAAATTATTTGTTTTTAGGAGGAATAAAGATGCAACAATGGAATTTGTTTTAATAACCGAAATGAAAATAAACTAATCAGCAAGAAGCTTGAGAGAGTAATTACATCACAATAGTGTATTTGAAAGTGAATTACTGTCAAGTACTGAAGAATATATGAGGTATCGTAATATATTTGTACGTTATTTATAGTTCTTCGCTTATCTTATCTTTGGTTTGCTTGGTTACGTTTCACTGAAAAGGATCCTCTCCATGTGCAGATTTGACTTGAACTTCTCGCCAGGTGATCAACAATCTCCTCTCAACCTTCAGGCTGGCGTGTTGACCCTTGGTGAACCCTGCCGCGCTCCCATCTCAGCCTTCCTTCTTTCGGCCTCCCTTTCTGCGCCTCTTATGACGCATCTCTTCTCTCTGGCATTCCTCCTCCCTTCGCTGGCTTTAAACTAAGCTGTGGAAATGAAAGTGCTCTGCAGAGAAGCTTGTACTCAAAGGCGTTATGAGTGTCTCGGGTGAAAGTGCAGATGTGGCACTATAGTGAGAAAAGGGGTCAGGATAGATCATGGGCGTGTAAGCCAGATGCAGAAACTATGCACACTGCCTACTTTTACTTGGAAGATGAAGAGACACTTTTCAGCTCATAATTAGCTCTTTTAAATCTTCTGTGTATTCATGCTTATGACCTTTTCCCATTTGCACATTAGTCGCCTGCAGCTTACGTTATTTGTTATTCACAAAAGAAACGCCACATTCTTCTATAATCTTCCTGTCAGATCACTTAATCGTCACTAAACAGACATGCTCACTTCATAATGCAGACAGCAGCAGAAAATACACAAATCGGTCACAGAGCGAACAGCCCTCGCCGTCTGACGCTCGCCTTTACCCTTGAATTTCAGATCTTAAAAAAAAAAAGAATGTTGGCTGACCTTTTGCAGCCAGCAGACAAGTGGTATTAGTTGTTTCTGATTTAGTTTTCAGTTTGTTTCACCCAAAGTTAGACCTTGAATATACAATGCCGATGTGCTCTTTGTCCTGAGCTAGAAGACGTAGAGGAAAATGAATCGTTCAACTCTCAGCCGATCAGCTGTTTCCTCTTTTTGTAATTGCAACCATAACGGATTACTTTGACCCCCAGGGAATATAACATTAAATAACAACGCCATTTACAAATATTACAAAAATAAGAATGAACCGCAGAATAGGTCATTGTTAAAAAAAAAAAAGAAAAAAATTCCAACATTTGAAGCCATCAAATCCCTTTTGAGAATTATTCATTCATAAATTAAGTTTTATTAATTGTTTGCATTGGAAGCCGACAGAAGTCAAGCACAACCTTTCATTTGTCTCTTGAAAATGGTTTTCTCCTATTCTACGGCTTGTTTGAGATTCAGATGTATGTGGGTATTTATTTTAGCTAAGCCTATTCATTGCTTTGATTTTAATCTTCGGTGATCCATATTAATTTATTTAGGTTTTATTACGTTGACTTAAGTGTTCAGTTTGTACAGTCCGTAGTGCTCACAGATTGTTCCCTCTTTTTTCCACCATACTCCAAACTACTTGAGAACTACTTTGGATTTTACGTCATTAAAGTCTTTGCTTGCAGCAGTGTGAGTGCTGAGACGGGTCAGACTGCTTTTCAGGAAATTGTTGCGGTTGCCACGTACAGCCATGACCATATACATCTGTTCTAAAAGCATTACGCAAGCCAGGTTGTTGAACTCTGTTGTTAAAGCGAATGGTCAAAGTTTGCCCTCATTTCAGTTCATTCAAACTTAATTTCCAGCTTTTTTTGTGACATGCAGTATGAGAAATCTAAGACCGCAATTAACATTTTGGATGGAAATCACATCGCTGCTTGTTTGCTAAAGGTGTTTCATCCGACACAACAGTGCTCCTCGGCTCTTTTGGCGCAGTTTTCTTTTCTTTCTTTTTTTTCCTGTCTGGCCCACAACTGCTCTTCTGGTTTTGATATCACGTCTTACATCGACAGCAACAGGCAGCCAAACTAAACTTAGACTGTACGCTATCTTCCCAGCATTAAATAAAAGAGGAGAAAGTTGTGGGTGAACAGTCATTTAAGGCCGATACTTCTGGGTTGAGGGGAATTGTGTAAGGAAAAGTGGAAAGGCACTTTTCTTTTCATTTTCTTAAAATATTGTCTTTTTCTTTTGTTCTATAGGCTAAACTGCACTCCCTGTGCAGGGCTTTGTCCCAAGGTATGTATGGGTCTGAAAGTAGTGGACTCTGTCACGGCTGCCCAGGATTTGAGAGGCTGCTCTGTGCTCAATGGGAGCCTGGTCATCAAGCTGCGTGGAGGAAGTGAGTAGCTGTGGTTTGTTTTGTTTGTTTTGTAATTAAAGATTTTTTCTTACTTCCTAACATACATTCACTACCATCATAAAAGAAAGTAGCTTAGTGCGTGATTTCCAAAGAATTTGACATTAATAGTTTCATGTACTAACTATGCATGTTTTGTTTCTGAATGGCTTGAATAGGAAAATGGCAGCTTGTGTACTTAGCAGCGTTGGGGAGTCACTTCAAGGCTTTTGTTTCTGTTTTCTGTAGACAACATAGCAGCTGAACTGGAGACCAGCCTGGGCCAGCTGGAGGAGATCACTGGCTACCTGTCAGTGCGGCGTTCCTACGCCCTCGTATCCCTCTCTTTTTTCCGCAAACTCCGTGTTATTCGTGGAGAGGAACAAGAAATCGGGTGAGCCTCATCTCAAATTCGCCATGTCAGAGCCGCCTCCTGTAATTATGAGTTAAAAGCGGAAGAACTGGCCTTTTCAGAAATGTCTTTCTGTGGTAACTGGTTTTGGTTAGATAAATCATATGCGAGGCTTCATTCAGACGAGGTGGAAGACGCTTGTAGCACAATGGTCTACACTTACAGTAGAAATGGCAGAGGACAGGCATATGATGCTGATTGTAGGCTTACCATGCTGAAATACTGCTCTGTTGATGTTGCTCTTCAGTAACGTCCAGAGCTAAATGTCATATGTATAAGGAAAAATATGTTTCATGCAATCTTGGGTGTCCTCTTCCAGGAATTACTCATTCTATGCCCTGGACAACCAGAACCTGCGGCAGCTCTGGGATTGGTCCAAACACAACTTGACCATCCTGCAGGGACGCATGTTTTTCCACTACAACTCCAAACTCTGCATGGCTGAGATCAAAAAGATGGAGACTGTGACGGGGACCAAGGAACGGAATGTCAAGAACGACATCGCCCTCAAGACCAACGGAGACCAGGCCTCGTGTAAGTTACCATGGCAACAGAAAACACAAGAGTCTGCCTTGGTACGGACGCAAACATAGTAATAGTTATGATGGTCATTTCCTGTCCCTTTTTATGTTTGCGAGTGTCCAACCTTTTACTGACGCAAATTAACTGGGAACAAAGCAGCACAGCATTGATACATATCGACATGGCAACACAGTGTTGTAGGCGGTGTTCTATTTTGTCCTCTTCCATCTTAAACGGATTCAAGTTAAGTACAAGACAGGATGTTCCGGGGATGGCCGATTAGCATGTCGTGCTCACTTCTGTACATATACGTCTTTGACATAACGTCAACACTGTAACTTCTTCACATTGATTAAGTTCAGTGTTTGCATTTTTAAACAACCATCCACATGTTACCAATTGAACATTTATAACTGATTACGGTCTTTTTTCAGGTGAAAACTACGTGTTGAAGTTTACCCAGATACGAACCTCGAGTGATAAAATAATGATCAGGTGGGAACCCTTCTGGCCGCCAGACTTCAGAGATCTGCTGGGCTTCATGGTGCTCTACAAAGAAGCGTAAGTAAATCTTCATCAGTCACAACCAGACAGAAAAATATTGTTTTCAGAACTTAACCCGAGAGACATCAGTTAGATTTAGTGCATAGTGGCAATGGAATTTTCTGTGTCACTGGCTTGAGATGACTGAGAAGTAATATGAGGAATCATTTTGGATTCAACCTCATGGAAGGAAAATGTGTGTGGGGAAAGTCAGGCTGTTGCTGTGTTGGATGGATCTGCCTGCAGTAACATTGCCACAGCAACAGATATGAAGTCTCAGGGTGAACTTACCTGTTGAATTAGAGATTGTTTATCAGTTCTCATTAGTTTGAGCCTGGTAAATTACTGAAATTAGGAAAATATTGTCCCTTTTGATAAAATGTAAGCCTCGGCATAACCTTTTTTTCCCCATCTTCTTCATACTATTATTGTTCTTCCGCACAAAAGACCTTTTCAGAACGTAACCGAGTTTGACGGGCAGGACGCCTGCGGCTCCAACAGCTGGGTGATTGCTGACGTGGACCCTCCGCAACGAGCCACAGAGGGGGACAAAGAGCAGTTTGAACCGGGTCATCTCATCATGCCACTGAAGCCGTGGACGCAGTACGCCATAATGGTGAAAACCCAGCTGTCGGCCTCTGACGAGCACCAGGTCAACGGAGCAAAGAGCGAGATCCTCTATGTTCGCACCAACTCCACCAGTAAGACTGATGCTTGCGTGTACTGGTTACTTTTTTTTTTTTTTTTTTTAAATCACCTTGATAGAGGTCAAATATTTATGCACATTGGTCTATATTAAATTGGGAATCGCTCTGTACATTTGGCAATCCCATAGTCCATTTGCACGAATTTCTGTGATGTTTTGACCAAATTAACTTTTTAAAATAAGACTGCCTCAGTTTTTATAGTAACCACCATGTGTGTATGATTTCATTGTTTACAAGAACACAAAGTTCTTTCTCTTTCCAACAAAAAAAAACATAAACCACTTTCCGTGGCAGCTCAATGTAGAAGTGTGAAGAAACCACCATCCATCTCCTGATTCAAGACAGAATCAAGTTGCAGCCCTTAAGTGATTGCTGAAAGCATTTAAAGGGCATTTCATGTAACACGTGTTTGCTAAACTGCAGTTATATACCAAATGACCAAATTTGTCTAGAAGCATTGTCTCTTCACGGCGTGTGAAAAAAATGTGCTGGCTCTTAAAACACAATGGCAGTAGGAACCTGGAAGCAAAGGTTATTAAAAGGTTTCAAGAAGCTCCAGGTTACGAGATGTGGATCCACAAATCTTGTGGTGTTACTATCGTTGGGTAGTGAAATTGCATAGTCTGGCAGCTACCAAAATGACTTTGGCAGAAGAACAGGGAAGAGGAAGACAGATGGCGGAGTCCGCCTGGAGCGCCATCGACCAACAGGGTGCTGCCTCGTGCAAGGTGTTTGCATCAGGCGTTTTATAGATTTTTTCCCCCCCAGTGGGTCGCAGTCATCGCGGCCCGTCTAACCGGCTTCCTGTTACACAATGTGCTCTTCCTACCTGATAATCCGGATCAAACATGGCAACTCTCGCTCACACGAGACAGCCGGCCGCGTTAAGGAAAGGTTGTGGTGTCGTCATGTTTTGTCTAACCAGCATACCTCATCAGAAGGGCAAAGCTGTCATTTCAAATGAGCCGTTGCTGGTGATCACCGGTCTGACAATGCAGTCAGACCAGTGTGTTGCGGTGTCTTGAAACCCATGCGACACCTGCGTCTCCTTCAGGGTTCGGTCCGACACGCCGACGCACCTCCACCTTCTTCCCAGTACGTAGTCTAATGATAGCTTTGGCTCCTCAGAATGCTTTTAAGAGGCCAAGTGTCTCTCCGATTTGTACATCTGCGCAAAATACAATTCACCTGACAATCGTATGAACGCTGTTGCCAGTCGCTGTTCTCGCGACATAAAATAATAGACGTCACGTTGCAGTTTGTTTGGCAATCTGAATATACATAATATGCCACAGTCATCTTATGTGTTGTGTGTTCAAGGGGATAACCAAGGTAAGGACAGTGAACAAGATCGCAAACAAAAAACAAAAACAAAAAAAACAAGTCGAGTTGTACTTGATTTAAGAAATAATATATTTTAATTTGAGCATGATTACGAACGCAGCTTTCTCTTCACAAGTTTTCAATGCAAAAAAAATGTATCCTTTTTGAAATGGGAACAGAAATACAAAATATATGTATTTTAAATACCACACTTGCCCAAAATACTGAAAACTAGAACTGAAACTGAACATGCAAACCTCAGCCAAACGCACAAAGAACAGCTTCTGAAAAAGTAGAACTACCTAAAACAAACTACAGATATAAAGAAATACGGCAATGAAGAGACAAAAACTTTTAAGAGATCTTTAAAATGTACAAATAATAAACAAAACACCCGGATCTCTCCAGTGCTCCCTAGAGTGCCGAAATTACTACAAAAACGTGCGTTTGCATACAGATACAGCGGAAGCAGAGCGCCTGTAAGTGTGTTTCAATAGTGACGTGACATGCAAATTTAGACAAAAATCCCCAATTCTATACTTGATAAATCCCAATGATTCATTTGAAGAAACTAATTAACTGTGACAAAAATGTAGCATGACTTCTCAAGGACTCATTCTTATTGAGAAATAATAAGAAATAAGAAATCCTTTTAGGGACGAGAGAACAGAGCTGAAGTGGAGTTTTCATGATTTGACATGCTGGCAGGATTCTTTGGTTGAGACATTTTATTCAAAAAATAAGCATCTGCTTGTGAACATTTTCAGGCTGTTGTTTGGGCCCATGACACTTTGATCTTATTTTTGATCATTTAATTTGACGGCAGCGTGGCTTTATGTGACATAAGCAGAATGTATTTCTTTATTCATAATGAAAACTACTTCATGTTTTTTTTTTGTTTTTTTTGTCACTCCTGAGCAGCTAGCTGCTGTTCGGGGGGGGTCAAACCCAAAATAATTACTAACTTATCAAACCTCACGTATCGCCACGATGTCTCCACAGAACCGTCCGTCCCGCTGGAACCCATGTCCTCGTCCAACTCGTCCTCCCAGATCATCCTCAAGTGGAAACCTCCCAATGACCCCAACGGCAACATCACCCACTACCTGGTGTTCTGCCAGCGCCAGCCGGAAGGCAGCGAGCTCTACAAGTTTAACTACTGTCAGAAGGGTGAGCTTTGTTGTCTGTCCTGTCGTTGTGTCTGCTTCTGTGTACTTTATGAGTCCGACTGTTTTAGAGCGATCATAAAGCCATCTTTATTTTAGGAGAAGACCTCCTTTCTTGTTAAGGAGAGTTATTTTACCTGTTGTGATTCGCCTTCATGGGTAATTCATATCAAGATTACTGATTCGACGTTGAACACCAGTTCAACGTCATTATCTTTATAGATTTTTATCTTGCTTCATGTACATATTTATTATAACGTCTGAAATAACTCCTAAATGTCAACACACTTTTCACACATTCCCAGAAAAAAGTTCTCTGTGGTTAAAATGACTGTTTGTTTAGGTAGTATTATGTACCTTGATACCACTTGAAACCTAGTACCATCAGGACTGTCCTCTCACTCCGTCTCGGGTTCAGGCAAAGTTCTGAAATGTATGTTGCTTGCGTTGTCACAGCCTCGCCTGCCATTAGTGCCCTTCCATGTAATTGCACAACAGGGCACAAACTTTCCTCTTTTGAATCTTTGGGAAAGTTGTGTCACTGGTAATTTATCTCCACTAGTGACGGTGAGGAGGTGACAGTGACAGACGTGTATGTGGGCGGGGTGTATGGACATATTTGTGCATAAAACTTGCACCAATCTCCCACAATCCGTCCGACTGGATGTCCTTATTCCTCCTCTTGACTCACCAGGAATGAAGTTGCCGTCGCGGGTCCCCACTCAGGTAGACAGTCATGAGGAGCAGAAGTGGAACCAGACGGAGGAGCGGGGCCAGGGGAAACGCTGCTGCGACTGCCCCAAAACCGAGAAGGAGCTCAAGAAGGAGAAAGAGGACTCTGACTACCGCAAAACCTTCGAGGACTACCTCCACAATGAAGTCTTTGAGATCAAGTAAGACAACGTGACAGCCTCTCCTGTAGTGTTGGATTGTTGTATCTCCTGCTACTGCCCCCTGCGACCTCTCCTGAGAAATTCTGTGTTTCCATATTTTCAATTCCTGTAGCATTTTCTCTTTGTTATTTACCTTTCTTGACTTAAAACTTGCCTTAGTTTTAGACGCTCGAGAAAGCGGCGCTCTGCGGTGGGCATTGCCAACTGGACACTCCCCTTCCTCACCACCGCCCCAAGCCCGCCGCACGGCACAGGCATGCCGGAGGACGAGGACGCCTTTGAAATCACAAGGATCACGGTCGACGTCAAGGCCCACGCCAAGGAGTCCACCGTCATCTCCAACCTGCGCCACTTCACCAGCTACCAGATTGAGGTGCACGCCTGCAACGACAAGGAGAACCCGCTCAGCTGCAGCATGGCGGCGTACGTCAGCGCCCGCACGATGCCTGAGGGTAAGGAGGCACCGCTCTCTGTGGTCACCGATGCTAAGCAAGCAGAGCACGCAGATCTATGTAATAAAATCACACTTCCATCAAGCTGTGGCTAGAAAACCCCAGTGATGTCGGGCGCTTGAGATTTCTCCAGTGGCATCTCTGAAAAGTAACCCAAAACATTTCGAACAACCCTGGAGCAGAGTTGAGTGGTGGGCTACAGAGTTCCAGTGTTTTCTTTTTTCTTTTGGCCCCTGGGTGCAGTCTGTATCAGCCTTCCCACAGCTCCCTCCGGAGACACAAAAGATTTGACACAACTTTTTCCAACAATGCAGTTGTATTCCCTGTAGAGACCTTGTCTAAACATTCATCCATTAATTTCTTCTTAACTATATGTCTGTGTTCCACCGAAACAACCGGTTTTAATAAGAATAGTGTCAAATGATGGAAGCAATGAAACAATACTGATTGTACGTTGACTTTTGTTAATGCTGCCTGCTGCTTTTCTGGCATTTTTCCATTTCTTTGAGAGCGAAACATATTAGGAATAGACAGGAAGCTCAGAGAAAGAGAGACACAATTAGGGCAAATGGACACACCAACCTCTTTAGTTTTACTTAAGAATATGAATAGAAATACAATTCATGAAACCATTTGTTCTCCGCAGACAAAGCTGATGATATCAGAGGTCCCATCAAGTACGAGGTGACAGAAAATGTAGTGCACATCACGTGGCAAGAACCGGTGTCCCCGAATGCTGTGATCATCCTGTATGAGGTCAACTACAAGAGACTGGGAGACACTGACGTAAGGAAACAAACACACACACACATCTATCATGCCTTTATTTATTTATTTATTTATTATTTGTAGGGATTTGAGTTTACCACAACATGAACACATTGTAATTTCTCATTAAACACAGCTCGAGCTACTGATTGATGACTGAAAAAGATTGAACTTACAATCAGATTAGAATTGAGTTGATAAACTCAATGGAGAACTCGTTAGCGTTGCATCTTTTAGTTGTTATGGAGACAAGTGCAACTGATGCTGCAGCCTGTTATTTACTGTGGAAGCACCATAAGATATCCGTGTAAACATTTAATAAAAGCGCATAGTATGCAAATAAATAACTCATCAAACAGATGTTTCTTAATCGTCTCTTTATCTCGTTGCTCGTTTACTGTTTGTTGTCCGCCCCTTGAACCTCGGCATTGTTCCTTTGCAGGAGCTCCACTACTGCGTGTCAAGGAACATGTACAAAGTGGCCCGTGGCTGCAAGCTGAAAGTGATGCATCCTGGGAACTACACGGTGAGGATCCGGGCCACCTCGCTGGCCGGGAACGGATCCTGGACCGAGCCCACTTACTTCTTTGTGCAGGACCCAAGTAAGTCTCCATCTGCCATGAAGGCAATCCAGGCCGTATGAGACTACTGCTCCTTGTTGCCTTTTAATACCAAGAATGAGGATGGAATTCATTTTTTTGTTCCAGTTAGGCCTTCAAGCTAAACCTTCCAGTTTACTAGTTGTAGTATGTTATGATTTGATCTATTATAGACTGTCTTTCATTATGATGATTATTATCATAATTAATCGACTATACCTGGTTTTATTTATTTCAATTATTTAGTTAGTTTTTTTAATAGAAAGCCTCGCACTAAGCAGGTGAAGTTAATTGTTTCAATGTGCAAAGTGTCTGTATGTATGAGCCAAGTTCCAATGGCCGGAATATTACATTTGAGTACTTAATGACCTCAGACTTGATGTAGTTGTAAATATGGTCTTATTTATCTTTATTATTGCTGATGTGTTTTTATCTAAATGTAGATTAGATTCTGTCAAATATTTTACATCATCAAAAGATCAAAAGATGCTACAAATTGTGTTTGAAGCAGATGATATTCATGCAGCTGTACGTCGATACTGGCTACAGTTAAACGTGTGAAACGTGACTCATTGTTGGGCCCCATGTGTTAAACAGGCGATTCTCTCTACGTCTTGAAGATCATTATCGGACCCGTCATCTGCTTTGTCTTGCTGCTGTTTGTGGCTGTGGCAGGATTCGTCATGTTCAAGAAGAAGTATGCAGTTATCACATCTTTTTCAATACAGGAACTCGTGCTTTCATAATGCAATATTCGGTCCGTGTTTCAACGAAATCCATCTCTCCTTTTCCATCTAGTCAAACTCAAGGGCCCAGTGGTCCAATCTACGCCTCTTCAAACCCGGAGTATCTCAGCGCTAATGATGGTAAGCAAACTGATTTATGCCATTTATTCAGGAATAATGATCAGTGTGGCTAGCTAGTATTTGTTGTCAGACAAATATTACTACACATTCGAGCCACAGGAGCTAAGGAGGATCCCAACATAAATTGGTCAGCTGACGCTTTCTCCCACACGTTTCTGATGCCGGTAGAGACTGCCGATGAGTGAAAAACTGCATTGACCAACTTTGTGAAAACCCCGTTTTTATTAACACGCACCTGTAGTCACCACGGTCACTGCGCTCTCTTCACAGTCAATTAAATATCACAAACAAAGATCTTTTCACAGCAGTCGTCTGGAATACCTGGTTAAAAATATATATATGAACCTTAATGACACTATTGACAGTTCGATATTAGAACAGTTTGCTTTAAATTATTCTACATGCAGAATCATTTCATTATTCCAACAGTGATCCTTTTTCTGAGACTTTGTAAATCAAGAAAGGATTCCTATTCAGACACCCGTTTAGATCCCCTTGGGGAAGGGGGGGGGGTCGTAATATTTGGAACATGATTTTGATTGGATTTCTACAAAACAAATATCTGCGGTATAGAGAAAAAAAGATATACAAATATCTTCAAGCTGCATCCAAACTAACCTGCTTTATCATGTGCCGCTCACTCCTGGTAAAGTCAAATGTGTAATATTCCTGTAAAATGTGCCTGCAGTGTATGAGGCGGACGAGTGGGAGGTGCCCAGAGACAAGATCAACATTTTGAGGGAACTGGGTCAGGGCTCTTTCGGCATGGTCTACGAGGGCATTGGCAAGGACATCATCAAGGGCGAAGGGGACATGCACGTGGCGGTGAAGACTGTGAACGAGTCGGCCAGCCTGAGAGAGAGAATCGAGTTCCTGAACGAGGCCTCGGTCATGAAAGCCTTCACCTGCCACCATGTGGTAAGAAAAAAAAATCTTCTGAAACCCTTTGCACGTTGTGATATACTGTCGGGTAGGATTTTTTTTAACTGAATCGATCCTACAACGACGTATTAAAATGAAAACTTTGCCTCCCAGGTGCGTCTGCTGGGTGTTGTGTCTAAAGGCCAGCCCACCCTGGTTGTGATGGAGCTGATGACCAACGGAGACCTGAAGAGCTTCCTGCGTTCTCTGCGACCGGACGCCGAGGTGAACAAGATTACGACCCCCCCTCTCTAAGTCACGATCACAACTTGAGGCGTTAGAACGACGCTCGTAGCGTTTTTTAGGTTTTGTCGGTTTAGTGATTTATCCTCACTGTTCTTGTTTTCACTGTTCTTTGTTTTGTTTTTTTATGTAGATAAAAAGAGCGGTAGTTCTTCTTCTTTTTTCTTAACATGAAAATGCAATGGGCTTTTATTTTTGCGCGGGAGATTATTTTCATGATAAATAGCATTAAAAAAACAGGACAAATTTACCAGCAGTAGTTTACACACATTTTTACTCCCCCCGAGAAAAATGTCAATCTACTATGAAACTTTGTGACGTCTGATCTTGAAAGCTGCTTTCTAAAAACACATGACTCAAAATGACTCCACATTAAAAGCGCCAGTGGTTCCCAAACTTCTATCAGGGCTCAAGAACTACCGCTAAATGAACTCAATTATTAACCGCTTGATTATAATTAAGTTACGATAAAGAGTAGAGGGACTTTTCTGATGACATATTTCACCCTTTCCGTTGTTGGTCTCACAGACATTCAGGGTTAAATCTATAAATGTAATTTCATTAAAACAATGAACTTGTCACGTTATTGCAATAGTTGAAACTGCTGTACCATTGGACATTATTAAATTCCACGTCGAGTTTACTTTTGGTACGTGTACAGATGACTCGTACGTAGGTCGATGTTCCATCCAAGTGTCACCTCCTGTAGTGGTTAAGTGTACAGATGGCACGTGGATTGGAAGAGGAGGAGGAAGAAGAGCACTGAGCTCTTGGGTGTTGACAGAGGAGCTTAGCAGTCGGCACTTGAGTCGGCTGAAAGCCTCAAACAGGCTCGCGTGCAGATGAACAGCAGGATCCAGCAGATCATGTCTTGTTGACGTTGAAAGAAAGCTAAACGTTAAGGAATAACAAATCCATGAATCCGCCTCGTGTCTCCCAGAACAACCCCGGGCGTCCGCCGCCCTCCCTGAAGGAGATGATCCAAATGGCTGCCGAGATCGCAGACGGCATGGCTTACCTCAACGCCAAGAAGTTTGTCCACAGAGACCTGGCGGCCAGAAACTGCATGGTGGCCCACGATCTTACCGTGAAAATCGGAGGTACGTTTCTGCACAACGGGCACTTTTTTGACAACGATACATGCTGCTGGCGTCACCATGACAACAGATTTGAAATAAGTACCAACCCACACATGACACAACTTTTAAGACGTAGATTTATAATAATCAATATATAAATAATTCCCGCTCCAATGATATCTTTTCCTCCCAGACTTCGGTATGACCAGGGACATTTACGAGACAGACTACTACAGGAAGGGAGGGAAGGGCCTGCTGCCCGTCAGGTGGATGGCCCCCGAGTCCCTGAAGGATGGAGTCTTCACCGCAAATTCAGACTGCTGGTCAGTGACACCTTGTTGATATGCATTTCTTTGCACAGACCAGAATTACAATCGGTGATTACAAAAAAAGCAATACAACATCAGAATATGAGTGTGTGCATCACGTGTCCACCCCCTGCATTTACTCGGGTGTACTCACTCCCCCCTCGTCTCCGTTGTCCTCTCTTGCCACTTGTTCACCAGGTCATTTGGGGTCGTGCTGTGGGAAATCAGCACGCTGGCCGAGCAGCCGTATCAGGGCCTGTCCAATGAGCAGGTCCTTAAGTTTGTCATGGACGGGGGCTACCTGGACCGGCCGGACAACTGTGCCGACAGAATGTGAGTACAAGAGTGTGTCTGTGGGTGGCGGAGAAAATATTTTATTATCTCAGGCTACATGATACAAGTAAGTTAGTTAATGCTGCTTAAACTTATGGAGGCATCTTCTTTATTTTATATAAATAAAAATGTATTTAACACTTATCTAGTTCTTTTTTTTTTTTTAAGCAAAAATCCCCATAAATGTTTTGATTCATAAAACAATTGAGGATGTCCTGCTTCTGTCTTTTATTCTGGAAAGGTACATGGGACACTTTGCTCAGAGTCTTGGTATTTGTTTTGGCTGAGGAACAGATTTGTTTAGTTAGAACAGTTGGACAGTGTAGTTTGTAGGAAGTGTCACTTAAATAAAGTGTGCGCGGATGTGTTTTTTTCAGTTGTTATTCAATGTGGTATCCTTACCCACAGCGGAAAGAATAATAATCACGTTATGAAACGAACCAATAACTATGGTGACAAACCTAAAATTCCGACTTCAGCATTATCCTAACTGTGAACCTGCTCTCCCCTTATCCTCGCCCAGACACAACCTGATGCAGATGTGTTGGCAGTACAACCCCAAGATGCGTCCCGCCTTCCAGGAGGTCATCGAAATGCTCCGCGAGGACCTGCATCCTTCCTTCCGGGAAGTCTCCTTCTTCTACAGCGAGGAGAACAAGCCCCCGGAGACCGAAGACTTTGACCTGGACATGGAAAACATGGAGAGCATCCCGCTGGACCCTTCGTCCTACTCCCAGAGGGAGCAGTGTTCAGACAGGGACGAGGGCTTGTCCATGGGCCTGCGGGGCAGCTACGAGGAGCACCACATCCCCTTCACACACATGAACGGGGGAAAGACCAACGGGCGAATACTGGCGCTGCCGCGGTCCAGCCCGTCATAACACACTGCACACATCCCGTGCAAAACGTGTCATTGCTATATAGATTTGAATATATTTTTGTTTTGTTGTTGTCATTTTATATAGATCACACATTCAGCACTCACTCTCTCTCTCTACAGGAGCCGCTCAGTGCATATCTCAGGACTTATTTTTCTCCTCAAAGCCACAAACACACACTACAGCAAGTCCACCCACGGATATCAGAAGACACTTTTGTATTTAAGGACGAAACCTCCCGCGTCTGTCTTGTTCATGATTGTAGTTTATATACTGTACATATATATATATATTGCCAAGTTTGTGCTAGACTGGGTGGATAAATGGATACAACTGTGAAACAAACTCTTGACAAACAAGAAGGCTGCTAAACCCACTCTTCCCCCCCCCCCCCTCACCCCCTCTAGTATCCAGACCCCTCTCCTTCTCCCTTAATTCAATATCTGGGCTTCATACCCACGTTTTTTTGGGGGGGACAAAGTGCCCTTCAATTATCTGTTGCCTACTTTAACTGTCATGGAACTCCTAATCTTTGTACTCAAGCGGATGACGAACCGAAAACGATTTTGGACGGCTTTGGGCTGTCAAAGACGGTCCGTCCTCAAACTAGCTCTTATCCACTGGAGAAGTTGTTTGAAGTGGCTTAACTCCTCACACTCTGCAGTATTCCAAAATGGCACACAGGATAAACACAGAACTTTTACTGGTTATATTTTTTTAATTTATTTACGTGTCTTTGTCTTTCTTTTCTTTTCTTCTCCCTTTTCTTGGGAGCGGGGCAAGTTTTCACATTTTCAGCTGAAGGATATTTAAACTGTTTTCAGAAACATGTTGGTGAACGAGTTCCTCAGATTGACCAATAGCTGCTTCTTTGGTATATTTTAGTGGGTATAGAAGATTAAAAAATATATATGTATATATATATATATGTGTGTGTAATAAATATATATATATATATATATATATATATATATATATATATATATATATATATATATTGTTGATGTTTTTGTACATAGCTGAGACGTTGTCATTTTGAGGTATTTACGTTGATAGAAAATGTTTTTACGTTTTTTTTTTCTAATCCAGAAAATCATACTAATTAGCTTTTTTTTCTTTTTTTTTGGACTCATGATCAACCAACAGCACTTGGTCCTTTTTGCTACTCGACGTCCGGGAGGAGGAGTGTTTGGCGTCTTCAGCTTAAGATGTCTGCCCATCATATCGAGATCAAATAAAATAGTGCTGTAAATAATGCAGCAATGTTCATTCATGAATAGCTTCCTGCATTGCTTCTGTTGTTTTCCATTGTCTCCATACAGTTTTCTTCTACAGTTTGAGATTGTGTGTATGTGCAAGCAAGATGTGCTTTCATCTCCGAGTATGAGGAGGTAACATCCTGTTTCCACCTGAGCCAGAAAATATGATTATTACAGCAAACTAAAAATTCAATTTACGCACAAACTGCATCCTTGGTGAGCTGTTATTTTTGAATACCGATACTGTTATTCGTGGATAAAAAAGGAATCCTTTCAGCATTTCTACTTTTTCAAACAATCACTCAACTACACATGTAAATACTTTTGGCAATGATGCCACAAATTTGGACTATTTATGGTTGTATAAAGAAGAAAGTAAATCTATACTAAGTAGTATAGATTGTATTATCTATAGTTGCTTATAATTGTAAATGGCTGTGCCACAACTTTGGTGTGAAGATTCCACCTGCTGGACTACAATGATTTAGAAAATACCCTGTATTAGATTAGACTATTGTTGTTTATATGATACAAGGTGTTGCACTTCTGTACAATATTGGGTATTTAAAAGGTTTCAAACAAGAGTTTAAGCTAAATTATGTAGTTATATTTCATAAAGTGTGGTTCTTTTCTATATGGTACACAATATGTTAACATTTTAATACAATACTCTAAAGGCCGTATGTCCAGTGATTTGTTTAATGGTCACTGCAATAAATCCTAGCACCATGTAGGTAAGGCACTGAAAACTAAGCATGAAAATCCACATATTAAAATATACAATTTGGGGATTCTGGTGTTCTGAGAGTTTCTAAAGATTCACTGCAAATCCAGCCCCTCGATAATATGACCTGAATGACCAAACTTCTGCATAGTAAACAAGTGGTGGAGGTACAAGTGTGGCAAAATTTGGGGACTTTGTTGGGGATCCAAACCTTCTCAGCACATGGTCCACCCAGTAGCTGCTCATGGGCTTTAGACTGCAGCACACAATGATCCCCAGCAGGTGGGGTCACCCAGTTGTCACAGAGCCATAGACGCGCACTTTCCTTGACTTACAAAAGTGTAGATTGAAAGTTCCACATTGTCCACAAATAGTTGACAAAATATTAACATCACAATATCCATTACATCAATGTGAGTTTCGCTAATATTGATAACTCTCTCCCTGTTGCATTCATGATTTTATAAGAAGGGCGATGCTCCTCCATACATCACTTCATGCACGCCGCATCAAAGTGACGTCAAAGCAGTTTTAACATCATGTTCCGTTGTCGCTGCGCTAGCTGAAGAAATGTTTTTTATTCATGCAAAAATGTTTAAAAAGTAACATAAGCTGGTTTCCACACAGCTGGAAGTGACGTCACGAGCTATGTATATGTATTCCGTTGTTGTTCTCTCAAGTATTTCTGGATGAACTCGCGTTGGACTTTCCCACAATGCTTAGAGAGGGAAGGAGGGTTCCTCCCGAGGAGGCCGGGATCACGTTGTTCTTTAACTCCCTCCCCCGGCACCTCTCCATTATTACGTCCGAGTGCACTTGTTCCTCCCGAGGCTTCCTCGCCGCCTCTCCCGTTGAAAAACTATCTATCTAACGTTTTCCCCTCCGTTCCTTTCGCCCTGGAAATAAACGGAGAGCTGCTTGCTGCTGCCTAATTTCACCACCGGGTAAGAGGAAAGTTGTCGGGTTGTTTAACGCACCTTGTTGGTAGTTTAAATCGGCGTCACACGCAAGGTGATGGTTGGGGAGACTTTTAACGATAGCGATGCTGGCGCGACGTTACATTTGACGTTAGCTAACGTTAGCTACCTGGATGTTAGCTACCTCAGTGTGGGTGAAAACGAGTTGTTCGACTTAACGTTACTTAAAAAACACTGGAAAAAAACGCAATTTGATCTGGATAAACACGAATTTCTTCTTTTACGCGAAGGCAGTTGAAGCTATACATTACATAAATGTGTCGTTGTCGGTTTTTTAGTTATTGGCCAAAGTAGCGCGAGCGTTTATCCCCCAGTAACAGCCGTTGGGATGTCAGTGGTCACCTGCTGCCGCTCCTCTCGTCCCTCTTCCGCTTGTTTGTTTGTTTATTTTCCCTTCAATTCCAACGCACCTGTCTGTGTTGGTCTCATTCTACACTTTTTTATGATAAGAATCCAGGTCAAGGACTCTCGCCTGACGTTAGCCCCTTGTCATTTCCCACATTCCACAACCACCATACATGTTAATGACGTCAAACTACTTAACCTGAACAAATAAAAGCGATTAACAGCTTTGCAAATTCACCCGAAATAAGATGTTATTGTAAGAAGTTTGAGCATTTAAAGGATGGCAGGTGGGATTGAGATCACAAAAAAGAATATTATTAACTTATTTAATGAATAAGAAAGGATCGCTGTGAAATTGTCATTATGTATTTGCCTATAGTGGTAGTTTTAATTAGACGGCACTTGTTGCACACACAAAACCGTGAAGGGTAAATTCTAAAAGCTTTAACGTAAATCCAATATGGCCGTTGTGTTTTGCAAAACGCAAATTGACTTAACCAATGGTTCCTTGAAACCATAAGAAATATCCAACAAAAGTTGTACAGTGTACATTTGAAAAAAATGCTCACAAACACGACCACAATGTGAATCAATGTCAAAGAGCTGCCATTTGATCTTGACCAGGCTGTAATATTTGGCCGTGGTGCCGGCCAACCATTAAAGAGACTGCTTTTTCTTGTCTGTGTTTACAGTAAAGAAGTGCTGTTTAACCCTGATACACAACTACTTCACTCACCTGCTCATACAAACATCGGCACACATTTCACAGCACCAGTACAGTAAAGTTAAAAACAAAGACCGTATCCAGAAGGTAATAATTAAGCTGCGTATGAAGGCTGTTGGACGTGACGGCGAACGTTGCGTACCAGCAAGAACTGAAGCTTTCACTGCCTCTCTGTTTTTGGAAAATGATGCTAGTGAGACGACGTGAAACAAATCTGGCCTGCGGGGTTCACGAGGAACAAGAAGGTCACGGATCACCTGCCCCTGCGTATCAGTCAGCTTTGTTGACCGCAGGCTTTTTAATTAATTTTTTTAACAGGTAGAGTTTCATGACCGTTAACTGTCGGTAGCGTGGTTCCACTTTACTTGTCAGGGCAGAGCGTCAGCCGCTCTCACTTGTTTTCATAGTCCTGCTGTAGAGGCCCTGCGGTGATCTGGGCGCTCGTCCGTCTAAGTGAAACTAATGCACAAAAGCAGCATTAGGCAGAACTTCAGTTTGGTTTTTTTTTGCTCCTGTCACTTTGTCCTCTGCAGGATACTCGGCAGACTGGCTGGTCCTGTTTCGTCTCTTGCAGAGAATGACCTGTATTTCATGCTGCTCTGTTCCCTTACCGCTTTGTGTGGGTGAATAACTTTAGGTGTGGTTGTCACTCACAACAAGCGGCCGGGGCAGTGCGATTCTCTTCCATGACCGTTTTTAGTTTTAGTTTTCTAGGTTGAGTGTTAAGATCCATGGGCAGACTTGCAGCAAGCAAATATGTGTTTTAGTAACTATGAAAGTACTACTAGGGAAGTCTTACACAATCAATCACAGATAGAGCAATACAATAAATGCTTTTTATTTTCTACTATATTTCTGCCTTTATCAAACTAAATTATTCGTTGAAAAATACGAGCGTGTGTGTGTGTGTGTGTGTGTGTGTGTGTGTGTGTGTGTGTGTGTGTGTGTGTGTGTGTGTGTGCGTGTGTGTGTGTGAGCGTGTGTGTGTGTGAGCGTGTGAGCGTGTGTGTGTGTGTGAGAAACAGGTGAGACCAAAGGAGCGCTGCTGTCTCGTTTGTGTCACAACTCATTTAGTCAAACAGTGTTGTGTTTGTTTAAGGTGTGTCTGAATATGGACACCTGCTGCTCCGATACAATTAGAATGCAGTTTTTATTGTGGCCAGAAAGAAAACGCGAAATCATTTGGCAGCCACCTCGATGTCTAGTCCTCTTCTGTGTGCGGTCGGCCACAAGCTTCTGTTGCCCTTTGAATAAGTTACAGTGCTTTCTGCAAAACGCATTTATCAGTCCCATTGACTCTTGAAGGGCCAATTAAACATGTGCAAATACACACACACACACACACACACTATTGTATGGACGTAGCCAGCAAGGTCACTGGGGGCCACTGCACCAAATCCAGGACTCGCGCTGCTTTCTTGAGATTGGACCAAATTCAGACAAAATCAGATTTTCTATCCGATCGGTTCCTGCGTTTTCCACTCTCGTTTTTATCGGCAGGATTCTCTTTGTGTTTTTCCAGTGGCACAGGTAAACTGCGGAACACTTAAAGTAATACACCGAAGTGTTTGTGAACATAGTGAGTTGTTCCTGGTCACGGACATAAAGACTATTTGCATTTAAAGTCCTTCAAGATGCATGAGAAACACTTCCATTTGAAAGCGGGATTGAAAACAATGGAATAGTCTGTATTGTTAAGGCCATCAATGTGTACTGCTGGGTCCAGGAAAAGGGCTCATTTGCATGTAACGTCTGTTAAGGTGGAGTAGGAAGACCCATGAAGGTGCCAAAAGCAGCTGTGTCTTTGTCGCTGTAACTCAGCTCTTGTTGCACAGCTTTCTGTTGTTGTTTGTTGGCCTGACAGCCAACTGATCTTTGCTGTAATGTTGCAGTTTGCCAAACCAGTTCCCTCTTCACGGCGGTAGATAAGTTATCGTTTAGATTCACTCTACTTGCAGTGCTTTTCTTTTATGTAACCTGTTCGTGTGAGGGCTTATGCGTCAATTACGCACTTTTGGTAACAAATAATAAAGGTAAGTTAATTTGCTTTTGTTGTTTCGTAATAAAATCTTAGTCCTTGAAAAAGGCTCATTGCTTTTATGTGGCGTTTGAAAATGCTCAATGACTTTAATTGTTATTGTATTGTGGGGATTTAGTCCTATCGTGTTGTTCAACAAAACTCTTTTCACAATTTTATTAAATGAAATTGATTTGTGTTTCATGATTGTAGAAGGCAGCTTATTTCTTTGAAAATGTACGTACCAAGGGAAAGAATTTATTATAATAGTTTTTAGGAAGTGGACGGGGAACATTTGGAAAAACACTTTGAGGAACCCGAGCCCTCTTTCATGAGTGTAAATGCTATTTATGTATATGTAGACCTATGACAACTTTGCTGTGGATTTTCCCTCAAGGTGTCTACACAAGTAGTTGTCTAAAAAATGTTGAGAGTCAACAGCAAAAGCAAAAGGAGTTAGAATTAACTGCAGCCTGTAGTTGTCTACTCAAAATGGTTAATTCCTTTTCAATTGAATCATTTTGCCCTTTTCTTTTCCAAATGTCCGACTTTCAGTCTCGCACACAGCATTTGTTTTTCATCCTGTGTTACTCACAGTCTATCTCTATCTTTCTCCCCCTCTCTCAGCTCTGGGGAGAGGATCTCTCCCCCAGCATCCCATGGCGTCCCTGCCTGCATCCTCAGTCCAGGCATGACCGTCGCTGCCAGCAAACACAGTGTTCAGCCTGGTTCCTCTTTCAACAACACCATCCCCAAGTTTGTGGACTTTCATTTTAAGAACTCTCCTCCCTCATGTACCGTTTAGTATCTTTTCCCACGTTCACAATACAACAGGCGATGTCCTGATTTTGTCACTACATGATACAGATTTTATTTAAGCTCACAAATATTGATTTCAAAACCGTCTCATGTTTCTTTGCGGGTTGCTGATCCACTCGATAGAAATAAGTGTTAAACCGGATTCCGAGCCATGTGATGGCCAACATTCCAAGTCTGATGGAAGCTACAAAACTGTATTTCCTTGAACACCAACCAGATGTGTGTTTTGTTTTTTTTGTCTGTGTGTGTGTGTGCGCACGCATGTCTGCATGTGCAGTTTTGTGCACTGACATCATTTTTGACCTGTGGCGCGTTATCTCGTCACTTACTAACTAGCTCCAGCCCCGTGCAGATGGATGAGGTCGAAGGCCCGCGGTTGAGGAACGTCCCTGAGGACGCTGTGTCCCTGGCTTACTCTTCGAATGAGCCCATCGACCTAGAAGGTCAGTGTGTGTCTGTCAGCACGATGAGAAGCTGCCGAAAGCCCCCTGTGTTTTTTTGCCACGACAAAACACAGACTCTTGACATTTGACAGAAAACACATTTGTTCAGTATCCCAACAGGAAACCTACGGCTATTTCTTACAAGGCGTACTTCTTGTTAATATTTTTGCTATGGGATTTAACAAGTGGCATCTTGAAGGAGAACCTTTTCAGAATAAGAACAACGTTTTCATAAATTGAAAATGGTAAACATTAGACAGAAATGACGAGTGCTGATTATGTCATCCAGATTCCCATTATGTGGCGCTGCGAGCAGCGCTGGAGGCCGACCTTCAGAACCTGGAGGCGCAGACGTGGGGCGTGTCTGTGGACCAGAACTACCGGATGGCCCTGACCAAAGAGGCTGTTAAGAGACAGGAAGTCATCTATGGTGAGTTTAACCTAGCAGTCTCTGTAAATAAATAATCCCAAAAAAGAATGTTCTCATGTAAATCTCCAGTTGAAGAAGAGGAAACTTCGATCACTAAAACGTAGTTGCACTTTTTAAAGGAGTTCCTGTAATTAGTGCAAGGTGCGTTCTGTCAGTGCCATTGTAGCCCACTCACATTTTACTGTACGTTTCAGGCACTCAACAAAGCCGTATTAATCAAGAGATCCCTCTTTATCGATGTCCTAGAGTTGATCCAGACGGAGATGCACCACGTACGCACCTTAAAAATCTTCTTGTACGTCTACGGCCACGAGTTGAAGCAGTCTTCGCTGATAGAGGAGACCCGACTCGAGGAGCTCTTTCTTGTGGTGGAAGAGCTGCTCAACTGCCATCAGCACTTCCTGGACTGCCTCAAACTGCTCAAACACCAAAGTCACGAGGAGGGGAGCCCCCACAACTACCAGATCACGCAGCTGGGAAATGCACTCATCCCTCAGGTAGGATCGGTCTGCTGTGTCAGTCTGTCTTCTGAAGGTCTGAAACTCTGTGGGGGGTGGGACCATTCATGGGGAAGGATGTTTGCAAGGAGTAGTAGTAGTGATTCCGCTGGTGCACATAAACAGACATATTTGTGTGTGCGACTGGTGGCGCGTACCCCTGTTATAATGGTCGAGGAAACACCGGGTATGAAAAATAATAAACGTATTACTTTGTGGAACAATAATAATTATTTTTTTGATTAACCCAAAGCTGACATAATAAACACAATATTCTTATTTTATCCATTCGTAGGTTTTCATCTTTGTGCTCAGCGTCTGAAGCATTGTTATAGTTTTGTGAATTCCTTTTCCGTATTAGTTTTCAGGTGCGCTGGGAGAAAGGATGATGAATCTTTACAGTGTATTTTGCAGTAGTCACACTGAAGCCGTCAACCTCTACAAAGAGCAGCTGCAGAATAACAAGAAAATGCAGATTCTCATTAAGGTGAGCGGTCTCCACTCATTGCTCAATGTATGCATATGAATGTGGTTTTCTTGCGTTTTCGACAAAAACTATGACAAATTTTTCGTTAACGAACCTTTTTACCAAGACGTGACGAAAACGATCTTAAAAAATCTATTCTAACTTTCGTTAACGAGACGAACATGTTGGTGGTTGACGAAGTCACAATACTTTTTTCCCCCTAAATTTGCACGCAGCTAACAGACAGCAGACAGTCAAAGTACAGCGGTTATTAACGTGTCATGATGACGTCATCCACAAACCCAGAACCTGCGCTCGCAGCGGTGGTTCATGTGCACCGACTACGGACCGCGCCGACTATTTTACGCTTCAGCGAGTTTGAATGTGTCTTCGTTAGTTTGGCTCCGCTGTCTCGGCTTAGCTGACTGTTAGCAGGCTGAAGCCGCGGTGCTACAGAGGAACATGAAGACCCGTTTAACAGACTGTCGGACCTTTCTGCTCTGTTCTCTGGCGACGGCAGGCAGCGTTTCCTCGGCTGGATGAGATGGTCCGTTACAGGCTTCTCCAAACACGTCTAACGTAATAAAGTCATTGCAGGTTCTGAAGCCAAGAAAATAATGTATTGCACCGATTGGAGGACGTTAAGGGGTCTCTTTTGTTGGGACAGTGGAAACAATAAAGGACCATGAAGTTTCCGATGTCAAAAGCATTGCAAGTAAACAGACAAAGACAACAAGTGTTGCGTTTAGGTCCCCGGTCCTCATGAAGTTGTTACACCTTTGCCAATTTGTTAAATTGCATTGCAAATAAATGCTTTGCTATTTGTTAAAATCCAAATCCTTTCATATAATGGTTTTTCACATGTCATTTATATAAGCTCACACAAACACTTCAACCATTTGTTCTTGGCCCGGCTCCTCCGTCACATTTTACAACCCATGGTGGCCCGCGAGTCAAAGTTTGCCAACCGCTGCTATAGACCTGTCCTAGGAGGGACATCTAATGGACAACCAAGTACTGCAAGCTAGACTATTATGCAGTTGTAGACCGAAGAAGAGCAATTTAATATGGCTATTAAATGTGACTAAAACTAATTACATTTTAGTTTCGTTTTCGTCGACTAAAACTAAAAAGGATTAAAATGACTAAATGACTAAAGTGACTAAAACTAATATGCATTTTTCGTCTAAAGACTAAGACTAAATCAAAAATAGCTGCCAAAATTAACACTGTCACGAGATCTACCAGCAGAGGTGTCAAAAGTATTCACATTCATTACTCAAGTAGAAGTACAGATACTAGGGTTTAAAAAGACTCCTGTTGAAGTACCAACTCAAGCTTTTTACTTAAGTAAAAGTATAAAAGTACTGGTTTCAAAACTACTTGAAACCAGTACTTAGTATAGTACTTTTATACTTATACTTAGTATAAAAGTAAAAGTAATGTAAGAAATTCCACTAAGGACAAACTCTTAATGCGTAACCTCGCTCACGCAACACGTCAGTCCGTTACAATGTGATCAGAAGGCGCCTGCAGATCACGTGACCTGCCGTTGGGATGATGGAAACATGGCGACATTCAGGTCCACGACACCGAAACAACACGTGTATCTGACTTAAACAGATAAAACCACAACCCATTTTCAAGTGACACGAGTCACGCACACGTTGTTCGCATTGATTCGGTAGACTGCAGTGTCTCCCCCAGGTTTACTATGTCATGGGGGTGTCGCACCCCTGTCGGTTATCAAAACATCGGCCAAATAACCAGTATGTTCAGGCTTCATGAGCAAATACAGAATCCCTTTGTGTTCATTTCTCAAGCCGCATAAGACACACATCACTTTATTTAATACGCTGCACTACTTGCAAGTCGCTGAGTTGTGCCAGACTCTCAATAAAACATTTAGGACAAACCTACGGCCATGAAGATACTCATCTAACGTTACATGGAATCTGCGTGAGGAAGAGGAGGAGGGTCTGTGTTGCTAAATACCAACTTTCCACCGACACTTTTCCTACCCGGTGTCGCTCCGATCTGCCGGCGCATCGCGGAGAAAACCAATCGGGTGTCTGGATGCTAAATGTTTATACTTTTCATCCAACCACAATCAAATGCACTCTGTCCGGCTGGCGCCATTTATCTAGATTTTATCTAGTTTTTTTTTGGTCTTTGTGTTTTTGAGCTGTGACAAGCCGGAAGTAATGAGACTGTTTTTAAAATGTAAGGAGTAGAAAGTACAGATGTTTGTGTGAAAATGTAAGGAGTAGAAGTAAAAAGTCGTCTTTTATTTTATTTTTTTACAGAAAGTAGGTCAGCTTCCCCTTGTGCGACGGTTGGGTGTCCCGGAGTGTTTCCTTTTGGTGACTCAACGCATCACAAAGTACCCCATCCTGGTGGAGCGAATCATACAGAACACTGAAGGTATCATCAGTCACTAACGCCAGGCTGTTACGGTGCGGCGTATTTTAACAACTTTGTGTACAAAGATCCTGACATGTTTCTCGCTGCTCTCAGCTGACACAGATGAGTACAGGTCTCTGGTCCAGGGCTTGGCGCTGATCAAAGACACCATCTCGCAGGTGAACGCTAAGGTCAGTGAGTACGAGAGAGCCGCTCGCCTGCGAGAGATCGCCCTTCGCCTGGAGCAGAAATCTCAGGGACGGCTAAAAAACGGCGTGCTGCTCCGCAGGGAGGATTTGATCCAGGGAAACAGGACGCTGATGCACGAAGGCCCCCTCACCTGGAAGTCCTCCGGGAGGCAGAAAGGTTTGGGACACTTCTTTGTTGGTGTGCTCACAGCTGCGTATGTGAAGTCCTTATTGAAGCCGGAAATGCTACAAAGCACACAGATGATGTGGTTTTCTGGCAAGTGAATAGATCTGAAATGGAAATATTTTTCGGTGGTTAATATAGCAGAAGAAATGTTAACTTCATGTATTACTTTGACGAGAACAGTGTGCAACGTGCAAAGCAACGTGCAAAGCATCCGTATGGAAACATCCACAGTCTTTATGGTTATTTACACACTCAAGTTCTGACACACCCATTTTGTACACACAAGTTTTTTCCAGCTACTTTTTCACATTACCAAATGTGCGTTTGTGTGTGGGTGACTGAGTGTGAGAGAATGCTTGCTGGTCTGAATTTGATGACCCGTTGAAGGATGATGCATCAATTGACTGATGCCTCAGTGGATTACTGCAGTACTACAGGGATGTTGTTTTAACGAGATGTTTAACTTAAAGGCAAATAGCCTTTGGCATAGCCGAAAGATTATAGAGCCCGTATAGCTGCGTATCTTTGTCGCACAATACACTTCTTGAGTCAAAACCTCAGGCCCGTCTGTTTTGATGCCGAGTAACACTTATGTCTCTGCAGAAATCCACGCTGTGCTGCTGTCAGACATGCTGCTCCTCTTACAAGAGAAGGATCAGAAGCTCGTGTTTGCTGCTGTGGTGAGTTCAGGATAGACATTAATACGTCATTCATAACCATGTATAGTAAAGTATGATGTATACATTTACATTGTAGACAGAGACTACTTCTCAGATGATATGATGTCATAATCCAGGGCCGATATGCGATGACTATTTCAACACTAATATCTCCTGTATTCTGGTGCCTAATGCAGGAGAACAAACCACCAGTGATCTCTCTTCAGAGGCTCATCGTTAGGGAGGTGGCTCATGAGGACAAAGCCATGTACCTTATCTCTGAATGCAACACTAGCATGCCGGAGATGTACGAGATCCACACGCGCTCCAGAGAGGAATGTATCTCATGGATGGCGCGGATCCGGCAAGCTGTGAACTGGTAAGATCTCTTTTGTTTTTATTTCAACTCTATAAATGTTTCATAGAACCGTTGCATCCGCCAATGATGGTGGCGTTGATATCTGATGATCGCTAAAAGACTGTTTTCATACAGTATATTAGTACATTAGTATAGATTAAAAATGTCATGGTTAGCTTAGTGGTAGTTTGTTTGTCGAGATGCCCGTTCCATCCTTTTTTGATTTTTCTTTTAAAACCCTTGTTTAAGAGAACATACTGGATGGAAACCTTGTTTAAAAAGAAAAGAACTGGTCAAATGTTTTTGTTATTCAGCTATTCAGAAGAGGAGGTGTACCTTCAACTGACTACTAGGCTGCAACAATTTCAAGGTACTCTTTCTCACACAATTATTTTAAATGTGATTATGGGAAGCGTTTCCTCAGCTATGACATACAAAGCTTCTACCCACACATGCTAGAGCCAAACCTGAAGGCATTAAAGGATTTTTAGAAATGCACTGATATTGGTAATGTATGGTATTTAAATAAATTCTACTGCTGTACAATAATTTGTATGTTTTCAGTGTTAGTGTACTATATATATTAAGCAGGAATTGCTGAAAAGGGGCAATGGTGCTCAGTCAACTTCAACGCTTTCATAAAGTTAGTTAAAATACTATCGTACATTTCAGGACTCTGGTGGGGTTATCGTCTAAACCGTACCTGTTTAACTTTCTCGTGCCCCACCAGAGGAAAACCCGTATCCAATCCATTACTTTTTCTCTCCTCATTTCTACTGCATTTAGAGGGACGCACGTATTGCTTATTTTATGCTGTCACTCTTTAGCTAATCTGAGGATGAGGGACGAGCTGATAATGCAAAGTCTGACGGAGAAGCAGCAGCTCTTTGCTGCTCTCTACGAGACAATCACGGAGCAGGAAACCCCCCACAAAGGACTGCTGCTGCGAGGAGACACCTCTGACCTCCAGCAGGGGACAACACTGCTCAAAGGAGCCATATATGAGGGTAAGAGCTCAGCTTATACTCAGTTCAACAGCTCCGTTTGTGATGCGTTCCTCATCCTAGTTCTCATAATAAGACACTTTGCATCGGCTATCCAAGAAAACATTGTTGCGCCATAACTAAGTCCCGTCTTTTAATTCTGAAGACCTGCAACGAAGTACAGGCGAAATATACTCATACTCATGTTTTCCGATGCAGGCAAGTTGTGACTCAGCACTGATGTCTCGAGAGGAGGAGATCTTTAAAGGGTTGTTTTTGTCTGCAGTTGAAAACCTGCAGAGCATACTCTTCACAAGGATCAAAGACCCGGACCTTCTTCTGGGTGACAGTAAGACGCAGGAGGAACTGCTCTGGGAGGCCGAGACCATTGGAGGGGCTGATGGTAACCCTGCTGACACAAACCCACAAAACAAAACGCACACAACCAACACGATGGTGACATTCCATCTCCGAAAGGTGTTAACGTTCGCATGTACAAAAACCCTTTATGCATTGGTTTTACTCAGTGCTGTGTGATTAGGCTCCCTCTAACATATTGAATATGTGAATGTTATTGACTGTGGATTTGTTTTTGTCAGATGAAGATGCATCTGGCAGCGAGGATGTTCCCATCACCAGTGACCCTCAGCTCCAGGAGAGTCCCGGCTCCGACAGCCCGGAACAGTCTGTGAGTAAGACACACGTAAAGGATCCAAGACTTACTTCCATCTACTGATAAAACATCAGGTATTTAAATTGCTTGTGCTATTTTGCTCCAAGGCCGGCGACAAAGTTGACGCAAAGACGCCAAACGGCAAGTTCACCTCCAGTCATTGTTCTGAGGCAGAGGTAACCGTTACAATACTTATTTTATCCTTTTTTTGGTTTATTTAACTCTTTTCACCTTTACAGAAATGTTTACATGGTGTGCGTCGTTGTTTCTCTGCAGGTGTTGGACAAGGTGATACTGCTCGCACAGAGGCTGTACAGCCTGGAAGTAAGACTCTCAAATATATTCAGCAGGCACCAAGTTTAAAAAAAGTTTGTATTTGTGAAATGAATGACTTGCTTTTATGAAAACAATGCTATAACCACTATAATAATACATTAGATTTCATTTCTTTTTTTGATTTTAAATTTTTTCACCGTGCAGGCAATAGTCACGCAGCAGGACAGTCAGATTGAGCTGCTGCAGACTTTTCAGACCAAGAGCAAGCAGCCCGCCCGCCATTACAGCAGCATGCTGCTGGAGCAGGAGAAGCAGCGCAACTCTGAGAAGCAGAAGGAGCAGCTCGCCAACCTGCACAAGCTGCAGGCCCAGCATCGAGAGGAGCAGCAGCGCTGGGAGAAGGAGAAGGAGGAGCACAGGGTGGAGATCGAGACTCTCCAGGCCCGGCTGCAACAGAGGGAGGAGGACTGCCAGCAGTGGGAGCGGAAGCTCGTCGTAGAGAAGGAAGAGTTGGAGGAGCTGAAGAAAGGCTATCAGGAGGACCTAGAGAGGCTGAGGGAGTCCACAAAATCAGTGGACCGGGACAAGGAGCGTCTAAATCAGGAGAGGGAGCGTCTTGAGCAGCTGCAGGAGAAAATAAAGAAGATCTACCCGGGAAACTATGATGATCCTGCACAGGTGAGGAAGAGGATGAGCGTTGGATTGACTGGAGTTTATCAACAAATTGATGTATTTATTTGTCCTTTGCAAAGTATCATTTAGCCAAAAAACATTGAGTCAGTCAAATTTATAAAGTTTCTATAAACATAAATCCAAAATAGATGTATCCTTAACAGTTCAAAACAATTCTTGTCCTCCTTCCCACCAGTTCAAGATTCTCTCCAGTCACCAGACCTTCAGGGGAAGCACCGTGAACGGAAGTGGGACTTTAACTCCGAAACGCGACTTGTTTCCCACAAGAGACTCGTTGGAAATCCCTCCAAAGGTTCCACCACGCAGGCAGAGCATATGCCCCCCGCAGGCCAAGACCGAGCTGCCGGCCCACCTGATCAGCACCACCAACAAGGCGCAGAAACCCGCTGTGTCCGTGCAGCAGCAGATCCCCACCAAGCTGGCTGTTCAGTCCAAGGAGAAGGGCCATAAGAGCAGGAAGTCCCACAGTAGAACGCTGAGTGCAGGTCAGGACAGGACACCGGCCTGCTAACTGTCTGCTTGTGCTTCTGCACAAGGGTTCATTTGACGTTGGGTGTTTGCCCTCTTGTGAAGAGTTTAAAAACTGGTGTTTAGAGACTAGTGCATACTAATAAAATACTTTTACAGTCTACAGAAATATTTTTGAAATAACTTTTGCAACACATTGTTTTATGGAAAGTGGGCTGGTTGTTCGCAAAGGAGAAGCTCAATCAGCCTTCAGAATGAAATGCCCCAAAGGTTTAGTTGGTGTAACGTGGTAACAACGCTGATCTCAGCCCTCTCTGCATCCAGCATCCATAGACGTAAGCCAGGTGCTGCCCATCCGAGTGACAGGGAAAGAAGGAGGAAGCCTGAGAACCAAAAGCAGCAGGAACAACAATAGCAGCAACAGCAGCCGTCTCCGAATCACCCAACCAGGTACGGACACCCAACCATAAAGAAATCACCCCTACTTACGTCATGAGTGATACCCTCAGCTGATTTGAATTGATGGTCTAAAAAAAAAGTCATTTTAAGAATCAAACACCTACTGGGTGTTGTTTTAAGTAGAATAATTTAATCTATGGAGGCACAACTTGATGGTTGCGTGTAAATAATAAAAGCCAAGTCCACAGATATTATTAAGTATTTTGGTGAAACGAAAAATGGGTAGCTGCGCAACAATTAAAATTGGCTCTGTTACTACTTTATTTCCCTTTAGGGGGCGACATAAACACGTCCACCTCTGCCAGTGTATCCCTTTCTTTCTTTTCCTGCATGTAGTGCAGAGCGGCATGCGTGTATGTGGTTATATGTGTAGACGTAGTTGGTGGCTGAGCAGCTTCCTCCTGTGGAGAATTGAGTGAGTGAAAACCCGCTCAGGTTTGTTTTATTTCCTGCAGTGGTAGTTTGGGAAAAGGGTGAAACGCGTTGGAGATTATTGGCGACACTTGGTTTTGTATTGTTTCCTTTTGCTGTGATTTTCCCAGCACCTACTGTAACACAGCTATTTGCATCTCTTTAGGTGCCTTCACCCCACCAGTATCTGCCCACAGCGTGAAAACATCTCAGTCCTTCAGCACATACGAGAGAGACGAGGCTCCGCCGCCACCGCCTCCTTTTCCTCAAGATATCCTCGCTGCGGTCAAAGACAAGGTAACATTCCTTTAACCACAAACCTCCGCCTGAAGTTCCGATGAGGCCGTCATAAAGACTTTTACACTTGGAAGGACGGACAATGGACGTGACTTCATGACATGCAGCAGGAAGAGGACAGTTCCTATTTTGATATTTTATCACCATCGACCAGCTGTTTGTGTTCAGATGATCTTGAAATAAGTAAAGAGATACTGATGGACATGATTTATAGATGTACATTTGTCTTGAGGGTTAAAAAAAACAAAAAACAGCCGGAACAAAATTGTCATTGGGGAAGATATTTTAAATGGAGATGTTACAAGACCTTCATTTGGCAAAGACTTTGCCAAAGTTATTTTTTTTTATCATTTTATTCTAAATGAAAGTGTATTGTCTTAAAGCATTAGCACTTGTGTCTTAACTCTATTGCATTCTTTTAAATTGAATAAGTGATGAATACAGTTTGTTTATATGGGGAGAGAACGTTATGTTTCAGAATCGATCAGATGATCATTTTCTGCTGTGTCTTTTAATCAAATCATCAATTGATGTAGTTTTACTTTGGTTATAAATCCTGTCGCCTCTTTTGTTCTTCCTGACAGGAGACCGTGACAAAAGGGGGTTTCAGTTCAGATAACTGCTGGAAGAGTTTGAGAATAAAAGAGAATTATTTCGGAGTGTACTTGCCTGTGGCAAGGTTTAACATTCTGTTTATTGGCCGCTGTCTCTTTTTGGTTCAAGTCCCAGCTAATGAGTCAGGGAATAAAAGATGGTCAACTTGAGCGTTTTGTGAATTTGTGTTGGTGATGTGGCTGGGGAAAAAACTAAAATTATATTTTTTAAAGATACTGAACTGCAGTTGATTGAAAACAATTTTGAGGTGCATTTTGGTTTTTATTCCCTGCAGTAATTTCCTGTATTGCCTTTCTGATCAAACGGATTGTTTAAAAGATCGATTCACTTCATTTCTCGTAGTATGTGAGCGGCCTTCTGCGCCGAGTGGCTGAACGGAGGCAACAAGGAGGCTCTTTGTCAGACTGCTGTTCATTTCTGAATTCTTAACAGCAGTGCACCTCTTTCACGGCTGGATGGTCATGATGAAAAGACTCTTTTAGACTCTCAAACCGCTGCGGGAGGGTGTAAGTGGTCGCCATCCGAAAGCTTACACGCTCCGCATCCTGACCTGAAGTCTGTCAAACCGACCGAGACCTGCGAACTAGTCTTAATCCCACGTTATATTGTGCAAGAAAAACAAACACACTAAAGATCAAATACAATGTTCCTTTTTATTATATTTATTCCACAACAGAGGCTTGAAAACCACTTAGTGGACAAATGATACTGATGAATGGGAAACCATATGTCCTGGAAAAGATCCAGACAACTCTGCTGCTCTCGCGTCACCTCGGAACAAATTATTTTCTTTAAATTTGACCTCAACCTCTACACATGTCGAACTCTGTTAATAGGCATCGTATATAACGTGTGAAATCAGAAATACGTCTGGCTCACAGAGAAAAGTGCTTGCTGACCTCTGGTGATTTAAGATGAAACCCTGGGGTCAGAAGTGGACTTTCATAGCAAAAGCATGGTGAATATATGATGCATGGATACCTTGGTTTCCGTTTCTTTAAAGTTGAACCTGTTGCGTACACGTAAACTGTTAGAGCATGAATTAAAAGATGCAAATGTTTCAAATAAACTAATGAAGGATCGCAACCCGCCCCTCGCTCAACTCCTGCATTAAACTACAACCCCGCATCCTTTAGAGTTTGGTCCTCTTTTAAACTTCACATAACTTCTACTTTACCTCCCAACATGAACACGGTAAGGCTGAAACCAACTTCTAAGACAACAGAAAAACACATTAATACTGAGGCCTTTAAGTTCCAATATGCCAATTATACGTCTGCATTATTTATCTTTTAAGAAAGGAAAAACTATTTGATTAAAATTGCTGGTTAATTTTCTGTTCATCTAATAGCTGCAGCTTCTCTTTAGTGGAGCATTCGATCTCTCTGAGAAAAAGGTTAAGTAAGTGGTTTATCATGATGCAGCTTTATTTAAACGAGTATCCTCTGACTAATCAAGGGTTTAAAAGCTTTGGATAGCTTCCAGATTTGGCTTTTTATTCCCTCAAAAGCTGGTACAGACCGGTAACCACTAGTATTTGGAGTGTCAGCGACACAGAGCGTTTAGTGATGTCTACGCGTGCAACACATTCAGCCATTAACTGTATTACACAGTATTTCGTTTTTTGTCTAATTACCTTTCGGGCCCCTGAAATTGGGGATAGCTCTGATTAAAACTGTTAATGTGATGTTGATGTTCATCCATTGAATTAAAGCTGAAAGCCTACACTTCGACCCGACGTTGACGGCTTCAGTTCAAATCATTTGGCGTTGGGTCAAGGGGCAAAACGTAGAAAATCGTGTCACCGTCATAACCCTTCTGGCCCTGACTGTTTGTGTCGGGGCTGAGCTCCAGGTTTTATTCTTGATGTGTTGTCCGTTTCAATGCCTCGACCTCGAGGGTGAAATCCTGTCGCCCTGCTGGCCCAGCCATCCAGAGCACAGATCTCCTCTCTTCCCTTCACACAGAGTGCAAATTAACATCTGTACTTTTAAAAATGCCCGTTGACATCGACGAAGAAAAAATTAAAAAAAAAAAAAACGCACTCAACAAAATACATTAAATGAAATGTAATCTGCTGTACTAGACGTGCTTTCAGTTAGATTTGTTCTCCGCTTCCTCTTCCCTTTCCGGGGGTGTTCGGGAGTCGTCTTCTGTGCATTCTTTCTCCGGTCTTGTCAAGTGATCGTCTGTCTGCGGCGCCGCAGTTTGTGTACAGTTGATCGGTTCGTGCACTATGGGAGGCTGCAGGGGACAAAAACAGGGTCTACGTAAGATCAGGCTGAATTGTGTGGATCCGAAAAGTAAATGTCATGATAACAGAAGACAGAATAGCCTTAAATGGGACAACAAAAAAAAAAACAGAAGAATGTACAATTATTCCTCTGTCTGCAGGGTAAAGGGACTGTTGTCATTCCCATTAAATGTTGTCAGAGGTGTTACTGAAAAAAGTCCCAGATATAAAGAAATGGGATTTTGTGGAATATGCTTCCCCCAATTTAAAAAATAAGTTAACTTAAATAATAAATGGCTATGAGCGCCACCAACATTAGCTGCGGTAGTGCTTATTAGTCTAACAGGTGTGTGAATGCAAAAAATTAAATAAAACAAAACACAAAAAGGGACCTGAAGTTACACCAAGATGTTTTAATGGAAGGGTGAAGGAGCCCAGATGGAGTACCTGCAGTGCCATTCACAGGCAGCTGAGCCCTCAGCAGCAGACTACAGCACACCCACAGTAAAATAAAGGGTGGGGAGCAGCAATGGGAGGGAAGGAAGGGTGGACAGTAAACACAAAGAGGCAGTTGGAACGGATGGAATTATTCAAAAGGGGTTACTCAACTCAGGATTCTACTTCACTCTGCATGTTATTTAACACTAGATTTAGGTTGGTTTTTTGTGAGTTTCCTTTTGTAGATTTTTTTTTTTTTTGGGGGTTCTTCAGCCGTAGGTGGTCATATCAAACTGGTATTCACCACAAATCCACTTCCAGTCCAGAACTGGGGCAACTCCCTGCGCCACAGCGCTACAGCGAGGCTGGTGAGCAGGGTGCAAGGCACCAGGTAGAGCAAGGCCGGCTGACCCATCTGCATCACGGCCAGCGCCACGAAGGTGACCAGGAGGCCGATGCCATAAGCTGGATGGAGACAGGGGGGGGGGGGACATGGTCATGGTTTATAAAGTCCAGTGTCTGGGGTTAGGGTTGATTTCACATCGCCTATCCTGCTCAGTGAGTTTAACCCTGTCCACAGTGCGTATATGGGTGATGAATAAATTGCTAATTACAGGCTGTTTCCTCCTAATTTAAATCCTGCCCGTAGCCAGCAGGTTATTTACTGCTTGTCCTCCTACTTTACTATTCTCCCTTTTTAAAACAGGCTCGCTGCAGACGATCACAGTAAATATGTTGTTCCCCAGATGTAACGTTCATCAAATCATGGAAAAAGGCTCACGGTGCGTGTGTACATACCAATGGTACAGGCCACAAAGTAGATCCTGGAGGATTGTGTTAAAATGTCGAACCGGTGACAGTACACCACCAGCAGACCTGAGAAAAACGATGCGAGGCATTGGGATAAACCAACGAGAGAAACCCGGGATACTTCACAAAGACTACAGAACACACATTATTATTAGTATGCGGCGAGAAAAGGTGTCAAGTGGTTTTCTGCTCCGACGACAGTAAATAGAATGAACAGAATTTTCTGGTTGAATCTGTTGTGGAAGGACTTTGCGGTTCATTACCTGGTACCAAGACATCGCCAAAGCCCAGGAGGGAGAAGGGCCGGTCACAGAGGGACAGCGGAGAGAAGTTTAACCTCGGCACTTTGAGCACCATGGGGAGCTGGAGGAAACAAAAGTCAGTCTGACGATCAACCACTTTTCTTTTCTTTTTTAAAAAAAGGAGTCGTTTAAAAAAACAAGCTCACCTTTTCATGCGCGTAGGAGTCCGAGGGACCAGCTGCTACCTCCATCATTATACTTTCACCACTCTGAGGGGGGGGGGGGGGAGGAAAGCCGTGGAGTAACTTAAGTATGACAGTGACACAGGCCGTGGATACCTGAATGGCCTGAAGCAACAGTGTCGACGTACCTTTGTCAAGAACGGTGTAATAAATACGAAGAAAACGTCATAGACAAACAGCACCGACAGTAACAAGGTGCAGGCCTGCGGAGACGGAAGAATTCATCAGAACTCGCGTGAGCCACACGTGTATTAATCAAAAACATCTCCCACAAAAGTTATTAGTTCGTATTTGTCAAGAGCGCCGACTCGCCTTAAACGTGGGGAGTCTGACTGTTTTGAGCATGTAGAGACAGAAGGCGATCCCCAGGGTGTCCTGTAGCACCCACGCCCACCTGGAGGACGCACCGGACGCCGAGTCAGCCAAGTCATCATCATCATCATCATCATCATATGATGCAACTCCAACATGTTATCTCACACATGCACAGACAAATGCGACCTCACGCAATGAGGGACACACACTGAAGCCCCCCGGGGAAATTTAGCTCGGGGCTAGCGGTTGCCACTACCATCCTTTTTAGAAAACGAATCAAATATCAGTGCACGGCCAAAAACACCTGTGCCATGATGATGAATCGCGTTTTTGAAAAGGACTAACGCACGGCGTTCACAAAGTGTCGGCCAGATGTTCGTCTCTGCACGTGTGACTGGTCCCGCTCTGCTTTTGCACTCACTGGTCTTCGTTGCGAAACACCATCCAGGTGCCGCTGACGGCCACGCAGAAGGCCGACAGCAGCAGCATGCGGACCTGTGGCCGCGTGTGGAAGTACGGCAAGTTGTTCTCCGGGACCCTGTGGTCGTGGGGGGGGACGGGGGGGGGGTGGAGAGCACAGATCAATAAACACGAGCTGGTGAAGTGAGCAACAGGAGCAGACCTTCTCAAACCGCGTTTGAGTCTCACCTGCACTTGCAGAACGGGAGTCTCCTGACGAAGGGCCACAGGCAGCTGTGGAGGCCGACGGAGGAGGCCAGACAGAAGATGGCTATGACCCAGATGGCTGCAAGGTAAGGAAACTATTATTATTATTATCATCATCATCATGGCATCCGCTCACGTTCCACTGAGGAAATACTTATTTTGCGGTTTTGCTCCGTGACAAAATGCTCCTTAAATATCAAACTAGTTGTTCCTGCTTCCACGACTCTACGTTGTGTACGTACAAGTATATATATTTTAGGATCAGGTGAATTGCCATCGATCCAGTGTCTTAACTTCTCGTGGGCATTGGAGGTTCAGGTAAGACTCTTCCACACATATAACGGTTTCCAGCCTTGGGAACCCTCATCAAGTCAGAAATTCCATTAAAAAAACAAATGGCAGTTTAGAGAGTCTTTGTCACAGAGGGAAAACATGGTTGACCACATCCTCCCCAGCCTGCACGCCATAATAACCCACTGCTGAGCCGGACCACAGTGAGCGAGGGAGAGCGATCAATGAAGAAAGAGGAATGAAGAGGAACTATTGGGCAGACGGGCCTGAAAGCTCTACAGATGTTTTGGTTGAATTGGAGCCGATGAAAGAATTTCCAAATGTGAACGGGTGTTTACTGTGTGTGTGTGTGACATCGTACCAAGGTAGTCGTAGAAGAAGTAGAGGAGCACCAGCATGCTGCAGCACATGACCACGAACACACAGATCATGATGGGAGTGACGTCCACCGTCTCCTCGTCCTGCTTCTCCGCGCCGTCGTCCCGCTTGTGCTTCATGTAGCGTCTGCAGGGAGAGGAACCGAATTCAGAGAAGCCCGCTGACCGGAGGCGGCTTGTTTGGGGGCGTGCGAGAGAGAGAGAGAGAGAGAGAGAGCAACGCTGTCAGGAAGGAATGACTCGGATCGGCTCGAACCGATGAGTCACTGCCAACGGCCTCGAACCAACAACGCCGCCCTTCAGGCAACACGCGGCTCTCAGAGAAACGCTCTTTTAGCTCTTTAGCCTCTTCTCTGAAGAGGACTCCCCTGATAAATAATCTATGGACGAACTTCCATTTGGGCCCTAAAAGCACTTTAACTACTTGCATCATCCAGTACATCACTGCCTGTTATGACCTGCACCTTATTCAGAGTTATTTCTGTATATAGCGTCGACCTTAAAACCAAACCAACCGACCAACCGAAGGTCCCATCGTCCCGTCCACCTACTTCTTGGTGTCTCTGCTGCCGGCCCAGTAACCTCCGACGGCCACTGTTCCCACGGCCATCAAAAAGATGATCACCATGTTGTAGTCCAACACGGGCTCGTTGGGCGCGTACATGGCGACGAGCCTTCCTTTGCCGAAGGTCTGCAGGAGTCGGAAACAACATTAAGCGAAGGATTAAGACTTCCTGGAATCTGTATTTAACACACTTATCGCAAGCAAATGATCGCAAATGTGCATTATTTAACATTTGGCGGAAGGTTTTTTGCTTATCTAACACCCCGTAACTCTGATCTGCTTTTGCTGAATGTACAAAAGGGTTTAGCGTGTGTTAACTTCTTTGAGAAAAGCGCACCAGAAGAACCGCGGAGGTCCAATCAGCGGTTCCCACGTGTCGGTGGATGGCCTCTCACCTTGCCTATGTCCAGCATATCCGAGTAGCTGAGCAGTGCTACTGGAATATCAATCTCCTCATACTGGGTCTTGTTTCCCGCTGGTGGTGTCTGAGAATTTAAAAAAAAAAAGGAAAAAAAAGTTATGTTTACCAGAATGAATTTAATATTGACGCACAATAGTTACAGGCGGCCTTGAGGCAGCTGGAGGTGGAGTTACCAGTCGGTCCTTGCTGACGATGAGCAGGGCCTTTGCGCCGTTAATCTGGGCCAGTCTGACCTTTTCGTAAAAGGTGCAGTTGCCCCTCATCACCATGGGGATGAGATTAGGGAAGCCTCCCTCCGGGACGTCAGAGGGCGAGCACAGCACCGACGTTGTGAGGTCATAGATCTGAAGACGCGACTTGGAGACAAAAGAGGTTTGCGAGGTTAACCGGCGATGGGCGGCAGGATGTTACGGTTCAGCACTTCATATTATTTTGTAACGAACACAGCGTTTAATGAATCGGCTTGATGTGAAAGCTGGATCCCAACTGTTGCCACTGAGACACTGGCTTCATTAACGAACACAAAATATATACCTTTTTTGTATGAAATCCCTGATGCATGTGTCTACTCCAGAGTGTATTACATTAAATGACGGTGTTTCGATATCATTCATACAGAATAATATTTGCAGGTGCACAGAGAGCAGATTACAGGCCTCTTTTAAGTATCGGTACTCTCATCGCTTGCATGCTGCTGCTGCTCAGTCGGGACTCACTGCCTTGTTGAGGTCCTGGGGTAGACGCGCCCACTGCGAGTTGAAGAATATGCAGTAATCCTTCCCTCTGCTCTTGCCCTCGTCGCTGAAGTGGGCCATGCCGTACTCTCCCACCACCTGTCAACATGACAACAGTCCCCATGACAACAGTCCCCGTGTCCCAAGAAAAGGTCGTGACCCGGATTTTTTTTTCCAGGCCGGAGCGATAACGACGTCGGGCGACGAGGTCAAAGTCAGAAGTTGACAACAAACACAACGTTGTTTCTTGCTGCTACGCAAACACGAGAGTGACCTTTTGTAAATAAAAGCGCGTGCAGAAGCTTATAATCCACTGCATGACGAGTAAGTAATGACAAATGTTATCTGCCTGCTCGTCAGATGAATCGCCTTTCATTTGCTTCCTATTCACGTGTCCTTTGAGGGGGGTGGTGCCTTTGTTAAGAATCTTTTGGAAAGGATAATAACAATGCAGTAAAATGGGACAAACGAAGTGAACCGGGGAAATGATGCCACAGACACAAGGGGAGAACAGGGACGATCATCTGTGTCCAGTAAACTGGGCGGGAAAGGAAATGGAACCTTACGCAGTTTTACAAATACACACAAGATTCGGATGAGGAAATTGTTGCTGTGTTGTTCCTATAGCGATCAAAACAAGTAAGAACCAAAAGACAAAATGCATGCTTTAAAAAAAACAACTTTATTTGTAATAACAAAGAGCGCATGGGTTTGGGTTTTACAGACCACAGGAGAGTTGCTCAACAATGTAAGTCAGCGGTCAGCCGTTTAATGCTTCTAGAGGGAGTGACATTGCAATTAAACCCAGAAACGTTCTACCTTCAAATTTGAACATCTAAGGACCACAGATGAATCACCGGCGTGATGTGTCGCATTTTTCTATCACACACATCGCATTCTGTCCGCCATGAACCTCGCGGTGGATGCGGCGAATTTGCCGTAATCCCGCTTCGTTAATGTCACATCGAGTCGTTCCAGGCCCGGCGGTGATCTCTGCAAGCTAACGGGCATAGCATCCAAGCTAACCATCCCGAGGGAAAAAAAAGAAAAGCTGCTATTGTCCGCCACGCGGTGCGACGCGAAGTCAAACGCACAGATAAACCGTTTATGAAGAAATACAGTCGTTCTCTCACCTTCTGGATGAGGAAAGCGGCCCAAAACAGTGTTTCGGGGACCCTCATGATGCTCAGCGTGTTGTTGTTTTCCCCATTGAACGACCGATCCCTAGGAAACACTCACGCCAGCGCTCGCCAGCTGTTCTAGCGAGATACGCCCACGTGACAGTACGGAGGTTTTAATTGGCTGTTACACGGAAGAGTGGGCGGACCACATCACTCATTGGCTAAAGTCAACGTCAGTTAAAAAGACAGAAGTAACATGATATGTCTCTGTTTTTCAAACCCCCACGACTTGACGGTTTTAATTCGAGGTATCAGACGTGTTTAGCTTTTACAGATGGAGGATACAGTAGAACAAAAAATAATGTACAGACATGATATTTTTGTTTAGGTTTGTTAGAAGATGTACTTGTTGAATAATGTGTTAAACAGGCCAACATACTCCATCATATTTTATTGTCAGTTTTCACAACAGAAAAGACTACAAGTTGGGCAACGGGCACATGTTTTATTGCAACTCTGGAATTATGTCGCACATTACAGAAGTCCTAATTATTCTAAAAATCTGTAGTGACCACATCCTGACTCTTGATGTCAGACTTGCCGTGTCCGCATGGCTGCAGCAGCTCCTCATCCCCAATCCGGTGTTTTAACTGTAGTTCCTTAGTTATTCTCCAAAATAACTGCCAATGTGCTGCTTTTTCGGACAGAAACTTGCTATACGTCCTCTACCAAGCTACTGACCTATTAGTCAGCGTTTAACTCAGACCTGGTGAACTGAGTTAGTGAGAGTGACCTAAAGAGGGCCCTGGTCCAATCCCCCGTTACTCAAGCGGCTGCTTGGAGGTGTAGAGAGAGAGATGGTCATCAGTGCCTGTCGCCGTTTTTGGCCCATGGGTCTCCGGAAACAGCAGACGGCTAACAAATGTCCACCGGTACTGGTTTGATCCAGAAGGATCAACGTGGAGTCCGTCCCGGCTGTGGAATAGTGGACCAGCTCTTTACCCTCGCAGGTCTGTTGACTTTGCCCATTCTGTCTACAAATGTTTTGTGGACTTGATGGACTCTTACAGCTGAAGTACCCTGCAGGGTCTTTTGGGGAGTACGTTGTATTGGGCCCCTTCACCCGCTCCTTTTTATAACCAAAGTGAGAGCTCTGTGTGTGTGTGTGTGTACTGGCCTCCGCCCCCTGTCACTAATGGTGTTTGTGAATTTTCACGAAGAGGATTTCAACAGCCGGGGGAGGAGAGTGTCCAAGACCTCCGAATTTCCTCTTCGCTCTTTACAGATGATGTGTTTTTTTGGCTCCTTTAAACCATGACCTCAGGCTCACAGTGGGGCCGTTTGCAGCTGACCGAGAGCCAGTTCCTTCTGAGGCCATGGTCCTCTGCCAGTAAACGATAGAATATGACCTCCGGGTGTCACTACTCCAAGCGAGAAACTTCCAAGGTTCTTGGACACGAGTGATGGTGGAACGGAGCGTTTTGATGTCTTTGTTAATTTTACGGCGTTTTTGGTGAAGAGCGGCAAAGGCCAGCTCGGCCAAGCTCTCTAATTACCAGTCCATCAACATTTCCACCTTCATCTATGGTTACGAGCTTTGTGTCGTGAGCGAAACAATGGGACCATGGATGAAGGCAGGGCAAATTAGTTTACTTTGTAGGGTTAGTGGTGCGGTGAGGAGCTGCAGGGAGGCTCGGAGTACAACGGCTGCTCCTTGAGGCTCCAGCTGAGGTGGTTTGGCATCTAATCAGGAGGCCTGGTCAAGTTCAACTGGTCAGAGGCCCTTGGAGTAGATACGCCTTTATCAATTCTAACATTACTTTTACTCCTTTGCTAATACTTATGTACAATTTAGAATGCAGTTATTAGTATCATCAATATAGCTTTACTTTTTGTCATTTGTAAGCTGGGAAAATCGGAATACTTCCACTGCTGATTAACACACACACAAATTATGTTGGTTGTATTGTAACACATTTTGTTTTACTTTCTCTTACTTACCCAGTTATTTTTTAAAGTTTGTCACTCGGTTTGTACTCATTGGTATATGTCATACTAACAATAAACACATGTGTAACTATGGTAACCAGAGTTATTCGCTTTATCAATCACTCCCTCGTGTATCTTTGCTGCTGCGTGCTCAATCTTGTTATTCATCGACGTCCTGCAGCAGCTTGATTCACTCGGCATGATGTCATCCCTTATGTTCTTCCGTCCTCCTTGTGTTTACCTGCTTCAAGTCAAGCATCAACACCGGAAACAAGTGATTTCTGCCTTCAAAATAAAATACTTGTATTTCTTCACCACGTTGCAGTTCAGAAGATTTTCTAGGTTATTGCTTTGTTTGTTTTTTTAACCAGAAGACAACAGTGACTCTTGCATTCTGTTTCAAACACTAGAGACATGACGTTAACTCACTGCCTCTTAGTGGTCAGAATGATGAGCTCACTGCTATAAGTAATAACAGGGACCCGGTTATATATCATGTATCATGGCAAATGGCAAATAAAGAACTTGCTAAAACATAAATGACCAGAGCGGAGTAGCTAACACAACCAAACTAACTTTAAATGCGTTTGCGTCGTGCCGTTCATGCAGTTTTTTTTTTTAAAACCAAGTTACCGGAAGTTCTTTGTTTCACTGCAGCTGGCTTGACACTCCTCAATCGGGGAACATACACTCACCTACTTTTGAAGAGGAATGCAGCAACCGTAGCGACTCGTAGACAAACCACACTGTACGTATACTTTAAAGTAATACTTTCACATTGTATTTGGGGACGTTAGTACTTTTCAGCTAATATTTAAGTGTTGTGTGTATGTTCTTCCTGACCCTGGCCGGTGTTTGTACAGTAATTTACGTCAACGTTAGCTAGCTTAGTTAACGAGCAGCTAAGCTAGCTGTCTTCCGTCACTGGAATTCTCTTAAATTGTTTGTATTCCTTTATTAATATATGTGTTATCGGCACCAGTTTTCGAGTATTTGTGGCTATAAACTCAACAGGCTTGTGATTCCAGCTGTAGCGTATCTATAAAAGGCATATTTTAAAAGCTTAAATACTGTTATTTATACCGGTAATTTCTTTTGAAGACCAGCCCACATTAAACAAGATCTAAAATCACAGGGGGAAAGTTTTTAAAACTCTGTAGTGTTTTTGTTTCCCAGTCCCTTTAATTGAGTCAGGGACGTCTGGCAGGAGATGACGTCAGTAGGACTGGTATGCAGAAGGCTGACATCAGCCAGAAAGTCTCTGAAAACTAAATCTGAGCGAACTGGGGCCAAATAAGGAGTAAAGAAGCCCAGATAATTTAGTTATGTTGGTATTAGTAGTAATTCTCTCTTGTAACTTACCTCTAAACATGCCATTGTTTTGGTCGATGTGCTGTGACGTTGGTGTGGACCTCACAGCACATTGATCCAACATGCCCCCCCCCCCCCCCCCCCCCCCAGTATTCACTCAGTGTGTTTATCTTTTATTTCTGTCATCCACTGCAGTGAATCCCAAAGCATCGTCATCCCAGTCATCCCACCATGGATGGCTTCAGACAAGAGGATGTTGAGTTGTTTTATGAAATGGAAGAGGAGTTGGGCAGGTATGTTGTGCACATTTCTTATCTTTGTTTCTCTGGGAAAAGTTATTGTACCTGAAAACTTCCATCTGGGACCACTACTGTGGTCGGCGTTACACACTGTTCACACACGCCGTCTTTGTTGTCCAAATCACCGCAGGTTAGTTCCAAATACAAGTGTGAGGGTACAAAAATACTGTTTTGATTCTTTCCCAATTGCCGTCTTATGAAGGATATCAGAGATGTAACGCTAAGTAGGGTTGTGTGAATATAAATAACTACCTAGTTAAGGTTAAACATAAGAAAAAAAGGTTTAGTTTGAAGTATGTGCCTAACATGATTGTTCGTTTTTAATGCAACAAACGGTCTAAACAGCAGTTTTTTTTCACCAGTAAAATAAAAGTAAATGGGAATGTGAAATGTAATTAAATTACACAAATGGTAGTTGAGAGGCATTATTATGCCTGATATGATTTGGAAAACACGTCTAGTAATGCAAATTTATTTAAGTATGTGTCAGCAACATATTAAATAGTATAAATACTCATAATAATTTCTGTGCTTTGTAGTTGAGTTCAATAGTTTGGACTCAACTTTCCGCCTCAGCTCCTTTTTTCTGCAGTGATGCAGCAAAACTATGACGTCGCTGGCTCTCAATGTGCCTTTCCACCTCCACTGTGTCTCTATAGGGAGAGTGTGTGTGTGTGTGTTTTGAAGTATGCAAACATTAAATTCCGCTGTGTCATGATTTATGAATTGCTTTTGCTGCACTGTTTAGATATATATTCTCTCACCGGCTGCCAAGAACTCAAGCTTCATAACCACATGAAGCTGGCACAACAAAAACAAAATACTAAATAATACGTCATTTTCTGCTCTTTTTACCATCCCGGTCCGCTCTCCTCTCCGCAGTGGACAATTTGCCATCGTCCGCAAGTGTAAAGAAAAGAGCACGAGTATCGAGTACGCAGCAAAGTTCATCAAAAAGCGGCGACTGTCATCCAGCCGGCGGGGGGTGAGCCGCGAGGAGATCGAGCGCGAAGTCAACATCCTGCGGGAGATCCAACACAGCAACATCATCACCCTGCACGACATCTTTGAGAACAAGGCCGACGTGATCCTGATCCTGGAGCTGGTGTCCGGAGGAGAACTGTTTGACTTCCTGGCTGAGAAGGAATCTCTGACGGAGGAGGAGGCCACCCAGTTCCTCAAGCAGATCCTGGATGGCGTCCAGTACCTCCACTCCAAACGCATCGCTCACTTTGACCTCAAGGTCAGTGGTTTGTGTGTCGAGGACGGTCTGTGAGGCCGCCGGCCGCCAGTCGTAGTTGGCGCGTTAGTGAGGATTTTGGTTCAGACGTAAGAAGAAGTTTATGTAACCTTAAATATGTGGCGCTTGAGTGATTTGAGGCCGGTCTGCTGCATTGTGATCATGAGAAGCTGTCTTTTGTATCATCGTAATTAATTGTTTTGGGGGCTTTAAGCAACACAGAATGTTTAATAGTTAATGTTTAAATAATTTCTTAGTATTGTGTCAAATAGTGAAAGTTTTCAAACCAAGAAAAAAAAGTTTTAAATTTCACCTTTCATACATGACAGTTCAGGCTTCTTAGTGAGAGGTGTAGACTTGTCTCATCTTATCATTATTCTATTGTCTCATCTTTCAGCCTGAGAACATCATGCTGCTGGACAAGAACGTCCCGAACCCCAGGATCAAGCTCATCGATTTTGGAATCGCGCACCAGATAAAAGCGGGAAACGAGTTCAAGAACATATTCGGAACGCCGGAGTTTGTCGGTGAGATCACGTCTCCCCCTTCCCGAATCGCCTTTTCACAAATGAAGTCAACACGTTGCACTTTATTGCGATCCGTTGTTGCGCTTGTGTGTCGCCCCCCCGGCAAGCGAGTTAAACGCTGTAAGTGTGTTTCAAATCTCCACATCTGCTTTGGATTCAACTGTTCATTCCTCTGTACTTAACAGCTCCAGAAATAGTCAACTACGAGCCGCTCGGACTGGAGGCGGACATGTGGTAAGATGTCAAACGTCTTCTCCGCCCTCTGCAGCCGTACGCTGACCCGCGTCACAGCTCTCACTCATGTTTGGTTCTTCTCTCCTCCGCAGGAGCATCGGAGTCATCACGTACATCCTGTGAGTAGCGTTTCAAGCCACGTCTCGTCGTGGACATTTGCGGAGACACAAATCACTTTGCTCCCCATCCGCGTTGTTTCCCTCTAAAGCGAAATCCTTCTCGTCCCGCGTCCCTGCAGACTGAGCGGCGCTTCGCCGTTCCTGGGCGAGACCAAGCAGGAGACGCTGACCAACATCTCGGCCGTCAACTACGACTTTGATGAAGAGTATTTCAGTAACACCAGTGAGCTGGCAAAGGACTTCATACGCCGTCTGCTGGTCAAGGATCCGAAGTAGGAACCTTTGGGGGATATTTTAGGCCCACAGCAACGAGGAGAAATATCTGTTTGGTAGATGTACCGTTTTCTTATTTCTGGATTATTTTCATTTTGCAGGAAGAGAATGACAATTGATGACAGTCTTGAGCACCCTTGGATCAAGGTGGGTTTTTATATAAGGTTATGTATTCGTTGGTTGATTTTAAAATGTAATAAACAGTTTTATTTATCAGGTTCAAACTTGTTCACATTTGAATTCTTATTAACAAATGAGGGCTGATTTATCAGCAGATATTTGCTTATGCACAAAAACTCCATTATCATTATGCCAATGATGTGTTTGAGGTTATTTTAGTCTTTGTGTCCACCAAAGAGCATTAAGTTAGCAAAATTCTCACTCTAAAGTCACAATTCCAACACAAAATAAATGTCCTTATGAGACTCAGTTGATGCTGCATCACATTGGATCTTTGAGGTGGGTGCGCGTATTGATATTTAAAAGTTTAAGGAATATCAGTCTGGTGGTTATTGGTTGTTATCAAATCACCTCCCTTTATTTCAGACCGTAACCTTTTCCCCTCCGCAGGTCATTAAGAGGCGAAATGTCCGCCAGGAGGAGAGAGACCACAAGACCGAGCGCCGGCGCCTGAAAACCACTCGTCTGAAGGAGTACACCATCAAGTCCCACTCCAGCATGCCCCCCAACAACACCTACGTCAACTTTGAGCGCTTCTCCCAGGTCCTGGAGGAGATCGCCGCGGCAGAGGAGGGCCTGAGGGACCTGGAGCGCAACCAGCGCTCGTGCCGAGAGGACGTGGCGGCGCTGCTGTCCATATACGAGGAGAAGGAGGGTTGGTACAAGGAGGAGAACCAGAGCATCTCCAGCGACCTGAGTCACATCCGCCAAGAGCTGCAGCGCACTCAAGCCCAGCGCAAGAAGAGCCAGGAGGAGGCCCGGCTCACCATGCAGGCCGCCAGCATCCTCAAGCGCAAGTACGGCCGCCTGGAGAACCGCTACGAGGTCCTGGCCGAGCAAGTGGCCTCCGAAGTCCGCTGGGTGGAGGAGCTGGTCAAGTCCATGTCGGCGGAGAGGAGCGGCCTCGGCAGCATGGCCTGAGCGACGCCGACTATGACACTCTGGCTCTGGAGTCCCGCCGCCTGCATGCATCCCACCCAGTGCGGTTTCAGTGGGTCAGTCGTCATCATAAGCTATGCTGCCCGTCAGGGGCGAATGACCCGCCCCTTTTACGCCGCGCTTCAGAGAACCAGCAAGAGGCTGAGAGGCAATATGTTGAACCCATTCCGCCATTCCTTTGTTTTTAGAAGTTTATTTATCCTTTTTTACGTATAGCGTTATGGGACAAACGATTTAAAGTTTGTAACTATATGAACTTTTTGCTTTTGTATTTTTGTTTAGCCTGGTTATATTTTTTTCTTTATCTGAACGTCCTTGTGCTGTTAAAGCCAGAGATGTCGGCTTATTTGCTCTCCCTAGTTGCTGAGTAAAACATTGAATATTCAGCATAGTTTCAATAATTTCAGGTTGGTTTATTCGTCAGTTTAAATTTCTGATTTGATTGCAGCTTGAATTAATAAGGACATAATAAAACAAAATTTAGGTTAATGTTTTGTTTTACAAATTATGATTTTTTAAATTATTCTTTGAGAAACTTTTCTGGAAAGAAGCACATAGTTCTTTTATTATTATCTGAAATACTGAAACTGACGGAACTTCTGTTATCTCAGTTTATTATTAGTCTTCCAGAGGAATTTGACTTCTCTCCATTTAAACCCCAGTAAATATTTATTCACCGTACAGTTATTATTGGGAACTTTAATCTTCACGTACCTTTTTTATTTTTATGTTAATTTCTAGACACATTACCTGTCCAACTCATCTCTCTCTGTAACCACCATCAAGACACAAAGTTAATTCCCGGACGCCGCAATTATCTTACAATAAATTAATTTATACGGACCTATAAAAATATAGAGCTACCAGAATTGAAATGTATAAACTAATGATCGCAGTGCCTCTGCCAGCTGTCATCCATCATGGACATTTCTATCACATTGATATTGCTCCATGTCTTAGACGCAGCAACCTTTGCACAGTAGCCTTATCAACCAAACCGTGTGCATGGAACCTTTCTCTGTGAAACCTCCCCGTTGTTTGTGTTCCTGTTTTCCTTCCGACCATCTCTGTGAACTCCACACATTCCACTGGCAAGTCCCACATCCGTGCAACACATTCCCCGCGTGCACAGCAGCAAGTGTACGATACGGTCGGTATTGTGCTTCAGTAGAGAAGTTGCACTGAGAAGATTCTGGAAGGAATTCTAAATCTCTTTTTAATCGGTCTTTAATGTGTAAGCTGAAATGCCTTGACTTGTTTTAAATAAACTAAGTTATCGCTGTCACCCGAGTCGTATTTGTGTGTCGTCCTGTGAGTGGACTGTACGCTTTATTATTCATAAATAGGCTTCTGTTTGTCCTTTTGACCTTGGTCCAATGGTGGAAAACAATCTGGTACATTTACTCAAGTACTGTACTTAAGTACAATTATAAGTTACTGCTACATATGAGTAAATGTGTGTTTTTCTCAACACTCAAGTGGACTTTTTGAATTATGTGTATTGCTTTTAATACTTTTAAATAACATTTTAAAAGCTGGAGATTTATTTATAGTGTGGCTTGGTCATCTCATTTTAATGTATTTTTTATTTGGCGCTTTTTGGATTCACATTTATCTTAAAAAGGGACAAATGACGTTGTTGGTTAGATGTAGGAAAAACAGCGTGAATGTCTTTGGGGCGCGATGAGGTCTCAACCAGACTGTGCCACGTTGATCTGGTCTCATTGTACCTTTTTCTTTACAGCAGCCGGGAAATACATAAATATTTGGTTGTTCGTAACTGTTCAGAAGAGGCCCTCTAGTGTCAGTACACCAAAATACAGGAGGATTTAAGAAGCCCCTTTTTTTATTGTTTTTAATTTTGTACTAAACAAAAAGTGAGCATTTAGGCGGTTGTATGACATTTACTAATTTTAATGGACGATGTATCAGTTTGCATATTTTAATCATTAAGAAGATGGTCTTGAATATATTTGTTAATAAGATGTGATTCTCCGTTGCAATTCCTTAAATCACGTATATTCTGTGTTCAGCAGATCATATATATATTATATTACATTGCAATACGTTCGGTTGTGCTTACTGAATCAGTTACAAGTCAAAAGCAATAGCAAACTCAACTATTTATAGTGTTTTCAAACTCCATGTTGTAAATATGCAGTTCACAAAGTCACAATTATTCCATGGAGTTTTGGTGCCTTTTCTAAAGCATGTTTTCCAAAACCAAAAAACAGTGCACGATACTTTAACAGTTTTATTTGTACATTGATTATGACAGTTATAAATTAATAATAAATAACCTTTCCATCACTTTAGTTCCACAAGTTAATAGTTTGCTGATGACAAGTGAAATCAGCGGTTAAATAGTAACTCTGTTTTGTAAACTTTGAGTTGGTACAGCATCCTTTAGCTCTCTGTGTAACAAGGTATAGTTGTTTTCGTTGTTTTACAAATGATACAAAGAACCTTTGACTTACCATTTTGTAACAAATGGATAACCGGAGCCAAACTGCTACAATCACCGGGATTGAAAGTCAAGCGGAGTTTAAAAAAGAAACGCTCAGGTTGTTCATTAAGATCAGCCGTTACAGTCTGTGTGCATTCAGGAATTCCTCTCGACACGACCCACAATCCAACCTGTCGTCGTGTGAGTCGAACAAATGTCAAATGTGTAGTGCTTCATTTTTTCTTTCATCCTCCTGTTTTTCCTGGTTGTCGCGCGTCCGATCTTGCCGGGGACTTTGAGGCGATCACGCATCTTTCAGAGAGTTAATGTGGGCGCACAGTTTGAGAGCAGGTCCCAGCCGAAGGTTCATGGTGCTGACCAGGTGGTCTTCAGTCAGGAGCAGCAGAGCCTGTCCGTCTATCTCCTGGGAGCGAAACGCCTCGGCCACGTCCTCCCCACCTGGAGGGAGAAGAGGGCAGAGAAACTGAGTGGACCGGAGAGTGACCCCTTCATTCGCATGCATTTTGCAAGCTGATATTTTTACTGACGTTTTTTTATACGCTTTTATATATATATATATATATACACATATATATAAAAGCGTGTGACTGCGTCTAAACATTCAAAGAAGAAGTAATACTTCATAAAATGTTGAGATGCAGGAGGTCAAAGACAGAAAATGGAGCAGTTTTTGTTTACACACAAACTTGGAGTATGTTGGTTGTCATGTTGAATGTCAACGTAAAGGTTTTCTTTCGAAGTAGTAAATAATAAGTAAAGAATCTTGTTAAAGCATAAGAAAGGACGAGGAACTCTGTAAAGGCTTCTTAAAGGCATATAGGCATCAAAAAGTTCCACAGTGGGCTCTGATTTATTGATAATTGTGTAAACAAGAACATACACGTTAACCCTTTAACATAACACATTTTGACACAGCTGGAAGAATTTGGTGTATTTATGCTACAGACGTGCTTTTACCAAAATATATCACACTCAATGGAACTGGAAAATTTAGCTTCTTTTAAATATTATTTTATTCTTTTTTTCAAGCCTTATTAAAAGGTATTGAATATTTTCTGTAGACTATTACATATTATATAATTAGATCATGCTAACAGTATGATTTTTCAGCTGCAGTCTGTTACGGAGGAGCTGTCTTTTGCAATAAGTATATTTACTTTAATAATTATTGGTCATTATGGAATTATTTTTCCTTCTTATTTAAATGATTGTTTGGTTTGTAAACATTTTGAAAATAGTGCAGAAGGCATTGATGATTATCCAGAGTCCAAATCGATTAATTCACTAACTGTTCATATTTTATGCTTTGGATGTAAGAATTTTAATCCGTCTACCTGATTGAAAGAAAAAAGGCTTAAGCAAATTAAGTATCTCAAATTTGTACTTGAGTACAGCTTGAGTACATGCACTCAGTTCTACTCCACCACCGATAAACAGTACGCGACTACATTTGCCGTTTCCGTGCGGAGCCCTCGGCGGTACCTGGCAGGGAGTTGATAAAAGAAAACACTTGTTCCACGTTCCACTGAGACGGACAGCCGACGTCGTCTTCTCCGTCGGAAACACTGATGGTCTCGGACATCCTCTGCTCCTGCTCTCTCTCCTGCTCCCTCTCTCGCACGCTCTCCACATGTTTCCGGAGCCTGGTTGTCATGGGAACGGGAGGCTCGTCTTCCTCGTCTTCGTCCTGGTCCTCCTTCTCCTCCCTCTGGAAGCTGTGGCGGGTCTCCTCCGAGGCAAACGACCCGCGGGCCTGAGGTGCACGAAGACGAGTGAGACATACCAGTATAGAGAGAGCAGTTATAAAACATTTCTCCCACACAGTCGTGTTCCTTCACCCTCCCAATTGGTTTGCTTCGATCTCATCAGGCCACTTCAAATCCCCACTATTTCTAAATTGTGTGCAGAGACCAGGAACAGCTCTTTAACAGCTCGGCTCCAGTCACCTGCTGCCCGGCGAGCTGCTCGTCTCCCTGCAGCACTCTGCCACATGCAGCCTGGTCAGTCGATTGCACGCACCTGTCTCAGGAAATGTTCCCTGGAGGCTCCGTTGACCCTGCTGCTGGGAGGTCGTCCTCTCCGGCCCGCCGGCCTGTGACCGCAGCGGCCCGCTCTCAGCACAGTGATGCGCTTGCTGCAGCTCACGCTGAACCTGAACCCGAATATCACGTTAGATCCCCACTGTCCCACCGCGATAATGGCGGCCCTTTGAGAGCGCGTTGGCCCACGTGTGCTGTTCGCAGGCAGTTAGACGGACTTTTTGTGTCATTGCGCTCTGAGCTGAACTGCATCTGGACTCTTTGGTGTCTGAATGAAGACTCAAAAGGAAACATTAATTACACACTCAAGAGAGGTTTTCTTAAAGCCCAAATGCAACTCAATGGGTTCCAGATGTCAAACTGAGATGGAGGGCATTCATATTTGCACAACAATGGATGCTCATTTAATTACAGCTTTCCAATGAATGCTTTTGTAGAAGATCTTCTGCTCGTTCTGATCGGTTTTAAAGTTTTAAAGAGTTTTTAGTCATTATTTGAACACAAGGCATATGATAAACTTCAAACTAAGCAACAGCTTCCATTAAAACAAGGCTGGAATACCGAATGCACATTATTGATGAATTAAATACCAGTCGCTGTTTTGAAAAGTGAAGGAAATGCACTTCTGTGTCTTTCCTCCCTGAACAAACATGTCAGTCCATCACTCAATACTTTCCAGCTTCCTTGCCTACATTATATGACATTAAACGTCATTTAGCTGAGACTTTTATCCAAAGCAACTTTCAATAAGTGCATTTCAACCATAGACATGTGATCATATCTCTGAACGTTTTATAAAGTGTACAACCAATAATTGTTTTAGCAAACTAACAAACGGGAAGAAGTATAAGAGCGTTGTAAGAGCGTTTGTCGGGGACTTTCCTCAAGCTTGTTAATCGAGATGCTGTTGGTGCATCTGGAGTAACGAGTGATTTGTTTACCTTCGGACACACGTCATGGAGCAGAAGCGTTTGGAGCGCAGGAACGTGTGAGCGTAACCTCGACTCCCACAGAACTCACACTGCAGCACACCTGCCGCACTCTCCCCCAGCTCTGCATCTACACAGGGGCCAGCTGTCAGTCACACGTGTACACACACACACGCACAGACGCACATCACCTCACCATCTGCTGCAGGTCCATCGTCTTCCATCTCGGAGTCGGTTGTGTCCGACAGGTCGGCGTCCAGCGGACTGTCCTCTGCTGCCGCGTCCCCGTTGGTTTGAGTCTCCTGGGATTCAGGAAGTGAAGCCTGCTGGTCTGCTAGCAGCGAGGGGGAGACCACCTGCGTTTGGGAAAGGGGTAAATCTCCCATACTGACATGGAAAGATACAAATGGAGTGTATTTTTACTTACTATATTTGACTAAAAGTATGACACCTGGTCCTCTCTTCTTTCCCCTTGGCTCATATCAGTTTTTTTCCTTTTAAATGTGTTTAGTTAAATCCTTTCTATTTATCTACTTTTACATTTGAGTGTTTAAATATTTTGTGCATAATTGTATTAATTCTATTTCAAACCTGTAATTGCGCTTTGTTTAGTTTTAACGTCGCACTATTCTGACGCCAAGATTAGAAATGTTTTTTATTAGCCAGAAATCTTTTATTCTACGTTCTCATTCGCGACAGAAATATTCAAAGCAAATTACCGACGGATAATAGGAAATGTTCACCGTCGGTGAAACAAAAGACACCGTGTCTATTCCAAGGGGACCAGCACTACCGTTCCCCATTGGCTAAAACATCAAACTCTGACTGACGTTGGTTGGTGATGCTGCAGCTCCAGCGCTCATACCGGGAAGGGCTCCAGGCCCTCTCGGATGACGAAGCCCTCTATGAGGTGTGTGAGGACGTGGGTTGTTAGGAGCCCGTCCGGGCTGCCTGGGACGCTGGCCGGGGAGGAGGGGGGCCGGCTGGGGACTCTTACTGCTGCTGGCAGGACGGGTGGAGGTAGAGGAGAAGATGGAGGAGGAGGCTTGCAGCTGGTGGTGGTGGTGAGCAGGGAGGGTTGCTCCACCTCTGGTGACCTGCTCACGGGGCGACTGGATGTGAGGGAGGACGTGACTGCTTAAAAGGCCAAAAAGAGACGAGAACGGAGGATGACTATTTGTGCCAGGCTTATCCCAGTAATCCGGGTTTATATTCAGGTTTAAATTACCACGGAGACTCGGGTGGTCGAGGACAGGTTAGTTTTCAGTGGCAAACGTCTCTTGTACATAACAAGTAACATTTGACACGTCTAAAGTGTGTGAATGTTTCTACATCTAGACGGACACTTTAAGCCTGACTGTGCGAAACAGATCCAAGTTCAGATTGCTAAATTCACTCAAGACTTTCGCTTTACGTAAGCTTTGCCTTTCTGAGCCCACACTTCTCTGGCTAGTGAGGAGAATTTCTAGGGTTAAACGTGAATATTATTCTGTTATTTTATTTATCATCGTACGTTACCTGAACCATTCTCCTTAGGAGGTCCAGTAAGAGGTGTCGGCTTCCTGTCTGGCTGTGGACTGGGAGAAGATGCATCTTTGCTCTCCTCTGGGCTCAATCCATTCACTTTACACGTTGCCTCTGACTGGAATTCAAACCACAACAATCCTATGAATAAAATAACAGATACCGTGTACCGAAAAAGTTTACAAAACGTAACCCCGGCTCACCGACGGAGTTTCACTCTGTCTGACTCGATGCACTTTCAGGTTGACAGCAACCGTCTGAGGGGGCGGGAGGTTCTGGTAGGGCATCTGGACCAGGGCCTCCGCGACGGGCAGCTCCCGCTCCGTGAGCAGCATCCGCCCCGACTGCACGGCCAGAGCCTGGACCGAGTGCAGAGACAGCCGCTGGAGGGAGGCCGGGGGGTTTCGTGGCAGCCTGGGGAGAACCAGGGGCGGGGGCGGAGGCGGAGGCTGGTTCTGAACTTGTGGGAAGGCCGCACGCCGCTGCGGAGCGGCCACCAGAGGAGGAGGCTGGGGCTGGACGGTGGCGGCTGGGATTGAGGTCTGAGCCAAGGTTGCGGACACGCTGATGACCGAAGAAGAAGAAGGGGCCCGGGGGTCGCTGTGGGTTTTTGATTGGCAGCAGGACGCGGTCAGTCTTTTAACGGAAAGAGCGAGAGGGTGGGAGTTGGTTTCTTGAGGAGCCACTCTGAGAGCGATGGGCTGGAGCTGCCTGTGGTTTAGGTGGTGCGCCGCCCGCTGGTCCGGTGGACAGGACAGCTGCTGCTTGACCACAGCGCCCGTCTGCACCGGAGAGTAGGCTGCAAGGAGAGGGGGGCGTGGACAGACGTGAATAACACAGTTTCAACACAGTAATCTTTCCTTTTGAGCTGAATATTTGAACCCCGTTATCTCACCCGGCGTCAATATATGGCCTCCTGAAGCCAGCCGGGTGACATCAGCCGGTCCGGTTTCTGTCGAGGTGTCAGTCAGATGGCCTGTTTTCAGCCCGCAGGTGGACGTCTTGGTGGTTGGAGTCAGGGTTTGCGACTGGGCGGACGGCTTTAAGATCACACCGTGGGCCGTGGCAGGAGCTCCAGGCAAGTGGGCCCGCAGAGCGAGGTTCTGCACCTGAATGCGCACGGTCACTTTTGCACTTTCTAATAATAGGCGGTGAGGTTGAAGGGCCAACTTTATTGCTGGTTCCTCTAAAATCCATCAAAATCCCAATCCCTAGCTTCTTATTTTTGCAATGTGGCTGTAAACAACAAGAGATGTAACAACCCAAGTCTATGATATGGAAGGCTCGTCGTGTGTATGCATTATTCAAAGTTCATGCGTGTACCTGAGAGGGGGTAGGTAAAGAGGAGCAGGAGGTGATGGAAGGGAGGTCTGATTGAACGGTAGCCACCGTGGCTGCAGGGGTTAGAATGAGCTAACAGAAGAGAAGGAGAGGTAAGTAACAAACTTGGTGTAACATGAGCAAACACATTCAGTACGTTTAGTAAGTAAAGTAGGCCCAGCAACTCGAAATAACTGTAAGCCTTTGTACCATCTGAGTGCGAAGGTACATCTGAGCTTGGTTACAGTTGGCCGGTCTGTTTCCCAGAAGCATGGCCTGCTGGGATATGGTAGTCGCAGCACCAGTTGACGTCTGGGTTCGGCCAATCAGCTGTGCCGTCACCGGGGATGCTGGTAAAGTAATCTGGATAAAGGAAAGATGCTGATGTCAATATCCGCGCTCAGGGCGGTTCGGATCGATGAGAATCGTAACACGGGTCCTAACCGAGTTTTGGGGGACACCAGGAGGCTGATGGACCACACCGCCACCGGACTGCCGCTGAGAGACCGAAGCCTGCAAGACATTGGAGAGGTGACAGCTCCGGTTTAAACGATACTCCACGCTCGCACGATAACCCCTCAGCGGACATCGTCTGACCTGCTGTATGGTGGCCAGACTCTGCAGGTGCGGGCTGTGCTGGTGCTGCAGGGCGGCTGTCTGCAGCATGAGATGCTGCTGCTGGGCGGCGTACATCTGGTGCAGGTACTGTGCCGCCATGCTCTGAGGTCTGTGGATAGCGTGTTGGATCACCTGTTGGAACGCGTGGCGGATACATCAGGCCAGACCCAAATTTGTTTCCGGTAGTTCGTAGAGTCACCGGGTGCTGTCTACTACCTGGACTGCGTGCCTGTCGGGTGAGATGATGCTCAGGGAAGTAGAGGGCGTCTGGGTGCAGGTGCCGCTGCTGACGGAGCTGACGGTTGCCATGGTGATGGCAGCTGATGCGACGGGGGTGGCCGCGGCTACGGTCCGATTAGCCTCGGCCTGCTTCTCTCCTGGGCCCTGCCCCTCCATCACCCAGGTCACACGCAGACTCAGCAATGGGAAAACTGCGGCGTCAAATAGACATTAATTAACACAGAAAGTGAAAGAAAAACTCAAATCAGAGATGGATATGTAACTCGTTGGTTGTTTTGCACTATTCAGAACTCTCACTGCAGTAAAAGCTGAAGATAGGGTTGTTTGTCTGATGAAAAAACAACAACATCCAGTACAACATAAAGTTTATTTTTGTTAAACACATGTAATTATGTGTGTTTATTTTCAGTTTATTCAGAAATGATTCCTATTTCATCATATACGAAAAAATATATATGGTTCATGCTTTTCAGAAGTGCATGTTATTTAAGAAGAAGAAAAGATTTAAAAAAAGATTTGTATTTTTCAAAGCATCTTCAATATTTGCGTTACTTTTGGTCCTTTTTGTACAACTAATCAATCAACTAAAGCTCTATACACTCATTAGAAACAAATTACAACATCATAACACAAGGAAAAACAAAGATGCATTCATTGGACATAAATAATTGTGAAAATATAGGTGCCATGAATATATTAAACGGGTAAATCATTCACAATATTGATTTGCTTTTTAAAATGGGTTACATCCCGTAATGAGACAAACATTAGGTGCTATAATGCTGAAGGGTTTCAATACAGCAGAAGCTAAATCTTAAATTGATGATAAAAAAGAATAGAATAATGATTAAATCAAACATTCTTAAAGAGCTAGCCTTAAAATAACAACATTGTCTGCCACTTACACAAAGCCAAACACAGATGCTCTGTATGGCAGCTTGCATATTGATTGCTTTCTGCTGCAGAGACGGTTTTGTTCAATTAAACGCCCGGGATAATATTCATCCCTGAACGACCACATGATCTTAAATGCACATTGAACATAATTCAGGAGCCTAAGCATGATAAATCTTTATAAATCAGGATGTCCTTCGCTGTCTGTCTGTCTGTCTGACTGTCTGGCGCTCATCGCTCAGACGGCGGAGCTTTACGCATGCACAATCATTCACCCCTTCATTCATTCTACCTGCCTGCTATTCATAGACCATCGGGCCATCAGCAACTGACCAGACCCCGGCACATTGTCCCAGTCATGAAGCCCATTGATGCAACAGCACTGTCTAAAATGGAGATTAAAAAAAAAGAAAGAATCTCACGGTTACACGGCGGGCATGAAAGAAAAGGTGGGTACAGCACCGCTCGCAGTGCGGGAGGACCTTCCACAGCCCGTTCACAGCCGGGGAGTCGGTGCTCAAGAAATTGTTCTTTTTTTAATCAAGTTAACAGGATTTAAAGCTTAAAATATTACCTAAAAAAAAAAGAAAAGATAAGAAGATCAAGAAGATGGATTTGCTCCTCAAGCCTGTGACTGTTTGGCTGATATCACATACGTAAAGTAGCCTTATAATATTCCATTTCTCAAAAAACATAAACATCAAAAAAGACAATCAAACGTAAATGGATTTATGTTTGAACGGTAGCGACATCGTGAAAGACAAATATGAAGGTACGACAGACGAAGGGGAAGTTGGAATCATCTTTAGTCGACACATGTCTGGATATCGACTAAAGATGATTTCGGAAACACGGGAATACATAATTGCAAGAATATGGTAATCACTTTAGAATGTTTTGTTGAAAAACATCAAGAACGTCAGACCGTGTTGATCTAATGATGTTGATAAAATGATCAACATTTAGGCTGCACATTGGGTAATATTTGGGTAAATGTGTAGTAGATGAGTTGCCTGGATGTTGCACAGTAGCACGAATTAGTTAACTCATTTCTAAAATAAACACACATCTACAACGTGCTTTTCCTTTTGTAAGTGATCAATGTTGTTATTTCTAAACCAAAGCACCGGAATACGCGACATATCTTTGGGAATTCTACGATGTCCGAGCACAGATGTTTGAACTTGAAAGCACCACTCACCCATATAAACTTCTTCAGTTGGTACAGTCGGAATGTATGCAAAGTATGTATATAACTTTTTTGTAGATAATACAATATATGATACGGATTAATTGTACTTTTTACAATTAACATATGTGTAGATTAATGGATTTAAATGTAAAATATTTGTTTAACGGCTGTAACCATGTCTGTGTGTATGTATGCTAACCCAAGCATTCCGATAATGGACTCGTCCGTCGTTAGGCCTTTGCAGTGGGGAGTTGTTTGGCGGATCCCGCAAGTTTTTCTTTACTTTACATGTTATTGTTGTTTCTCTGAGGAAGGCCAAACTCTTTATTTTCATTCACACTTGCCTCGTTGTTCGCTCGGTCTATCGACGAACTTTAAATAAAGTGTTTTGGGGCGTGGTACTCAACTAGAGAGCCGAAGAAGGAAGGAAGGAAGGCATCGGTGACTCGGACTGACCACGGCTGAGCTTATGATGCCGACGTTGCGGGACAGCACCATGTCCCACCCCGGCGAGAATTCCCACCAAGTCCGGGTGAAAGCGTATTATAAAGGGTAAGAAATCCCCGTTCCTCCCTCCATGTCCTCGTTCTTTTTATTAAAACGCCTGAACGCAATTTTGGACTTGGGAAGGTTGCTAACCATGTTGGCTAACATTAGCTAAAGCAGCTAACGGCTTGCTAATGTTGGGTACCAGTTTTAGGTAAACTTGACCAGGCAGGTGAAACTGTCCAGACGCCTTGTCGGTGTGAAGCCAGCCTCTCTGTTATTCAACAAACGTGTCGGCCAGGCTGTGGAGTTGTTAAGTAGCTTAAATTCGGTCAAATTGTCTTCGATTATTCTATTGTCTTAGATGCGCCGCAGTTTGTAAGCTTTGGAGCGAGTCTGTCAGCTACTTAGCTAACAGTGGTTAGCATTTACCTTTTAGTTGTATCTGTCACTGGTAAACTGTCCGGACTTCTTTAAGTTAACCCAATACAATACGGCTCATAACTGGCCTACAGTGATGTTATATACTGCCTAAAACTGCTCTCATATGTACTGTTTTGACAAATTAACAAGATTAACGTCATATCATAGAACGATTGGCAATCTGTCAACAGGGAATTATTATATTATTATAAGTTTTAATTGATATAGATACCATCATGGTAGCTGCTGAGTGGAATTGGGTTTTGGTGTTGAAGTTTATCATGTTGGATTGACTGACAATGTGAGGTCAAGCTTTTAAGTATTTCAGAAATACTGATATTGTATTAAAGAAAATGTCATCATCTCTCTATAAATAAAGCCACTGGTTTTGTTTTGAAACTCTGTTTTGAGCACTACGATGTGTTGATGGAAAGTCATTGGTCACAGGATTCTTTAAAAAGACACTCCCATCTTTTGTGCCTCTTTTTGATGGAGCCAGTGATTGGAGCGTGGCCGAGACTTGAAAAACATGAAGTGCAGGTCACCTCAGCCATACCTGTTGTATTTCACACCTGCTCTGTGCCACGCCTCAGGGACACTAATGTGTCCTGATCATTAAGCGTCATTGTACAGAACAAACCATCCAAAGTATTCATGAGATGGCTGCTGAGGAATCTCAGCAATGCTGCCAAAGAGGGAATGCAGAAAGATGGTCTCGTTGCTTTGACACTTTAGGCCGGGAGCTCGTCAGTGTTGTTTTTGTTTTCTTGGTGAAGTTTCGAGTGGGAGAAAAGAGTTCATCAGAATCAATGTATTCGATTAGTGAGGAGGGATCAGGTCACAGCCAACTGTTTAAGTTTGTAATGGCAAAACTTATATAGAACTTCTATATGCAATATACATGATACAATATAAGCCTAATACAACATGTTGAACATTGACACGTGTGAATAAGTGACGTTAACATTAGGGCTAAAAAAATGGTATTCAACTATTACTTAGATAACTGATTCATTGTTCCAAATATTTAATCCAATGCTAAACATTCCTGTGTCCCAGCTGCTGAGATGGCAGGATCTGTTGTTCTTTTTCATTTATTTGGGTTTTGAGATTTCAGTTCAGACGAAACCAGGGGCATGAAGATGTCACCTCGGGTGTTGCAAAGTTGTGGGTGGTACTTACTCCCAATGTTTTTGCATGATCAATATTTAATTTGATGAATTGAAAAAGAAGTAAAGATCCATGAGTAATTGAAATACTTATATAGAAGCTAACTTCACTGATTCGTTCGGTTTCTGTACTTCAAAGTAATCAGGGACATCAGCTGGTTCCTACTTTGACCCTGAACAAATTCCCTCAACGACCTCACTCTGTGTTGTTATCTCAGCTCATCTATCTTCTGTAGTCTGTCATTTTGAGTCCACTTAAGCCTATTTGCGTGTCTGTTGTCTGTCAGCACCAGCAGACTGGTGTCAGCCTGTAGCAGTCCCAGCCTGTCACCGGCCCCCTCTTCATTTGGTTCCCTCCAATACCGTCAATGGAGAAGGCTTCAAATGCACCGACCAAATGACAAGGAACTCACCTTAATGTAGCAACTGTACAGTCAAACACTGAAAACAGTCCATCCATGCCCAGAAACCCAGAGTAACGTCATGCAGCGCAGAAATTGTTAAACCAGCATGTTTCCTTTAACTCCCTCTTAGGCACCCCCCCCCCCCCCCCGCCCCCCCATCAGGTCTCCTCTCTTCATCAGGCAAACGTAGCTCAAAGTCACCTTTTGCGGTGCCTCTCCCCCTGTAAAAGGGAGTGTTTTGAGGGTGCATCCGCAGCGCGCTCTTCTGCAGTGCAGGTGCGAAGCTGTGCGTAACGCAGCCTGCGCAGGTTTCCCCTCGGCCCCCCATCGAGTCTGGCTGCGACACACGCGATGACGACGGGGCCACTTGCCTGCCGTGTCTCCCTGACGGGACTTGGCAAGGAGTCGGCGAGATAATTCAGGCTGCTCCATGTCCCATGTCGGACGTGTCCCAAGTGTCCCTGAGCAAGACACCTAACCCCTAATTGCTACCCGTGTAAAAATGGGTTATAAAAGCAATGTAAGTCGCTTTGGATAAAAGCATCCGCTAAATGACCAGTAATGTAATGTTGTTTTTAGCAAAATACACAATCGGTTTGTATTTGCTCAGGGCAGCAACCTTCTGACGCTCTTCTCTCCATGTGTTTACCAGTGACTGCAGTAACCTTTACTGCAGTCATGTATTGTCAATATTTGTCACAAAAACCTTTTCAACTCTCAACTCTCGAACAAGCTTGTGTTCAGAGAGAGAGAGAGACTTTGTCAAAAGTCTTTGTGTGATCATCTCTCGGCCCTTTTGTAGCTTCCGACTGAAATGTCTGTGGTTGGAAGTGGAGTTTCTAACCTGTCTGTGCTCTTGGAGTTATCCGTTTTGATTAGTTGTTTTGCTTTATTTTGTTGATGCTGATGAAAATCCATCTCCCGGTTTGCTTTAGTTAACTGAAATGTGAAGTGTGATGAATATAAAGTAAATTAAATACGTTATTAGCAATATTACTGGAGCTTTGTTAGCGGCTATTCAATGATACTAATTTACGGAGGAAGCTTTCCGACTGCAATAAATACTGGAGGCTCTTATTTATGAAGAGTAGAGAAGGTGGATGTGTTTGTCCATCTCTTGTAGTCAATGCCAGGGTTTTACACACACACACACACACACACACACACACACACAAGCTGGTTGCCGTGCTGTAATGGAGATCTCTGCCGTACTGGGAGGACACATTCAGCATACGTGCATTGGAAAGATGTTTACAAAAAATGTTACTCTGAAATACATAAAACGATTCAATATGTCCTGCCTGTGCGTAACCACGTCAGGCCATCACGATTATTTGAGCACCGACTAGCACAAGGCTACTTAAGTGCCGGATCAACCTCAGGATTCCTGTGTCAGGCATGTTGTTTGGCAGGATCACAACGGCTCCAAGGAGCCGTTCAAATATTTTTCTCTTTAGAAAGGAGCTGCTGTGCTTGTGTTTTTTTAAAGAGGCTGCCATCTGCAACCCGTACCAGAGTCTGGGCTTTGTTTTAAAATGCGGGAATCGCTCCTTGTCTCGCCGTCAACTTCTGCTTTGAAACCACAAAGTTGTAACACCCCACACCCACAACACCCCCCTCCCCCCTTCTCACCCGTCAACCGACACACGCGTTCACTAACGAGTATCACAGTTTCGCCGACTGCATGCTTGCAAGCTATTGTCTGCTGTACATTGTGTGTACACACACACACACACACACACACACACGGTGACCTTGTCTCGGGCTCAGCGGGAGTGCGTTTTGCTTCGGTTTGTTTGCTTTGTTTTTATGTGGCTTCAAACATCAGCTTGTAAAGACTGCCAGCATGCGATCGTGGACTTTGGCGTGCATGCCTGTGGGTTGTGTGAAGGCGCTGCGGGAGGGAGGGAGGGAGGGAGGGAGGGAGGGAGGGAGGGGGCGAGAGACGGATGGTACAGGGGGGCGAGAGACGGATGGTCAAGTGACGAATGGCTTCCCGCTGGGCAGATGGGGCCGCAGAGTTCTACTCATGGCGGTGCAGACGCTGGGGGCCCAAGCCAGCACTCTCTCCTCAACCCCCCCCCCCCCCTTTTTAATTTAGCTGTACTGTAGGAAGTCACACACAAGAGGAATGCCAAATCTGTGTGGAATGCTGCTTACTCCCAGTTGCTCACCAGTGATGAGCGCCCAATGTCTGTCGACAAAATCCTTCTGCCTTAGTCACTAGTGGTGTCCGTCCTTTGTGAAGTCCTCTCTTTTTTGAATATCATTTTTAGTGTTCCCTTTGATATTCATTGAAAAGTGTTCCTTACTCACGGTTAAAGAATGCAGTGTTGTTTTCCAGTTACTCATTTACCAGCAGATTAATTCCACGATTAAAATGTTTGGGTTGTAAAAATTAGTGAAAAGGCCCATTGCAGTCCCAATGGGTAGTATCAATAAGTCCAAGAAGACAGTTTCTCATTGTTCTTTTTATCCAAGAAACAAACCAAAACCTGGAGGTATTCATATTGATAGTCCAAGAAAAAACAGTGAGATCTCCCACTTGAGAACCAGGATCCAAATTGTTCATGAGACAAATTTATTAATAGCAAGACCATAATTCTCTTATCAATCAACTAATTGATGTATTGGCTGTTCATTACAGCTCTAGTCATCGTTTACTTTTGGGAAAACTAGTTCGCTTGGAAAAAATACTGAAATTGTGGCCTTTCAGCTCGACTGAACCAATAAAACCACTCCTCTACAACTGCGTCTTTATGTTGCCTGATATATTTCTATCACGCTTCAGTCTTTGCCACTCTTCTGTAACTGCTTCGGCCGTCAGCCGGGCTTGTATCCGTGTCACAGACGACGCTCCCGAGACGTGGCAAAACTTTAACCACAGTGCACACACAACGTTTAATGAACACCCGCGGCTCGGGTCCAGTCTCGCCTGACGCAGTGAAAGTTGCCTCCCGGCATTAATACAGCAGTCCCAGTGTGGGAACCTTTAGAGAGAGTGTGTGTGTGTATCTTGTGATGTAATCAGGGCTTCAGCAGGGATGCCATGCTAGTCCTAGAGCAGTGGAGCCGGCTCCCCGCCCCCCTCACCACCCTCCAACAGGAGCCGTTTAACACCAGCAGGCTAGAAGACGAGGGTGAGAAGACTGAGGGGGAAAGGTGAGGAGGGGCCTCGCGTCAGTTTATTCCTGCGCCACAAGCTTTATTCATCCTTGGTGTGTGTGAGATCTTCAGCCGGAACGTATATGCAGCTGCGCGGGAGCCTGCTTTATTTAAAAATGCGCGACTCCATCGAGGGACTGAAATACCGGACGATAAATCAGAGTCTGGTGTGTTTGCCCCTGGCAGGCGCCAACCCCCCCCCAAGTGACCCGACACCCTCTCTGGGCTGTCCTTGGACCTGTTCAGTGGATGTCCTTGACGGTGTGCGTTGTTGTCACGCACCACACGTTGCCATTTTACCATCCAGCTGTTAAGCTCTCAGGCTGATGAAAAACCGGGTCCCTCTTTTGACGAGGGCAGTAAAGAGCTCCTCAATCCCGGGGGAAAGGCGTTAAAACTACCCCCTCTTTGCTACTCCATTTCTTCGCGATGCTCAACCCTTCCTTTTGACCCCCCCCCCTGAGTCCCAGACCACGTGTCGCCAGCCAGCCTGCGGACGCGTGAACAATTTTAAATCTGCTCGAATTTCAATTAGTTCTTGAACATTGCAACGGCGGGCCAGAAGGCACAGACCAGGTGACATGCGTCCTAACGGCGTCATAAAATGAGGACCGACAGATGATACACCGACCCCCCCCCTCCACGACACGTAGGGTGTAAAACGTAGTGTTTTTGTCGACGTGTGAACTGAGGAAGCGGAGGGCGATGTACTTGATGATTACGCCGAGTGGTTTGACTGCTCTCCAGGAGGGGACAGTCAGACAGTGGGTCTGAAACCGGAGCGGTCACAAGCACAGCCACCGTGGACTGTGATTCATTCTGCTCCTGTGTCTCTCTCTCTTTTGTCAGTCCCTCTCGCCCTTGATTTTGCTCTCTTTTCGCACACCCACAGTCATGCTGTACAGATGAAGGCGCACATAAATGTGACAGACTGCAAGGCTGTGACTCACACGCAGCAGTGTTTGGGGGGGCGGGGGAGGGGGGGGGGGGGGTTCTGTGTCCATCGAGAGTCTGGTGTTCTCTGGTGAGTCTTTCTCTAAGTGCATTAGGGATGTCACAATATGAGCAACAATAATCAATTACCTAGCAACAAAAAACACCTTTATTTTAAAGATGTCCCCTCTGGGTCTGGTTAATTGTTATCAGGTGACTGTTTGGGTGTTTATTGAGTCGGTCTTTTGTATTGAGTGACTTCTTAACGTAATAAGTAGTATTTTGTAGCTTGAATACACATACAAATTGTGAAAGCTTTTTCTTTTCTGGATTTTTGTCTTCTATTTTATTCATTTATATTTATTTAGTTATAATGTTTTTACTGCTATTTGTTGCCTTAACATCAATTGAGCGGCCGTCTGGTGTCCTAGTAGATGCCAGGTGTATTTTATCAAATGTTTTCACAATTGGTGTCAGTAGGACTGAGTGACTCTTTGCTCTCCCCTTGCCGACTTCCATCACTGCCTCGGTCTGCTTCTAATCCAGTTTACCGTTTTGATCGGTGATCCGTAATGGTGAAAACCAAATAACATCCCTGGCTCATCGGTCTTCCCCACAGGGACATCATGATCACTCATTTTGAGCCGTCCATCTCGTACGAGGGTCTGTACGGGGAGGTGAAGGACATGTGCTCCATGGACAACGACCAACTCTTCACCATGAAGTGGATCGACGAGGAAGGTACACCTACCCTCCCCCCCACCCACACACACGCACACACTTTATTGCTTTCCTCTGTGCTTTAACAGGAGGCGTAAGAGACCAAATTCTCTGAACGGGTGACATTCATTTACTAAATAAGATATGTGACAAAAGACAAACCCATTCAGAGGGCACCGGCTACTTTTTCCAGCGTCCTGCGATGCCATGTGTTAACGGACACATGGTCACATGACCGACCCCCCCCCCCGTCCCTGCACACCCTTCTTGTCCGTCAGTAAAGCCTTCCGCCCTACTATGCGTGATTCCCGGCTGTCAGTTAGTCAGGCGGCAGTAAGTAAGTAAGTGTCGCAGGAAAGATGGAGCCGTCAGCGTGCTCCGCTCGGGATAAGGTCGCCCCGCCCAAAGTCGTTAGACTCGGATCAGCTCCCACCATTTTTTTTTTCCTGGTTTGTGAAGTTCATGTTCAGTCAGTTATCCGTTTCCTCATCAGTCAGCAAGTACCTCCCTCTGTGCCTCCTGCTAAGTGCTGTGGAAATAGTTTACTGAGCTTCCTGACGTAGGGACGTTACGATTGGGCCGTGATTCATCCACATCTGGACGTTTAATGTACAGTAAATAAGTTGTCCCTCTTTCTGTGTGCTCTCTGTAACATGCAGAGACTCATCCACTCGCAATCTTAATGACTCCTCCGGAAGCCATAACTTTTGAGTCGAGATAAGGCACAAGGTCGTCTCCGTCCACCCACGAGTTCTCGTTCTCTATCAGCCTCGGGCGCTCTGTATGCCTTTTACATTTACGCCGTGTGTCATAGTTTCCGTTGTCGTGCTTTGTGTCACGTGATCAGTTGCCTCTACGAGTATGTGTGTGATAAGGAGATAAATACACCTGCCTCTGAGCGGCATTTTAATTATTTACTTGGATTGATCACTGCAAAAATAGTCCTGTACAATTAGAGAGATCCGTTTTCAACTGGCAACATCGACTGTTGCAGTTTGTCATGTAATTCAAATCACACCCTCAGCGGTAGAACAAGTATGTTATGTTTGTATAAACGCCGTGCTTCCCTACTGCATAATCCTTTGCACACACTTTTTGCTCTGATTAACCTGCTAACCCTAACCCCCTGTCTATTTTCGGCAACCACCAAATTTAAAAGTCAATGCTTCTTCTTATTGGATTTTTAACAGGTTTCTAACATGTTAGCAGAAGATAAAAACGTGATTGCACAAAGCAAAAAGAGATGGGCCCTGTCAGTAGGTAATTAAAACAGGCGATGTGTTAAACGCAGAGATACATCACCTACCAAGCAGCAACCTCAGGGCTCGGATTGTTAGCTATTCTCAAAAAGGTGATTGGAACCAGGTAGGTGGCGTATCTTATGTTTGTCTGCATTTCAGAGGAATGAAGGAAAGGACAGTTACCGCTATTTCTTACTTTTTCATTTTCATATCCCCCAATTACTTCATAGAATAATGAAAAAAGAATTCCACGTCACAAAGAAAATCATAAAGTCCTCGCGTTCATTTAGCCAAAATAGGAAACGTCCTCTCACTACAGCTCCTGTCCTCCTAACTACTTCTTCTGTCTGCATCTCTGTGCTGCATCTCCCAAAAAGGGGGCAAAAAAGAAAGAAAGAGAGAGAGAACATATTATATATGTATGTGTGTGTGTAAAATAGTATACTAAAATATATATATATATATATATATTTTAGTATACTATATATATAATAAAATGTACTATCTACTAGAGTAGAGAAGTAAGTACCTGAGGCTTCAGAGGAACAACGTAGTTCAGAAGGATGTGAAAACATTTGCCGCCGGTTGTGTGCCCCTGATTTCTTTTCTTTTTTTTGTTATTAATCTCGCCCGACGTGGTGAATGACATCTCGTCTCCCCTCTCGTGCCAGGTGACCCGTGCACCGTGTCGTCTCAGCTGGAGTTCGAAGAAGCCCTGCGTCTCTACGAACTCAACAAGGACTCTGAGCTCATTATCCACGGTGAGCCTCTGCGCTTTTGTCAGGCTTCATCTCACAGGATGTTCTCGGGTTTAGTTCACAGTAAGACGTTGATTGTCACCATTGGCTGGTCAGCGACCAATGACAAGCCGGTTATCTTTTCTGCTTCAAACTAGTCCTCTCGCCTCTCTGGGGAACTTTCTATGACCAGTCAAGTTATGTCTGCTAGCCACTTTGTTTGCGATATCTTGAACAGTAGCAAAAGATTATGAAGATGATTTTTGTGTGAAATCTAGTATTTCTGTATTTCAAAATAAAGTGCTTAGGACACACCTGGTATTGCAATCTTGGAAAAAGCTAAGCCAATTTAACATGTAGATTTAAATACAAACATTGGGCATACACATGAATAATGTGTATACCAGGCATGACATACCATAAAATAGGTTATTTTAGTTTGCCAGGTTTTAATGAGCCTAACATCTTTAGCACGTCTTTAGAGGCGCTTGTTATCACCTGGCAGTCGATGATCCATTTTCCTACTCAGCTGTGAGCAACGCCATGTGAAAGAGGTGCATTTGCTAATTACAACCAGTATCATGACATTAATGAGCAAAGTCCTTTCTGCTGAAACTGAGATGGCTGCAGAAGCAATTTAAAGCATAGCAACTGAACAAAGTGACTTCAACCAGGTGAAATATATATATATATATATATATATATATTATATACAATATATACAATATAATCACATGTTGTAGTTTTAAGAAGGCAAAAGAGAAGAAAAGAAATAAATGCCAGATGTCTGTCTCTCTGACCTTTTCTAATCACATGAGCTAATTGGGAGCTGCATGGAGCTAATTAAAAAAGTTTTATTTTATGTCACACAGTCACCTCATGTCATTCTTAGTGTAAAAATAGCGACACATTGCCAGGAGCACGTTTTATGGTCGGCAAGTATGAAAATGTAATTATTGATATCAATAGTTGTATAACTGTGAGGGCCTGAGGCTGAGCACTAAAATGTGTGTGTTTAACACACAAATCAACAGAATAAAATAAAAATATCACAGAAAACAACTGCTCTTTTTCTATTGCTTCATCAGAGTTTATTTCTCTTTAAAAAACATGATTTAAAATGAATAATATTCCAAATCAACCAATACCTATTATACAATTACAAGCATATTGTGTTTTAACCAGAGTAAAAGACAGATCTTTAAATCTCGCTTATGCTGCATGCTGTTAAGTTATTCTCCTTTCCTTTGAAACCGTCTCTGTGCATTTGCATGTCTGACGAAGCAGAGACACGGACCACTCGATGCTGCCCACAACAAATAAGCATCAAAGCGGCGGGTTAATGCCGCGCCGACCTGTGAGACTTACTTCGGCTCGTGGCGTCGGCCTGTGGGCCCTTCAGCGACTTCACGTCCTCGTCTCAGCTTAGCCTTCTTGACAACAAATAGCTGCGCAGCTTCATGAGTCTAGAGTTCTAGGAGCGCGGGGGGGATGCAGCGCTCCATTGACAGAGAGCTCTGTGTGTAGAAGCACGTAACCCGGAGTGAAAAGGGCCGGGGGGGGGTGTGTGTGGTTAATGTAAAGTTTTAATCAAACCAAGAGGTGAGGGGTGAAGAGTGCAGTGGATGCCAGCGAGACGGCGGGGGATGAGCGGAGGATGGGGGACAGGGGACGGAGGAAAGGATGGGGCGGGGGCAGAGGGGAAGACGGGGTGACGAAAGAGAGGATGTGACGGTTCCGCAGGGGGTCGTCAGGTCTGCTCGTTAACGAGCTCGTCGTCTGTAGCCCACGCCTCCCTTCTGACTCACACTGCCCCCGGTCTAGTCTCTCCCTCACTGTGTCTTACACACACACACACACACACACGGACGCCCGCCCGCCTGTACCATCGTAAGAACAACATGCGTGAATTTCAGTGTGAATTGCTGCAGTTTTAACTGCTTTCATGAAGAGGGGACACAAAATGTACCCGGCAGCCATTTAAAGGCCCTGCACAGCAATGCTGTCGGACTCGCCTCGTTTAGATTGAATAAACTTATAATAAAATGTACATTGAAAATGTTTTCTTCTTCTTCTTTTTTTCCAGTGTTTCCATGTATACCAGAGAAACCTGGCATGCCGTGTCCTGGAGAGGACAGTGAGTTGATCGTTTTCTTCTTTTTAGTTTTTACAACCTAAGCATCAGGGGTCTCAAATACCTTCTTTATTTCATTCATATTTTAAATGTAAGGCACTTGTGTAAAATCCCATACCGGTGAGAATTTAAAAAGTGCCAGTGGCTCAGACTTATGGACTCAAATAAGGATTAAAGGCTTGGGTTTGTGAAATAATAAGGATTTCTAAGCCTGTGTATCACTCGCGTAGCTGCTTTCGTTTTCATCGCCATGAAGAATTCTTTCAATTCCTTTTAAAAGTCTATTAAATGTTTACAGAAATTGTATCCGAGGGTCAGATATCTGACCACAGATACAAAGCAGGAAATTCTGTAAAACTAAAAGACCACGCTGTATGTGACACCCGAGGGCCCTCGTGTACGTACACTTGCAAACGAAGCATGTTCAGCGCCATGGCCGAGCCGCTTAGTGAGCGCACGCTGCGATACTACCTTAGACGGAGGTGCGCTTCCACGGATGGTTTCTGTGCATACATAATTGGCTGCACTTCACGCATCCCCTCCCATCTCTTTATGGGAAACTCCCACTTTCCCCCCTGAAAGCATATGCATGACACGGAAAGCGCAATTTGACATCAATTTATAGCATCTTACAAGTTGATGGATTGATGACGATGATTCCAGCCCTTGGGGAAAAGAAAAAAAACACACGCTTATCAGTAGGATAATGAAATGTAGGAGAGGTTAACTTAGCTTCCTCATAGACATCGAGCTGGTTGTGGCTCAGGGGGGAGAGCAAGTAAACACAAGTTTGATCCCAAGCTCCACATGTCAAAATCTCTTTGAACCCCATGTTGCTCTGGATGGACCGGCCAGCGTCTTGCATGGATCTGGTTTCTGCCACCGTAGGTGTATGAATTGATCAAGGTGGAAATTACAGGCAATTTGTAGAGAGCTTTGGTGGGAATCCATAACGGAAGTCCATTCACCATCCATCTCTCTCCCTTCACAGAGTCTATATATCGGCGTGGAGCGAGGCGCTGGAGGAAGCTCTACTATGCCTGTGGGCATGCCTTCCAGGCCAAGCGCTTCAACAGGGTGAGATGTGACTGTGAATTTAGTTTACCATTATCTCACACTCGTGTAATATTGCATGTTTCACGTAATATTGCATATTTCAACATTGTCATTGTGGCATTATTCTAACTGGGTTAATATCTACTGTGTAACTTAATTTAAAGGAGAGCGACGCATCCATTGCTCTGAAGTAATATCACTTTGTATTGATTGATGGAGTAAGAAGGGGGGTTGTAAGCGCGGAACGATTTAATTGAAGGCCATCAGGGCCTTTGTGGTTCATCTCCTGGAATATAATGCACGCTTGTGATGATGATAATGATTGTTCTTTGTCTGCCCTCCGGAGCAGCGAGCCCACTGCGCCATCTGCACAGATCGTATCTGGGGTCTAGGACGACAAGGCTACAAATGCATCAACTGCAAACTGCTGGTGCACAAGAAGTGTCATAAACTGGTCACAGTGGAGTGTGGCAGGCAGATGATCCAGGTGAGGAGCGTCCCACTCATTAGCCTGAGGGTGTAAAGTGGATCGTTACCAAAGACTCACACTTAAGATCGGATTCCTTTGGGGGGGGGTTTCCCAATGGTGGTTATACTTAATGAACAACATTGTTGTCCAGGAACCAATCATGCCCGGCGGGTCATCGAGTCAATTAGACCAAGGCGAACAGCCAGGTAACGAGCACAAGCACACACACACACAGAATGATATGCACCCACACTTTTAGAGTGTGCACAACAACTATATAGTTATAGGAACATATCATTATAAAAAAGCACATATGGGACTGAGTGCCTGACTTATCCATAAAAAAAGCATGAAGTAAACTCAAGAGATGGTTTACATTAGCTTAGCCGTGACCACCCGGACTTCAAGTGGGGTCAGCTGCATTTGGGGTTTACCTACAGCACCAGACTTAAGTCCCGTCAGGTGGTGGGGAGGGTGACTGGAATGAGAGGGCTTAAGGTCGCTGCTGCTGTAAGCGAGGCAGTCAAAGCGACTTGCACCACAAATACCCAGAGGCCACCTGGGAAGCTGTGGGACGCACTCTTGGTAACATCTGAATGCAGATATCTTTGTCTGCTTTGAAATGCATCTCTGTATATTACTATGATTTAAATGATCACAAGTACAACATAAAGTTACATTTATACACATCACTTATTTCAAATACTTTGCCGTTGGTGACTGAATGAATTGTGTTTACTTTACTAACCGAGCAAAGAGGGAAACGACTGCAGGGCTGTGAACAAAGCGTGCGACTGTCTCTCACCTACTTTCTCATCCTACATTTTTTTTCTCCCTTGCCTCCTTCTGTCTGTCTATCACTTTCTCCTCTCTCAGGGCCACAGAATAAAGACTCCAGAGAAAGCTTGACTTACGACGGTGAAGAGAAAGAGGTGAGAGAATCTCTCAACACTGTGGATGTGTGATTCATCGTCTGTCATCTGTTGTGGTGTCTAGATGTGTATATATGTATATTTAGAGTGTGAGATCATAGCCCTTTGTGTGATAGCATGGAGTGAAAGAATACAATTCCCAATAATTGGAAGCAGGTGGTTTTTCTGCTTATTTTGGCATTGTGTGTGATACGGAGTGCATGCAGACGTAGGCACCCTCACGGTATTGATTTCCTTTGGTGGAGCTAATAAAGTAACCTTTTATCACAGCTCTTAACCCCCAAGGCTGATTAATGGCCAGGTATGTTGTTTTGGGGGGGAGGAGGAGGGGGAGGTTGGACAGAGAGGGATTGATAAAAAATGGGCCGAGTTGGACACAGATAGACAAAGATAAGAGAGGGCGAGCCGAATGATCTTATCTACGGTTTCATGGCCACTCTGGGGAATTGGGGGTTGTCCCGTGGATGGAGGTCAGATGGACATGGAGAGGGGAAAGACCGGTGAGGAAATGGTGAGGCTTGTAATCAACAGAAGTAGTAGTATTACAACGAGCGCTCAATCCGACGGAGGCCGCATGATGGAATTTAATAAAGACGAGAGTCATTACTAGGATTCACTTTGAAAAAGTGCCACAGTTAAAACTTCATTTACACACCACCCAAAGGAAATCACGCGAACGTGCAAACCAAAGCACCAGCTCGAGGCAGATTCTGGACTGTTGCATGACAGATTGACCCGCACAGTCGACTTCACAATATGTCGTTTACCTTTTCTACACCCACCTCCACCCCCTCAACAGGCACGCAGCAGTAGAGACACGGGGAAATCGCCCTCCAGCCTGGGCCTGGCAGACTTCGATCTGCTCAGGGTGATCGGCCGGGGCAGCTACGCCAAGGTGCTGTTGGTGCAGCTGAAGAAGACCGAGCGCATCTACGCCATGAAGGTCGTGAAGAAGGAGCTTGTCAATGACGACGAGGTAAACGACGCCGCCCGAGTCCAAATTTTGGACGATGGTTGATCCGCCCCTCCCATGGCCTCCGTCCCAGAGAGTTGGCAGCTTTTGATTAGATTGAAATAGTTACTTTTTAATTGGTTTTGATTAGGTGCTGGTTTGGTAGCCGGTCATTTTGGTTTCAATCCCGTGCCCAAGGAATCCTCATTACTCGATCACAACCTCTCTCGGATATTCTCTTTTGCCTCTTTCTCACATCACAGGCGTCTAGAGAGAAGAGAAAAAAGCTGGTGATGTATACAAACACCTGTTAACAACTTGTTAACAAGACTGACTTAACTGAACGCGGCGGAAAGCCTCAAACCATAACTTATACCATGGATATTTTATGACCTAACCGCTCCTGAGTCTGTTTGCTTTCCACTGTTCCACTTGAAATGTTCGCAGAAATGGATTCACAATATCAAGCTTTATCTTTTCCTCTAGCAAAAAAAAAAAAAGAATATCACAAAGCAGTGTAATGTGGCAAACGAGTAAACCAAAAACAACATCTTCATACATCGTCAAAATGATCTTTTCATTCCCCAAATAAACAACCCAAAGAGATTCTATTAGGGAATCAAAGGGACTCTTGTTGAAAGAAAATGCTATGAAACTAACTCAACCCTCCGAATGGATTGTGACACAGAACTTTCTGAAAAACTTTGGTAAAAGACAGTCACAAAAAAAGAAATACTAGACAGGTGATTTGATTGGCCATCTGTCAATCAAACTCTTGCCTTCGGTGTCCTTTTTTTGCTCTTCCATTCAAGAAACAATCTCGTTCTGTAATAACAGATTCTGTCTTAGCATCTACGCTTGCTCTGATTGATCTCTCTATATACATATACATATATAATAAATTTATAGAGACACAAAACAGAATCCTCATATTGGAAGGGATGTAATAAGATAATCATTGGTATTTTTTCTCAAACGAAACAAAAACAAAATTGATATATTACAAAAATATTTAATGAAATCAATTAACTTATCAATTAATCAACTAATTGCTTCTGCTAAGGATATTTTTATTATCTTTCTTATTTTTTAATAAAGTGACCTATAACAACTACAACAACTTGTAATCCGGATGCACCAGCCACCTTCTTTAGAGATTTAAAGGCTTTTATCTACACCCCACGAACGTAACTGTCCCCTTTTTCAAATCCGTCCGTTGTTACCGTAACACAGCAACCCGATCTCCTGAGATGTGAGAACACTTGTCATAACTCTTCTGTTTTTGCCCTGTATAATTAATGCAATTAGCACAATAGCAGCGCGGTGGAGATCCGTCTTGTGTCATCGAACACCTGCCTTCTGTGTCTTGTCTGAAGCACTTTGAGCGTAGTTGACGGACCTTGTCCGAGCCATCAGTCCGTCTAAGAAGGTGTAGATAAACCATCGTGTCATCAGAAATTGATCTTGTGTGTTGCCGCGCGGCCGGCGGCGCCGGGAGTAGTTAGCCTTGATTAGACACACTTAGCGTGATTGACAAACCGACAAGTGCCCTTCGATCAATGTTGAAGTGTTCTGTTTTTCCTCCCTGCCCTGTCAGCGCGAGACGCATCCGTGTCCAGACATATTATCATGCGGCTGTCGATAGGGACCCGCTTCCCCCGGCTCGGCCCTTTCAGGCTCAACGCCGCCCACCGTGGTCGCTACCTTTAGGGGATGGTCGATTAAGCACCGTGCTTATTCAGCTTTTATAAGTTCAACGGTTCCTTGTCAGAGCGCTCTCTGATTTACACCTGGGGGTGTGTGTCTCTTCGTGCGTGTCTCTCTCTTGCAGGACATCGACTGGGTCCAAACGGAGAAGCACGTTTTTGAGCAGGCCTCCAATCACCCCTTCCTGGTCGGCCTCCATTCCTGTTTCCAGACGGAAAGCCGGTGAGCGAGTCTTTTGATATGAAACATTTTGTGGCTGCTAACCATAGCAGCTTTGTCATACCGGGTCAAACCCAAACGTCCTCATTTAACATCTTTGACAGTGTATCGCAAAACGATACATACGAGCGTTTCAATATGACTCATGAGAGCATTTCCTTACTTGGTGCCACTGTGGTTGAGGGTGTTAAACAAAACCACAGAACCTCATTACGTTCAGGAGAAACGTGGTCACGGGAAGATCCCCGTTATGGGAAAGAGCCTGGAAATTCTCTTTTCAATCATTAGTATTTCTTTGTAACAGTAAGCATTGTTAAAGTAAATTATTATTTGTTGTTTGTTAAGAGTTTAACACTCAAACTCTGGATTGTGCTGGTGTAGTTTTGATCTCATTATTAAATTATATATATTTTTCAAAGTTCTGGAAGTTACAGATTACTCTTTTACAACTTAAATCTCATCCAGCTGCAGAAAAATCCTTTTATTTAAAACTTTTTAAAATGACATTTTCCTCTTTTTACAGACTGTTCTTTGTTATTGAATATGTGAACGGTGGAGATCTAATGTTCCACATGCAGAGACAAAGGAAACTCCCAGAAGAACACGCAAGGTAGAAACACATTTTGTATCACGTCTAAATTAAAGCAGTAATATTGATGTCACATTGTGTCCTTTTGAAGGTTTTAATACACTTGCATCCCTCTTTCAGATTCTACTCTGCGGAGATCAGTCTGGCTCTCAACTACCTCCACGAGCGGGGAATCATCTACAGAGATCTAAAGCTGGACAACGTGCTGCTGGACTCTGAAGGACACATCAAACTGACGGACTATGGCATGTGCAAGGTGTGCATTGCAGTTTACTATATATGAGAAAATCGAGGCTCTTATACCACAATGCTCATAAAAGCACCTTCAAAGCTGCGTACGTGTAAGAGTACAGCCCTCTGAGAGGATCTCGCTGCTGATGATCTTCTTGTTTTTGCAGGAGGGCTTGAGACCTGGCGATACGACGAGCACGTTCTGTGGTACACCTAATTACATCGCACCCGAAATACTTAGAGGAGAGGATTATGGTGAGCGCTGCAACACACAATCACTTCATCAAATGTGCATTCGTCATTAAAAAGTGAGAAATGAGTAAACCAGTGGAAAGAAAAAAAAGCCAAGAAACAAAACAATCTATAAATACAATTCATTGGCAATAAAAAAAGAAATTACCCTGGCAACCAGAAGAGGTATCATAGCAATAGGATCCACTTTTCATTGCACTGTTTTTCTTCTTAAAAAGAAGGCTGGTTTGCTTTTTCATAAGGTACAACTGTGATCTGACAGATAATATTGTTAACCTTTATTTATACATGTGCTACAGCAAATATGTATAATTGTTCACCAACAAAACAAAAGAAGCCCTGACGACTAATATCTTGTCAGGTCTTATTTTCATTAATTAATTAGGCCGCCCCTGAAAATTATAATTACACGTTTTCTTTCTCAATAATACAATATTAAGTCAGTAGACTGCTGCTCCTGACTGCTTCTCCAAAGTGGGGCCATGCAAACCGCCATCTTCTACACTCAGACTGTACATAAATACTTCATACAACCACACTTAACAAGTATCTGAACTACTCCTGGTTACCTAATAATAAGATTTGACGAGGGAATGGAAAAGATTCTGAACGTGCACTCTTTGCTCGTGTATACCATGTTTTGGTTGCTCTATTAAGAGAGAATGTTTAAAATACGCTTGCTCCACGTCCACTTCTGCTCATGAATAGTGTGTGTGTCTCTTCAGGGTTCAGCGTGGACTGGTGGGCTCTGGGTGTGCTGATGTTTGAGATGATGGCGGGCCGGTCGCCCTTCGATATCGTCGGGAGCTCTGACAACCCGGACCAGAACACAGAAGACTACCTCTTCCAAGGTAACACACACACACACACACACACACACACACACACACACACACACACACACAAGCGATGACTCTTAACCGGAGGAAAAAACTCAGCTCAGTGGAACTCTGTAACACCTTTTGTGTTTCACACCTTTCCAATGGCCACTTCTCCCAGTACCAGGCACATGCCATCTGTTACTGGGAAACGTGTGAACGCATGCCGTTATTTCTTTGTAAACACTGTTTCTAAAGGTGTCGGTGTTTTCTTATAACAGCCAGTAGAGTGTTGGATTGATGGGGATGAAAATGTTACCAAAGTCATATTTCAGGACCGTTTTATCGAAAGCCGTTGACACTTTGATGAAAGGCTTGTTCAACATGAGTATACCCAACAGGATTAAACTCAAAACTGCAGCAGTGTCACTGCCATCTTCTGTCATTTTGGAATGAAGACACCGTTAGTCTTAAACCCCCCCCTCCCTCTCTTCCTCCCCCCTGTCTCTCACCTCTCGCAGTGATATTGGAGAAACAGATCAGAATCCCCCGCTCGTTGTCCGTCAAAGCCGCCAGCGTCCTCAAGGGCTTCCTCAACAAGGTAAGCAGGGGTCAGACGGGCCTGTATCAATCTCAAAACGGTGTTCACTCCCGCTGGCCCTCAACGTGACATTATTACGGCCTCAGTGGGAGTCAACGGCCATCTCTCAGTCGCACATTCTTCTTTTTTTCATCCCCCGATGGGGCCCTTGAGTCTTTCCACCTATCCATAATATCCACATCCATTAACAAAATTCACACCTTTTTCCTACTATTATTCCAAATTCTCCCCCCCCCCCCACCCGTGCTCCCACAGGATCCCAAGGAGCGTCTAGGCTGCCACCCTCAGACGGGCTTTGCCGACATCATGGGCCATCCGTTCTTCCGAAACGTCGATTGGGACCTCGTGAGTCACTCTCCACACACTCATTCTCTCCATGTTTCCTCCTCTCTTCTAATTTATCTTGAGTTTCTCGTTTTGTCCCCTTGATCACAATTGTAATCATAATTTCAAATGAGGGAAATCAGTTGACCGTATTGAGCATTTCAGTATGCCCAACAGGAATCTCACCCGACACTAAACTCTAAAAATACCGGGTTGTTAATGAAGTTTTCTCAGTTTCGCCGAAAGTAAAACATTAAGTAATTTGAGTAATTGACAGTCCTATTTTATGAGCGACAGAACTGTAAAAATGTATATTGCAGTGAATTAATTTAAAAGATGAATCTGTTTATTTGTTAATTAGCCTGACACAAACTCCAGAACACAAAGATATTATATTATCAACTACACAATTGAAGAAAAAAAAAACACGTTTGAGAACTGAAATCAACATTTATTTTTTGAACCAATTTGCTATTATGAGGCATATTAACTCTAGTTCATAAAAAATGTATACATAAGTAAAAGAAAATCAAACTACAATTTATCTTTAGAAATTAGAATAGCATACTTTCATTTACACACAAAAGATCAGGCCCATTTTACTCCCCTGTCGGACTGATGTAAATTGCCTTTTAGAAATGAGCAGGCAGGCAGACAGGTTGGCACACTCGGGATCAGCATGACCGCTTTTCCCCTGTTTGGTCTGGAGCAGCGACCCAGCAGTCGGTCAGAGTGTCTGGAGGGTTCCGCTTACACTCCTCCCTCCTATGTCGCACGCACGCGCGCACACACACACACAGACACACACAAGCTAAAAGTTAGCCCTGCAGTGCACCTGTCGGCCTCCAGTCGGAGCGTCCTTACAGACACATGAGGCGCTGCGAGTTACATCTCAACTGAGGTGCTGAGTGCAAGTGCGTCATCGGGGATTTAGTCACAGTTTTAAATGACTCAAGTATTTGTTTGTGGAAACAGGAGAGAAATTTACGCTGGGTTGATGACCAAAGAAGGATTTTACATAAATGATTGGCCCCGATCTGCAGTTTTATATTCTCAACGGTTTTGTTATTTAATCCTTAAAGAGTCAAAGAGAAGGTGAATGTATGCATCAATGTTCCCCATAGCCTAAAGTGATACAAATAACTTGTTCTGCATGAACACGCCAAACTATTTATTGACTAATGACAGGGAATGTGTGCCGATGAATTGCCTTTTGATCTTCAGTGCTCAATATTACTCGGTTTAAATATTGATTTGGTGTTTTTTGTCGGATACGGTTTTAAGGTTCTCACCTGCTTCCTGTGTTGCTATTTCAGCTGGAGCAGAAACAGGTGGTCCCTCCTTTCAAGCCCAATATCTCTGGGGAATTCGGATTGGACAACTTTGACGCCCAGTTCACCAACGAGCCCATCCAGCTAACCCCTGATGATGAGTGAGTCCCCCTTTTTTGTTTTGTCTCTCTCACATTTTGCCAGAGCAAATGTCACTTTCACCCTCAAAAAAATCTCTTCTTTTTATTGCAGCGATGTGGTCAAGAAGATTGACCAGTCTGAGTTTGAAGGATTTGAGTATATCAACCCACTCCTGATGTCGGCGGAGGAGTGTGTGTGAGGGGACGCGACATCTGTGCTCACACACGCACATGCACATGCACACGCACACACGTTACGTGGCGTCCCAGTGTCTTCAAGCTGCATGGTTAAGAGACAACCCGGGGACTTCAGCCTTCTGTTCGAGGGCCGCACAGTAGAATGCTTATTTGCCAAAACCAGTCTCTCACTCTGCCATTTATAACCACTTGCCCTTAAGCCCACCCACTTTTTTCATTATTTTTATATCATCATGTAAATCTGCACTGATATTGATTTTGTCGTCGGGGTTTCTTTATCTATAGGCTACAAAGTTCTTCCGAGGTTGCTGTATGTCGGGGGATGAGGCCTCGGCCCCAGGCCGATGAACTGAACATCCTTTCCTTCCAGCTGGTGGGGTGTTTTCAATGCATATTTTATTTGTACATATATGAATCTTCTATAAATATGGGACGAGGCCTTTTCAGCTTCAAGCCAGTCGTACTAAACTGACAACTTAATCACCGTAAGGACATTTTGGATTCAGCTTTGTCGCAATGCCCCCACTGTAGACAAAAGAAGAATCATGACACTAGCCTTAGATAAAAAATCTATATATTTTTCTCATGTTTTATTTAACATCCTTATATATGTTGTTCTAATGTGTTGCATGTCCAGCCAGATTAAAAAACAAAAGGTTCAGGCTTTGTTGTTCAGATGAAAACACAACATCATCTGTAAACCGGAAGGTGTCTGCTTCTAGTCTCTTCTCCCCAGAATGAAGGAACATATACAGCAGCGTCCAACACTAATAATGAGTCAATACTCTCAAACTGTGAATGAAAGAGTCCGCTGTGCAGGGAAACGGGCCGAGGGAGGAGCACATCATACCTGTACGCTGGAGCACAGGTTTCATTTTACTGTGCAGACCATCAACAAAACATACATTCACAGAAGACCAAAAGAACTTTTTTTTTTTTTTTTAACGTCTTGCTGGTACAAATAAGAAGGTACAGTATACATGAGATGTGCTGTCCAAGGTCAGAGAATTTATATATTAAAATTTCGTTTTTTGCTCATTTTTAATACTATGCCTTTCTGAAACAAATGGTCATGTTTTCTTTTTTGTACTTTTCTCCATTCCAAGTTTGTCTTGTTGAAACGAGAGAAGCAACGACACAGTACCTACTGAAAACTGTGTGTGCTGCGCTTCTTTTTTAACGTGTACCGAATTAGATTTATTGTAAAAACTGATTTAAAGCCTATAAAAGCAATGTAGAGCTGTTCTCTACCCCCTGACTGTAACGACACTAAGTGATGGTGAGGGAACCTCCACACTGTGAAGCTTCCCACTACTTGGAAAATGTTTTTAGCCTCACGTGGTGACCAGAGAACTCCTCCATCTGTTACACATGTTACTTTAGCTTCTTTTTTTCGTCACTTTGTTGTGAATCAGATTTAATTTTAAAATCTCTACTTTTTTTTTTCTTTCTTTTTTTAATCACTTAATTGATTCCAAAATGTTGCTGGGTGAACGTAGTCAAGACACTATTTGTTGTATTTGTTGTGTTTCGGGGACGTTTACCACCCGAGGACTCTGCTGACATGTATTATTAGTGTGCAAAGAAGAAAACAGACGGTAAAATAAACATTTTATTTCTGTTCTCGTGGTAATATGTGCTTGCGTCAGTGTGGGTCTGTCAATTATTCAGAGGGGCCCCTTTACAGATTTTACACATCAGGCCGTCCGGTTGTTCTATTGCATTGTGGGAAATGTAGGAAAGTTATAAGAAGTCAGAGTCTAATGAAGACAAATCTAATGTCAATGCATACAGTAGTTGTCACAACATTCTTCTAAAAATACCAAAAAAACGTCAACCTCACGGCGAAAAAGTATGGAGATCACCAACATCCGTGGGTTTCAACATCAGGGCACAGAGATATTTCAGTCTGGACCAAAGAGCCACATTGGCAGCGTGCTGAGAAGCTTTTAACAGTTTGAACCAGTGTCCTCTTAAAATAAAAACTATTTTAGCACTCGGCGGTTGCACTGTTGAGATCATGCAAACAAACGTCTGTCTGAACGGACTTGCCCCCATCAGGCTTCTGATGGTTTTACTGCTGAGACCAAACCTGAGCGCTCAGACCCACACGGGCGTCTGGAGAGAAGGGAATTAGGCTTGAGTCGTTAAGCTTGAGCATTTTCCACTCCAGTTGCTTGTGTCTGCTCTGGTCACGTGACTCCCCGCCTGGCTTTTAGGAGGCCCTCGGCGTACCCAAGGGGGTTCAAAGGTCATTGACAGCGTTGCCTTCCCCTCTGCCTCTCACACAGTGTGAGAGGCAAACAAATAAATAAAAAAAAGGCCGTGGAAAATGTCAGAAATAATGAAACTGGATTGATTTGTGCTCTGCAATAAGATGTTGGTTAGAAACCGATTGTTTGAGGCTTATTTTACATCCTGTTCCACTACACCATTGTATGTTTGAATTAAACCAGATTTTGTGGAAAATGACTCACCTTGTACTACTACAGATACAGCAGTGCTGCACGCAGGGCGGGGATAGATGTCTGCATGATTTTCTATTCCCACAATGGCGTGTTTGACATTGTTCATGTGACCTCTCCGGCTCAGAACGAGTTACGCCCCCTCTTTCCCCAGGCACCGTGGCTCCACATCACCCCGTGGACGACACAAGGATGGCTAACCTTGTATAATTAATGATGTAAAACGGAGAAGGATCTTGAAAAAAAAAAAAAACATCCTCTTTTAATTGCTCTTATCTTGTTTGGTGTATTATTTGGTCCCTAAAGGGATTTAATTAAGCAGCAGAAGAATCATACTTGGTTCTAAATGCGATCCCTTAGTAAAACACACACTGCCATTTAAGGTGGCTGGTGTTCCATTTGGCGCGCGGTCCATGCTGTCGCACTTCATTTACCGGTGCCCTTGACTGCAGCACCGAGGTAATGGGTCGTTCTTCAGCATCTATGGTTATACTCCTACCCCCTTTCCTGTAATTTAGCTTCAAATTGATGCTTTTCACACCGAAGTGATTGTAATGATGTAGTGGAGACACATCGAGGTATACAAACACTTGTTTCATTAGGGGACACTTGAGACTACTCTTCAGAAAGACCTACATGCTGCATGTGAATAGACGGGATACGCAAGTAGGAACACTGCTGCGCTAACGCGCCGTGATTAGAACACAAGAGCAATACATACAAGAAATAAAACGGCAGGATTAATCGGAGAGGATTCCATTTCAGAATAAAAGAACCCATATGTAGGAGTATTAATTTGAAATAGTGCATATATATCTATGTAGGCTATATACCTCTGTCACATTTATGTTTTTCTCTGTGGTTTCAACTGCCGACGGCCTGGTTTCTGTCCCTTGGGCGTGTGTTGTCTTGCAGATCTCACTAGTAACGATCTTAAAATACACCTGCTTGTACGGTGAAGTAGGGGGGTAGTTTTATCTGCATTGACTTTTAATACTTAAATCCCAGTCTTCTTCCTATTCTTCAATTTTCAAGAGAGATGTTTATCTGGTTTTTAATAAATACTTCATCCACCAATGGTAATCTCCCTTACTGTGCATGCCGGTTAAGCGATTCAATTACTACTCCCAATTAGACCAATACATTACAAGAAAAATGCATTTAAAGGTTCAGCTGAAGCAAAAGATTAATGGAGACACGAGCGCACCACCATCACCTTTTTATCCTACACAAATGATCTCCCTCAGGGGAGGCTTGCACTACGGTGCATAAACTCAATTGCCAGTTCATCAGATCAGAGACACACACACACATGTGCAGAGGACAGAACACTAGCCGACCGGTTGGTATCTCAGACTTTGTGGTGAAGGTGTTTCATCTCAGACCAGCACTACAGCTGGCGTCATTACCCCGAAATTACAGAGGCACCCCCCCCCCCCGAACAACTCAGGACATATTTCAATATCCCACATTGATTCCAGACAGAATGCATTAAAAACGACTGCGAGGTGTTCGCCCCGAGGGTCCACTTAGTACTAATACCAGTAACAGTTAGATAGATTCTCGGCTAATGGAGAGGCTTATCACCGTGCTTTTCTGTTACACTCTGTCTGTGAACCTCGGCTCTTTCACGTCGGCTCTCCAAGCTTCCTCATTCTTCAGCTATTTGGCTCTGCCCCTAATGAACTATCAGCGATGGTCACAATAAGGCCGATATGAGATTAATTTACTCTCCGCGGCGCACAGAGTGATGTTATTACAGGAAAATCAATGTCCCTCTTGTTGTTCTCTGGGCCTGGACAGGGTGTACGCACATCTGCTCTCATAATACAAATGCTGACCTTGCTGTCAAAGAGTGAGCCAGAGAGAGGCTGCGGCGAAACAGCCGACGGTGTTGTTTATCAAAGCTTTATCAAGCCTCACAGACGTGTGACATCATGCTGTGGGTCAGTCAGCCAGCCTGCTGAAAGCAACTCGGTTTGTGTTGACAGAGTATGATGACCTTTAGAGATTAAGATTCCAGGCAAGACCACGAGTAATCTATGAAAAATGTAATTCAATCCCCTGAAAGAGAAAATATTGCTATAATTTGTAAAATCTAATTCCTGGCCTCCTCCACACAGATTTCATTAACTACCATCAGCACCAGAGGCACAATGGACTGCCCAAATGACCTCTTGACCTTTTGCAGTGGATAGGTTCATAAAAAGAGTGTGTGGGGGAGGTGTGGCCATTTTGCCCAGTGAGTTTGTCCTCTTGCTCTCATTTTCACAAACTTGATGGAAAGCCAACAAGAGAGATCAAGCTTTCCGTCTTGTCAGTACATGCCAGCAAAGGACATGTCAATAAAATTGACCTACCACATAATTTAAACTAAAGCAGCCTGAAGAGGATGTATATCATGGGCGGAAATACTATAGAAAATAAATGAATCTAGCAATTGTACAATCAAATTGGAATAACCTTAAAATTGACTGAAAAAAAAAACGTACACCAAAGAATTAGTATGTTGCGGAACCAATTCTGGACCGCTTTCCGAAAGGCCCCGCAGCCCAGCTTTGGCATCGACTCCCGCTGTTGACGTCTGCACCTCTCTCCGCTCGCAGCTTTAATTCCTGCTACGAGGAAACAAAACTCCCAGGCGGCGCGACGCAGACCGACAGACAGACAGAGAGACAGACGGGCAGGCCGACGAGAGACACCCCCGCATAGTTTCCGTCAGCCGGGTGACGTCTCCGCCTCTCAGCCCCGTGTGCAGCGTGACGTCACGGGGCTGTAGTGGAGCCTCGCGCTGCGTCTTGTTGACGGTCCGCCAGGCTTTTCCAGTACGGAGAGGACCCCGCACCGGAGAGAACCGCCGACACGGACACGCTCGCTGCGGGTTTAAAAAAAAAAAATTCAGGCAAGTGTTTAGCTACTCGATTTTTAAAAAGATATTTATAATTATGGACGTTTTTTTTTTAAAAACAGCGTGTATTTGCTCATACCGGATTGCTGTGTGTGACGACTAACTTAACGGTTAAGTTTAGATTGCAGTTGAACGGAGGGAGGGAGGGGGGCTAACGCTAACCTGGTTTAACGTTAGTTATGTTAGCTTACTGTTTCGCTCTTAATCTGAGGGGGGTTAGCCCGCTGTGGTGTTCGCACCCTCGGTTGGCCAGTTTGATCGCTTGAACAACCCTGCCACAACATTACGGCGAGCTACCCCCCCCCCTCCTCCGCGAGGACGGACACTGCCGTTTATCGCTCCCTGCGTTCGTTTTCTGTCTTTGCCCCTCGTCGCCGGGGGGACCCGGGCGAAGTTAGCCCCCTGTCTGCCCTCTTGAGAGCCGGGTTAGCCCGCCTCGCGGTCCTCCGGGTTGGTTCAGCGTTTTGACCGCTCCACCAGTCAAAGGTACCCGGGGGTGGGTGAGGGGTAACCTGGGGCAGCTAAGCTAGCAAGCGCAGTTAATATCGAACGTTGAGAGACGGCATTTCTTCATTGAATTCCAGACGAATGCTCGTCAATTTCTTTCTTTTTTTGTCAACGCTTTGCCGTATCGTACGTGTGTGTGTGTGTGTGTTTTGTTACGACGTTTTCAAATGACCCATTTAAACTAATGACACGCAAATGCGTAACTCTTAACGTGCGGTTTAAAGCGACTTTGGCCGCCTGGGTGTAAAGGCGCTGGCACGCTACCTGCTTGGGAGAAGCTGCGGTTGTAAACCCCGACGTGCCCTCATCGAGCGATCGGTGTGTGTGCGAGCCTGTGCGTGTGGGTCTGCGCGTAACGCCGGACAGCGGTGCCTTCCCCGGCCAGACTGTGGTGTAGACAGTGAATGTCATTATCAGCGCTGTCTGCATACCAGGGCCACCGTGGCGAGCCAGCGGAGGAGGCGAGCTACGGTGTGCAGGGAAGAGGAGGAGGAGGAGGAGGAGGGGGGGGGGGGGGGCAGCCGGGGATGGAGCGGAGCAGGAGCGCTATTATACGCGGTGTCCTTGCAGCAGAGAGGACACAAGTAGTGGAGGTGACATAGATGAATATGTCGTTTTCTTTTCATTCCTGTGAGGTTGTGGTTCTCAGAAAAGCCACCGCGTAGTTTATTCTTTCGTGGCAATGTGGGTGTGTGCCCCAGAAATAAAATAAACCGGTTGGAGTTTTTTTTTCTTCTCAGGCAGAGGTAGAAGCTGCTGCGCCCTCCCTACCCCCCCCCCCCCCCCCCCCCCATTCGCTCCCTGCGTACACCCTAAACCTAAATGATCCAATCTGATTTTAAAAAGGGAGTGTGGGGAGGGGGGTTTCCACGCTCAATTGGCCCACGGTTCTATTTGCCATTATAAACGCCCACGAGCATCCACTCGTTTCGGAATCAAGCTTGAGGTCTGCGCCGCCGCAGCATTAAAGTCAGTGGAGAAAGAAAAAAAAAACGACGGGATGCTGACATTTGCAGAAGCATAAAAATTCCTCCGCCGTAGTCATTGGCCCGAATGTGCGCTTTGCCCCTTCCGTTAAGCCGAAACATCATTGCGTGTCGATCTATACATGAAATGCGTTTCCCGACTACACACAAGCGCACACGATGCGCTAAATGGTGCATTTTCAAAGCCGAAGTGCGTTCAATCTGCCGTCTCTTGGTGTCATATTGCAGCAGTGGCTATTATCTTCTAGATGTCGTTTTAAGTGTTGTTACAGCCGATTTAGAATATCCGCAGTAAAACAAAGGGGGAGCTCGCTTTCCATACTGCTGCATGTCATGCTGTGAACCGCCTGAGAAAAGGGGACGACTGCTGTTACCGCTTTTATCAATTGTTTTTCAAAGAGGTGATGGGGTCAGCGTGGGGTAAGCAGACCTGAGGGAAGGCACAATATGTTTGGGAAGGGCACTTTCACTTGCTAAGTGAAATGTTTTTGCCCATTGTGCCAGTCTTTCATTAACATTGTAGTGTGACAGGGGCAGGGTGGTGGTTGGTGGTGGGCGATTTTCACTCATCTTGTCGCGTCTAGTCAAATGCTTTTGCTTGTTAAAATTTCCCCCGGGGTTCAATTACAAGGGCCGAAAAAGCCTTGTGTTTGTGTGAAGTATGGTAATGGCCATTTGGTTTAGTGGGCGGCCATTGACCTCCTCCACCCCCAGCCGGGACAGAGGCCATAAAACATGTAAACATTTAAAAATGGGGTATATCTTGCGCCACAACATTTTTTTTTTTTTTTTTAATTTTCGGTTTCTTTATTCATCACTGCGAAATTATTTAGAGTAGTTGTAGTTTAGAAACTAAATGATTATTTTCTCCACTGTTTCCTAAATCCCTGTTTTTTGTTTTTTTTTTATACCCAGGAAACGAATCATAACATTGAAAACTTCAGTCATCATCATGCACGTGTCTAACTACCACAAGATTTGTGTGATTTGAAAAGACAAATAGAAAAAAGACAGAGGAATACAAGAACTCAGTCAAGAGACCGAAACGACAGTAGCACAGTGTTGAGAAATGGCCAGCACCCAGACCAGTTTGAAAACGCCTTTCAAAGACTTGACCTCATTCAAGGGCAACATGAAGCGGCTGTACAGAGAGCGACTGGAAGTGGCGCCCATCAAGAAGCGAGTGATGGCAGAGATCAACCTGAAGCGGCGCAGCTTGGACCCCCTCCCGAAAACCCCAAAGGTGAAGAGGGAGCAGGTCGAGGAGGTGTGCCACGACTCTGACATGGATGCGGAGGCCCGGGCGGAGCTGCACATGGCGGGTTCTGCTAAAGCCCTAGACTTGAGTCCCGGGCTTAAACACACGCTGGCCCAATTCACCCTGAGCAGCCAGAGCTCACTCGGGGGCCCGGCGGCCTTCTCAGCCCGCACTGGTCTTGAGCATTCCCCGGGCGGCATGCCCCCCCTGCCCTCTCCTCCTGTCCTGGGAGGGGGCCCTCTGCTGGTTCCCTGCGACAGCTCCACTGAACTCACCCACTCGCTGCTGGAAGGAGAGTCCATCTCCTGCTTCGTTGTCGGGGGGGAGAAGCGGCTCTGCCTTCCCCAGGTGCTCAACTCTGTGCTCCGCGACTTTTCGCTGCAGCAAATCAACACTGTGTGTGACGAGCTCTACGTCTACTGCTCGCGCTGCGACGGCGAGCAGCTGCACATCCTCAAGGTGCTGGGCATTCTGCCGTTCAACGCACCTTCCTGTGGCCTCATCACGCTGACGGATGCACAGCGGTTGTGCAACGCTCTGCTGCGTCCTGGGACGGCCTTGCCCGCGGACCCGAGCGGTAAGCTGCTGACCCAGGGCCTGCTGAAGGAGAGCGAAGCCAGTTTCCAGGTGGAGCACCAGTGTTTGGGGAAGTGCCAGGGTCTCTTCGTGCCCCAGTTCTACACCCAGCCCGAGGCTCCCTGCATCCAGTGCGTCGAGTGCCAGTTGCTCTTTTCACCACAGAAGTTTGTCATGCATTCGCACAGGTCACCCGATAAGAGGACCTGCCACTGGGGCTTTGACTCAGCCAAGTGGCCCTGCTACCTGCAGCTGGCCAGGAAGTACCAAGGCATGCCCGAGGAGTCAAAGCTCAAGCAGCTCCTGGACGAGGTCAAAGAGAAGTTCCACTACCAGCTCAGGAGGTTGCTAGACAAAGTAAGTGCACTTTTTCCCAACAATTTCCCACGTACCGTTCATACCGGTGTTACACCATAACAATAACATAGTGGCAACACTAGGTGCCACAACACGCTAGCACGCTAACTCGCCAACAAGCTAACTCGCCGGCCAGTTGCGGGCAAGTTGGCCAGCGAGCGGCGAACAGCTGATCGGGTAGCTGGCAGCCCTTTTTGGGGTCAATGAATTAATGTGTTTACACAGCTAAACCGCCATACACCAGGACACCGTCAGAATCTTTCTTAATACTGTGCAGCCCTAATACCCGTGTCTTTCTTTGTTGTTTGCATGCACCAGAGTGTCATTCATCATTATTCTCGTGAGGAAGCAAATTAATAAATGTGTTCAACGTGGCGATGTGTATTCTGTAGATTTGACTGGAATACCTTAGAGCTGCTGTTTTCTTAAACCTGCGGTGATCTAGTGTGTGTTAAAGAGGCCGGGGACAGTTGGTGACATCTGCTTGGCCAGGTTTGATCAGAAAGGTTTGGCCAGCTGGCCACAACTAAAGGGGAAGTGCATTGTTTGTCCCCTCGGGTCACCTGGAGGTCACTGGGAATCTCACAGAACAAATGGCCAATATAGGGGAATAGGAAAGAGCCTCATCAATTCTCAAACTGTATTTCCATAGCTAATTGTTTGATATTTTTATTTTTTTAAATCATTACGAAAACAATATTTGTTTGCCTAAGTTTACTGAAATCTGTCTTTTTGCATCTTCCCACACACGCACAGCAAGACATTTATTGGCTTATGATATTTACTGGCTTAAGATATTTTATCAAAATGCAGGTTGTTTTTGAAAGGGGGACCTGTCTTGCCAGGACTACAGGACGAGACATTATTAGATACCCTTCTACCTTTCGGCCATACCTGAAAAGTGTCAGCATTCAGTGGGGGGAAAGCTCTATATTGTCTCCTCGCCATTGACTTGTTTATGTCTCACGACCTCTCTTTGACCTCAGTCGACTGCCCTTTTTCTATTGTTTGGTGGTTTATGATGCGGTTTTGGTTTAGTCTGTTTGTTAGGCACAGATTTGTTCACATCCAAATCCACCAATTCAGTAGATTAGACTTGAAATAGACTACCTTAAATGAGCAAAAATGTCTCTGGCAGTAGTCAAGCGGATTGAGTGAGTGGAGTAGAGATATTGCAGTGCATGTGCAGGTTTACGTGTGCACATTTCTGGGACAGTTACCCTCTCGCTCTGGTTAACACGGCGTCTGAATGTGCCGGAAATACCGCCTGTGGTCCCGTCTCGCGTCCTAACTGCATTCCTGTCTCGCCTCCTCCCAATTCGCTCGTCCTCCTCCACCTACTGTTTAAGGTATGCACCTTGGAACACTTGGACATTCTTTCTCAAAGGCACAGGTGTTTTTTACACCGCAGACGAATCGCACACACGCAAAGACCAATGTACACTGTCCAGAGGCACAACGCTCATGCTCAAGTTGGTTGAGGAGTCCTACAATGCGTGGTGTGTTTAGTTTGTGTGAGACATTGCCAACCTGTGTAATGAGCTGTTAACTACCGGAGGCTAGTGTGACCCATTTGTGTCTCTCGCCGTCTCATACTTTGCACGTCTCTCTGGAATCTCACCACAGTTTCAGGTGTTGTCTTCTCTCTCGGTTGGTTTCTCAATCTCCTTTTTCCCTTTTAGTTTCTTTCTTCCTCTTTCAGCTATTGCCGGATGGTAGTGATTAAACCTCTTTTTATCTTGTTCTGTTTTTTGTGAGGGTTTGCCTCGGACATAATGTTCAGCTGCATTTGTGCAGCAAAAAACAAAGTCACAAATGGCTAAATTCCTGAAAAGACAGTTCTCTGTAAGTTTACAGGAAGCACGTAGTTTTTGCGCTTAAAGAGGATGCGCCTCCTCGCCTAAGCGGACGTATGGTTGTGCTAGAAGGTCATTGGCCAGAGAGCAAGGCGATCTGGCACTGTCCTGTCACTCAGTCGAGGCAAGTCGATCCACTCTCTTTTATGTGTGTGTATTTGTGTAATGAAAGCGCGTGTTTGACTGAACAGGAAGTGCGGCGGACGGACATGTCTCTCACCCAGAACATCCTCCAGACTCTCTGTGTACAGCCGCCTGCGCTGGTGTGGCTGTGTGACTCATGCTTTCCACATCCCAGTGGATGTTAGTGCAAGTCCAACCACGCAGCTTATAGCCTTACATTAGCCTTTTTTTGAAAAGATGTCTCGCCTCTGTGTGTTGGTCAAACCCTGAATGCATATCCTTTAACTAATGGCCCATATTTACACACAGTGTCTATGTTCATATTTACAAGAGGTTCATAGTTTTACCAGAGCGCTCTGGGACCTCTAAAAGAGGAGAGACACAAACAAGGGGGCCGTCCGGAAGTTTTCTTTCGCCCAACCTTCTCCAATGGCCACTAGTCCCATATCCTGTTCGGAGTGTTTGGTTTGAGAAGGTGCAGTTAAAAACTCCAGGACTTGCCCTCTATAAACGGTGCTTTGTGCCTCGAGGCACTGCACCATGTCTACTGATCCCTGCTGTGTAAATAGAGTTTGCTAGACAGACGCCACCGACAGACAGCAACAAGGCGAGCCTTATCTCCAGAGTTACGTTAGTATCTGACAGTCAATGACTTCATTTAGCCTTCAGGGGATGCGACAGACACATGTACGTGCCACGCGCAGAGACACAACATCAGTGTCATCATTTTTTTTACCTCTTATGACAGAAAGTACCAAAGGATTATCGTTTTGTTTTGACTGCTTGTTACCAAGTGGTAGGTCATCAGGCCGGAAGCGTATGACAAAACATCCGAAATGCAACATCTAAGATGTTAAAAGATCAAGTTAGATGCAAAGATATACAGTCTAAATGGAAATAGTTCTACACTTTGATATAGAAGACTTGTCCACTTTTTGTCAAACATTGCCTCCGCCGTCTCTGTGGCCCAGCGTCGAGTCAGAAGTGTCAGACAGGCAGAACAGACTTCCTCTCTCTGTCTCGCTGGCTGCGGCACAGACGGCAGACAGCTGCATCTCTCTGGCTTCCTCTGTTTGCTGCTGAAAAACCAGTGACTTCATTACCGCGGACCAGTGCAGCTGCACTCTGCTGTCTTCAGTCTTCGGGGCTGTCCGCTCCCTCTGTCTGTCTGCTTGTCACTCGTCCTCTTGGGCTGTATCTAATTGGATTTTGGACGGCGTGCCAAGTCGCGCACTGTGCACCCTTTGCTATCTCTTTCTCCTTCTTCTGCCTTTGCTCCTATTGTGATGTCATTCTCTCATCTGCCTTCTTCTGTCCTCACCAATCTCGATTAATCTGCTTCACTCTGCCATTCGTCGCTCGCCATCCTCCCTTCTCTTCTGGAAAAAGGACAGTTCGGCTGCTGTCCACATGTTACTGTCAACAGTCAATACCCCCTGGGCCCCAATCGGCAAACAGTAACAATCTAAGCAACTAAATGACCCGATAAGTCAATCGTTACATAAGCAATAAGACCACTTGTGTGCCTCTGCCAGGCGGGTGAGAGAAAAGCCAGGGGCTATTGATCAGGTTGCTGACTTTGATGGATGTGGTGAGTTGTCTGGTGATTCGGACGGCGAATAGAAGAGGCGATGGACCAAGAGGAAATGCAAGAAGAGTGAAATGAGAACGGTCTGTTACTAGAGACCACAGATGGCGTTTCCTAAGTTCCTATCCGTGTTCAGACATGTGCATCAGCTTACAGAGTTAACCTCACTTTTGCTTCCTCTGCCGCCTGCCTCAACTTTTTGGAAACCCAGACATGCTGCCAGACAGAAGTGGTTGTGTAGACCCATAAAGGGTGTCTGTTGTCAGAAAACACACCACCCTCGCGGGTAAGGAAGTTGAGGCACCTGAGGTTAGGGCAGAAAAGAGAAGTTAGGAGAGTAAAGCCAAGCTGTTGTCTCAGTCAAAAACTGCTCAGCGCTTTGGTCGTCTTCCATGAAACAGGCTGTGTGCATAGCCATTAGGTTAGGTGGGTCTTTTCCCAAACTAAACTCTCCAAGACCTGACCTGAACCACAAATCTAGCCTGGAACAGCCCTCCTGGTTGGCCAATGAGTTGCCAGCTTGCTCGCATTTCCCTGAGCCAACACTCTCCCCTTGCCCCCACCACCACAAGACACCCGTACACATATTTCTATGTCTGTTTGTCCATTTCCCAAAGAACAACTATCCACTTATACTGAATACACAGCAGCTTCTTTGAAAGCCGGCCCAGAGTAACATACAGTCTGTCATGCCTGTATGCAGCTCAGTGTGGGAGGTGGTCCTTGTTCCCTGTACACAACAGGCCGTGCCTTGGCCAGTGTTTGCTGCCTGTTGTAAATGGCTACATGGGGCCCTGCAAGGTAGGAGGGGCTGAGCCGAGGGGCCTCTGGTATGTCATCATCGGGTCAGTGGCAGTATCACAGCTCCATAACAGCATTGCAGCTCACTGGAGGAACACCAGAATCATTACTTATCAGGCTTTTTCTGAAATAGATTAGAATCAAATCAAAGTTTGGAAAGAATGGTCCCAGGTTCCCTGTTCACCACCTGGAATCATTTTGCACCCGGTCACAGTTAATCCTCTGCATCCCCACATTTATACATTTAATAGGTCACCTGGTGGTAGTCTCCCGCCCCGGCAGCTGCTTTTTAGGTCCCACTGTTTCCTTGGCTTGTCGTATACCACCTCGCCAGCAGAAGAAGAATTCTACAATGCTCTGCTCTATGACGGATGTGAACTAGGCAGCGGTAGGACTGTCCAGATACAGTGGAGCTTCTGCCTCGTCCGCCAACAGACTCGTAGACAAGCTTGCTTAAACCGTCTTTGCCAAATGTCCTCTGAGGTTTGAAAGGGTCCTTGACTGACAGCCTGTGTGCACGTTCACTGTGGTCTAGCTCTCCCCCCTCAGGGCGACGAACCAGTTTGTCCAAGGAAATCCAGAAGACGTGAAAGAGAAGGGACTATAATGGGCTACGAGTTCAAACAAGATTTTAGGAAGAAAAAAGGGGCTCCGATCGCAACATGTCTTAGATCTCCTGGGTTGATTTGCATGAGACCGGAATAATTAGGAGTCTTGGTATTAATTAATCAATGTGTTGATGAGAAGATTACCAATCCACTGTCTGGTTTCCCTGGGAGACAGTCAAACTTGTTGTGTGTGTGTGTGTGTGTGTTTGTTTATTTGTATGTGTGTGCTGGGGGCAGGGAGTCAGAGGAGAGGGAAGTATACTGTAAAAGGGTTTTGGGACACTGCCAGCCTGTGCGTGATGGGTGTAAGCGGAGCGATCGTGTTTGCATTTGAAAGGCTTTTCTGTGCTGCCTTCCCAGTGGGAACGGTGATTAATGAAGATGTAAATGGAGAGACCCAGAGGCGGAGCCTACCTTAGGAGCAGCATACACACATTACACACGCTCACACACACACACCATATAGGCTCTTCCAGTGACTCTCTTGTAGTTTCTCCCACAGCGAAAGTCTTGCATACTTGGGACATGAACGCTGAATATCAAGGCGTGTCACGACTCCCGCTGGGGCTGCCACCTTGCACATCCACAACCCATTAAGCCCAACCACTACACTGATCAATAATGCACAACATTGAAAATGCAGAGAAATCAGGAGAGACTAGTCAGTCCGCACGGTTAAAGTAATCCCCATCTCCGCTTTTCCAGTAATCGATTTGCATGTTTTGCACCCAAGTTCAGAGCGGCTTGTTTTGACCTTCAGCCCACACTCCAGAGGAAAGCAGATAGCACAGTAAACCACCAAGAGAAGTGGACTGGCCCAGTTTGGAAAGATGATTACTTGCCCTGTGAGTCCTTTTATTTTGCAGCCTCCGCTTTGCTCCAGTAACATCAAACGCCCTCCAACTGTTTCATTTCCTTCTACTGCCTGCGGCCTCTGTACCCTGTAAATCCTTATCTCACCGGGGGCCTGGCTGATGTTGCTCAGGGCAAGGCTCTAAAGTCAACACCTGGGAAACTGGCTGCATTAGTCGAGGTGAAACAAGTGATGTTCTGTGGTTGGCCCGGCCCTTAATCTCGGCCTCGACCTTGACAAATCCTGACGTGTTTATCTCGCCACTATTCCCAACTGCAGTGATGCCGCTCATGGGACTCGTCTGTCTCCCTGATATTTCTTACCACTCAGTCTTCTTTGCCTCTTGGCCCTCGGGGGTCTGTGCCAGCTCCTCTAGATCCAGTAAATAAATCCTCCAACAGCCACATCTTTGCATCTTAAACTAAGCAGTGTGTGATGCTCGAGGTCGTCGACCGTCAGACGCAATTAATTACCGAATTGCTGTATATTGTGTCTTTTTTTTCTTCTTTTTGTATACTTCAGCAATGGAAGCCTAATTAAGGATTGCGTGTGTTGAGACTGTAGTGTGCTCTTGCATGCAAGGTAGCTACTAGTGCTTCTTAATTGTTCCCAAGCGTCAGAGTAGTGTGTGTGTGTGTGTGTGTGTGTGCCCGCATGTGTGCGCCAGCTCTCTTTTTGGTCGCCGCCGTTGCTCGTATTAAAACGGCCTTGCTGCAGCGGCGACTGGAGCCGCATTGCCCTCGACTTAATCCTCTGAGGAGTGAGGCATCGCTTTGTGGTTCACAGTCTTGCTACATTTTTAACTAGTTTCGATGACTGGTGCCCAATGTTATGCCAGACATTTTATATGTCATCACAAACCAAATGTACTGTCTGGGATACATCCTGATCCCTGGTGAGGCCATATGTTCAGTTGTTCTTCAAAAGACTGACTCATGCTGCAAACAAATCTAACCCCCTTTTGCCTTTTTTTGTCGGCTGATTGGGCGGACATGGAGACAGCCTTATATTTGATTCAGAAGAACATAAAGGTAAAACTTTCATGTCAAATTTCGAAATCACAAGCCTTTTTTTTGTCATCAGACGTGAGTGACTCAAAGATATTAATCACAGATGCTATTGGAGCGCGGGTCCACATGCAGTAGCATGGAGAGTGCTGTGCAGATGACACAATGCACGATTAAAGGAAATCAAAGGGTCAAACAGCTAGAAACACAGCCAGACACACGCACATGCAACCACCATCGGCAACTTCCTCCCGTCATCACGCCAACCCTATCCTGCAGAGTGAGTCACAAAGCTCCATCAGTGCTGCAGTCTGTTCTCCGCTCATCAGCGTCACTGTGGAGCCAGGACAAAGATTTATGCCGCCCCGGTCTGTTTGATCTACGCCCAGGTGTGTTCACTTACAGCGCTGACTCAAACATAATGACATTTTCCAAACCCAACTGGGCCTTTCTTGGGTTGTTCTGCCTCAGACAATGACTGTTTTTAAAGGAGGAAGTGTGATGATCAAGTTTGTGTGTGGACTGTAGGTTCACAGACTGGAGCCCCCTGCAGAATTGTCAGTGGACTCAGGGCCCCCCCCCCTATCAATACATCACATACTATGGGACTAGAAAAGTATGTCCAGCTCTAGCATTTAAATGTTTAAACACTCACTTATTTTATTTTTACCTCTCAGCCATAGAAAGCAGCTCATTAGAATATCTCACACTTAAAATGACGGCCACATTATGTTATGTTATGAGTTGTCTGTTGCCTTGGTGATGGATAAGTAGCAGGTGTCTGGATGTAATTTGGGGCATTTAGTCAATATTGTGTAATTCATTGCAGAGAGAGCATTGGACAGTGTCTCCATTTTGTGTTTCTCCCTGTAGTCATAGCAGTGCATTGCTGGCTTGCTGACAGTCTCTCTCGGCTTTCAGTCTGCTTAGCAACGCTCGTCCTCGCTGCAGCTCTCTCACTCCCCACTGTCTCCAAGCACTCAGAGTTGTTTCATCCATCCGAATAGTAATCTGAGTTCCCTTTTTGTATAGAAAACCAGGCAGCAGTTTTTGGTTTGTGTGTGTAACCTACACTCCAAAAAGCGTCCCATGGCAGCAAGCTTCTCTAGAGACTTTCTCTTTCGTTTTTAGAAAAGGAGAAGCACACACACACACACTGGCCCAGATGAAGCTCAAATAATAAGTGCAGTCATCTACAGACAAGACAAGAGCCCACTGGCCCCGTTCTCTGTCACCGTGTCCTCCTGGGACAATGAAAGTGTCTTGCTTGCGACTGCACGCGTATTTCTGCTTGACAGTTGTGCTGGCACTAACCTACGTCATCCTGACGGAGCAGTTGTCTATGGGTCTGTTTACTTCTATGTGCATCTGCCTGGTTGACTCACATAGGTGAGCCCCGACATCTCTGGTAGTAGATGTGCAGTAGGGGGGCAGGATGAAGAGAAGGAGGAGGGGGGTTGACGCGCACACACACACACACAGAGCAGCTGCTGGAGACGGTGGGCTGCGAGTTGCACATGCGGCTAGTATGCTCTCTGGTGCACTGTTGATTTTTCTCAATATCCATTCAGGATGCATTTAGAGGAACTTTTGTGACGTAAACATATAATGTTTTATGTCTAAACTGACATATATGGAGGGAGTGCATATGTACAGTCAGAACCACAGGGCCCTAGTGTTGCTTTGAATCTAATGTTATCTGGTAAGAAAAAAAATACCCTATTTTTTCCCTCCACTGTCGCTGAAAGCGTAAACAGGAAGTTTCAGATGGCGATCTCAACCTTCGTGCTGTGTGTCTTTGACGGGGCTGAATAAAGTAGCAGGATGGCTGAAATGATCCGACGCTTTGTCTGTTCGTGACCATTAATCACGGAACTTGAGGTTGAGGATTTTTGGAGTCTTTTTTTTTTTTTCTCTGATGCAATGTCTAGACTGTTAACAATTGCGATGTGTAATGTTACATCATTTTTACTCGGGCTTCAATGATTTGATGTCGGTATTGATCATTTAATCATACTATATCACCCATTTTCTGCCGAGGTTAGCAGAGTTTAAAATGATGGATTAAACTTAAAAAATGAATAAATGATTATCATTAGGTATTTCTACTTTAGACTACTTGAATAAATAATCAGAATTTCTGCAGATATGTTTTCTGTTGTCCACCACTGATCGTCTCTATGGTAACTACTGCAACGAGATGTGTAAAATGACTCAATCCTGTAGCTATTTTAGCATTTTAAAAAGGCAGTTGCGTAAAAATGTGTGGAGAAATGAAATGATTTGTGTAATGTTTTGATGACAAACAAAGGGGATATGCCATCCTTTTGTATGAATATTTTGTTTGCCCACCTGTATTATCTGATCTACACCACACAATAAATGAACGTATCCAGGCAACAAAAAATGAATGAATTACAATAACCCAATGTTTCCGTCACTATATAAATCGATAGTGGGTCATAGATACTGTGTTCGTGTTTGACGTGGGGGTTACCTCTGCCTGCCTAGTGTATTCTTGTCAGGCAACTTCATTCATGAGGTAATGTCATTACAACCCTCCACATGTATCGCTGTGAATGTAGACCAGGGGCCGCCGCCTGGGATTTGATTGTGGAACATAAGAAAGGAGGGACACAGGGAGGGGGAGGGAGAGGGAGATGAATAGAAAAATTGATGGAGAGAGCTTGACAAGACTACCCTTTTTAAACGAAAGACCATAGAGAAACACTGTTGCTCGTTTCCGAATGTGACTCCTGCGTGTTAACGCAGCAAGTGGACAGCAGATTCCTCATTCATTAGGGGCAGTTACGTCACAGTCGCTTTTATTTTGCCCGCAGACTTCCATTAACTGTTTTGTTTATTGGCTCCCATTGGCCTGTGTGTGTGTGTGTGTGTGTGTGTGTGTGTGTGTGTGTGTGTGTGTGTGTGTGTGTGTGTGTGTGTGTGTGTGTGTGTGTGTGTGTGTGTGTGTGTGTGTGTGTGTGTGTGTGTGTGTGTGTGTGTGTGTGTGTGTGTGTGTGTGTGTGTGTTGTAGGGCCGTGCAGTGTGGATTGTAAAATGGCTGACTGTAGCTGTGGGGGAAGGAGCTCAACTTGTTGCCGGGGAGGGGAAGGGCTGTGTGTTTGACGTGCGTGTGATGACTGTCTAGACGGAGTGACCATGTGGTGCAAAAATGTGCCCCAAGCCGAAGCAAGTCCAGAACGAACCTGTCCTTATCTCTCTCTCTCTCTCTGCGTGCGTGCGTGTGTGTGTGTGTGAGACGGCTGACTGGTATTACTAGTCTGGCTGATACTTATCAGCATGCTTGTCTGGCTCAGTTCTTTCTCTTTTGTGTTTGTAAAGAGGGAGGAATAGGTGTGTATGTGTGTGTGCCTCCCCCCCCCCACACACACACAAACAGACAGTGACATGGTGTCTGTTTGTGTCCTCATCTGTCTTGGCTGTCTGCCTGTTCTTTTTATTTTTTTGTCTTTTCTGTTTTCCTCAGCCACCTGTTTGTCTCACCGGTCGACCTGTCCTCATCTGGTTTTAAAATACCGCTTTGTCCTAATTTCAAGTGAAATAAAAATAATGTTACCTTCTCAGCAAATACTTTTCTTCCTGTGAGCACTAGATGAGGGGGTCAAACTCCCTTAACACGAGGCATGAAAATAATGTAATTGATTATTACAAGGCATTCATTGAGAATAACTTGTTATGCAGACTAAAAAAACAAAGCATATTCTTTTAAATGCCCCACTTGGCTGCCTGGTTCCCTTGTGGGTTTTCAGTCCGTGGATAAATGGCTTATTGGATTAAGACTTCCGTGGAGGGGGGGCGTCGGCGATCCCCAGTAAACCACAACGAAATAATAAGACTCCAAAGACAGATGTGTCCTTTTTTATATACACAAGAGCCCCTCTACAAGCAGAAGGCTACACGCTATGTAGACCACTGTTTAAAACTTTAAGGAATGGAGGGAAGTTATAAAACAAATTTCTGCCACACGGGCAAATGCTTCAATGTGGTGTTGTTCTTCTTGCATGACTTGGACCAGGAAGTACATGTATCTTCATATCTGCAGCGTGATCTTTGACACAGTCGACAAATGCAGCAGAACAGGATGTGGTCCAGAAACAGACAGGGCGTGACTGACTGACTGACTGGCTGGCTGTGTGTGCGTTTCCTTATGCATGTGTGTGTGTGTGTGTTCCTCCTTTTCTCCCTCACCGTCTGAGGCTGAATGAAAAGGCTCCCAAATAAAGGCTGTTTACTTCCTCATGAGAGAGGAAAAAAAGGAGAATGAGCTGCATTACTCTGTCCTCCTCTTTCGCCTACTGCTTTCCCCTCGCCCCCCCACCTCTTCTTCTGAATGCCAGGCACATGAATGGCTCGGAGGGAGGAGGATGGGTGGCACAGTTTTTTCTTCTTTTTTTGTGAACCTCCCTCTGTTTCTGTCCCGTGAGCAGGATCGTGGCGCTCGCCTGGGGTTGGTTTCTGTTTTCATACACGATAATGCCGGCGTTTCAACAGATGTGCAGACGGTTGGGCCAAGCAGTGTTTTTGTTTTAAGGCACCAAAAGGGATTGAAAGAGGGGCCTGCCGCTGCGAGATGAAAGGTCGGGCCGAGGCGTGCACACTTTTTTAAATTTTTTTTATGCTGCTCCAGATAAGATTCGCCATTAGGCTTATGACACGCAAACATTGTGTCATATCCTGTGATTTCTTTTACCATTTCAAAGGACATATTCTCTCATGCAACCTTCTTAAAAGTAGCACCCTGATAATGGAGGTTGTATAATTGGTTAATCTCCAGATTCGTCTCTGTTTTTCCTTTTTTGTCTTTAAGATAACATAATAATAATCACAATTTTCTCAGAACTTTAAGATAACTTGTTTGTCCAAAGCCAAAAATATTCAGTCTACAATGGTCCAGTAGAAAACTGTAATGTAAAAAGCAAGTATTTAGCATTTGTGCTTGAGAAGTGACCCAATTATAATTAATCATTTGATCAACTTATCAACTTATCTGGATTGGCCAAAATGGCTCAAAGGTGCTTCCTCATTATGTGTCAAACTGTGAAATTGTACGTTCCTGAAATAGGAAACATGAAAATGAACCCGAGGGCAGAAACCAAACCAGACCAAACCATCCGGTTGAAAAAGACTATCCTACCTTCATCTGCTACAAATAAATTGATCTGAAATCTGTAAACTTTAGTTGAAGTTTTAAGCCTCCACCCCAATTGGAATCAACTCATTATGAATCAAATGGTGGTGCTTTCACCAGAACAGCCAATTATAAAGTGTAACTCTCTGAGCAGATTTTCATCCCCAGCTTAGAAAAAATACTTTAAATTACACTGAATGTCAACCTCCATTTCAAAGGCCTCATTTAAAGTTAAAAAAAAGAGCATTGAAAAGGGAACTGGTAACAGGTCCTCCTGATTCAAATGAAGAGTCGGTGCTTTGCACGCTAGAAACACTGAAGTGAATTTACTCCACGCCGGCGTACTGCAGACTGTGTATAGTAATGTACCGTCATGGCAGTCTGTGGAGTAGAGTGCTGCTTGTTATTGTTGGATTTAACGGCACTCAGGCTGCACACAAAAAAAACATTCTCCGCTCCATTAATGCGTCCACAGCAGAGACGTCACGTGTGTTAATGGTCCGGGAACTAAAACCGGGGTTCAGGAAATGGGTCATGGTAAAAGTTCACATGGCCGTGTGTCTAGAGCAGTATGTTTCATCTTTTCATTTTTTTGTACAGTGGCCGAATGAAGTGTGTGTGTGTGTGTGTGTGTGTGTGTGTGTGTGTGTGTGTGTGTGTGTGTGTGTGTGTGTGTGTGTGTGTGTGTGTGTGTGTGTGTGTGTGTGTGTGTGTGTGTGTGTGCACAGCGACAGTCAGACTGCTGGTGATTAGGAACGACGGGGCAGAGTTCAGCTGAGTGAGTGTGTGGAATGCTAATCCACATTGTCATAAGGCGAGCTTCGGCTCGACAAAGGGGTGCAAACATAGGTGGTTGGTGGCTGTTTGTGTACGTGTGTGTCTTTTGTGTCCTAGAAGCAGATAAGAGGTTTGTTTCATTATTCTAAATTGGGGAGTAGCTGTTTGTGTGTGTGTGTATGTTAACAAAACTGGGCTAGCGGGTGGGAAAGTGGAAGGGACAAGAGCGACGGGCAACAGGGGGCGGGGCGTGGGGGCAGAAAACCATCTGTGTTGAATTGTGCAGAATTTTTGACCCGCACACCTCATAATTTATAAGACCGACCTAAAACCGTTTCATTCAGCAAAGCGTCTTATACTTTGTGTTAAATCACTGTCCTTTAATGTATGTTTTTTTATTAATATATACTGGCTTTGTGGCACTCTGAGATCCTTTTGAATGAAAAGTGCGTTATTATCATTACTAAGGAATGGAGCAGCAGGGATAATGAGTGTGTTTGTGGGCAGGAGCGTAAGCAGTCTGCTGTCAGGTGAGCAGGAAATACAGAAAGAGATGGGCAACCATTAGCAGAACACACAAGCTCATACATGTATGTATGTTCCATATGTGGAGACACATGCACTTACAATCCTTTGTTGTTTGTTGCACACACACACACATGCACATGCATTAACTCAGGTCTTTCTTTTTAATGAGCTGTCAGTCAGTAGGGGTCAAGCGGATGAAAGATCCCTGGATGACCTGCTGTTAATGGCAGTTTGGCCACACGCTTGCTCCCTGTGTCCGTTTTGTTCTCCTGTACACGTACGCAGCGAGGGGGGGTGGTGGTTCAGATTAGAGGAATGTACTAGTGAGTGCCATTAGCAGACATTCAGACCTTGATTTTGGAAGGGAATCAAGCCTGCAATGACCCAGCTCTCCTCCCGCTTTCCCCTCCTTTCTCTATATTGACCCTGTGCCCTCATCCCGCTCTCCCTTTGCCTCCCCTTTATCTCCCATCATCCCGTTCTCTCTGCCTCCCATTTTCGCTCTTCCTCCCTCCCTCACTCCTCTTTGGTGCTGCAGTGCTGCCTTCTGTAGAAAATAAATAGTAAAAAACACCAACCACGAGCGCTCGTAAGCGGATGGGCCCCCCTCTATATTTATATATGTATATACAAACACACAGGCACACAGCAACACCTGGCTATGCATATGCATGTTGTTTTCTTTAAAAGAAAAAGGCTACCTTATACAGATGTAGATAGTTGTGTAGATGCACAATTATTGTGACACATAATAAAACTAATAATTCAATAGTTATTTTTTCTTCTTCAACCTGAGGTGGGAAATGATTATTCTCATGTTTGTAACGTAGTGCTCAACCTCCTGCAGGCGCATTAGCTACTTCTAACGGTCGGTGGCCAATTCTTGTCCACCACTGCAATTTGGCCGTTTTGATCTGCAGCTGTGTAATGCTAAAAGCACTGCCGAAAGGTGTATTTTTGGGGTGAGTGTATGGGCATTCTGTGGTTAAACATTCAGAAACGTCTCTAAGCGGTCAGTTAGTCAATTATTGATGCTTTCTATAACCTATACCACTCCTTCCTTCTTCACTTTTCTTTTTCCCCCCACTCCCAGCTAAAGTCTCTCGCTCCCGTTTCGGCACCTCTCTGTCTGTTGCCGTGGGCTACCGGTTATACATAAAGTGTGGTTCCGCTTGTGCCGGTGCTACCAGTTAGGTAGAAAGTTTGCGAAATGCAGGCAGCCTCTGTGTGCAGTGTCCGGCCCGTCTGCCCCTGATAAGCATCGACTCCATCAGAATGCGGCCTCTCGCTAAGCGTGTGCTGGATTTGCTCAATGCACACACATAAATATAACTCGGGGGGGGTGGGGGGAGTGCCAGCAGTATTTACTAAACCCACATGGCTCCGGGGGCACAATGAATCATACACATTGAACGCACAAATATGTCTTCACAGAGAGAGAGAGAGCGAGAGAGAGAGAGAGAGAGAGAGCGGCTGACTCCTGCCGCGTTGCGTGTACACCAATGAATCACACATGCAGAGGCACAGAAGGACAGGCCATGTTGCAGCCATGTTGACTATATCAACGTGTTTTATTCATAGGCTTCCTCAGTGGGCTCATTTGGCCTTTACTCTTCCTGCTGCCTCTGTTTTCTCTGACACTGTATCAGGACCATCTCGGGCTGTAGATCACGGGAGCTGTTCCCTTTTCAATGTCATTTGTATCCGTTTTTTTATGTTTTGGATGTTGTTTGTCTGTTCTTCCCCTCTTTGACCGAGGTTGTAATTCATATGGACTCGTACGTCCCCCACTCCCATACAGTTTCTGTGCATGACTTGAGTCCTTCATCATACGCTATAAGCAATATAACTAATGCTGTACTTGTCATGTTTAATCTTGGTGTGTGTGTGTGTGTTTTAACCGTCGGCTCTTTCTGTGTGTTTCAGAAGGCAGTAGAGGAGGATGAGGAGGAGGAGGAGGGCCAGGTGAGGAAACCCTCGGCTGATCGCTGCTCCCCCAGCAGCAAGTTGACTGATGCCGACCCCGCGAGAAAGGTCAGTTGTCTACTCCCTTCTTTTCCAACCCTCCCCTCCTACCGCTGCAACGTCCCCTCCCCTCTCCGCCCACCACCCTCCACTACACACAGGTCGGCTGTCAGGGTCACCACCCCCCACCCTGACTGACAGACACACACCCTGCTCACCCATTCATAGCTGCACGCTTCTCCTCTGCGACCTGTCTGGAAATACACTCATACAGCAGCTCGAAAGGCTTGCCTCCCTCTCCAGTCTCCCCCGTCCCTTCCCCTCCTATCGCAGCAACAGAACTTCACAGGCACACACAAGAAGCCGTTCATCATGATTATCTCTTTGCTCCAACATCCGCTCTCACACATTTCTCCCAGCTGATTGCTGCTCCCTCATCTGCACGTATGCATGCATATATTTTTGGGGATTCAGCTCCAATACCACAGTTATGTGCTATGCCTTCACCTCCTGCCGCTTCTCTCCATGTATTCCTGTGTAGGCATGAGTGTGTACGCATGTGCGTGCGTGTGGGCATTCAAGCTGCTCAGCTGAATGGTACGCAAAGATCAATGAATGTTGACGGAAGATGCCTTTTTATTGCCGTGACACAGTGGCCTAAAATAATGTTGCTGTGTTTTGTGATATTTATCTGGTGTTTTGTTATTCTCAGGGTAAAACATCGCCACCTACCATGGTGTTCAATCGCCTTTTCACAGACGTCAAGGAGGAGCCAGGACACCCCACCCTGGTCCATCCCAGGTACTACAACGTCTTGAATTTGACTAAACGGCAACAAATAAATGTTTAAATAAATAAAATGATTAAATAGTGAGACATGTCAATTATGTGTTCTGAGAGTCAAAACAGACATCTTCTTAATGTCTTATTCTTTCCAACAAACAGTCCACAACTCAAAGATATTGAGTATACAAAGACATATTATAAGAAGAACAGTACTTTTAAGTGTTATTTTTGTGCTTATTTGCATTGAGGTTGTTAGTCTGCTGCATTTTCTGCTCACCTTTATGAAATAATTAGCAAGTAAAGTTTTTGTTCAACTTTAGTTTCTTTCCGAGTAAATTAAATACTCACATCCTTAATTTCATTAATTGGCGCCGCACTCCCTCTTCTGCTCTGGTCCCTCTTCGTCTTCTCTCCTCATTACATGTGCCACTCCCCTCCCTCCCTCCCTCCCTTTTCAGAGCCCTTGTTTCCTCTCCTCTTATTATGTTTCTCCTTCCATTCCTGCACCGATCACACTAGCTGGATATGGTGCTGTGAAGCCTCACGCAGTAATCTGACCCAGATTTAGAAAAAATGAATTAAGATGGTGCACGGCGCCTCGACATACTGACTTTGTGGAGGCTCACACGACAGACAAATTGGCCGGATTAGAGTTCTGGTCACATGACCACTACACTCCCAAACCAGCCAGGAGTTGCGCAGACCAGTTTGCAGTCTGGGGCATTGCGGCGTTGCTGATAATGCGCCGCTACGGCTGAACGTCATGCTTGACATCCCCAGAACCTAATGTCGTATTTGGGTATGCCTCTCATCCATTAGTGGTACACTTGTGAAATACAAGCCCCGGCGTACATTATTCAATCGCTTCTTTCATGTGAAGCCGTTACAGATTCCTGTTGAGGCGAGCGGTCTCCATCCAGTGGAAGGGAGGCGAGGCCTGGTTGGTAGTGCTGCAGTTTTCATCCAGGCAGAGCCCCACTGAGCTGTCATGCTTAACCCAGTTCACAGCTTCAGCTCTGTCTGAAGGGGACTGATGGTGGGGGAGGGTTTTTTTAGAGCTTCTCTTCTCTCCTCCATCTGCTTCTCTGTCACTCGGTCTCTTTCTCTCTTCTTCTCTCTACTCCCTCCCTCCCTTCCCACCATGCAGCCAGGAATAGACAGATAGTGTTGGCTCAGAGGCTTCAGTGCTTCTCCAGGCAGTATCTCTCTCTCAGTTGTACCCACTACCTGGACATCTGTGATAAGCCCAAAGGTCTGTTTAGGCTGAGATCCTGTAAACACACGATAAGACCTATCCATATTCCACACTATGTTTCTAGCTCGTTAGATGGTGCAGTTAATGGAGGCTGAACCGCTAGCGAATAAGTTTGGTTCTGTTTAATTCCGCTGTGTTTTATTGCTGAAGAGAGCTGAAAGGGCCACATGAGTTATTGCAGGGATGTGAAGCTTTATGTGTGTGAGCAATGCAAAGTCCAGAACTCGTAAAATTTTAAGATGTTCACTGCAAAGATGGTATGTATGTGAAGTATGTGAAAGGTAACACTGCTACCATTATAAACAGAATAATAAAGACCAAATATCAAACCGATGCTTGAGTCAATACGTATATTTTCGGCAGCACTCGCAGTTGAAATAAAAATGAAAATGAATACATTTCTATGCTGTTGAAATTTTTTTATCAGTACTTTTTAAAATGTATATGTAAATGTGGAATCAGTTCAGTTATTGAAATGTCTTCTTTCTTTGTGTCCGTCTCTCTCTCAGTTACTACCTGTACACATACGATAAGATGGTGGCTCCCAACGTGTCTCTGCAAAGGGAGGCGGAGATGAGCCCCGAGATGTTCGGTGCGCTGCTTAAACACCACTACAGCTACAGAGCGCTGGGCCACGACGAGCCACCCATGGGTCAGTAATGAGGCACACATGAAGGCACACTGTGTCGACTCACATCGGCAGACGTGCTGTAGTGAGACCGAATTCTGAATTCTATATTACACAATGTTTTCTGCCTGCGTTTGACCAGTTTCAATGTTCAATGCAATCTGGCCTCAAGTACGCCCAAAACTCAAAGCTACCTCACTGACTTTATATTTAACCTTTGAACGACCACAACGACTGAGGTGGATAACTTAAGAGGTGAAATATCGGATAAGCAGTACAGAGAGAATCAGCCTTATTGGCCATATATGCATATGCAAAAAAGGTACTTACATACTCTTGTGTACATCGTATGTACACTAGACACGTAAACATAAAAGCAGACACATGCTGACTATAAATACGTAATACACATACATAGTGATTTACACGCATAAGCAGATGAGACATGCAGAGCAGACACGTGCTCTCGCTGTAGACATTCACGCTACAGTACAGTCAGCTACCATCCGACACACACACACACACACTTCCAGCCTGCAGCGATTCACATAATCCCGCATTGACCTTTACATAAAGACTCTGGCAGCACCTCGGTATTGATGAACAGGGGTGGTGGCAGTGACCTCTTCCCTACCCTGCGTGTGTTTTTAAGTGCATGTCAAAGTGTGTTTATTGCTGCTGCATTGACAAGATGTGTGTGTATATTTATGGAGAGACAGAGGGGGGGGTGAATCATGAGAATGTCTTCCGTCTATCATTACCGCGCCATGTCTGACGGCCAGGCTGCGTCTCTTATACCTCTTGGGTGTTTCTGCTCCCCTTTTCTTCTCCAGTCAATTGGTCCGTTGCTCCATCCTCTGATCCGCTCTTCTTCCTGGCTTCCTGTTCCACGTCCTTTCTGAGTCCGCGTTCCGTCCGCTCCCGCGCTCTATCTCCCATCCATCTATCTTCGTCTCTCATTTTTCTCTCGCTTCTTTCATCTCCCCCTTCACCACACATCCTCATTTCTATTCATTCTCATCTTTATCTTGAATGAATGATTTCCTCCCTCAGTTTGTCTCCCGCCCAATCCCTCCCCTCCTCCCATGCCATTTCCTTTTGATGCACGTCCAAAGGACCCACTCCTGTAATGTGTCCGCTTTGACTGCCGTGTGTCCTGCGAGGCGCGTGCATGTGGAAGTACTATGCACGTGCGCGGTAATACGAGTGTGCTCTCCAGTGCCAGACGTGCTGCGTTCAGACCATCGTCACATTTCCCGTGATTACTCTACAAATAGATTATTCTGTCATACCTTCAACCTGGGTTTCTGTTCTCATGCCCTCTTTCACTATTTCTTATTCTATTTGAGCTTTTACATTCTATCGCACAGTCATTAGTAGCCCATACATGCATACACAGCAGCCTCTGCACACATCTGTCTTTGTGTGTGTGTGTGTGTGTGTGTGAGAGGGTGACACCGCCTGTTTGATCTTTTTCCCCGTGATGCACACCTTCTTTTAAGAGCCTCAGTGAGCGAACGAGCCAGGAGGCCACAGGCCACAGAGGAGGAGGCCATGCAGAGTGGCGTAGATCCCACACAAGGCCCTTTGAGTTCTCTCTTCCTTCTCTCTGTGTGTCGACTGCTGTGCTTTCGCTCACGCTGAGAAAGTGGTTTGAGCTTTTATGAGGTTGTGCGAGGGTGTTACCGTAGTGTGGGCAGGAGTTCGGCTCCCACTTCCCGTCTTTCAACCACCATGTCCTTTTTTTTTTCTTTTTTGTTAACTCCTTCCCATTCATCCTCCTCTTCCTCCCTTCACAGATCTACATGCGTCGCCTCCCGCTGCTGCTGGCGCAGAGGAGGCCAAATCCCAACGTGCTGCCTCGGCCAGCGAGCGGGAATGCCAAACCCAGGCAGTTTCCATGGAGACAAGCAGTCAGAGCCGCAAGAAAGCCACCCACACCCCCGCCCACACCCCTCCTCCGCCTCATGCTCCTATGTCGTCGGTAGCGGAAGTAGCGGCAAAGGAGAAGGGGTCTGCCCTGAGCATCGCTGCTGTGGGGGGGCTGGAGGACGACAAGGACAAAATAGTTGTGGAGATCATGCAGATGTACAGCAGGCAGCAGGAGAAGCTCAACTCCACCCTGCACAAGCAGCTGCAGCTGGAAATGGTGAGTTGGCGGTTGGAAAAAGAACAAAGGCCAATTTAAATGAGACCATAACTGTCCCGGCCTATTAAAAGTGTCCTTGACATGAATGTGAATGTGATGCTCACATCTGACATCTACAGCTGTCTCCTGTCCATGCATTTAATCACACCAATGGGATTTTTTAGAGAGTTGCATTTGCTTTGTTAAATTCATCAAGAAAATATTGTTTACAGAATAAAGATAAACAAATTGTTTAAAAAACTATATTTTAAAAATAGTTATATGTATATCGCCTTACATAAAACTTTCATTTTGAAGTCTGTCCTCTTCCTCCTCTTACACAAGTCATCCCACTGAATTGATTTAAATCCATTTTTAATATTTTATCAGCATGTCTATTTAAACAGAAGCCTGTCTTTCACTGCCATTGTGGTATCAAGCATTTGACCTCTGCGTGGGCCGCACAGAACCCTCTACTGGGGTCACGGAATATCACATTACCATTGTTATTTCCCCTGCATCTTCAGGAGATGGAGGCGGTACGGGGCGGCGAAGCGGCGAGGCTACGGGAGCTGAGCGCCGAGCAGCGGGAGCTGCGCAGCGAGCTGGAGGCGGTGCACAGTGAACAGGCACGGCACCTCAGCCAGGCCCGCCAGGAACAGCTGGAGCTGGAGACCCGTCTGGAGCAGCTCCGACAGCAGGCCTGCGCCTGCGAGCCGGGGGCACAACGCCAGCAAGAGGCCCACTACGCCGCACAGGTATGGACACATGTATGGACACATGTATGGACACATGTATGCTTGCCACTGATTCTGGCAACAGAAACACTGAGTGAATCAACACGTCGGATTGGAGGCCATTTCTTATCTCAGACGCCACAGTGCCCCTCCCCAATTAAATCACTAAAGGAATTTATGACCATGCACATGTGTGGGAGAAAAATGTTCCAACATGTATTAATTTACATCATTTCAAAAATTCCACTTCATGGGGCTGTGGAATGAATTTGCATGCACATTCACAGGATGAGATAATTAATAACAATTACAAACAAGTCTTTATTCCTCAGTAAGTTCCTTACCAGCACTCGTAAAGACAAGCTTTATGTGTCTATTTAATATAAAAATGTATTTTTCAACCATATCCTTCCTGTACTACAGTGGTTCTCAAACTGTGGGGCGTGACCCTCTGGTGGGGCGCGGAGGTATTACAGGTGGGAGGCCCGGGGAAATGTAGATTGTAGAATTATTTTTTTGCAGAACTTTATTTGCATTGTTCCAACAAAGTGACATTTTATTTGTTTTTGTCTGAGCAATCTGCTGTACATGAAAGTGACTTCAATTTTATTTTTTCTATTATTAATGAAACCACACATGGGGTCACAAAATGGTCTTGTTTCAATAAAAATTCAGCATGGACCATTTTGTTACATTTTTGTTGGAGAGGTGGGGCCCGAACATTTTCCTTCCTCCGAATTGGGGCCCGACAGAAAAAGTTACAGAACCGCTGCTGTACTATGTGTGACTAAGCTTTAGACGAGTGAGGAAAACACACACATACACACAGAGAGAGCCTTTGTTTGGGATTCCACAAGACTAATCTTGAGATAGGTTCTGTTATGTTGGCCTGCGCACCGGTCTGCAGCATCCCCCACTTGTCTATCCTTGAAGTTACCCCGCCTCCCTTTGCAATAAAAACAGGACGTCTGCCTTTAGGAAAGTGTGTGTGTTAGTCTGTTATGAGATTAATACCGGCCTGAAACTAAACCCCATTTAAGTCAGAATCGATCATGTTTTCTAAATCTTTTCTTGTTACTGCTCTGCGGCAGCACGGTGGTCGTGACCGTAGGCTTTAGTACACAAGGTGAAGGACCTGATGGCTGGATGAGTAACACAGGGGGTTATGGTCTCTCCTGTGGGAATGTGTCTGCCACAAGATACGGTGAAACACCAGCAGATAACCGGTGATACTTAGCACAGTTTGTTATGACAGCCTACTAGCTAACAGTTCAGCTGCTATCTAAATATTGTATGTTGCGTCTGTTTTGTGTCTTACTGTATTTCTCTATTTCTGATAGGAGGAGATTAACTGAAATCCCTCTCTGTTAATCTCCAGCACGAGTCCTGCTAAACCTCGTCATTCGATAACCCGTCCGGCATGACTTAATGGCAGATTGCCGTTGAACGTGCGAGACAAAATGTGCTTCGGGCGTTCGTTGACCTCGTGTGTGTGTCTCTCTCCTCCCAGTTGTCGGAGCTGCGTCAGAGGCTGGAGCGGGCGGAGACGGACCGGCGGGAGCTGCAGGAGGAGCTGCGACGGGAGCGTGAGGCGCGGGAAAAGCTGGAGCACACAATCACTCAGCTCAAGCAGCAGATGGTCCATTCTGCCATAGCGGGAGGCAGCCCCTCTCCTCCTCTCACCCCCTCAACCGGACCCCCTAACTCCCACTGCCCGCCCTCCTCCTTCTCGGAGGCCCCTGCGGCTGGCCAAAAGTAACTGCCACCCCCCCTCACAGGCGCCTGCCTCATTCCTCTCCCGATCACCCGCCAACTCTACAGACACAAACAAATCAGCCTAAAGCAGAGAGGAGCTTTGCATCTCGTCAGGCTGCTTTTGAAGGTTGTGCATTTCACCCCTACCTTGTATTTCAGCGTAGGACTGACTTTTGATTTTGTAATTTAACATCAGTTAAAAAAAAGAAGTTTTCTGTTTCTTTTATTATCCTTTTATTTTTCTCGCTCCTTTAAACCGTATTTAAAGTTTTCTGTTTTTGTTTTTGGGCATGTACGTTTGATATAATTTATAGTTTTTACAGAACAAACAGCTGCTTTAGATGTGAAGGTCAAGTAGAGACTAACTCACCCCATCTCTATTTGCCTTCCCGACCCCCACCTCCCACGACAGTCGCCCGCCTCCCCATCCCTTCTTGCTCACTCTTGCTCTATTCTGGAGCTACAGACTTTAAGATTATAGACCGGATAAGATAAGTTCGGACGCTGACTCGTCTCGGACGTCTCTTCGTGCCACCACCTCAGACACACGTTGGCGCCGGGCAGCGCCCCCCTTTTTTTCCGTCACTTACTTACAGCCCCGACACCCCAGTACCAGCGACCGCAGGAAACCGCCCGGGCATTTCACCACAGCTTTTCTTGCTTTGCTCATAAAACGCAGGAAGAAAGACGCAACAACACGTCAAAGAATATCAACTCCGGAGAAAGACCCTAACTGTAAAAAAAATAAATAAAAAAAACACACACCAGGTAGCTAACTAGTGACTTGTCTGCTCCTCACACGGGCTAGGTTCCCTCTGGACTCTCCTGTCATAGACCAAACAGTCTGAGACACACACATACACTCACCTTCCACCGCTCAGCTGGGAAACTCCATAACACTGTGGTTTTCACCCACTTTAGGCCAGACAGGAAACACTGTGCTCCTTTCAAGGCCTGGCATGAAGAAGCTCACGGGCAGTTTTATGCACTTAATAGGCTCTCCTCCACCCCAGAATCCCCCGGGGAAGGACGCAACTGGACACAGGAGCCGTTGGAACCGGTTTATCTTTTCTTCGAACGAGGGAAATGCAGAGTGTGGTAGCTGGACTGTGTCACCGTAATACATGTGACCTCCTCACATGCCCGCACACAACGGCCCCGGCGTTCCCAGCAGACGATCAGAGCTCCACGCGGTCCCTCTTTTGTTTTCTGGGCTTCTCGTCGTTTTGTATCGCTTGACTTCATTGCCAGCGGACGGTTTTTCATCCACCGTCTTTCAGAGCGTCGTCTGAGAATGTGGGTCGCAGGTGAAGGGCAGTTAGCCCGGGTGGTTTGGGCCTCAGGTCCGGCCCCATTGGGCAGGAAGAGATGCCAACCCCCCCCAAATAACCCTGGGTGGCCCAGACGCCACGAGTACGGGGGGGAGCCTTTTTTGTTTGGTGCAGTGAGAATGAGGGCAGCTGTTGTAGTCTGTAGGCCTCTGCCCGCTGTTGGGTGAGACTGTACACCACCCCCCCTGGCCCCCCCTCTCACCCAAAATCTCTCTACCCTCCCTCGTCCCCTCCCATAAAAGGACCGTCATTCACACACACACACTCACACATACCCGGCCATCCATCCCCAGATCAGCTGGGGGCAGGCGGTGTTTTGTAGATGCCCAGGAGAGCGAGCAGACGTCCAGTCAGAGGAAGAGAAGACTTCTATTGTCAGTTGCCAGGCAAAAGTACTTTTTATTGCCACTAAGGAGATCCCTGTGTGTGGATGTGTGTGTGTGTGCGCGTGCCTATGGGAATAATTGTTTAAAAAGAGAAAGGGATCGGCCTCAGCTAAGCTTTTTTTTTTATGCATCTGCTATGAATGCAAATCAATAGACATTCCACTGTGCTCCCTCCTGTTCAATGCAGATTTTCTTACACCGCTTCCCTTCACAATAACAGACCGGGCAGAGTACAGTTATGGTTTGTTGATTGTCATAAAAGCAGGTGCAAGCCAGCAAAATCAAACCCACGCTGCAAATGTACACTCTACTGTTCCATTTAAACCTTTAATGAAATTATGAAAGAAAATATTTAACGTATTAACTAAAGATTTATATTCACTTTGTAAATACAGTAGTCATTAATATATTAACTGTTCTATGAAAAATCTTTAAAAGGTTATAGAAATTGGACCAGAACCAAGGCTCCAGATGTTTTTGCTTTCTTTTTTTAAAAAGTTATCAGGACATGACTTGTCGAGTAGGTGTGACGGGAGTGAAACGCATGGTTTACTGAGACAAAGGCAAGATAGGAATATAATACTTTGTTACACACACCCCTATTTTGAAATGATACTTTTTTTTTGTGGATTTCATCTTGACTGACTGTTGAACGTGTAATGTAATGAGCTTTTCCCCTTTATTAAACCCCTTCCCCCTCTGAGATAAATTGAAAATGAAACATTTGTTTAAGGAAATGCATTTTTGAAGAAAAAAAAAACTAAACAAAATATGTTTTTTTCTTTTTTATGCATGTTTTGCTGCCCCTTAGGTTTTGTGTCAACGGGCTAATTAAACAATTTTTTATTGTAAAAAAAGATGATGTTTCCCCTCACGTAACACACAAACTATTGAGACGGCTCATATGCATGAACATTAAACATGTGCAAGTTTTATATCATTATTGGTTTACAGGTTGACGAGATATTAATTCAGATTGTGAAGAACGTAAAATGTAGCCTAATTTGATTTGTAAATGAGATGTGCGTATGAGAGCGAGAGACCGTGTGCGTTTGTGTGTGTGTGTGTGTGTGTTGGCCTCCCACGTCTTACTGACACACAGCAGCTTTGTAAAGGGAAAGAAAATAATTTGCTCATGTAGCTTTGGACTTCTGGTCATTTATTCCTGTCCTGGTGTGTGAACATCACTTAAAATATCATCAGTATTAGTTTTACTGTCTTCAGAGGCACCTAAAAAAATCTCTAAACCCATCAGATGAGCAGACAACCAATGTTTGCTCTGAATTTACTTTGTGTAATTTGCATTTAATACACAAGGGGGCGATGATGAGCCTCTTTAATGATAGTCCAGTTTAATAGAAGGACTAAAAGAAAGCAGAGAAAGATCCATTGATCACTGTCTGCTGGGCCTTTTTTTGCATTTTGCAGTGTTATGAAAACTTAGATATGCTTTGTACAGAATTTTTACAGGTTTGACGTTTGCCCAAAAGACCAGAAAAACAAGGTGAACTGAGCAAAGTTTTACAACATGGACACATTTGAATACAGGATTTACATACTCTTTGTCTCCTGGCTAAGTTGAACAAATGAGTGAACGAATCCAAGGTAACCTTTGTATTGTTGCAAGAGCTTTTAAGTTGGCTCAGTCATTTTCAGACAATTATTCTGTGGCAGTGTGGGAGGAACCAGGAAGTATGGCTGCATTGCTGATTGATCACAATGCAGAGAATGGGTGTACCACGTTTTAATTTATAGACATCCTTCTATAAATAAAAAAAATATATATATATCATGGCTTTGCTAAAAATAACCTTTTCCCCTTGATACTGTTCAGAAACATGAAACACAGTGTCTGTGTTTGACCATTGCATACTATGTTGCCAATACTACAGTGTGAAGAGACTTTTGTTCTTGCATGAATCGAGACACTGTTCTCCTACCTCATGTTGTGATATAAAAAATATGTTTTTTAAGCAGAAGAAGCTGCATCTCTAACTGTTTATCATCATGGATATTTACTAGTAAATGACATACCTGTAAATGCTTTTAGCTAATACCTCAGTTGTATCTAGTGTTTGTTTCTTTCTGTTTGCCCTTCCCTGATTTCAGATCTTGTAAATATATACACTGTATAGATAATGAACTTGGATCAAATTCAAGTAAAGTTCTGTAGTGTCAAACCTGTGATGTCTTTTGCCTTCTTGTCTGGTGGTGATCTTTTCCCCCCCACCGCTTCTTTATTTGCTTAAGGTCAATCCCAATATGAACAAACCGAAGCTGCACATTGCTGCACAAGCAAAGAAAAAGGCGTAGTCTCCAGTGTCTTCTCAAACATGGCTACGTGTAGAGAAATAAGAGGACTGGTCAGTTAATCCCTCGGGACGGATAATCAATGACTCAATTCAGTTGTTTTTATTGTCGAAAATAAAAAAATAGCTTCTTCCAGCCTTCCAAATGTAAATATTTCCACAAATTTATATATATTACTTTATATACTGCAGGGTAGCTTGTTAATTTCCCCCCCTATTGATATAATATGTATTTGATATTTGTTCTACTTAATCTGAATATAATGTAACTAAAAGTTATCAAGTAAATTTGGTGGAGAAATAAGTACAATGTGTTTCTCGGATGTACAGTTGAATAACAAATGTCCCTAAGTGTTACTTAGTGACAGTACTTGAGTCACGTACTGTGGGAAGTGTATCTCACCAGTACGTGTGAACATGTAGCCAAGAGAGATTTTCATTCAACCACATTACATTACGTGTCATTTAGCTGACGCTTTTATCCAAAGCGACTTACAATAAGTGCATTCAACCGTAGGGATACAAACTCAGAACAAGGAACAAGGAAGTGGAAGATGTGAAGGCTCTCTGCGGTCCTGGTGTCTTCAGAGAGCGAGGACTGCGTCTTAGTTTCAGTTCTTTCACCACACTTTGCATCCGGTGGCCAAAGAGAAGCAGTAACAGACAGACACACACTCAGCTGCCTCGGCCGTCCAACTATTCTTCAGAAATGCTCGTTCTTTTTTTTACATTGTTGTGGAAGATTTTGCACAGACAATCGTAAATAAGAAGAAAGCTCTGAGTCAAATATGTCTTTCTCAGTTTATTTCCTTGCAAGAGAAAAAAGGTTGTGCTCAATAGACTGCCAGTAAGACCCACTCCCGCATAACAGGACCAGGCAGTTCTTATGCCTACAGGTGGCCTCCAAACAAACTTGTTGTGTCTCTACAGGTATGCGAGTGTATTTTGGTACATCAGATACTATGTAAACATTAACTGTCGAGGAAAGACGAGTCTGGAAGTCAAACCTTTAACAGCCTGTGTGATACATGTGTGATAACGTACTTTTAAAATGTCAATTTTAATCTTTTTTTTAATAATATAATTATCTTATCTCTAATTCATAACACTGTTTCCAACAATAGTAAAATAAAAGTATAAGGCAAAATTGAAGTACTTAGACATGTACTAAACTATGGACTAAGTACTTCTATTTCACCAGTGGTTATATTTTGCCATTGTGGTTTACTTTTATTCAAGTAGAGATTAAAAGGAAATTGTTCTGGCTGACCACATGTTAAAAAAATTCTGAAGATCAATTTATTTGCCAATAAATAGTTTGATTTGCTTATTTTGTCTTTATTAACGAATCAACAAATAAAATTTAGTTGCAACAATAACAACTTTTGCTGCATTTACTTAATTCTCTCACGGTCAAATTATATCTTGCAATTCCTTCCTTTTTAATCAGATTAATCAGGTTCCCATAGTAGAATTGGCTCGGAGTCAAATACGTTTTTCTCTGTTTACGGTCACAACAGCTCTGTGCTCAGTAGACTGCGAAGAACCTCCCAGAACAGGGCCAGGCAGTTCTTATATCAACAGGTGGCCTCCAAACCAACTTGTTGTGTGTCTACAGGCAGGAGACTGGCATCTTGTCGGTGTGAGACACTCAATTCTTTTTCACACCATCCCAGCACTTCCGTTCCATGAAACATTTTGAAGGGTTATATACATTTTTTCCATTACACTCCACTCGTTTGATTTCAGAATAATCACACAATATGCCTTAATATAATATGCACATTTACGATGTAATATCCAACACAGTCTGATCATAACCACGAACATCAAGAGATCCTTTGCTCCCAAAAACTCCCTAAAGCCCTAAAAACCTTCTCCCAGGATTGAGCATTACACCACGGATGTCATGTGTACAGTGTAAAAAATGACTTCTAGGAACTGCAAGATGTTTAAATTACAATACAGAAATTAATCTGCTCTCTAGTAGTTGCTCGGATGTGTGTGTGAGAGTGTGTGTGCATGCAGTTAATGCAGAAAGCGTTTCTTCATTGCCGGTGGCAGTGTGTGTGTGTGCGCGTTTCACGTCCCTTATCATGTGAGGTCACAGCACGGATGCAGTCTCCCGCTCACATGCAGACCCCCCCCCCCCCCCCCCCCCGCCTCACGTCAATCAGGTTGTGTGTTCTGGAACCTGGTTGAGGTGGTTCTTCCTGCGGATCGGCATTTGGGGCGCGGTGCGGTATTGCCGGACATGTGATGAGAAGAAGGCCTCCAGCATCTCTTGGACTCGGACACATGGTAGAAAAAAAACAACAACACACACACACACACACACACACACACCGTCATCTTGTCCAGAAACCTTTGAATCTGGTTTGTGGGACACTGTGGTCGTAACGCACAATAATTCTTCAGCTATTGGTTTTCTTTTCGTTCACATTCATTCTATTTTCATATTTCTGTCTCATCACATCCACAACGTGTCCCTCTGGAGGACTCGCTTCCTTTTTACTTCTACACCACCCATCTTTCAGGCGTAGTGGAGTACACTTTCACTCCTTAAAATTTTGTCGTCACTATAAGTCTTGATTTTCTTATACCCTGGAAAAATACAAGTTAAAACCCAACCGAAAATATTGGTTGATAAATATAGGTCAAGGGCACGAATATCTGTTTTCAGATTATTATTATCGAAACACAATATCGTTCCTGTTTTCCCCCCCGGTCAATGGTCACAAACAGAATTTGTCCCCGAGTTCTGGGACGAAGTCCAGGGAGGACGTCATACCTTGTCACCCGTTACAATTCAGAACATCCTGTTTGAAATAAGAATATCAACTTCTTACCCGATTTGAGTGAAAATCTTCCTCAGTTGGATCGTGTTGAAGCCAATCAGGCCTCCTTTGGTCGCCGGTCCCCTCTCTCTGAGTGATGAGGTTTGGGACAGAATCACTTTTTTTTTTTGTCGATCCTGAAGAGGAGAGGCCTCAAGCGATCCCACTGACACCAAATAGATGTGGAAGATTTTTGCACTGACTGGTAAATAAGAATAAGGCTCTGAGTCAAATATGTCTTTCTCCCTTTATTTCCTCACAACACGGCCAAGCAGTTCTTATACTTACAGGTGGCCTCCAAACCAACTGGCTGTGTCTCTACAGCCAGGAGACTGTCATCTTATCGGTGTGAGACACTGCAGCTCAAGGGTTACGTCCATTTGTTCCACTACAACATACCAGGCAGGTCCAGGCAGCTCACGCTAATGAGCCTCGAGTTCTGTATTGGCCCGGTGCCGTTCACCTTCTGTCCTCAAAACAAACCGAAATCTCCACTCTGAGAAGCTGTCCGGAGGCACCGCCGCCGGTCCCTGCGTTATCCACGAGACTGGACAGACCGCGCATAAAACGGTCGCTATCAGGAGGCTGTTGAGGAAGCAGAGCCAGCCGGTGTTCAGGCACAGGTGTGCCGGTAGTCCCACGGGGAGCAGGAAGAGCACGGCCAGAAACAACAGGAATGGGGCCCACGTGTCCAGAAATGCGTGCACGGCCTGGTGGGCAACGTCTCTCCTGGAGGGAGCTTTGCGCTCGTCCGTAATCGGGCCTTTCCCAGGCACATCGCTCGATAATAGCGCGCCGCGCCCTGCGCGCCACGCTCCGATGCCCAGCGTCAGGAGGAGCACCGCCGACACCTGCAGGGTCTGAGTGTTGGGGAAAACCCAGCACTGGCTTATCCGATTGTGAGGCACGTCCTCCATGACGGGAGTGAAGTCAGACAGCAGGAAGACGTAGACGGCCGCGAGGTACCACAGCAGGCCGGTCACGAGCACCCAAACGACTGATCTGGCCCTGCCAGCGACTGGTTGTGACCGAGTGACCATGGAGAAGTGGTCCAACCCGGCCACGAACGCAACGGGCCACTGAAGAGCACTGCAGATTTGTCCGAAGATTTGGACCAGCAGGCACGCGTGATACCTGGTCAAAGTCAAGCCCGGGAGGGCGACGTATCCATGCGCGTGCAGGGTGGCGACGAAGAGGGTCAGGACGGTGTCCACGACAGCCAGGGAGACGGCGAAAACTCCCAGAAAGCCTTGGCAGATGTGGGTCCGCTGGAGAAACACCAGAACCCAGTCGAGGAGGCATTTTCCTCCCAGACCGAGCAGGATACAAGTGATGGAGACGATCATGGCGCCGCGGTTTTCAAGGGACAGTGGGTCAGTGGGTCCTTGGGGAAACTCTGCTGCTGCTGCTGGGGGAGAAGCGTTTAAACCAAGGGTGTAACCACGGTTTACACACCTGCATATGCTAATGTGTTTCAGCCCTTGACGGAAACATGCGGTTTCATTTACTGAGAAATCCTCCACTATGTGTTACCTAATCGGGTGTGGCCTTCTAATTGGGGCTGTGATTCCTGCTCTCGGCCCCAGAATGACAGATAAGTGTTGAATAGCTCTATGAGGAAGTGCAGTTGTGTCAAGATGAAATCATCCATTTACCGCTTACCAGTCATCGTCAGTATTGGCTGACTTTTTCACCTTTCGGGGTTATCATTTAGTAAGAATATTGCTTTTGCATGTTGTTTCAGAGATGAGATCTTTTTTTATATTAAGTTGTGCATTTTGGAGTGAGGTGTTCTTGACTGTTGTCTTGCCAATAGATACGAAGAGATAGAAATCGATACACACAATTTTTGTCATTTTCGGTTTTCAACAGCTGCACTCCACGGTCTACTTAAACAGCTGCTCTGTTGTTATACATTTTGTATTGTGTGGGCAGTTATCAATACCAGGTAGAACTGTACCGCCTGTTTTAAAGTCTCGCCACAAGTCAGAGACATATCAATTTGCAGTTTTTTAAATAAGGATAATTTTCATCAATATTTACAAATTATAACTGATCAAATCCAGCTTTGCAATGGTAGATTTCTCTCATTTTGACAGGAGACTTTCGAAACACTCAAGCACGTGTAAAGACACCTCTACCTTTAGATGTATTACCTGTGTGACTGAGGTCCTCTGATGTTAGACGCAGCTCTGTATGTCAGTTTGTGTTCCCTTCCGCAGGGTGTCAAATGTCCAGCATCGCTGCAGCGGTACGGTTAGAAGAGGTGGAAGGCGTGTTTAGGGAAAAGGGAAGCGAGATGGGCCGTACCCATCAGTGCAAGACGTATCCAATCTTATCTTGAAAACATTGTTCCAAAACAAAAAGGGGTGTGTGTTTAAACAACCAAAGAAATGCACAATATACAGTTCTTTGTGAAAAACAATACAAAAATGGAAACTAAAGAGATTTCCCAACACAAATGAACCGTACAGCATTGAGATATGAACTAACATGGTCCAAAGTTCAAACAAGGAGTGGTATGAGGTATGCAGGTGTATGTTGGTACATCAGAGTACTATGTAAATGTTAACTGAAGCAGGCTCTCTCCTTTCAAGGGCAGACAAGTCTTGGCGTGCTGTCTGGAAGTCAAACCTTTTTAACAGCCTAACCCTCTTCAACAGTTGTCATGACTAAATATTTATTGACGTCGTAGTATATTATTATGACAGAGCCAGTTACAGTAAGTCTCACTTATTTGTCTGTATCCGTCACAAATTTACACCACATCAACATTAAAACGTGCGTTAACATACTTTTATAATGTCCATTTTATAATCTTTTTTTAAAATCTTTTTAATATAATTATCTTATTTGTAATTCATAACATTGTCTCCAACAATAGTAAAATAAAAGTATAAGGCAAAATTGAAGTACTTAGACATGTACTAAACTATGGACTAAGTACTTCTATTTCACCAGTGGTTATATTTTGCCATTGTGGTTTACTTTTATTCAAGTAGAGATTGAAAGGCAAATTGTTCTGGCTGACCACATGTTAAAAAGGTCCAATTATTTGCAAATAAATAGTTTGATTTTCTTATTTTTTCTTTATAAAATTAATGAATCCCCCCAAAAAAACAATTTATTTAATTGCAATTCCTTCCTTTTTAATCAGGTTCCCACAGGAGAATCGTTTTAATTAAAAACATACAACTTCTTTTTCAATAAAGGAAAACATAATAATTGGCAGATTGGATGATATTTTACTGTGAGAGACTTAAACGTGTACAAAATACATTCAAAAGGTAAAGGTATGCAATTTATTATACAGCATAGCAGAATACATGAACATCAACATGACAGATTAATGTACATACCGCTTTAATGTGTATATATTATATACTGCCGGGTAGCATCGGCCGTCCAATTAGCTGCAACACAAACACAGAACAGAGAAGAGAGAACAGAGCCACCAAACAACAGCCCGCAGTTAAAAATACCATTTTCAATTCTGTTTCACTAAACGTCATATGTTGCTCCTTTAAATAACCCCCGGTCCTGCGCAGACGTCTGCGCGCGCTGTGACCCCGCCCCCCTGAACCGGTGTGGAAAACATCACTTCCGGTCTCTATTAGGCACCTGTCTCATCAGCTGTTAGTGTGATGCCGCTGTCTTTCCTTTAAGAACATGTCTCTTCTGGACTCTAAACACGCGCGGTCCTTCGCTGTGTAGTAGCAATGTGAGCATGTTTCCTTCGCTCTGACGCAGTAAGGCTTCGTTTCCGGTCTACGTTAGCGAACGTTAGCTTGTGAAGCTGTTTGCTAGCTTGTGAAGCTAACACTTCTAGGGAACGACCGCTGTTCCCAAATCGACAGCCGCCGTGGGCCGTTAGATAAAGGTCTCAGACCGTGAGTCTGCATATTTATTGTGTACGTGGTGTTTCAACAACAGGCTGGTGTCTGTCTTGTTCTTGCTCCAAGGTCAAATCAATTAAATGCATTGAAACGAATTAGTCGCCTGGAAGGGGTTTCAATTAACAGGTGTGTCTTGTCAAGTTAATTTGTGAAATCTGTCGCCTTCTCAATGTGTTTGAGACCACCGGTTGTGTTGTGTAGGGTTGGTGCACAGTTCTGTACAGTGAATAGGCCTATACGACTACAGTTCTAACCCATATTATGGCAAGAACCACTCAACTAAGCAAAGAGAAACGACAATTCATCATTACTTTGAGACAGGAAGGTCAGTCAATCCGGAAGATTTCCAGAACTTTGAATGTATCCTCAAGTGCAGTAGCTAAAACCATCAAACGCTACCTTGAAACTGGCTCTCACGAGGACCGACCCAGGACAGGGAAACCAAGAGTTACCTCCGCTGCCGAGGATCACTTCATTAGAGTTGCAACCCTCGGAAACCGCAAATTAAAAGCCCCTCAGATCAGAGCCCACATAAATGCTTCGCAGAGTTCAAGTAGCAGACACATCTCCACATCAACGGTTCAGAGGAGAATGCGTGAATCAGACCTTCATGGTTTGAATCGCTGCAAAGAAGCCACCGCTGAGGAGGAGGAGGAGGAGGAAGAAGAACAAAAACAAGAGACACAAGGAACGGACATTAAACCAGTGGAAATCTGTACTTTCGTCTGAGTCACAAGTTTTCCATCTTTGGTTGGACCCGCTCTGTCTGTAAGAAGCAGGAAAGGTGAGCGAATGGTCCCTTAAGTGTGTAGCATGGAGGAGGAGGTGTGATGGCGTGGAGGTGCTTTTCTGTTGACACTGTTGGAGTTATTTAAAATTCAAGGCATACTTGACCAGCATGGTTACCACAGCGTTCTGACGACATGCAACCTGTTTTGCGCTTAGTGGGACCAACATTTGTATTTCAACAGTACCGTGAACCCCAAACACACCTGCAGGCTACGTACCATGAACCATTAACAACAATCATCATAATAAAGACATGCTGGTTACTTTGCAATCGACTAGTACAATAATCCATCAATTGTTTTCGTTCTACTGAACTAGGCAGTCTTGATGAATTAGCAAAAACTATTTCACTGCGTCCCAAATCCTAAGCTCCAAGATGGTGTACCATTTTTTCAATTTTTTTTACCCCCTTCCCCCCAGAATGGAGAACTCTGTGGCGGATCCACCGTCGCTGCCGGACAGAGTCGCGGGCCAAACCGCGGCGACCTCCGGTCAGCTGTCCGACTCTGCCAGGTCCTCCAGGCGACGGGGTCACCTGGACAAGTCTCCAAGGAGACGGCGGAAGGCAACGGGGTCGCGGCGACGGCGGGCCGGCGACGGGCAGCTGCTCTCGGAGATTGAGCGCCGCAGGTTGCCTGGCCAACGTGAGCACTTGGAGGCCTCTGGCTCGGCGAGCGACACGGCGGAAAGCTCTCCTAAGAGGTTTGCACTGCAGGGCGACAGCTGGTCCTCCGTGCCACTACCGCGGCTCTGTTGCCCGGGACTAGATGTTGTAACGTCTTGACGTGCCCTCCTCATTTTTTCTCCTCACAGGAGAGCCCACTTTCTACATGGACCGTATCCAGCCACTCACTTCGGACCCAAAGCCTGTATTCTTCCCAACCCGACTTCAGTCATGTAAGCATTAGGGTCGATTTTTCTGTGTACAAACTGGCAATACTGTTTGCATACACAGATACTGCTTGTGTAACTGAGAGATAAGATAACGCGAGAATGCTGTGATTGGATGCTACGTGAGATGGGATGGCTAACAGAACAGACCACGGATGCTTGTCGTCACCTGGTATAAGGAGTGTTTCCTCGGACTTGAGCTAAAAACTCGGACAGAATTGTCTGCACAATGCCCGTGATCCGCCACGCAAGGGAGGAGAGAGACCGGTAAACGGGAAAAGAAAGAGTATAATGTTCTTACAGTTCTAAGGTTTGGAGTTCGAACCTCACCCCTTCAGGTGTTCCAGTTAATGAATTACTGCAGCTGCAGTAGATTTTTCTTTTACCATACTTAGACCCGGTATCTCGGTGGCATTTGACTATGCAGAATTAAAAATCGCCATGCCAAAAAAAGACACCATGATTACGTAACACCTAACTCTATTATTTGTTTGTGTACGTCCATCTTCATTATTTCCATTATTGGTGTGTGTGCAAAATGTTTGTTTAATCACTGTGTTTTTGTTTTGCAGGCACATCCAGGACCCGGCCAGCCAGCGGCTCACCTGGAATAAACCGCCCGCCAACGTGCTCGTCATCCGGAAGATCCGGGATGAGAGCCTCGTCGAGCCTTTCAAAGAGCTCTGCAGGTTTCTAGTGGAGGTAGAGGACTTCAATTGCATAATATGTCTGTCTGTATATTTATTTTACCAGGTTAACGTGTCATAACAGAAACAGATTCTGATTATCTGACATGAGGCTCTTCGTTTTGGTTATTTCACACATTAAAAGTTCTCTGTACAACATTCAGCGCATTAATACGGCATCGAACCACTATTTTGAGGTGATGTCGACAGAGCAGATAAGGAAGTCACTGTCGCTTATGTGTGTGGCGTGATACGAGTTTCTCTGCTTGAATAGCAGGTTGCCCGTTAGCTGACAGCTGTTGTTGTGGAAGCGTAGCGACCGCCCACCTGTTCCCCCTCAGGTGAACGCTGTTAGTACCGTTAGCGCCCTTAGCAGTGACCGTTGACTCAGCAATTGCCATGTTGCAATTCCTATTCGACATTAGACTAAATCTATATTCCTTGACCATATGAATCTCAATGTCACTTTGAGAGTAAAACCATCTTGCAATTCTGTGACTGTTTTTATTATCTTGGATGTCCGTTTAATTGATTTCAGTTACAGTTTTGACCTTTGCTGCTATTAAACTCGGCCCATCAGTGACACTGAACAACGGCATGTTTGGCAAAAAGAATCCAGTAAATGAAGCAGACATGTTTGCAGCGTCTGGTCTCACAAAGCTGAAACACCTCCTGGCCACACGTTTCCAAAACAGACTGTTATGTCTAAGGCGTCTCTAAAAGTCCAGCGATGCCGTGTATTTACTCGCACGCGGCATCATGGTGAACCACGCTCTAACACGTTCGCCGCACTCTGAATTTCATTTTAGAAAAAGCTTTCGTGTCTATCTAAAGCGAGTCTTTGTGCGTCAGGAGAAGCAGATGATGGTGTACGTGGAGCGCAGGGTCGCAGACGATGCTACGCTGTCAAAGGACGAGGCCTTTGGCTCCATCCGCAACCAGCTCTGCACCTTCAGGGAAGGTGAGTCCGCCATCATGAACCTGAAGGTGTACATTTCACATTGTTTTAGTGTAAGTAGGAAGTGGTTTGTGAAATGTAAAAAAAAAAAAAAGAGGTACTCATTCTAAAGACTGTTGACTTGCATTTTAATGTTGTAGGGTGTTTCAATAGTGGTTCTTCTGTTGAGTAGCAATACACAATCTTTATGACCGTTAGGTTTTACGTGAAGGATATTTTCTAAATAACCAAAAACAAAAGCTTTCTAAATTAATCTCGTTTTGTCGAAAGTATCTCCACAAAGGATGGAGCGGAAATAGTCCAGTGTGTCCTTTCTTATACTTACTATACTATACTACATTAATCAACGTAAAATTAAATTTCTACTTCTGCACAGAAAATCACGTTTAGATCACAATATTCCTGTTGACCTTTTGTTTTTCTTTGGTCTTTTCTTGGCTTATGATGTTGCCATTTATCACATTAGTCAGACTGGCCACATACTGGTGTGTTTGCCTTCGACTGACTCTCAGACATGGTCTCCCCTTCGGGCCTTCTGAAATAAAGCATTTTATTTTGTTTATGGTATAAAGCTGTGAAAATGGAAAGAAGGTATTGAATGCAGCAGTGTTTTTGTCTGCCTGCAGGTTTTGATGATATCTCTGAGTGCATAGACCTGATCATCTGTCTGGGTGGAGATGGGACTCTGCTCTACGCCTCCTCTCTCTTCCAGGTAATCACACTGTTATCGGGGTTCCCGCGGGTCCTTAAAAAGTCTTAAAATGTCTTCAATTGAAATTCGGGTAATTAAGGTCTTAAATTGTCTTAAATTTCACGTAAAGTTGCTGTAGGTATTAATTTTTTTGCCGGTGCGCTTGATGACGACGGGAAAGCACAGTGGCGCATCGTAAAACATCTAATAGTTGATTAATTTAGTATTGTGCGAAATGAGTCTCCGCAATTGAACAGCTGTTTACGGTACGTCGGCTACAGACGCTAACGTCAGGCTGCGTGCCTGACGCATCAACAGCCGTGCATTACACGGCTGTTGAAAACAACAATGAGGCAATGAGTAAACTACGCAAAAAGACCTTTTCATTAGGAACCGTGGGGCTCAAAGCCGTCGAGTCGCACATGAAAGGAGGAAAGCACCAGCGGTACGTTGCAGCAGTTGGCCATAGCGGGGCCAGGTTAATCCCTGCATTGTTTGCAGCACGACGTTACAAGTTCAGACGCCACCTCTCAGTCGGCTGTAACAAGTGTGTATTAAAAAAGTTTTGATTTCCATTGTAGGAGGCAATAAATTGCGTATTCCAAAGAAATTTTGACATTTTGCGGTCTTAAATTATATTTTTTGAGGTCATAAAAAGGTCTTAAAAAGCATTACATTTTACTTTTAAAATGGTGCAAGAACCCTGTGTTGTTAGTTGACCATTTTGTATTGAAGAAAAAAAGCATTGAATAGAAAACCCTCATTTTGGCTTTCGTATTTTTTCAAATTAATGAATTGTCCTCTCTACCCTTTGGGAGTAACAGTTTGAAAATTTACAAATGTGTATTTTTTTTAAATGTGGTATTGAGTAAGATTTTTTTCTTTTTTATATTTTTAAATGTTTTATTGTATTCTGTGTGTCATCAACATGTCAAAATGACGTGTTCCGGTTTTTGAAAATCTCGGGAATAAACATAGATAAACAATAATGGATTCAAAACAAATGATAGTATGAATCGGTATCATGTCGTGTTTTCCTCTCCGTAGGGCAGCGTCCCCCCGGTCATGGCGTTTCACCTCGGATCTCTGGGTTTCTTGACGCCCTTCAAATTTGAGTCCTACAAAACCGAAGTGGCCAAAGTGTTTGAAGGTAGAGGAACTTTAAATCAGCTATCGGTCCGATAGCTGATGAATGTAAACACTCTTTTTCTCCTGAAAGGTTGAACAAAGAACTAAATCATGTCGCCTCACCGATTTGTTTGCATATGCGTTGCCAGGCAACGCCGCCATCACTCTGCGCAGTCGTCTCAAAGTGAAGGTGGTGAAGGACATGCTTCAGAGGACAGGCCAGCAGCAGCAAGAACACAATGGACTGCTTCCTCATGGACACGCCAACAACGAGGCGGGAAAGGTCACCCTGCAGCTACAGGTGAGGTCAACGAGAGGCGACGGGGGACCAAGTTGTTCCTCAACGGCTGCCTCCTTTTCACTGCAGGACCCAATAATTCAAGCAGAGAATTTAAGACACTAAAATGAGTTTATTGGTCTTTCCAGGGGGCCAGAAAGCTGTAGGGCTTGAGTTTAGCGTCTGAATTGTGTACAGCTTTAGTCACACAACAAGTGCTGGGAGACATTAGAGGCTCTGGCAGTCTGTGATTTAGAGTGAAGAGAGACATGTTTTCATTTGATCTACTCAAACTTCTGTGTGACACTAAGGAGCGCAGGATCCCTCTTCATTGTTCTTTCCTCATGTGCGTTCAAAGGCTTTCCATTGTTGACGGATGGAGAGATGTTGAAATAAGGACTTTAGTTCCTCTGGTTCCATAGTTCTTGGTTGAAAAGGCTTTTTGTCCTTTTCATGAATTCCTGATCAAGACCTTCAGGTAATGCTGTCAGGCACGTAGAGATGATTGAGGCCTCCTTTGGTACACGTTTACAAGCTCAGCGAGCAAGCCGGGTTTCCATGGAAACAGTCAAAATAAAGCTGCTGGGAGCAGATATGGGAGAGAAAAAGTAGGATGTTTGCGAAGTTCTGCTTAGCCAGTTTCCATGGAGACCCTGGCGTTGAATCAACGCCAAATTGATATTTCTGTAACTTAACAAGCTGCAGGACTGCTGCAGACACACATACACTGCTGCAGTTTGTCGTTTTGCGTTGGGCTCTTTCTGTCTCGTCGATAGATAAAACGCAGTGACGGATGCTTCTGGTCTCTGAGTCTGACCTCGCATTACATTACGTCTGCGTTCGCTCCGCGTTCTGCTGACCTCAGTAAATCAGGTGCACGTCACCGCTCGGCGCTGCAGTTCTGAGCACAACATGATTTGTACGCCAGCGTTCCGCTTCTAATGCGTTGTTGGTTTGTGTTTTTGCAGAGTTTATGCTTAGCTTCATATTCACTGTCTGTAAAAAAGAATTGCATATTCAAGACAGCCCCTTTTTTACAGGGGAGTTCCACATTCTACTGCAAGAAGCCCTGCAGTCATTTTGCTAAGAATCTTCAATTGAGTCCCGTCGCATTCCAAATGAACAGATTCTGAATGTTTATGAGCTCCTATCCCTGACGTCAGGCTGAGTGTCGCCATTATGCTGTTGTCGATGTGAGGTTGAAAATGCAAAGAAGATGCAGTGGGAAGTGCAAATTTAACGACAAGTGGATGGAAGAAGAAGCATTAAGGAGGTGGTTGGCGCCGGTTGAAAACAACAATGAGGCAATGTGTAAACTACGCAAAAAGACCTTTTCATTAGGAACCGTGGGGCTCAAAGCCGTCGAGTCGCTTCATGAAAGGAGGAAAGCACCAGCGGTACGTTGCAGCAGTTGGCCATAGCGGGGCCAGGTTAATCCCTGCACTGTTTGCAGCACGACGTTACAAGTTCAGACGCCACCTCTCAGTCGGCTGTAACAAGTGTGTGTTAAAAAAGTTTTGATTTCCATTGTAGGAGGCAATAAATTGCGTATTCCAGAAGAAATTTTGACATTTTGCGGTCTTAAATTATATTTTTTGAGGTCTTAAAAAGGTCTTAAAAAGGACCATTTTGTATTGAAGAAAAAAAGAAAAAATCAAATATAGTCATAGCCAAAACATTGATGTAAACATCAATGTTTTGGCTATGACTATATTTGATTGTCTCTGTAAGAATCATTATGATTATTCATAATATTCCCTCACATTTTTCTCTTATTGGTGGTCAAACCCACAAATGTATGGATGCACATAAACACAGTAAACCTTTTTATTGCAGCTTCTGAGTGCCTTCTGATCTTAACGTGTGTGTGTGTCCGTTTCCAGGTGTTGAATGAGGTGGTGGTGGATCGAGGCCCGTCCTCCTACCTGTCCAATGTGGACTTGTACCTCGACGGGCGGCTCATCACCTCCGTGCAGGGAGACGGTGAGAGCCGTCCCACACTCCCTCCAGTCATGTCATGACTCGTGTACCTGCGGTGAATAAACATGGTAGATCTGCTCCCTCTCTCCCCCTCCAGGTGTGATTGTGTCCACGCCTACAGGCAGCACGGCGTATGCAACCGCAGCAGGAGCCTCCATGATCCACCCCAACGTACCCGCCATCATGGTCACCCCCATCTGCCCACACTCGCTCTCCTTCAGGCCCATCGTTGTGCCGGCTGGGGTGGAGCTCATGGTAAGGATCATGGTTCAGTGACTAACGTTAACTATAGCAAGAACAACATGACACCGGTTACCATTCTAACTGTGTTTGCATGATCAGGCTTTCTCCTCCTCCTCTTCTTCTTCCTCCTCCTCTTCTTCTTCTCCTTCTATTTGGCGCAGCTCGGAGTTTTGGCGCCCTCTACTGTTTGGCAAATGATCCGCTTTATGACTTTAAAGTGCAAAGTGCTCCGGCTTGAACGGATTTTGTTAGTCATTTTTGGGGATTGTTCGTATTATTATCATCATTATGTGACTGCTTTGTCTGATTTGTATTATCACATTTAAATAAACAAAAGGAATGTTTACTTTAACAAAATAGGGAATCAGTTTCAGGACTACGGATCGGGAATTATGTTTTTTTTTTTCCCTCCATGTTTTATTAATATATTTTGTCCTTATATCTTTACACACATATTATAATCATTAAACTGAACTGTCACTTTTTTAGCAAAGTTATATTACTTATGATCATATTCCTAATTTTATGAATCATTATATATAATTATTATGCTATCAGCAATGAGTGGAAATTAGCCCATTTTCTTAAATGTTATATAAAATGGTTATAATTAAAGTAAACAGTTATCTGATGAAGGCCAAGTGACTCGCTCAAAAGCTCCAAAATAAATAGCCTACGTGGGAGATTTTTCCACTTGATCGGGAAGTTCTCTCTGCCGTGATAATCTAAGCAACTGAGCGCCACACGCATGAATACAGTCTGCAGAAGTAAAAAGCAAATGTTCTGCTTTAAACAAAGTACACCAGGGTTGCATCAGTGCACACAGTTTACAGGGGGGGGCAGCAGTTTACAATTCTTATGATGTACATTTAAAAACTGTAGCTGAACACCCTTTTCATGTCCCAAAAGTGCAATTTTCTCACGCTTGTCCGTCTTGTGTGAAACCGTAGGCTTTATACTTGCCTTATTTGTTTACCTACAAACTAATTTAAATCATTAAAAAAGGCAACACTTTTGTGTTATGATTGCGACATATATTAAGCCGTGACTCTTTTTATCCGCGTCAGTCGATTGGTGTTTAATCCTTCTAATAACTTGTGACTGCAGCTCTCTGCTTCTCCTCCGAATCAGATCACCTTGTCCCCCGATGCCAGAAACACCGCCTGGGTGTCGTTCGACGGCAGGAAGAGACAGGAGATCCAGCACGGAGACTGGTACGCCGCTTTCACCATCGTCATCCGTGGCCGTTTCATCATATCACTTATTTTTCCCTCCATTTAGGATTCATTCGCTTTGCTTTTCTCTCAAAACAGCATCAAAATTACAACGTCTTGTTACCCGGTGCCCTCCATCTGCTGCCATGACCTCGTGTACGACTGGTTCGAAAGCCTGGCTCAGTGTTTGCACTGGAACGTACGCAAGAGGCAGGAGCGACTGGCAGACGTCTCCGACTCCTCAGACACCGAAAACTGATCCGACAGGTGCTTTTTCTGCAGCTTTCTGGCAGCGTTGAAGACTTTTTGAAGACTGCATGTATTGAGCATATAGTGATTAGATCTCACACATGTGAGAAAGTGTGTTATGACATGCGCTTAGTACTCAGTATTATACAGGGGGGGGGGAGCATGATGCCCCAAAATGGAAGGAAGATAAATTGCATGAATGTGTGTAACGTGTCGGCGTTAGTCAAAGTCTATGGGATTATAGTTGGAAAAGAACCTAAATGTATATTTGTATATACATAAATTTTTAATGTCCTATTTCTATTTATTTAGACAAACGAGTCAGCCAAAGGATACTGTTGATTGTTCTGTAAAGATGCAGCAGTCTCTCCTGTGTGTACGTCCCAAAAGAGAGAACATATTAATTGCTTTCTTCCTTAACTCATTATACATGATGTAGAACAAAACTAAATAGAACAAGTTGGAGAAACATCCAACGGTCTAGTTATTAAACTGCCAATGTGATGGGAGGTATTGCAAAATAAAGTTTGAATATTCATTTTTTTGTTGAGTCGGATCTTTGTGTAGTCCGCAATAAAAAGCAAATTCCTATTTGAGGTGCTCAATTTTCAAAAAAAATAGGCCTTTTTAGGCATATTTGTGGAATATGAGTAAAAAGTACTACAAATTGCTCAATTATGGAGATTTAATAAATATTGCATTTGTTACCCTGGTGTACTTGCAGGCATGTCTATAATGTATGTTAGATCCATTTTTAAAGTGCCTGCCATGATAAAAATAGTATGATTTTAAAGACACATGGAAAACATGTATGTCAGTAAAATGAACATTTAACACCGTATTTTATGTCAAAAAGCCACTAGATACCCTAATCAGATCTTATCAATCGGAAAAAGACAAACTATAAGTAAAGTACTAATACATACATGACAGGAAGATAAGACAATACTCGTGTGCTTTCTATATTTTTATTGCAATGATAAGATACAGATATATATCCAGACATCCAGTTCTATTAAATATCTCTCCAATATTGCATGAGCCAGTATTTCAGAAGGATGTGGATCCAAATGTGGACGTCTAGATCAATAGACTTATTGACCGGAGTTTAAACATGATGTTTTGCAATTTGTATTCGCCCCAGAAGTGTGACAAGCAGCAGCGTACAGAGTAATAATACAATATACAGAAGACCGACACTGCAACAGCCTAGAACAATTGGGGAAATCACTTCCTCTTTTTCCATTATGCCAAGATTGAGCGCACAGCAACCTCAGGACACCGAGAAGCACGTTGCCCGTTTGTGGAAGATGTTTAAAAAAAAAAATTAAAAAAAACATGGAAGAAAGTCAAAGAGCTACAAACCTCAGTGGGATTACAGGAGCTGCAACAAACTACTAGAAACAGGCCAGGTGAGTCCATTCCCAGGGAAAACAAACGACGGTACAGAAAGCTGAGCGGAATAGATGGTGAAGATGTGGTTTCACCGTGAGGAGAGTTTTTGCCCCGCCGGGTGACTCCAGCTACGGGGTTACTTCTTTTACCGTTTGTTGGTGAGAGAAATACAGATGTGGCCACAAACCAACCAGATCACACGTTCAATGCTAAAAACAAAAAAACAAAAACACAATTGTGTTAAGCGAAGTTCCCACTGTAAATTGACATGTTTACTCTTTATGATCATATAAAACCAAAATGCATTTAACAAATCTGCGTAATAAGGAAACCTAATACAAATAAGCTTTTCTTAGACTGTAATAATTGTATATTTATATATATATATACACACACACAATTATTACAGTATACATGTGGTATATATGCATAATTTAGCGATAGAATCCATATATAATTCAAAAGCAATAGAATCCACATAGAAATGATAGATTTCTATTTCTATACATAAATATAATCATTGCGAGGACTGATAAAAGGGCATTCAAGACATTTCCTGCCGGAAAATAACGTGAAGGAGCAGTTTGCACCACAGCCGGGAGTCTCTGCTTTCAATGACACCACTTCCACTAACAACTCGACGGAACTGGTTTGGTTGGGAGTCGAGTGCGAACACCTTTAAGCGGTTTCATTGAGACCAAAATATTTATTTAGCTACACACGAACAACCTGTTGCTGTGCTTTTTTTCTTTAATCTTTATTTTTTCAATGATGCGAAAGGTTCGAGGAGTTTGACACTGCGTTTACAATATGAACGAATCAACAAAAGCTTACCCCCCCCCTTCACACTAAGCGTGTTTGGCACTAGATTTGACTTTAGATCTGGTTCTGTTTGCAAATAGTCAGTGAACTCGATATCTTCTACCTAACAAATGCTGCAACCTTTTTTTAAAAAAGAAAATGAAGTATACCAGCTGTGTCCCCGTTGTGAACATTTACTCTTCTAGATGAGTCCCGCGTCGTGAACATGAACTACGTCAGAGTAAAATCAGAAGCCATTTGAAAAGAAGAAAAATCATTTCCTACTGAAAACGGCGAGTACCCGGAGGAGTCGTGCTGCTCCGCTTCCACAGCCGCTCACCTGTAGCTTCACTGGAGTAAACAACAGGATTTGGTCCATCGGCTCTCTGTTGCGCCGCTAAGCGCACATCCTGCCATGTTGTCTCGCCAAAACACCAATAAAAGGTTTCTGGTTAACCTGAATGTACCAACAACATGGAGCTCTGAGATGGCAACGGGAGAATAGTATGGACGGGGGTCGGGGGTCGCTTTTCTCCTCCATTCGTGGTTACGATCTGGCTTTGACATCACATCCAAATGTAATATGTAAACAGAGAGGCAACATAAATAAGAGATGTTGACATGAGAAAAGGAGGAAAGGGGATAAAGAGACGGTTGTCTGATGCGTTTCGGTTGACAACGTCCTTGGGCGAACATTTCGGTTGCAGTTTTCATTTGAACATGAATAACATTTGAGTGGGAGGAGTCAGAGCCAGTCTACCGGTACTTTCTATCGGAAGATCTCAAGAAGAGGAGAAGCAGCCTCGGACCAAGAAGGTCCTGGAATCACAGGAAGGACGAAAGGAGAGAATGAGAGAGAAAGAGAGAGAGAGACGGGATTGTAGAAGAAGTTTATGTTTCAGCAGTCTGGGGTTTAGTCTCACTCTCACCCCCTTTTTTCCTCTCCTGCGACTGCGGCGACTCCTCCTCCTCCTCCTCCTCCTCCTCCTCCCCCCCTTCTTCTTCTTCCTCCTCCTCCTCCTCCTCCTCCTCCTCCGTGTGCTGCTCTAGCTCCTCCCTGGTGATCATCTCAAAGTCGTTTCCGTTGCTGTGCTGCGAGCCTTCGTCCTCCCGGCGGTCGCTGTCTGTGTCTGAGTGGCGGCCCGTCGCCTCCCCCTCTGCTTCTTTAGTCTTCCCGGCCTCTTTTCGCTGCTGCTGCTGCTGCTGCTCCTCCTCCTCCTCCTCTTCCTCCTCCTCCTCCTCTTCGCCGTCCTTCTTCTCGCTGTCGGACTTTTCCTCGCTGTCGGACTTCTGAGCCTTGTTGCCGTCGTTGTCCTTCTCGTCCGTCTTGTCGGAGCCCTTCTTGTTGCCGCCTCGCGGCCCTTTGTAGTCGTGGGTGTAGAGCGGCCGGAACGAGTCGATGAAACCGACGTCTGCCGTCAGGTTGGGGAGGAACCAGAAGTGGTGGCGCCCGCCGGTCACGACCCAGATGATCAGGAAGAGGATGCAACGGGCTGTGGGGTCAGAAGGAATCCTCAGCAAGTTGAATAAATGTTTTTAAAAAAAACATACGTCTCTTTATTGGCATTCATATCGGATAAACTCTGCAGTCTCTCTGGGATTCACCCGCCAATTAAATGAAGTAACTACAGCCGTTCTGCCTGTATCTCCAGTCTGTTATCATTTAGTTCTGATCTAAGAAACCCCAAAATTGGCCATGGAAACAATGATCTGTAACCGTGAGGGATGACAACGGGCAGTAGTTCCCGATGCAAATTTTAACAAAAAAATTGAAAAAAGTCTTAGCAAAGGAACGTCGTACAGGAAGTGAGGTGTTTTTTTTGAAGCACTTGTACTTACCGACAGCAAGAAGCAATATACTGGCCACAAAGCAGCCGGCCGCAACACTCAGATAGTAAACTCCTACACGCATTTCTGCTGGCCACAGTGGGAAGAGTGTGGCTGCGATCACTGCAATGACTGACCGACCGAAAACAAACAAAGTCAAATCAGCTGCAATCACCAACAAACGGGGATTTTTTAACAAGAACACTTCATGCAGGTCATGATTCTTTGACCTCTGACCCACCGAGTATCAGTCCCATGGCGAACGTCTTGAAATGAACGGGATCGTAAATCCACACAAACACCTGGAGGAAAAAAAAACCACATTTGGGCGTTTGATGTTTTTTCCAGGATCAGACATTTGTCCCACATATCGAAGCCCACTCACCTCGTTTCCGTCCAGAAACAGCTGCTCGTGCTCCTCATGAAGCTCCAGTTTAAACTTCTTCTTCACCTCCTTCTTCTTCTTCTTGGGGGTTCCAGGGCTGTCGTCCTGTGAGAGTTCATCAGAACAGTAAACAAGATCAACATCACACAAGAAATCTGTATTTGACGTATTCAGGCGTCCTCCTGTCACAGCGCGACCGTCGTATTAAGAGAGACGGATCACAGGCGGCAACATTGCTAACCACATTATTATTATTATTATTGTTGTTGTCGTCGTAAGTACACACACAGACCAGAGACTATAGTTCCACTAAGCTTCTTCTCTCTCTAAAGTTAAGTGAACAGCAAAGTCAATATTCAACCATTTTCCTGTCAGGAAAAGCAAGTCTGACGGTGTCATTAAACAAACACGGTCATAGAATTGTGCAACGCCACGTTTCTGATGGACCGATGAACTGTACAAATGTAGCGACGATCAATGAATGTAAAGAATTCAAACATAAAAGCCCACAACAGGTAGTAGAAATAATTAATACTGATAATATTTTTAACATTGAGGCTCACGTACACTTTTCTCTTTCTTGGTTTCAGCGGCCTCCGGCTCCTTCTTCTTTTCTTTGTCCTTCTTCCCTTTTTTCTCCTCCTCTTTGCCACTGTCGGCCTTGGTCTTCTCCTTCTCCTTCTTGGCGTCTTTCTCGTTTTTTTTCTTCATCACTTTGAGAGCCCGGTGGAAGAACTGCTTCTTTAGGAGTCTACAAAGGACGGAGGAGAACGAATCATCACTGCTGAAATGTAAAGTCATGCTGGGGATTTGAAATGTTCGCAACTTTCACCAGTTGGTTGCTCTGCAAGACGAACAACACTGTCAGCATCTTTTTTAATAATGGAGGAATTGGATTAGTGGCATCAGTAGTTTTTCTGCTTCTTTTAAGATAGGAATAGTTAGTTGCAGCTGTTTATACCAGTGACTATAACATGATTAGATACCTTGTTTTAGGAATAGAATCCTACATCCTAAAGACAAATGGTTAAATATCTACAGCATCAGTGTGTTGGGCAGCTAACCTGTTACAATAATCCACAACAGACTCCCTGGTGGTGAACACCGCCTCCTCTCCCTTCTTAGCCTTGGCCCACTTGGAGTCCAGCAGACAGTCCACCGCCTTGGAGGCTAAATGTAGAGACACAAAGATGGACGTTACGAAACAGACAGCGGTACAGAGCCAGAAGGAAACAATTATCTGTGTGTGAATGGGGGAATCATGACATGTAGTGTAAAAAGCTCTTTGCGCTGTGCCAGTTCATTCTCCAATGTAAAATGTGGTGAGTCAGCGTTTAGGACTAATTATCTGGCAATAGCAAAGCGTTCCTCTTCACCGTGTGAAATAAGCATCGAGTTGTTGCGTTTGACTCGTAGGAGCCGGTTAGTTGGCACATAGTTTGCCCAAAAATATGAATGGGAAAAAAAACAAAACACGGCAGAGATTCTCTTTTACGAGAACAACATCAAATGCATCGGAATCTCAGTTCTGACTCATTCTGAGCGCATCGGCTTCTGGCCTGATGGCAGCCTGTGGGGCCTGTGGGTGATATTACTGGTGTTACTGCGCAGCCGGCGGATACACGGCCGAGACAACTTCCTCTGTGCTCTGCTCACTGTTCACCATCCAAATGGCAACTTGAAATGCAAGACTGGAGGACAGGGACCACGTGTGCCATTTGAATGCAGATTTGGTTCAAATGTTACTTCTCAGTAATCACAACTGTGAAAAGTAAGGGGAGGGTTTGATCCCCTAATTATCCGCCCTAACGGATGTCTGGGTGTAACCACTAACCAATGAAGTAGTCGACTCGGTGGCCCACCATGTTGGTGGACTTGGTCGGGCAGTTGAATCGGAGGTACTTGGCCACCGCCTTCTCCTCTTTGGTGGGTTCGCTCACCTCCTGCAGGACCGGACAAACAAACAGATGAGCAAAGGTCCCATTGGGTCCAGTTTCAAAATATTGTAGATCGTCATCTATGCGCCTGCAGCACTGAAGCACATGCCAACAGGGGGGGGAAGTGGGAGCATCAGCCCGGTGAAAGCCGGTGCTGCTGTATCCGGTCCGGCTGGCCGGGCTCGACAACATGAGGAAGACGAGGGCCGTGAAACAAGCTTTTGTATTAAAAAGGGGGCAGGCACATCAGCCGCACAGCTTGGTTACACGAGACCCCGCACAAAAAGCCCCCAGTCACCGTGTAAATGATCTACCTATGAATATTTGCTGTTCTGGTCTAACAGCCATAGTATATAAAAGGCAGGTGTCTTGTGATCCTCACGAACAGCAGTATTGGTTCTTTTTGAAGGACTAAGTATGAAATCCATTCCAACCGGTTGTACAACAGAAAAACCAAGAGGAACAACGCCAAAAAAGCACAGAACTGCGATGTGATGCAGCGTGGTGACTTTTAAAAGCAAAAGGAGAGAACAGTGTACGTTGTTATGCAACTGAACCCAAACACACAGAATCCTGGTTATTAGGAACACCCACCACATACTAATGCAACAAGTTGGCTTCAAATCCCACCTACATGAAGTTGCAACTGTTTGAGAGATGTTGCCGATTCATTCGCATTTGATCCTTTTGTGAGCTGGAGTTTGAGCTACTGTTGAACCGCATTCACACACACACACAAGTGTTTCTTAGATTTAGTGCACCGTCACAGCTGTAAAGGGTGCAGATCAAATCTGTTGAAATGGAACACTATGACTGTAAAAGATGCAATCATTGCAGAGCCGTTGAATTAGATAGCATTAGTTATCCATAAACTGATAATACAAATCTTTGAATACTAAAAAAGAAAGAAAAAGGAGGTATTGGTTATATGCAGTGTAACGGAAAGCCTCTTTTGGCTCCAGGTCTACCATCAATGAGACAACGGCATGTTTTTGTTGTGCAACTACACTCATACTGGCACACTAAGCTGCTGTTGAATTGTATTGCCTTAAACTGAAAAGTATACTTCAAATCCATCCATACTAACGGTGTACAGTGTGTACTAAAATAATCAATTTGGTATGTTTTACTAGCATTAAATCTAGTATACAGATAATCGATTGATTATCTGAGCAATTCAGCAAATACCAATTACACATAAAGACAGCAACCCAAGGATTACAGATCATTTGCGATCATCGTGTAACAAAGGGATAAAAAATGCGGTCGCCAATTTGCAACACGCGAAAAAACACAAGATGTTGCATCATACTGTTGGACTTTTGAATATCATTCACCAACCAGTAAATATATCCAGCTGTGTTTAACACCTTGTGACACAAACATCAAATATACAGAAAACAACAACAATCAAACCCTGACCACATGCATGGTATTAACACACACACACACACACACACACACACACACACACACACACACACACACACACACACCTCATGTCTGATACAATATGGAAGGACGGATGAACAGATCACAAATGTGTAACAGAAAGGCCCCCAAACCCCAAACCCTCCGACCGATTATTAGCGCCTGTCCTGGGGTGACGTCAGGAAGACTGCACCTGTAGCCCTCCTGTAAACTGTTGCTTATCCCTAAAATCGACGCTGCGCTCTTTAAAACGCACCTCGATCCACACTGCTCGATCCACACAGCTGTTACGCCACCTGACGATGCGCGGCGTTAACTCAGGAATTTAAACCCCCGCAGATCGTCTCACTTTAGGTCCGGACAGGTCTGGTCCACGTTAGAGCTGACGCAGCTTATCTCGAAAACGTTTAACGGTGCAGGCCACTTCAAAAGAATGCAAAGGTGGTGCACTGCAGAGACAGCTCGTCGGACGGTGTTACGACGACGCCACCCTCGCACGGATGCTAGCGCGTGAGTGCTAGCGAATGCGCAATTAGAGAGCTCAATACGCCACGTCTGATCAAAATACAGCCACTGATATTTGTTGTCGCTAGCCAGCTAATGCTAGCTAGGGTTAGCCATCGTCTTCCTTCATCTGCCGCCGGGTGAAGGCCGTTAACGGACGTTAAACCGGCTCGTAATCCCGCGCCCGGTTTTCATTTGTTCTCTCTCAACCTAAACGCCTGGTAATCTTTCATAACTCGAGTGATGTTTACCTGGGTCCGCTTCTTGTGCCTCCTGCGCTCCGCCATGATCCTCCGAGTACTCCGACGTCCGCGGGGCTGCGCACGCGCACAACGCGTAGTATCGCGAGACTTATCGATTAACGGTTTGGAAACGGTACTTCCGTTCACGTGGTTAACGGTCAGTTTTTCTCTACTCATCTGACCCAATATTTTTCTTGCATTTTTTTGCATGATCTTCATGCGTATGTTCGTATGTCTTACTTTTGAATTGTAATTATAATATACCTCTATGTATGTATTTAAACTAGGGGAATATACCATGAATTAAATAAAAAAACACATAAAAAAACAACTTATGATGTATTATAAAATAAAACAATACTGCATTATTTTTCTTATTTTCAAGTAATTCATTTAATTAATTACTATTTACTTAAACCCTCAGGGGTTTCACAAACTTCACTTCAATTTCTTGTACACTGTTCTGTAATCTGCCGGTTTGCATAACAAGTAGGCCTAACTTTTCTTTTTTCTTTCGGCCTTTCGGCCTTCCCTTCGTCTCCACTTAAACGCATTTATTAATTATAATATTCTGCAATTCTTAATCTTGAATTTAAATAAAATTCTTAATAAAATCTTACTTTTAATGGTTTTCATAATTTCTAATATTTGAATTATAAGGCAAAACAATTTATATTGCGCTACGTTTTTCTTTTGTCTTTTATTTTCTTTTGTTTCTATTGTGTGTTATTTTGCTTTGGAAACGAAATACAAATTTTCTTCCATAAATGTTTAAAAGAAAAAGATTTTTTTTTTGATTCGTTACAATATTTTTTAGGTAGAAAAATGCTTTATTTACAGTTCAACAAAAGCAAAAGAATATCATCAACATCCAAATGCATCTCACTTAGATATTTGATTAATCAATTATAAAACTATTCCCATATTATTTCTATGGTCCTTATGATACTCTACTGGAGAAATGGAGTTAGAGGTTTGAAAAATAAGAAAGTTTAAAGCTAGTTAAATATTTTAAAGCCTGTAACGGAAAAATCTAAACGGACCATCTTCTTATCTCAGAATTCACACATCAATCTCACTCCGCTGTGGTTGTTAAAAATATATCAACATATATATATAAAATAAAAATATTTAGCATATACCTGGCACAAGTGTGAACCTCTGCATTAAAAAAAGTAGCAAATAAAAAAAAAAGTATCTTCAATGCATTTAATAAAAATGTAAACAAATCCATGACTGTGGCAGTCCGGTAGGGCGCTGCTGCTCCAGGCGCAGATCAGGGCCCGGTGAGGTCCAGGTGATCAGTTCTGATCAGGCTGTCTCACTGCTGGCCGATGGAGGGGAATTGTTTTCTGTATCGTGTAGGTGCTCGGTGGACTTGAGGATATCAGGGTCCCTTGGACTCGCCATCATCTCCTCGCTGTTGCAGTTCACAGGGGAACCAATCTCTGATGAGCGGTCCGCTGGCTTTTCAGCAGTGGGCTGCAGTGTGGAGGTGGAGAGGGGCAGGTTCATCATGTACACCATGTTGCCCAGACGCCTGGACACCTGTGGAGAGTCGACATATTCGTCTTTGCAAAAGCGTCGGACACCAAGGGAATGGTGAGTGACAAGTACGTAAGGGAGAAGCAGTGAGATGCTCCTCCATAGGTCATTTTCACAGAGGACATTTTAAAATGTCACACTAATAAAAGCAATAAAGTTCTAAACTAAATAGATGGTAGATTAGCTCCTTTTAGTTGCTGCATATTGTTCTTCCATAATAACTATTTACATCTACGCATATCAAATCCATTGCATGTGTAGTCTTAGTCTTACCCAAATCCCCAAATTCGCTCTTACGACAGCCGATGTCATATATTGTACACTTTTAAGAATCTACTGAAGGATTTTAGGTTTTTTAATCTGGGCAAATTGATGTCAACTCAACTCAAAAACGGATACGAATAAAACCTCGTTAAACTGTACAAAAGTAATGTTTAGTGAGAAGTTAATGTGTGGCCGTGCACAGGCATCGCTGAGATGTTTTTCAAAGTCACACACATCACTTCTTTGCACGCGATCAAGTCTTGAATGTTCAGAGCTCAGTCAGAGTCTGTGTTTCTACCTGTGAGCGGATCTTAAGAGCTGGTCCCAGCTTGAGTCCCAGCGTGTCCAGCAGGTGCTCCTCTGACAGGAGGGGCAGCGTCTCCCCATCAATCATGTGGTCTTTGAACATCTGCAGAGTGAATTGACAAAACATTAGCACAACAAAGAGGCAACAAATAGAGTAAAGACAAACAAAATAAACAGCGAAAAAACCCACCTGGGCATATTCTGAACAAGTGGGTACGCTGTTGATAAAGTTGTACACGTCATTCACTGTCCACTTCCTTATGTCTTCGGACGCCTCATCATTGTTGAGAAAGAGAGTGGGTGGACCTGATAAAAACGACACACATCTTTGTTGGTACTCTGTAAATTCATTTGATAAGATGATGTATTGTAACCCGTCTTTGGAAACTTACCAGGGGGAAGGAAACCGTTTCCTGGGACTGGGAACATGTAGGGCATGCCTGTGAGCGCTCCACCAGTCGGGGGGTACATGAATTTCTCCTGGAAAGCCGAACATTGGTTGGATAAGTCCTTATCATTTGCACCGCTGTTGGCCGCCTCCGACCCATCCTGACTGTTCGCGCAGGCTTTGCGCAGCCCCGCCTCCCCCTCTTTGTAGTTCTTCCTGCTTCCTGCAGAGAGTTCAGCGTCCATCTTCGCTTGATGATGCGGCTTGCCGACGGGACACTCCTCTCCCATGTCCCCCTTTGCCTCCGCCTCTTTCTCCTCCCCCGACGCGGCTCCCGGGCTCTGCTCCACCCCTTTGTCTTCAGTTTGGCCCTTCAGGTGCGACACGTGGCTCTCTGTGCTCTTGCTGACGTTCGGCCTCCTGCCGGCCCTGCGCCCCCTCTCCCTGTGCAGCGTGCTGATTGGTGGGTAAGGGCTGGCCGACATCAGGATGCTGTTGGAGTGCAGTTCGTCCATGGTGGGACGGTGGACGAAGACGTCATGGCCGTCCGGCATGCGCTGACGGCCTCTGAACGCCATCGGGTTGGAGGAGTACGCCATGGGATTGTCCATTCCCATGAGCCCCTTCTGGTGGGCATTCTCCAGCTCCTTCTGGTGCAGGATGGCATTCATCTCCATTCTGACCAGGAAAACACAATAACATTAGACATTTTTAAGCAACACTAGTGATGCAGCCACATTTTCACACTGTCTGTACGGGTCTCATTATGAGTGCTGGTGGAATGTTTCTGTATGATGCTGATGACTTTCTGCACGAACTACCTGGCTATATTTTGCTTGTGAATGAACTCCTGTCGCCGGGCAACTGTTTCCATGGGCTCCGAGGGCAAGAAGCCGTAGCCGGCTGAGGAAAAACAAAAAGGCAGACCAGCTGTTAACTCTTGGTCACATTTCCTAAGACATACAGAAAAGACTGGAAATTCTCTCAGGTAAAGAAAAAAACCTGGAGTGGGCCATGCTCACCTTGTCCAGGGAATGCTCTCCCAGGAAGCATATTGGCATGGGGAGGCAGAGGTGGACCAAGGTGAGGGCTCATGTGCATTTGTCTTCCATCGGACGCTACCATCTCGGAGGGAGGAACCATCTCTCTGATGAGGGAAAAGCGTTAAAAAGTCTGTCAAGACATGATATTAAGAGTTGTAATAATTGCTGTTTTGTAATGTAATGTTGTATTTTGTTATCAATAAGAACATTTTCACTGTACAGAATCCTGATGTTTCTCTCAAGTATTTATGTCTTTCAGGGGTGCCCTTCACCAGAGAGCTATACGCTGGTGAATGTTTATTCAGGTACAGACCTCTCCATGAAGCGAGGTTCGAACTGCGCCGGGACCCCCTGTAACCTCTGCTGGCCCTGGGAGAGGATCTGTGGAGCCATGGCCATCTGGTTCCTCATTATCATCTCTTGCCTCTGCCTCAGCTCTGCGAGAGAAGAAAAAAAAAGCCCAACAGGTCAGTGTAGCTGAGGCAGGGCTGAATATCGTGCACCGACTGTGAAATCTGGAGACAGCAGTAACAATCCACTGAAATCAATACATGGCGTTCGAGGTCTCAAAGTTGATTTAAACTGTTTGGGGCTCCGGGTTGAACAATGTTTATGTTATCAGCAAATGTTTGAATTAGACTATTCCTTAGACCATTATTAATATTTTATTTCATGACATGCCGTCTCTTCCATGTTATTATTTCTTACCTCCAGCTGACATGCCGTTGACCAGACGGTACCAATGCTTCTCATCCAAAGCCCCTTGCTCTCCCAGCGCCGTCATCTTCCTCAGCTGCTCTCGCGGGGTCATGACACACGGCCTTTGACCTCCACCTGAATGCTGTTGAAGTTTGAAAAGAAGATGTGACAATTACTTTGACCAACTGACCATAATATTGCATTATGCAAAGCAACGTATAGCTTTAAACTATACAATCATAGAAAATTTAATTGGGATGTCGACATTTTGTATTATTTCACTACTGCCACAAGGAGGCAGCACATATCTATTGTTAAAGAGGTTACTGTGTGATCATTTCATTTTCCTTAGGAATAGAAATCTCTATATATATTTTAAAACAGGCAAAACGCATTCTACCTATCCAACTTACTTTTGACACAATGAGGTAATTCTTGGCTTTGCCATGATTTGTTGAATGAAATGTTTGTCTAGAAGCTACAACAGACTGAGATAATAAAATACAGATTTACATATTTTATGTCGACTAGATAATAAAACGTTTTCAAAGGGGACTTCAATAAGCTACTAATGTGGGATCTAAACACATCCACAAATTCATTCTCTAACCTTTGATCCTTCCTCTCACCTTTCCTTACCGCCAGCCTTGCATTAAGCATTAATCTTTAACCAACCTTAACCCTTACCCTCACCGTGAAGTAAACCTAATCCTAAACATAAGTTTAACACCTAAATCCAAATCCCAACCTCAAGGTCTACCCGCCAAAATGGGCAGACAAGTAGATTGTGTCACTATTTTATTTTTCATCCCTCCCGGAACATCTATACCGAGTAAGTATAGTAATAAAACAACATTTACAGGCGCACGTACGTGCTCCAAATGGCCATTTGTGTAAACAAGCACAATCTACTTAGACACCTCCAATTAGCCTTTTATACTGCAGAAATCCCATTACAAAATATGATACTGTAAACCGCAGCGCAATAATCCAGCTCTGCTAATCCAGGACCAGGGTGTGCAATATGCTGATTGCTAGTTAAATCTGAGTGCGCACAGAAGGTCACCACCCGCCTCTTCATATTATATTAGTTTATAGTGATCTCTCTGCCGCCCCCTCCCCCAAAAGAAATGCCGTCATAAGACTTGCCCCGAGGCCCTCGGCTTTACCCACAGTCCCTCAAGTTCCCTCTGAAGCCCATTTAATCTGAGGGCTGTAATCCGCCTCTTAGACCTGCAACAGTCTGCCAGCTACATCTGCTGACCTGCCCCGGGCCCGCCCTGCTGGCCCATCCAACCCCCATCCCTACCTCCAGAGGCCCCTGCCACCCCCCCCCACCAGGATCCTATTAGCTAAGTCCTGGCTATACAGCACTTTAAAGGGATGTGTTGGAGGTAATCCGCACGTTTAGAGTTTTACCCTCTGCAAACCTTGCCTGTAAGCATCCCTGACAATACACCCTAAGTGCTAAGCCTATTAGCCCCCATTAGCTCCCAGGATGTCCTAAAAACACCTTGGGGATAAATATGGGGATGCAATCGGTTTATGTGAAGTTATGTGGCGCAAACACATGCACCCTGGCTTCACCTACTTCTCTGTCATTACATCAGCAAATGAGAAGAAATGTATTTCAACATTTATGCCTCAGTAATTCCCAAGTGGGCACTAAGCTCCGAGGCTCAGGACATTGTGTAATGCGTTATCGCCTTCACATTCTCTGCACTGGGAATTAATGATTTGCCCTTTTTATAACTGATATTGTAAAATTATTTATTTATTTTTCAAGCTGATTAGATTAGTTTTAACATTTCACACACTTTACAATTCAAAATTGATAGAAAAAGTTTGATGCGTGAGTTTCTACGGAAACTAGTGGTACAAACTGTTAATGGCTGCTGCTTCATTGAAAAGAAAGCCCGGTGTTATGGCACCAGATTCCGTCTCCTTATGTTTGCATTGCATTTGCATTAAACGCTAGTCCCAGAGCTAAGCTGCTAGTTTCCCCAGCAAGTCAACATGCAGTGATATTGGAAAAACGTGTTCTGAATGAGTCCAGGATCCAAAATGAATCTCCTGACCATCTGAATGAAATAAAACCTGTTCGCTTCAGGTGCCCGGAAATGATAAATGTGTTTTTTGTTTTAAGAAAAAAATGAAAAATATTGACCTGCTGCTTTTCTCTGTGACTCCAACGCTTGCGAGAAATCCTTTGTTTGGACACCGCAAACACATTGATTAGGTTTTGTTTCACACCTTTTAACCAAAGTTGTGGAGTTCACAAAATAACAGAGTAACAAATGTTGAAAACTTGCTCAAACCTCTCAATGGACGGAAGCTTCAAGCAGCGTTTTGTGAGTGAAAGTGTTTACAGGTGAGCTCTAAGAACTCGTGTCCCTCATTTCCTCAACAAACCGAGGCAACACCCCAGCTGCCAAATCCGGGGATTGGACTCCTTGGATTTTCTGTTGGCCGCTTAATCTCATTACAAGAATGAATTAAAGGGAAAAATTGCTGACAACGTGGATGGAGCCCTGAGGAGGTCATATCAGACAAGACAAAATAATTGTCTGGTCCTTCTTAATCCCCCTTTACACAACATGCTGAAGCAATCTTGTGTTCTGTCGGTTACAATAAGCAGTTTAGATTTAAAGTGGCGAGCTGAATGTAGTATTGATTAGAGAATTAGTTGTGGTGTGAAGATCTCGCGTGGAAAAGTGTTGCAACAGCAGATTGAAAGTATCATATTAAATAATATCAATAAGGCTGCATAAAATATATAATTTATTGTGGACCCAAAACATCACCGTTAATAAGAAGCACAAGCTAATTCAATTTAGTTCCATTTCCTTTTCAATAAGTGCTATTTACAGAATCCGGGCTAATGATTAGGTTAATTATCTAGATTTCAAGCCTGTTCTCTAATCACTCTGGCCTTTATATTAATCACTTACTGTGGGATCAGTAGGCTTTTATTCAGTTTAGTGCTCACGTTATTTATGACAACATTTACTATTTAAAAGTTTTCTTTTTACTACAATAAAAATAATGTGCATGAATTTTCAAAGTTATTATGGTTATATTATATATACATACATATACATACTGAGGCATCAGACTTATATCGCTTACTCTGAAATAAAATAAGTTTGTTTTGTGCTTTTACAAGACCAACTGCAAAGTAAATGTGAAATACAACAACAAAAATCAGCAAATCAGCCTCAAAAACAGAAAAATAACAAAATATTCAACGGCAGTTTTAATGGACTTACCTTCAACTTCACACCAACGAGCAGAGCGTGGAACTGGTTTTGTCCGAGTTCAGGCAACAAACCCAAATGGAAAACGTGAAGCAAAAAGAGATCTCTTTGTTGAGCTCGCAGACTTCTGTCCCCTCGGTCGATACCAACGACTGCAAATGGCCTCCCACTAACCAGCCTACTGATCCGAGCGCTGCTGCCAGCTAACTGCCTTAACTAAAAAAGACCTTTTAAATACCGATTCATTTCATCTCCATTAGATGGCCTTATCTCCTGCGGTAAGCCCTCCCCGTCCTGACATCACTATGATCTCCCGTCCAACTGCTTGCAGCACTTTGCAACTGATGTGTAATTACTGAAGCAGCGCTGGTCGTAAGCACGAGTGTTAAACCTCTTTCGACGTTTACCTCACTAATCCCTTGTTAGCACTTTAGACCATGGTTAAGACACCTAAATGCTCAGCTTCCTTTTCCAGTGGCAAAATGTTTCAACCCCTTCTTAGCTGCTCTACGGCCCCATGCAGAGCAGGTACATGACGCTGGATGCAGACACTAACAAACCAACTGATCCAACTTGTTTTGGGTTTTTTTTCATCACATGTCTAGCCGGGGTGTCAGAAGTACTGCGCTCCCCGGGGTGCCAAGGGGTAGACCCAAACATGCTTGGTGGTAATTTGCTAGAAATCCGACTAAATGATGGCCGGATGATCCTCTCAGACCCCTTAATCTGACAGTTTGTGCTCACCAACCGCTTACAGCAGGGCCCCGATGTTTTTCTTCCATGCCGGGTGGGCAGAAAGGTGTGCACAGTTGGTGGGCAGGGAGGTCATTTTGCTTAACCGCAGACATGATCTGGAGGAGGGGGCCATGCCGGGTCTCGGCTTGTTATACTGGAGCTCCGTGATCGCCTGTGTTGTTAATCACATACACACGTTTAGGTACATCGAGCGGTGCGGTCATGTCAGAGGCTGTTGGTGATGCGTTTGTATTATTTTCCACATGAAGGTTTGAATGTTGAAGATATGTTGCAAGTCAGAATTGGCACAGAACAAAAAAGCTCACAGAACGTAAATCCCCAGCAGGCTGCTAAATTGAGCATTTCCCGGAAAAAAAGTGCAGATGGTTTGACTCTAGAGTCCTAAATATTGCATGAACGTATCTATCTATAGCCATCTATTAATAGATAGATATAAACATACTGCATATGCATATATGTATAATATTTGATTGTAATTACTTGACCAAAATCCTCTAAAACACTCCCATCCTCCTCAGTGGTACTTTGAGTTTAATGCTAATCTATCTTAAGACACCACTGTGGCTAAATACAGATTACTAAATGCAGTTTTGTGTTCTTCTAGCAGTTTAGTGACATTTTAATAATCTTATATGTAATGCATTCACTAGATTTTATGAAATCAATGCAATGATTCTTTGAAATACTGCCGATGCCGTTTGCTGCACTGCCAAGGTTCCCTGCGGCGAGCACCGAACCCCTCAGTGGTCGAGTATGTTAATGGACAGCCCAAAGGCTTTGACATCTGCCCATTTATGCATAGGCCCTGTTTGTAGTGTATAAAAATAACTTTCTTATTCTTGTTCTTCTTCCTCTCCTTCACCTTGAGCTGAGATCTGGACGTTATCTCCCGAGGATGAGTAAAGTGCAGCTCATTATTCTGCAGCTACCCGTCTGACAAACCATGAAGAGGTGCACTGGTATTGGACGGGTCTAATGTGAGCCAGGAAATCACTCATTACAACACAACAGTACATTCCCTTACGTCATATTCAGGCCTCTACCCCCAGCATGCTGCAGCAAAGCTACACGGACACATGAGGTGGCCTTTCCTGTCTCTTCAGTCATCCCGATCAGGTGCCTCATCCTCTGGTTGTCAGCAGGCGGCAGTGGGACCTGGTGCAGTCTCGTGGTGCTGTGTAGCATATTAGTGGAGGGGTGTTTAACTGGTAACAGCGACCCCGCCATTAGTTTTATCGAGCCGTGTCATTCGCCTGTGACCTTTCACAGAGGTCGGCTGCTGCTGCTTGATGTGTGTGTGTTTCATTATATTTGGTCATGGAGGGAAACGATAAACAATCATCAAAATGTGCATATTTTCTATCAGTCTAATTGTTACAACCCCTCCCAAAACTCTACAATTTCTCAACACCTTTAAAAAACGTTAACACTTAAAGTTCACTAGACATAAAGAATGTTTGTGCAGTGAACTCAAGTGGGTTGATCATTTTTACTGAAAAGAGACTAATAAAGGACTTAGGAATTAAGAGAGCAGCGCATTAGGACATCTAAACCGCTAATTAAAGAACCTGCTCGTTGTAAGCTTTTCATGAGGGATTTCTGTCCGTCTTGTTTGCACCCAGCATTAAAGAGTCACAGTGAGGGGAAGGGATCAGAGCAGGTTTAACGTCCAGAAACAGGCCTGGATATAAATTCCCTCGGTCAACGCAGACAACTGTTTTCTTACTACAGTTACAATCTTCTGTGCGGATGGTCTCCAGTCTTTAGTCTGTAGAAGGACCACTGTGCCGAGGCTGTAATCCTACAGAGGTAGAAGCATTACGTCTTTTACACACAAATCTTGTTTAGGACTTGATTACCGTGGGATCCCGGGTAGGATTCTTTGGGATGAGGAATCCCTGAAATAACTGACAAAGCCTTTAGATCCTGGTTGTATCGCTCTCAGGAAATGATCGGTGACACAGTCAGCGGTTGAAGAAGGTCTTTTACTTGAGTAACAACGTCAAAATCTAAAAATAATGTCCAACATTTACGATTCCAGTTAAGTTTATTAATTAATTTATTGCCTCTTAGACAAATCATATAAATAAATGAAAGTGTAGAGATACTACTTCTAAGTGTTTTATACATTGCTGTGCAGTTTACATCATCATTTCTTCACTGATTTCTCTGAATGTTATGTACATCTACTTTAAGAATCCACTTATCTACAGCAGCTCTGCAGTTATCGAACTGTCTAAACACAAAAAGGGAACAGGTGCTATTTCTCGCACCACGTTCTCATAATAACCTGAGAAGTACACATGGAGGTGGAGCTGGAAACAGATCTATAAAAAGACCAAAAAACTCAAAACGTCACCACATCGCCGGTAAAACAGGTAAGCAAGCCAGCAGTATGATTGCCCCCCCCTCCCCCCTTTTTCTTCTCCCCCTTTTTCTTCTCCTCCTTTTTCTTCTCCGGTTACTCTGTTTATCTGAAATTCTTAAATCTGAGTGACCAAAAAGTATTTTTTTTTTTGAAAACAGGTTGTGGAGAAAAGATGAAAGCCGTCCAGGTGATTTTTCTCGCTCTGCTGTCCGTTCTGGCGGCAAACGCTCAGGTCATCATGCCGGGAAAATGCCCCCAGCCTGCTGTTCAAGAGAACTTTGACACTGCCAGGGTAAATAACTAACCCTTTTCCCCCCCTTCAGATATGTCATCATTTCTATTTCATTTCCTTTACTTTTAATTCTGGATGAAGATAAAAGAAAAAAAAATCACTTAAATCCTCAAGAATCTGCAGCTCTTCATCAACCACAACTTACAGTCGTGCTCTTGCTCCTGCAGTATCTGGGTAAGTGGTATGAAATCCAGCGGCTGCCACATGCCTTCCAGTACGGCGACTGCTCCACTGCCACCTACAGCCTGCAGAGCCCCGGAGTCGTTGGTGTCCTCAACCGCGAGCTGCTGTGAGTACTCCTGCCTGCATCTAAACAGGCTTTACACATGTTCCACCAAACTTCCCCCTTTAAGCTAAGAACTAAAACTTTAGCACAAGCTGTGCCTTCCAGGACATCATTTTTGATTGTCTCAATATCTGCACTGTACAACACTTCAATTGAGTATTGCACTTTGTATTCTACTCTATATTGTTCACTCCAATACATTGATACATTGACTTCACACCTTACAAAAGTATATGCGGTACTTGAAATGTGCTCGAGATTCATAATCTGTCACAAATGCTGCTTACGAATTCAAGCATAAGTAATAATAATCAATTAATATGACCTATATTATAATGCAGCCGTTCTGCAGCACAAGTGCTTTTAGTTAATTCTCTAAATATATTTATGCTGCTAACACCTTTGAACCTTTTGTTTCTTTTAGTGCTAATGGGGCCATAGACTCCATTAGTGGCTCTGCCACAGCAAAGGATGCCTCTGAGCCTGCCAAGCTGCTCGTCTCCTTCTTTGAGAGTAAGGACATTTGATTTATTGCAAATCTGCAAAGATTGCTACTACTTTGCAGTTTTATACCACTTGATAAAATGGGTTCACTCGACTCTCTTGTCCCTTCGCACCTCCAGACGCTCCCCCCGCTCCTTACTGGGTGCTTTCCACCGACTACGACAGCTACACTCTGGTCTACAGCTGCACCGACCTCGAGTTGCTGCACGTGGACTTTGCCTGGATAATGAGCAGGCAGCCCACGCTGCCCAAGGAGACCCTGGAGGAGCTGCGGAGCCAGCTGGCCGCCATTGGAGTCAAAGTGGACAAGCTGCTCACCACCAACCAGGATGCAGCGTACTGCAGCACCATGAACCAGTGAACCGACTGAGTTGCACCTGTTGATGTCTGAAGGCCTCCGCTCATGTGTGGTGCTTGGAGTTGTGCTTCTGCAATAAACTTATTTAAACACCGGTAAAGGTTTTGGACTGGTGTTTTTCCTGTGAGCCTCCTTTTGGGTTAATCTCGGATGGATTGTTTGACAATAATCTGCACACAATCATATATTATATAGTGCATGCTTAACTAATTTAAGTAACTAATTCAGCTAATTTAATAAGTATTGCAATTGAAATGGTAGCCCTTTAATTGTTTAAATGTTTAGTTCCTACTGTATCTTTTACTGTATATTTGCATTTGTAAACAAATTGTAGGAGAGTTGTTTTAAAGAGGCAGTTTTTTTCGATTTAAATGCTATTTATTCTTTTGGCTGTTGAGTAGAAGACCCTGAGCGTTTTCCATTTAACATAAACGTATAAGCTCTGTATACGGAGATGAATGGCTGTTTTATAAGGAAATCATACTCTTTTTACGATCTTCACCTCAAACAAAACAGACACTTCTCTTGCCAATTTTTATCTTCATCATGTTTGTGTTTCAAATTACTTTTATTTGGTAATTTTATTTTATATTAGAAAAACTTTGAGGCAGAAATCCCACATGCAGCATTTGCAAAAAATAACGCTGACGATAAAAATGTAATGACATGTAAATTGTAGTATTTATTTCCCATCGAAAGTTCAGAATAAGCCCTGTGGGTCTGAGGAAGAAAAATACTGCAACGTATATATTTGTTTACATGTTTATTGAGTTTGCATGAGGCATGTACAGGGTGAAGCAGCTCACACTGCACGCAGCTGTACTTGATGATGTCATTGAACAAAGTGGCCTCGTCTCAGTCCTGCAGAGGCTGTAACGGGAGTGTCTCCGCTTGCTCGTACATTGGGCTGCAGTAAGTCTCATTCTGGTTGTTGGGAAGCATCTTGTTCACATCGACTCCGATCGAGGACAAGATGCCTTCCAGCTCCTGTAAGGTCTCCTCGGGCAGAGTGGGCCCTCTGCTCAGGATCCACACAAGCTCCCTGCTGACAAGGCCGTTATCCTTGCAGCTGTACACCAGGGAGTGACCCTCATAGTCTGTGGACAGCACCCAGTACGGACCAGGAGGAGAATCTGGAAGAGAGACCAGTATGAGAGACAAAGCCGCTGTAGTGTAACACAAGGAAGTACTCAGATTGACTGAAATATTTACGTTGAGAGAAGGAGACCTCCAGCTTGGCAGGCTCAGAGGGGTCCTTGACCGTGGCAGTGCCAACAACAGAAGTGATGTTTCCATCGTCACTAAAATAAATAGAAATCACTGTTGTCACATTTATTTCCCTCAGAAGTCTTTTCGTTTGACTAAATTCTCTTCATGCATGAATTTAAAACAGTGTTATCCTGTAGGTTCTTGGTGCAGGGGTTTTGGCCGATGATTTAATACCTGATTTAAAAATAAAAGTACAATGTTGCAATATAAATATACAAATGTGTGTGGAGGTAATCTTTCCATGAGGATGTTTATTTATTTTGATATTACACTCATCTAGAGGATGAAAATGCTTGATTTGCTGAGTAATTGTCATTCGAATGTTAAATATTGGCAACATTTACTCACAGCAGCCCTCTGTTGAGGACCCTGAGGACTCCATAACTCTTCAGGCTGTAGAGGGCAGTGCTGCACTTGCTTTTCTGGAAGGAATTTTGCAGCCTCTTGATCCCGTACCACTTGCCAAGGTACTGCAGAGGAAACAGAGGATTTCACACAAAGGAAACATTGAATCAATGCAGAACAGGGAATGTTGTCATTTACATAATGGATATTAGCAAAGGAAGTTGGTTATGACCTTGGAAGCGTCAAAGTTGGCCTGAACAGCTGGTTCGGGACATTTGCCGGACTTCAACACTTGAGCGCTGGTTACCAAGACAACCAGAAGAGTCAAGGAAATCACCTGCATGGCCTTCATCTTGTTAATACCACCTGCAGACAACAGAACAGCAAGATTATTGAGAATCAGGAGTTTCTACTGAGAGACCTTCTTCCATGTGTTGTGAGGAGGAAGAGTTTCAAAAGCAGTCAAGCTGATATTCTGTGAACTGAAGAAATGCATTTTTCATGTTGTGGGCTTAAGAGACCACTTTTATCCTTATTAGATTTGTTGGAGTTTAAAATTTGCATTTGTGTATTTGCACAGCTTAAATATTTTACATTTTCTCCCCAAAGTCATGATCCCAGAGAAAGATGGTCTCATGAATCCAGTCCATTTAATTATTAATAGTTCTATAGACAGTGCAGACATTTTGGGAAGTGTATGTATTCTACTTATTTGCAGAAAATTAGTTTGATTCCAACATTGATGCTTCTTTTTGTGTGATAAACATCACACTTCAGGTAGCGGTTGTTAGCTTAGCATTAGCTCGGCTATCCTGGATCTGAATAAATCGACTCTAAAGCTCACTAAACATGGTTTCTATTAACACTATTTTTGTGGCCATAATCACATTTTCCTCTTCTCTCCAGTCTTCATGCTAAGTTAAACTTACTACCCATTAGCATCGTGTTCACTGGATAAACATGGAGCTGCCATTGACTCTCCAGGCCTCAGCAAGGAAAATCAATAACGGTATTTCCCACCTGCCTTCAGCTGTTAGATTCATATAACAAAAGGTAACGTAAATGTATTTCTAGTCCTGGAAGGACATTAGAGACAGGAAGTACGATTTTCATTACCAACAACACAACATTTTGCTCCAACATCAGTCTCCCAATCTCTGTAAACATTGGTGCTGTCTCAGGTGACCACACTTTTCCGGCTACAGAGCTACTTTTCAACTGACCGAGTCATCTGCCCCCCCTCCGAGGGGCAAAACAAGTCGTCATATTAAAAAAACAAGAGCCTGTGCTCTGTGAGAAGCATTCCACACATTCTTGGTCATTACCTCACCGATGACTTGCTTTTGGATGAACTTAAATGCGTCCGTTAGTAAGCAAGGATCGCTGATTAGCAGGTCAGCTCCAGCGCTCAACCACGCATGCGCAACGTGATTATTTTTTTTTTTTCAATGGCAGGCGATCTACTGGCACTGTGGCGATCGACCTATTGGACCCCACTGCTGTAACTCCTCCAATACTAAACACAATACAGGTACTACTACATTGATCGTGGTTGAAACATTATCTGCAATTGAACGTTTTGGTTTTGGATGAATGGAAAGTCAAGTAAGGTAATTCTGCAGCTTTAGCGTTTTTTTTTTTTTTACCCTCGTATTGTAAAAACAGAGAGGATTTTCATCTAAAAGTTACCTTGGACGCTCCAGCGTGACACGTTCTCAGGCATGTTTGACCATGAAAATATAGGCAGTGGGATTCTTATCTTTGTTCAAGGTCAGTCTATCCAAATAGTCCCCTCAGCCACTGTTATAACACCAACCAGTTAATAAACAATGAAAAACAAATCATTTGTTTCATGGAGCAAATATTTACTACATGAATGAAAAAATGTAATGCATATATGTAAATAAATATGTATATATATATATATAAACTTTTAATCAAGTATAATGTTTGAATATGCTCCTTAACTTCCTTAAAATATGTGTTCTATAGAGCATGACGTGCTTAAATTGATAAAAAGAAACAAGGTTGTTCATCGTGGGCACAGCAGTGTGAGTCACAGTCGTTGTGCTTGAGTTCAGTATTTAAATGTAGTTACCAGCTGGTGTGTAGGTCCTTATTAGTTTTTTGTGCAGTCTTTTTTTAGACACAAATCACAAACTGGCCTCTGAGGCTTTTCAATCGGATCAGCACACAACATCCTCTGTTCATGGATGTCAATGAATGAAAACTGCTGCATATAGAGATACATTATTTACAGAAGAATTGTACTCTATCTTCACCCTAAACAAATGAAAACAGGCTCCATATCCTCACTGCCAACACTGTCCTCATCAATTCTAATCTCCATTGTTTATGGTGTGTGCGTGCTTCAAGGTTTTGCATGTGCATTGTTTGACATTGATTCAAAAGGAGCATTCATGTTGCTTGGTGACGGACTGTATACTTTGTTATCTCATCGTAACCATCTAGTCGTGCACCGTCCAAAACCTGCTGTTTAACACTGGTTTGTGGAAGAGAAACCGTCCCTAATGAGAACATCACATTGCCCAGTAATCTCTGTAGCCATTTATCATGTTGGATTTCAGTTTCAATGAGTTCTGACTCCCAAGGATTCGCATCAGTAGTAATTACATTATTTTATATTAGAAAAACATTAAGGCAGAAATCCCACTGGCAGTTTTTTGGACTCAACATCTGGAGAAAAGAAAATGTGCCTGTTTCACACTGATAATTTAAATTTATTGAAATGTGAGTTGTGGTATTTATTTTCCTTTGTAGTATATAATAAGGCCTGTGGGTCTAAAGCAGAAATAACACAGCAGCATGCATTTCGTTTTCACTTTTTTATTGCAATGACTTTGCTTGATGTATCCACAGGGGGAAGCAGCTCACACTGCATACAGCTGTGTGTCATCTCGCCATGGATCCAAGTCGCCTCGTCTCAGTGCTGCAGAGGCTGAAACGGGACTATCTCTGTCTACTGGTGCATGACGCTGCAGTAATTCTCATTCTGGTTGGTTGGGGCCATCTTGTCCACGTCGATTCCGATCGAGGACAAGACGTCTTCCAGCTTCTTCACGGTCTCCTCGGGCAGAGTGGGCTCTCTGCTCAGGATCCAAGCGTACTCTCTGCCGGACTGGCGGTTGGTGCAGCTGTAGACCAGGGAGTGACCCTCATAGTCTGTGGACAGCACCCAGTAGGGAGCAGAAGATTCTGGAAGAGGGATGACTATGAGAGTGAAAACTGTTGGAATATTACACAAGCAACTACTCAGATGAAGTGAAATATTTACCTGGAGAGAAGGAGACCGCCAGCTTGGCAGGATCAGAGGGGTCCTTGACCGTGGCAGTGGCAACAGCGGATCTAATGGTTCCATCTTCACTAAAAAAGGAGGAAGGAAAACAAAAAATCACTGCTGTTATATTTACTTCAGTTAGAAGCCTTCATCTAGTTCCATTACATTCTGTTTATGCATGAATTTAAAACTAATATTCATATTTGTGTAGAAGCAACCCCCTCATCTGGATGTTTATTTTGAAATGACACTTAAAATAGAGGCTTAAAATACTTGATTTGCTCTGATAATTATTGTTTCAAGGAGAAATGAGTACATTTACATGTTTCATTTAGCTGACACTTTCGTCCAAAGCGACTTACAATAAGTGCTTACAACCAAGAGGGTAAATAGCCAAAACAACAAGAATCAAGAAAGTACAATTTCTTCAAGAAAGCCCAAAGTAATTGTAGTTCCAAATGTGTTATTAAGTTGAAGCAGTTATCTAAAAAACAATCTGTATATAAACCCTGAAATGTTAAATGTACTCACAGCAGCCCACTGTTGAGGACCCCGATTTCTCCAGAACTCTTCAGGCTGTAGAAGGCAGTGCTGCACTCGCCTTTCTGGAAGGGTGTTGGCAGCTTCTTGATCCCGTACCACTTGCCAAGGTACTGCAGAGGAAACACAGGATTTCACACAAAGGAAACATTTAGTTAATGCAGAACAGGGAATGTTGTCATTTACATAATGGCAGTTAAGGGACTTAGTAATAACCTTGGAAACATCGAAGTTGGCCTGCACATCTGGTTTGGGACAACTGTCGTCGTACTGAGCGCTGGTTACCAGGACAACCAGAAGAGTCAAGAGAATCACCTGCATAGCCTTCATCTTGTTAATACGACCTGCAGACAACAAAACAGAAAGATTATTGAGAATCAGGAGTTTCTACTGAGAGATCTTCTTCCAGGCGTTGTGAGGAGGAAGAGTTGTGGCTGCTGTCTGTTCACCTGTATGTAATCAGAGTTAATACCGGTGTGCAGATCATTCTGTGGCGAGGAGCTTTTATGGATCGAATGAACCTATGCATTCTTCAGCCCCTCCTCTTCGGTTTACATGTAAACGTGTTGAGGAGGGGGAATGAGTGTGAGAGTTGTCACCTGTTCAAACAAGACTCCCCTCCTGATCTCTGTAGAATTTAATTTGTATCTCATTGATTCCTCTCAGTACAATAAGTTCAATAAAACCGACTCCATTTTCTATATCACTTTTTCTTATGAGGATCCTTTGTCAAAAACTGAAAAGATAAATGGGAAAATGATTTATTAGATGAATAATAATCCCAAACAACATCCATAATATCTAAATATCTTGGTGCTCCTGTACATAGGAAACCAGTTTCAAAAGCAGCAAAGCTGATGTTCTGTGAACTGAAGAAATGCATTTTTCATGTTGTGGACTTAAGAGACCACTTTTATTCTTATTAGATTTGTTGGAGTTTAAACTTTGCATTTGTGTATTTGCACAGCTTAAATTGTTTAACATTTTCTCCCCAATATCATTATCCCAGGGAAAATGTACATGGAATGGTATGGAATTCAAGTAAGTGTTGGAAAGATGGTCTCGCAAATCCCCCGAAACTCTTCAGTGTCCATCTAATTAGTTCCGTAGACAATGCAGACATTTTGCCTTAATGTGTGTATTCACTTACATTTTTGCAGAAAACTAGTTAGATTCAAAGATTGATACTCATGTGTGTCTGGTAAACACTATGTTACAGGTAGCAGTTGTTAGCTTAGCATTAGCTCGGCTATTCCGGATCATAATAAAGCAACTCTAAAGCTCACTAAACATGCTTTCTGCATTGTGTCAGCAAACACTGTCAGCTCGACCACACAGTCCCCTCAGCCACTGTTATAACACCAGTTAATAATCAATGAAAAACATCGTTGCCTGAAGCAAATGTTTTAGAAATGAAGTGTACTGATGTAATGTCATACATATCCAGCTAAATGGTTAATCACGTATGATCAAATATATATGCTTCTTAACTTCCTTAAAGTATGCGTTCTATAGAGCATGAAATGCTCAAACTGGTAATAAGAAACAAGGTTGTTCATCGTGGGCACAGCAGTGTGAGTCACAGTCGTTGTGCTTGAGTTCAGTATTTAAATGTAGTTACCAGCTGGTGTGAAGGTCCTTATTAGTTTTTTTGTGCAGTTTTTTTTAGACACAAATCACAAACTGGCCTCTGAGGCTTTTCAATCTGATCAGCACACAGCAGATTCATTATTTACAAAAGAATTGTACTCTATCGTCACCCTAAACATATTAAAACAGGTCTTGACTGCCAGCACTGTTCTAATCGATTCTAATTTCCATTGTTTACGTGTGTATGTGTTTCACTGTTTTATATGTGTATTTTTGACGTTGATTCAAAAGAAGAATTTCTTTTGCTTGGTGACAAACTATCTTATTGTCACCATCTAGTCGTGTACAGTCCAATACTTGCTGTTTAACGCTAGTTTGTTGAAGAGAAACCGTCGCTAAAAAGTACTTCAAATTACACATTAATTTAATTTATCAATTTGGATTTCAGTTTCAATCAGTTCTGACTCCCAAGGATTCACATTAGTAGTAATTACTTTATTTTACATTAAAAAAACATTAAGGCAGAAATCCCCCTGGAAAGAGAAAATGTGCCTTTTCTCACACTGATAATTTAAATTTATTGAAATGTGAGTTGTAGTATTTATTTTCCTTTATAATTCAGAACAAGGCCTGTGGGTCTAAAGCAGAAATAACACAGCAGCATGCATTTCTTTTGACTTTTTTTATTGCAATGACTTTGCTTGATGTATCCACAGGGGGAAGCAGCTCACACTGCAGCTGTGTGTCATCTCGTCATGGATCCAAGTCGCCTCGTCTTGCAGAGGCTGAAACGGGACTATCTCTGTTTACTTGTGCATGGCGCTGCAGAAAGCCTCATTCTGGTTGGTTGGGTCCAACTTGTTCACGTCGACTCCGATCGAGGACAAGATGCCATCCAGCTCCTCTAAGGTCTCCTCGGGCAGAGTGGGCTCTCTGCTCAGGATCCACGAGTACTCGAGGTGGAACAGGCCGTAGTCGGTGCAGCCGTAGACCAGGGAGTGACTCTCGTAGTCTGTGGACAGAACCCAGTACGGACCAGGAGGAGTTCCTGCAAGAGAGACGAGTAAAAAAGAGTGAAACCTGCTGGGATATTACATATACAGAAGAAAGTACCAAACATTGACCGAAAGATATTCACCTTGAAAGAAGGTGACCTCCAGCTTGGCAGGATCAGAGGGGTCCTTGACTGTGGCAGTGCCAACGACAGAACTAATGGTTCCATCGCCACTAAAAATAAACAAATCAAGTTGTCAGTTGCCAGACAGTTGCCTTATCTAGTCTTCATCTAATTTCACTAGATTATGTACTTTCACAAACATGAAACACTGTCAGTATTGAGTGGAAAGTACACACATTATTTTTTTTTTAAGAGTTTGAAATGTTAAATGTCGGCATCAACATGCACTCACAGCAGCTCGCTGTTGAGGACCTCGATGACTCCAGGACTCTTCAGGTTGTAGAGGGCAGTGCTGCACTCTCCCAGCTGGAAGCGGTTTGGCATCTTCTTGATCTCGTACCATTTACCGAGGTACTGCAGAGGAAACACAGAAAAGAAACGTTTTATTAATGCAGAAAAGGGAACGTTGTCAGTTACATAATCAGTAGCGAATGAAGTTGGTAATGACCTTGGAAGCGTCAAAGTTGGCCTGAACAGCTGGTTTGGGACATTTGCCGGACTTCAACACCTGAGCGCTGGTTACCAGGACAACCAGAAGAGTCAAGAAAATCACCTGCATGGCCTTCATCTTGTTAATACCACCTGCAGACAACAAAACAGCAAGATTATTGACAATCAGGAGTTTCTACTGAGAGATCTTCTTCCAGGCGTTGTGAGGAGGAAGAGTTGTGGCTGCTGTCTGTTCACCTGTATGTAATCAGAGTTAATACCGGTGTGCAGATCATTCTGTGGTGAGGAGCTTTTATGGATCGAATGAACCTATTGACCACATCCTTCAGCCCCTCCTCTTGTCTGTGTATAAACGTGTTGAGGAGGGGGAATGAGTGTGAGAGTTGTCACCTGTTCAAACAAGACTCCCCTCCTGATCTCTGTAGAATTAAATATGTATCTCATTAATTCCTCTCAGTGCATTCATTTCAATAAAATCAACTCCATTTTTATATCACTTTCTCAAGAGCAACTATTGTTAAAAACTGACAAAATAATTATAAAAATAATTCACAAGATGAATAAAAATGACAAACACGATCCGAAATATCTAAATATCTTGGTGCTCCTGTACACAGGAAACCAGTTTCAAAAGAAGTCAAGCTGATGTTCTGTGAACTGAAGAAATGCATTTTTCATGTTGTGGAGTGAAGAGACCACTTTTATCCTCATTGGATCTGTTGGAGTTTAAAATTTGCATTTTCTTATTTGCACAGCTTAAATATTTTGCATTTCCTTCCCAAAGTCATGATCCCAGGGAAAATTTGCATGGCGTTGGAAAGATGGTCTCATGAATCATCCAAAACCTAAAGTCCATTTAACTATTAAGAGTTCTATAGATTGTGCAATTTAATAAATGTGTGTATTCACTTACATCTTTGCCCGAAAATAAGTTTGATTCAAAGATTGATACTTATTTGTCTCCGGTAAACATTACGCTACAGGTAGTTGTTAGCTTAGCGACTCTAAAGCTCAATAAACGTGGTTTCAATTGACCACATTTTTTTGTGGCCATAATCGCAGTGTCCACTTTCCAGTCTTCTTGCCAAGTTAAGCTCACCACCCACTAGCAGCGTGTTTACTGGATAAACATGGAGCTGCCATTGATTTTCCAAGCCTCAGCAAAGAAAATCAATGACGGTATTTCCCAGCCGCCTTCAGCTGTTAAATTCATATAACAAGCAGTAAGGTAAATGTATTGCTAGTCCTTCGGCCTGGAAGGACATTACTTATAGGAAGTATGATTTTCATCACCAACAACACATCAATCTCCCAATCTCCAATCATAGGTGCCGTCTGAGGTGACCACTTAATTCATCGGACCACTTTCATTCACCTCGAGCCATCTCGGCATCAACTAACGGCCAAACCTGCGTGAAGGAAAGACTCACTGGGCACAGGTGCCTCAGGTGTTCTTGATACTCCCACAGCTGCTTTCTCTGCCTCAGTGGTCACTGTTAATCACTGCCCTGCTTTAGCAAAGTGCGGGAAAGGCTTTTTAAACCACTTTGCAGCGGTGATGAGTCTATTAAACTTCTAGCTATCACCACAAGCAGCGATAAAGGTGTTGGAAAGATGGTCAAATGTGACACATTCTCAGGCATGTTTGACCAAAACCATAAAAACATAGGCAGTGGGATTCTTATCTTTGTCCAAGGTCAGCTTATTCAAACAGTCCCCTCAGTCACTGTTATAACACCAACCAGTCAATAAACAATGAAAAACATCTTATTATTCGTCTCATGGAGCAAAGGTACATTAAATGAATGAATGGATGGATGTAATTTAATGAATATCCATTATTATAATGTGTAATTATAATGATAAAATGTTAAAAATATGTGTTCTATAGATCATGACATTGGCATGACAGCTTGTTCATCTTGAGTACAGCAGTGTGAGTCAGATTTGTCCTGCAAGGGTCCAGTGTTTAAATGTAGTTATCAGATAGTGTGTTAGTTCTAATTTGTTTTTTAGGCACAAATCACAAACTTGCCTATCAGGGTTTACAACAAGATCAGAATACGATACCCTCTGTTAAGGGATGTCAATGAATCAAAGCGGCTGTATAAATCATTTACAAAATAATTGCACTTTATCTTCACCTCAATTAAAACAGTCCTCTGTTCATGGACCCTCGGAGTCCCGAATCAATATATTTTACTAAAAATATCATTGAACAAATAAAAACCCCAAATGTGGCTGTCGAGAAGGCTGTCCTCTCAATTTAGGTGAAAGGTCACAGATGGTGTTGTCCCCTCTGCTGTCCCTCAGCAGCAGAAGGTAACATTCCCAAGGTTTATGTGTGCGTTTGTGTAGCAAATATGACTTTGTGTTTACTTCCCCATGCTGGACTTTCAGTTTCTGTGTGTGTGTGTGTGTGTGTGTGTGTGTGTGTGTGTGTGTGTGTGTGTGTGTGTGTGTGTGTGCGTGTACACAGGTGGCTGGAGCCCAAACATCACACGTATCCATGAATGTTGCTGTAACACGTTGATTCCACTATCACACATTTAATAATTCTGTTTATGTTCGATCTAATGGATGAGAAACGGGGATTGATTGACTGATTAATCGGATTGATAGTGATGTAAGTTAAATACTTCCTATTTCACATCCAATGAGGCTTTTCTTATTGCTCTTGATTCAAAGCAAGAAAAACACAGTTTAAAAATGTTACATAATTTAGAATCTCACTTAAAATGATCATTTTTGTTCAGAGTTTATCAAATATGGCATTGTGTTATAAGTTACACAAGCCAAAAACAAGGTCAATTAATTAATGAAGTTGATTAACAGAATATAATTTAACTCCTTTTTCTTGCCAAAGGTTTCCATGGTTTCAGCTTCTCAAATGCAATTATTTTACTGGGGCCATTTTCAACATAATAAATAAATTGATACATTTAGGAAATCAGTTCCTCCATCTTTGTTTTGATCCTGTTGAGTGTTCAACAGTCCTGGTAGTCCTGCAGCCTCTTGTGTGTAAGAATATGTGGAGTACGGTCGAAACCAAAGAAAAATAAATTCACTAATTTACGAATCTGGTTGAATTTGTTCAAATTGAATTGAAGAATGATGTTTATATACCTCATTGTGTAATTACACTCCATCGCTTTGCAAACACAAGCCACCACCAATTAAACACGGGTGGAATGATGTTATTGAACTCTTTGTTCTTGGACTACGTGGAGTCCTGATGACTGACAGGATGAGAGTCACCAGTTACATTGGCTGAAAACCAACACAAACCAACACAAAGGACTCAAATGACAATTTGGAAAAAAGGTCAGACTGAAGGGAACACATGTGGCCGTAACAATGATTACTGTATGTGTCAAATATTCTGGGAGCAATTCCACGTAATGTGTGACATAATAAATCATTAAAACCTGATAATTGTGCGAGATGTAGAGTGGGGATCGAGCAGATGTCAGTAGAAACGTATGTCTGCATGTCGTACTAAAGCTTTCAATAGTAGTAGTGGACAGAAAGAACAGGATTACAGTCTATAGAGGCACGTGTTTTAACAACATCACATTAATAAGCTGTGACGACAATATGACAAATTATTATTGAATTAGGCAAAATCTAATGTATCAGTTTGTTGGACGTTTCATTTCTTGGGGTGGAAAATACATTCAATCTTTTTTTTTGAACCACATAATGATGTTCTAGTCCCTTAAAGAAATCCGCAAATATTCTATTTCAAAAAGACTCCACATTCACCTAAACCAGAAACACATCCCAATTGTTTAATAAATGTCTACTGGTGTGTCTCCCATGACTCCACTTTGCTAATAGTTCACTTCATGTCTGAAATGAAGCTGGGCTCTACACAAAGGCACCCATTGACATGACAACGGTGCAGCGCTGCAAAACCTCCCCGAGAGCCACGTCTCTAATTCAAATAACAGAATCTGCTGGAGGGAGAGAACATACTGAACCAACCGGGACACAGAGGTAACAATGGATGATTGGTGATGGAAATAGTTGGAAAGTTACTTTAAGGGAAAATGTTATTGTTGTATGTATTTCTTTTTGCACATGAATGTATCTTCTAGTAAACTTTTCACATGAAAACCTTGTTGTTTATATTGAATTATTTACGTTTGTTCAATTCTTGTCCTTTTCCTCTTGCAGGTAACAAAGGCCCGTCTCGACATGAAGGTGGTTTTCACCGCGGTGTTTGCGTTCATCCTCCCGCTGATCGCGGCTCAGGTTCCTCACTGGGGTCCATGTCCGGAGCCGGAGGTTCAACCGGCCTTCGACCTGAAACAGGTAGAAGCCACGTCAACGAGAAAATGATAAATAAATGGTCGACTGATGACTCATGGCGGTGGATGACATGAGAAGTTTGCATATTCTATCTAAAAAAAGCCTCTAAAATGTATTTATTTGCATGAAGCACTGCTATAATTGTTTGTTTTTAAAATGTTGTCAATAATTACGTATGTATGTTTATTAAGTTATCGTGTTAAATGTGATTTGATGTTTATGCCGTTCATGATTATATTTAACAGCAAGTTTCTTGTTATCATCCTCTTGGCAAGACAATTAATGTTTCATAACTCATCATAATGTTGTAGTAGGCAGAACATTTATTAATCAAAATGTCAACAACTTTTTCTCTCTTGTAATATAGGAATGTTATATTTGTATTTTTTTAGAAAATATTTATATATCCCACATCTGACATATAATGTGTTTCACTGTAGTAGTACTTTATACTAGAAGTTTAAAATGAAAAAACATTGTCTCTGAAATGTATGTAAAGTGTAGAATAGCATAAAATGGAAAGTTAAAGTCAAGATTGTAATAAAATAGAGTAATTGAGAAAATATATATCACTTTCCACCAGTGGGGAAACCTTTTTCTACTGAGTCCACTCACGCGTGTCGATTTATTCATCGTTTCCGCTGACAGTGCTCTGTATTGTCTTTGCACCCACAGTTCATGGGGAGATGGTTTGAAATTGCCAAACTGCCGGCCCAGTTTGAGAAGGGTCGGTGCATCGAAACCAATTTCACTTTGAAGACAGACAAGTTGATTCGAGTGGTCAGCTCTGAAATACTGTAAGTCCTACGTGCACTTTTCTTTGTTTAATCATGGAATCTGGAGGTGATATTACATGGCGTGTTTGTGGAATTAAACAGAAAAGCAAAGCTGAAGAAGATCGAAGGGGCCGGCGTCATCGAGGACATGAAGAACCCGGCTAAACTGGGGATAAGTTATTCCTACGGTGAGCAGGCGCTTTTATAATAAGATGAAGATGTTCGTGGCGTTCTTTACATAAATGGACATTATACTATTTGTAGGTTATCTGCTTTTAATTTCTGTTTTGTACCCTCACAGTTCTGCCCTACTCCCCTTACTGGATCCTGTCCACTGACTACGTGAACTCGGCCCTGGTGTACTCCTGCACCGACATCCTGAGGCTTTTCCACGTCGACTTCGCCTGGATCCTGGGCCGAACACGAACCCTGCCGGAAGCCACCATGGAGAAAGCCATGGAGGTCTTTGCGAAGAACGACATTGACGTGAGCAGGATGATTCCCAGCAAGCAGAAGGACTGTGACAAAACTGTCTAAGCAGTGATTGAAATGCAGCAGAAGATGGTGCTGTTGTTGACAGGAGATACAATTATTTATCTCTTCCATAAAAATGTTCATCAACATATGAAAATGTATTATTTTTAAAGGTTTTATACACCTCTAAAACTGTCTTGTGATGAAATATTATTTTATGTCTTGAGACATTATTTTTACTTCAATTATACCCTGAACAACATTTAGAGTTAAAGGTTGCCAGTGATGTTTATGTTATGCATAAAACAAATGGTAGGCTATGGTGATAAACTGCAAGCTTTATTGCGGTATTATAATGTGTTATGGAACCGTATGTAAATTCATATCAATTCCCAATTTCACAAATTTTATATCTGCCACAGGACGCTTTACAAGCTGACCTTTCTGGACCCTTACGTCAGACAATGACAAACACCTCGAAAAAGAAAAAAGAACCTTTGCTAAAAACAAGCTATAAAGCAAAATGATACATGAAATATGAACATACTGTACATGAAAAAGATGAATTCAGGAGGATGTTTTGCAGTTGTCAAAATAGACCTGATATTAAAGATGCCAAGTTTATAAACTAAATTAGGCCATCATTTGACCCATTACAGCTCACCTGAACACCTGAAGCGGAACCTTTGTGTCTTCTACTAACCTCTGTGTCGGATTTATTTTTAAAGCCCACCGCATCAACTTGTCTGTGTGTGGCCACTTTTCTGTAGCTTCTCTAGTTTATCATTTGATGAATAGTTCGCGATAGCACCCCATGGTTCATCGATGCACCCTAAGGATCATTCAATCTCAACCGCGGCCATGAAACCAGCGGTGGATGAGATGTTTCCCGAGGGAGCGGGGCCCTCCGTTGATCTGGATGAGGTCTGTTAGCTAAGCTGGCTAGCTCATTAGCTTAGGTGACGTTAGCTAACGTTACTTATATAACGTTACAATAAACAATAAGCTGTACAACTGTAGACTGTGGCGTTATTGCACCTTTTGGTGCATTATACCGCAATAGTGAAATTCCGACTATACGGTAATCTTCTTAAGGTTGCCAATAATAAATGCTAATGCTAATAGTTTCAACGTGCTAATGGAAGCGTAGTGTGTCGCCTTGGAAACATTCATTGTGTCACGTTATGATGTTGTACAACCCCGACAGCATGGTTACCTGTCATATAGTATAAACAGTTAAATCTATAACATATAACACGACCATTACTGTTTACCTGCAAATTATTACTATTATAATATTATCATTATATATATATAGCCACTGTATATAAAGTAATCTATTACTTTCCCCCTTCAAATCTCCACTGCCCCGTTATGTTGTACTGAAGTAGTGAATAACATGTTTATTGTAGTTTTTGTATTCAATATTCATGTTCCTTGAATTTTGCAGTACTTTGGGTTCATAACTATTTCCTGGGGCCTCTTTAGTCGTTTACGTAGTTGGTTTGCTCGATTAAGAATTATTTAGTTGATTAAACTTTGTTTTTTTCTAAATTCCGTGCAGAATATAAGAAAACTTGTTTAGACAGTATTTAAATGTGTTGTGGAAAAGCACCAAGAAAAAGGGTTTCTTACCTTTAAAAGGGTTTCTTACCTTTCTTACCTTATCTTTACAGATATGTCAATTAAATCATCTATTTGTTTAATTGACTAAATATTATGAGTCAGTCAACCAAAATGTATTTTGTCACATAAAGCCCTATAATTTCCTCTGAATATTTTTTTATATAATGCACCAAAGACCTGTGCCGCTTTGTTGTTTTTAAGCTGTATGTGTATCATTCTTGTACGGTAAATGGTTCTGTGTATAAGTGAATTATGTCACTTCAGGTCTGAGTCAAGGAGCCTTTAACTGTGTGCACATACTTATTATACTTAGTATTTTTTCAGTATTGACCCTCATTTTATTTAAATAATTCCAGTCATAACATCCATCCATCCATTGTCAAACCGTTTATCCTGCACGCAGGGTCGCGGGGGGGCTGGAGTCCATCCCAGCCAACTTTGGGCGATAATTCAAGTCATACCAAGATAATCAAAACAAAATTTGATAGCTATCACATGTCTATTCAAAATAGATTTTAGCATTTACTTATTTAGAGACCATTATTTAAGAATACAAAATAAAACATCATTGTAGATTTATGTTTGACCACAAATGATGTATATAAAAAACAAATTTTAAATCAGTAATTGCTGTTTGAATGGCTTTCTGGGTTTGCATATGCCTCTGCGCTGCATGTTTGTTTTCCGGCAGGCTGGGGGAAGCACAGGACTGCTGATGGACCTGGCCGCAAATGAAAAAGCAGTTCACTCCGACTTCTTCAATGTCAAACAATGTCTCTATATACATACAACGAGCCATTGCTTACTTTTTCCTAAGAGCAAAACCACTACTTGAGCCCCTCGTGAAATGTTGAGGAAAATACAGACTTATTTTTGGTTATGCATTGACTTAGTCCACGTTATCTGCAGGCATTGGCCTTCAATCAAACCACATCTTTTAAAACCAGAGATGTGTGGCTATATTCTTTTCAACAATGCAATACACACATGGTCTATGATTTGATGAAAAAACAACAACTGTGTGAATATTTGATGAACTGTAGTTCAAAGATACATTGAGTTAGTTAAGCTATGACCATCTTACAATTCATAATAATAATAATACATTTGGTTAGTCCCCAAAGATACATTATTTGCTGAAATGCTGCAGATTGGGTGCGTGTCCAGCATTTCAACAATGCTTCATGTGCCTGTAGACGACAAAGTTTATTACTCTGGTTATTGCCTTCATCTGGGACGACTTCGGGGACAAGTAGTTGGTGGTGCCGCTGGTAATATTACAGCGCCGTTGAATGTTCTTCATACTAGAAATGCTCTGTTCCCTGCAACATTAGTACCTCAAAGCGCTGGAATTCATGCTGCTCGGCAGATTTTAATCAATGGAGTCTGACATTGTTTATTGGAGGGATTTTTTTTTGGGAAATAAAGAAGAGGTTTGATTGCAAGTACTTGGAGATGGATGTGTCATAAACAAATACACAAACCCTCATGTAGAAACAAAGAACAATATAGGGAGTCCTTAGTTTTGAACAAATGTTGTTTTGTCTTGGCAGCTGTGTTGATGTATGATGCAATTTTCTTCTTGATTTGACCGCAAACAGTCGCTGTTTTTTGAAAGTTATTTTCATTTGCAGATAAAGATAAAGCCCTACAACAGCGTTTGGCTGTACTCATCCTCTCACTGGTTTTTACACGTAGATATTGTTTCAATGCAAATTCCTTTTGCTGCTCAGGTAATCTGAAGTGAACTGAGCAGGAGTCAAGTCATCTTCCAATAGGGCAGATTGAATCTATTAGAACATGATGCTGTTTCACTCCTGGGCGTCAGCGCGCTGCTGGTTTCACAGCAGGAAATCTCTTTACAGGCCCCAAAACATTCCTTTTACCCCCGTGCCCCTTTTACCGACTGCGTTTTATAATGTAGTGCGACCTCTTGTCCCGAGGCTCAGCTACATCAAACGTCCACAACTTCTTGCCATATGCGACACAGATTCCACACAGACTTCTCTGCAGGAGCTCTGTGGATGTGCTTTGTATGAGGCTAATTTAGGGTGGCAGGCTTTATTCCCTTCTGATGAAGATGTGTACCACTTAACTGTCCCTATGCACATTAAAAGCAGCCCCGAAATCCCTCGGCTTACATGTACAAAGGGATGTTAAATGTCGAACAATCGTTGTCACAGTGGCTCAGTTCTTTCACACTCACAAAAGATTTGTGGCGATTAGTGAAACATTTGGGCTACGGCGGTTTTGTGGAGGAATAGTTTAGGTCCGGGTCTGTGAGAAAGATATCGTGTCCCAGCAGTAACAACAGAACAGAAGGAATTTTTCACCTGACCGTACCTGTCCTACATTGTAGATAAGGGTTGTTTTTATGAGGGTAAGTATAGCCAAGTATGTTGTTTTTTCTGTCATGTGCGGTCTGCTTTCTATGTTCTGAGTGTTTGATGACAGCTTTTAAAACAGCAGTCTGTGTACAGTGGAGAACAAAGGCCGTGCTAACACTTGTGCGTAGTCGCAACGAAATGTACCATATGTAGACTGACTTCAGACCGTACTTGTTTTGAAAAGAGCAACAGAAGTCGGGCAGTACTGGCAGCACCTCGGCCCATGTCAGATAACCAGCGTGGCCGTCACGTGATGCGAATATGTTTGGTTTGTCCGTTCTGGTGTCGTGAGGAAACAGGGCGTAGCAGCGCGACGTGAAGAGGACACCGGCTACGAACATTCCATTCCATTTCTGTCAATAGATCACAGAAATCGTACGTACTGGCCCTTTTAAATGTAGGGTACGTGCATGAACGGAGGATGTGGCACATATTGCCCTTCCAGGTTCATACACTTCTGCTGCCGACCTCTGACCTCACAAACTATCAGACCCACAGGATCCTTTTGCTTTTATCACCCTGCAGCCCTCCGAGCCTCTCAACCTATAACGCTTTATGAGAAAATGTCCGGCTTGCCGACGCATTTGAAATACAGCCTGTGTTTTATTGTTTTTTTGGGACTGTAGTTTTAATAATTGTGGTATTCGTTTCCACAAATTTTGAGGATCTGTTTGACGACGATGACATACAGTGACAGGGGCTTCGAAGTTGATGGATGATATTCTCAGCAGTCCACATCTTTTTTTCTTTTGGGTGGAAAGCAAACCAACTATTTGCTGTCTAATAACATACAATTTCATGTCATAGTTGTCAGAGTTTGGGGATTTTTTAAAACATCCATACAAAGTCGTCACCGGCTCCAGATGTTGTGAAATTCTTAGGATCCCGAGGATTCTTCATATATGGTATGTTAAAATTATGAGCTTGTATCATGCTCATGTCTTTGACTGCTTCTAAACTGGATTGCAGGTTTCAGTGCGCTGGAGAACACCTGTTGTGAGCGTAATTATACATGTGATGGGCAGAGGCTCCTAAACATGCTGCAGATGGCATACGATGCATACGATGTATGATGGCCTGCTAAAATGGCTTTAATTATTTCAATGACTATGTCTGATAGTCACATATGTTCTGTTTGGTTTTATATCTGCTGTGTATCTGGTTGTGTCTGGAATTTGCACAAAGTTTACAGCAGTCTCTGCACCTAAAGTTGTATTTGGGACCAAATATCAATAAATAGTATTTTGTGTATATATATGAAGCCGTAACTGTGTCTGGTTGTATTCTTTCCAAAGTGTTTTTTTTAATTTCATTTTCATGGATAGACATAAGTCCAAAAGGTATAATGTGTACTGAATGTATATATATTAATATTGTAATAAACAAAATCCTTTTTACAAATTTAGGGCAGAGTGATACGTATCAATAACGTTCATAAGTTCATTCGTAGCTTTGAATCATATCACATTTCTATAAAGTAGAGCTGAAACCAGTTGATTGATATAGTTTGACTGAAAATGAACCGGCAAGTATTGAGATAATTATTGAATAGTTTTTTTTACGCAATAATTGCTATTGTAATAAAACAATAATTCTTTGTGTGTTGTTAATAACCAATAATAGATAAATACATTTCAAACCTTTAACCAAGTTGATAACTGACACGGTCATCTTTATTGAATTTTCACATGGTTTTAAAACTTCTAGATTTAAATAATTACAGTTTTTCCAGCAACAGGAAGTGCAGAATGTAAAATGAAACCCGAGGAAACCCCAGGATGAGCCACCCCTTAAAGGGACCGTGATATGGTAAAATACACGGTAACTCATGAAAACGAACGTTAGTAACCGAAACCAACACCTACATGACAGAGCCTGGACGTTTTTGCATAAAAATGCAAGCGTTAACTGCCGCTATTGGCCAATAACAAAAAATGCACATTTACAACCTGGGACGAGGACAAAAGGCAAACTGCAGGTTTTCAACAGCTCGGCTGCACAGAATCAGCGAAACATAGAACTCTGCTACGGCCGTAGAAGAGTTTTGTAGTACGAACCAATTAAAGATGGGAGACAATTAACAAAACTGTCTGTAATAGCAGGTAATAATCAATTCATGTCTAATTGCTTTAGAAACATTTAACTTTCAACCTGTAAAAGGAACACAATACTTGCGGCAGAATTGAATGCCAATTGTAGAACGCTTTTAATTAAGAACCCCAAATGATGGTTGTGGGGGACAACGTTAAGATCAGACTGGATAAGGTTAGCAATTATTAAAATGGTTTACTTGCAGCTCTGTGAGGCTGGATCAACGCACAGCGGTGTGCTAAATGCAGCGGCGACATGGTACAACGTGTACCGCGTTCACCACCTTAGGACGACGCGTGTGCACCCGCTAATGTGTGCAAGGCGCCAAATACAGAGGAGACTAACACAAGCAACATGGCAACAAAAAAGACAACGACAAGAACATGATCTGCTCCTCTGACGGTCAAGTCACTATTTGTTTTATTAAGTTTAACGCTTTAGTTTTAGTTTGCTGTTGTTCTTCTAACTTTGCAACAGAACTTTTGAATTGTTCATTATATAACAATCACAGCGTGAGCCCTTGATGGTTCACTCACTTATATGTAACTTGAACCACAATTTAAGTGCTAACATAAAAGCATCTGACAGGGATCAACATTTTAACAAGGGTCTGTGTTTTTAATGACTTTTTCTTTCACAAGTAGCATGAAACCCTTAATGGGCTCTCAGCCCACATTTTTGAAAACTTTAATGCAAAGAAAGAGACAGACTGACGGCTGTTTTGCTGAGCTGAATAGCACCACAATTGGTCTCCTTTGCCACAGCCCCAATTATTTTAAAATGTGTAAACTGACAAACTGTATGAGGTTAGAAAACCAGCATTCAGCAAACAAAGTGGAAGATGATGCTTACGGGAATAATTTGATTTATTTTTTAATTGAATAGTGACAGTAGGAATTACTGACATAATTGAGATATTTGAATAACATCCCCTTTCTTTAGTAGCAGATGTTTTTTCTGCTATTTTTCCACAGGCACACGTGGCACAATCCGAGCATGAGGAGCCTGCACCAAACCAGCAGTGGGGTTGGCATAATGGTCCTAATGGTTCTTCATTAGTGGCCCAGCTTCCTCCGTGTGGTTATATAAAAAACATGTGAAGAAAGCACGTAAGACTAGCCTGACGCTTGTATATATTTGAAAAGGGAAACACTATATTTTTAATGAATGTCTATGGTCTGCCCATTGAACATTTATGGACGACTATACACTTGTAGAGGTTTTTCTTCCATTCAACAGCAGCTGACTTCTTTTAAAAACAACTGAGTATCCGAAGAGGGAGAAACTGGCCGTAGACCTCCGACATCAAGTTTGGAAACATTAAAAAAGACCCGTGCGCCTTCTGCTTGGATGTAGGATTGCACCAGTGCATTTAAACGAGTCCCTCACTTGTGATCCTGGCAACACTTTTGTTAACCGTGATGCAACAAAATAGATAATAGAAATACTCTTTTTATTCTATGCAGTTTATGTCCTGGGGAACACGCGTACAAAGCACTGGGATGAGAAGAGGAGGTTGTTGTTATTTACTGTTGGGTTATGTATCTAACATCAGGACTACCTTCTTGCTCCACTGCTTCCTCATCAGTAGCCACTTCTTCATCAATCTGACCTGCTGTGACAGAGACCTACAGCTGGATTCACCAGGTTCCAGGTTTTTAGTTTGCGCCCACCCAACCTTCCAATTCAAATTCTTAATCTCAAAATCCACCGGCTGTTTTGGACACCGGTGGATTGACCCCCAAATTCCAAACCCGTGAGGAAAGAAACGCGGCACTAAATGGCACCTTGTTAATCTTTCTCCACCGAGTCGCAGTCGTGCTGCTCAACTCTCCTAATTACAGGACCCCCATTGGTCGGACGGATGGCAGCGCAGGAGCCAATCCCGGAGCGCCCACCAGCATGCCGGAGACGGATGACATGCCTTTTTGTTTTTAATGATCGGGGGGGCTCCTTTAAAATGTTTCGCTGCCTGTGTGTCCCACAGGTAAAGGGTTTCGACAGTTCAGTCAACCACATTGCAGCAAGCCCCCTCCCCCCCTCCCGCCTCAAGAAGCTCGATCCGGAGGGAGCCACTGGATCCAGAGGTGATCGCAGGAGGCCGGAACGTCAGCACCTTTGCAGGTAAGGAACGGTGTGAATGCTGCATGTAGCTTGAGTTTATGAATGTGCAGTTCGTAGAGAAAATGCAACTGCTCGCCACTCCAAAGGCATGAATTGTGGGAAAGTCTTCAGATCTGTGAGTGTGAAACTGTGACTAAACAGAGAAACATTTCAAATTCTGACATTCTGTTATCATAATAAATAATCTCTTCGTTCTGAGTGCCATTGTCTTTATTTTCTGTATCACTGTTTGCTGAACAAACGACAAGACAAACAAGTCTCGTTGGGTTGATTTGTTTTATTATGCAATGCCATAAGTTCATATTCTATCGTGCAGCCTTCGTCGCAGTTCTGTTATAACATTGTCTGTGAATGTTGTTAATGTCTTTGCCTCAGAATCACATAAAACAGAAGATGGCTCGTGTTGGACGACCTTCGCTTTTCTTTATCCACACAGGATTCCTGTTAGCCATCGTTTTACTACCAGGTGAGACTTGATCTTTACGTTTAATTCAGAATGAACCTATGACTTTATCTGGCCTTTGTCACAAAGATTTGGTTTTTATTATTGCACATAAGGGATGTAGTCACTTCATAAATTTAGGTATTTGGGGAAATTCAAATTACCTGAAGTACCGTTTTCATTCAACAGTTTTAGGAAGTAATTTTGAGAACTATAAATGTTGTTGGCAATATTAATACATAATGATAAATAGCATGTGTGGCAGTGATACTCTGATGTGATACTTCCAGACCAGTGGTCCCCAACCCTTCTGGTTTCACGGTCCACTTACAACCCACTATCCGCAGGTTACATAAAGCGTGATATCACTTTCTCAGATTGTTTCATTTGAAGGATTTTATGAGGCCCGAGGAGGAAAAATTACTCAATATTTCACAAAAAATTCAATGTGTCAAACAAATCTGATTTATTTTATTTTTTATAGCTTTTTGGGACTCTTATTTTGGCAGTGGTTGAATACAAAACACATGCAGAACACAGTACAATGTATTCAACATTTTGATTAAAATGCTACTTTAACATTGATGCGTAAGGAAAACTATATGACAACTACATTCTGCTGAGGTTTGTATCTGACCTTGAGTTTTGATTACAATACTTTTACTCATGTTTTGTACACCACTACTTTGATACATTTACTTAAGTCAAGGATTTGAGTTCCTCTTTCTTGGGCTCATGACCCAGGGATTTATTTAATGCCGTCTCTGTCGCTGAGCACTGGCACATGAATCTTTGGCACACATTAAAACAGACACTGTTATCCTCATCTTCTTAATACTAAAACAACATGCCATGCTGGTTTGCAGGGCAGCCCGTAAATATTTCTAGAGTCATAAAAACAAATGTATCCCACCAAATTTGGCAGATTTTCCACATTAATAACTTAGAAGGACAGAAAGTTTCCACCATAATCAGCTGACTGAACAGAGATGTACACACACATGCCCACTCCCTCCCACTGTTAATCGTCTTTTTTTGTGGGGGCCCACTCGTTTTACACGTCCTCAGTAGTTGCACGAGCTCCACGGCTGCAGCCCAAAGCCTGACGGGTCGTGCACGTGAGGGTCTGCGGGGGGGGGTTAATTCTGCAGGATGCTGCCCGGGCGCCAGAGCCCCGGCACCTGCCGCGTTTCACCCCCCCGGGGGCTTATTAGCAGGTCGGCATTTTCCCTTATGTTTCCCTTATGCCGAGGGAAAGCTCAACATCTGGTGCCAGTCAGCTCACGTTCCTGCTGCTGCTGATGTGGCGGCTGCTCGTGTTTTACAGAGTTTCTGGGGGCCGTTCCAGTGGAGCAGCGCGGGGAGGAGGAAGGTAAGGGCCTTTGTGATGTGGCACCTGGGACACGTTTAAAGGGGCCCTTAAAACCTAAATCATGGCCAGTTATGAAGGACTCTTCAACCAATATTCTTTCTCTTTATTCTGCCAGTAAGCACAATATACATGATATATTTATTGTTTAGTGGTCACAATGACTACGTCCAAACTAGAGCTGAAAAGTTTCATTAATAATAAGAAGTAATCTTTCTGGAGGAATCGAACTAACCTCAAAAATCTCTTCACCCGTTAAAGAAGGGTATCGATCTTCTCATCTAACTCTTGCTAAGAACGCAAAAATTCATATGTTTCAGGTATATGTATTCATAACACACATATATTCTGTACTGCACAAATGAAAACATATCTACTGAGTCTTCACACGCCATTTGTACATTCAGGCTTTATTTTGTTCCCTCTCCTCCTCTCCTCTCCTCTCAGTACCCGACGTGTCTGCTGGTGTTGTGGAGACGCCTCTGGTTCGCAGCAGAAGGAACGCCCCCGTCTTTGCCTTGCCTCAGTACCAGCGCCTGCCGGACTTCTGGGGATGGTACAAGTACTTCATGCAGAGCCACAACCAGGAGGGAGTGAGTGGAGTTTCTCTCAGATGAATTATTCAGCTTCTCCCACTGGGGATTAGGATGAATATACTTGTTTTTCCTCGCAACCAGTTGGAATATTATAGAGAGTTCTTCACGTCTTTTTTTTTTACGCCCTTTAAAAGATTTTTTATAATAACAATATGAAAGTACAACGATGCCATGTCCATCTTAAAATACTAAATTACTCTGCAATGCAAGAGAGAGCTCTTTCATGTATAAATCCATCTGTATAGATGAGTAACAATTGTGTGTGGTGAAAAAGAGAATTCCTCCTCAAAGAATGTGTGCTAGTTGGTATCTCGAGCTCCCCATACAGTCTTATAGATTATTTTTTAGTTCTCGGCGGGTTGTAAATCACATGGAATCAAAACCAATTCATGTTGCCCCCCTTTTAACTGGTATTTCAGATTGAGGATCTGGATCGTCTGTACGTGGCCTACCTGCAGAACAAGCACAGGTCAGAGGAGGACCCAACTTTCAACCACTACCTCAAGCACCTCAGTGAAATCTACAAGTCGTGTGCCGATTCCGACGACCCGGAGTGCATCTCCGAGTCCACCAGCAAGCCCAAGGCTACGTTGGTGATGCCCGCCCCCATCAAGTCCGCTGCTGTCAGGATGTGCAACCCTTACCTCGACCCCTACTGCCTCTTCCCCCTTGTCCCCCATGCTGCTGCCCCGGAGCCCGTGCCAGCTCCAGCTAAGGTACCAGCCCCCATCCTCACTCCCATGCTGCCCATGCCCCTGAAGAGCCCCACCGGCTTCTACTACTACGCCCCCGTCCTGGAGCCTTTCTTGAGCGCCGAGCAGAGGTCCGAGCTGTTGAGGATCTGCAGGCCTGAAGACGTGGAGTGTCTGCAGTATCATCTGAGAGCAGCTTACGGCTACCGCCCAGCCGCCGGGCCGGCGCCATCCTACGCCGCGCTCAAATGCGACCCTCGGGATCCCTACTGCATGCCCCCCCTGGTGCACAAAGCCCCCACTGGCTTCTACCACCTGCTCTACCCGAGCTGTGACCCAGCGGTGGATCCCCTGTGCGCGGCCAACATTGCTGCTCCCGCCCCGCTTGCCGCAGGGGAGGCCCCCAAAGAGCAACACTGCAACCCGCTCTTCGATGGCGGCTGCAACCCTCTGACCGCCACCAAGCTGTCCGGTCTCACCAAGCCCGTGCTGGAGTACATGCCCCAGGACGAGCCCGCACGTCCCGCCGCTCCACTGGTCTGCGATCCTCGCGAGAACCCGCTGTGCATACTGACGGCCGCCGCCGCCCTGCGCAGGCCCGCTGAGCACCAGGTCTGAATTTGAAGTCCTGCTACTAGAAATCGATAGTTAAATGTTTTGATCTAGCGTTTGCTTAATCCTGCTTTTTGAGTTGTTCTTCTGTGTCTATTCCTTTTTCTTGGGTTTATTAAATGATGTAGTGAAATTAAAAAGGTGTTGCACGATGCTTTCACTTGTCATCCATGATCTGCTTTGCATCTGTTTTAAACCAAACACCCACGAATCAATCAATCAATTAACCAGGTCCGCTACAAGCTGGGCATCCGCGGCAAGACCAGGGACGGCCACGACTGCTACGTGCACTATGACAAAGACTGCACGCCGCTGGAGCCCGGCTCCGAGGCGGACGCCGGGGCCCCGGCCAAGCCCTTCTGCCATCCGTTTGACCCCAGCTGCGCCAAGTTTGCCGCGCCCGCCAGCGTCGAGGCCCCGAAGCCAGGCAAAGGCGGCATAATCCTGCCCGACCCCGACTGCGACCCCGAGCTCGACTACAACTGCCGACTGCGCCGCGCCACCCGGGCTGCGGCAGGAGAAGAGAAAGCTGCCGGGGAAGCCTCCGTTTCACGTTTTGATGAGTTCCTCAGGGGCGTCATGAGCCAGCACAAGTAGAAATAAAGAAGAAATAACCACAGATTCGGCATCTGCTAGACGATCGACCCGGCAGAAGTGGGGCGCACTCCGTCGTCTCTCATGGACTTCACGCAGCGCGGCCAGTCACCACGTCATCAATTAATCAGTTACATAACTGTTATATCAATCAGCTTTTAGATAGAGAATCAGATTTTCCCAGAAAATTAAGTTTTTAATAAAAAGGGAATAATTCAACATAGAACATGTGGAGCTTGTGTATTAAATACTTTGTGTGTGTATGTTTGTAGAAAAGAGTTGTATGTATAGATGTGATAGATTAGGGGTAGTTTCAATCTGTGTCAGTGGGAAAGAATTTTTTTCTGTTGTACATTCGCTGTTTTCAACTATTTAATGTTTTTCACATTTTTCTGTAACTCTAAATCTCACAATGCTTCATCTGTTTCATTTTTATGAAGTTCTAGGTAAAAGAAAAGATCTGAAAAACTTCAGAATTTTTGTTTTACTGGTTGACAGAGATAAAAGTAAACATACAACATTATAGCACACAGCATTTTATTACATTAGGCAAGGCAAGGCAATTTTATTTGTATAGCGCTTTTCATACACAAGGCAGACTCAAAGTGCTTCACATCATAACATTTCATACAATAAAGTGAAATAAAATGCAGGAATTAAAATACAATTAAAAACAGCAAATAAAATTATAAATTAAAATCTTATTTAAATTGTTTAATTAATTAATTGTTTTTAATATCCAGATTACATTACTATCCAGATGTTTCAATTAACATGCAGACAAACAGTTGAGACAACTGGCTCCTGTTTATGTCCCACCAAATATTAAAAACAGCTCTTTGTTGCTGCATCTGCACATATATGTTCACACAATCTCCAAAATGTGTGTTTTGAGGAGATGCATCATGCAAAATGTAGCTGATAATGACAATGCAACCACAAACACACTATTTGGTTGGTATATAACCATATTTCTCAAATGTGAAGGACCTTGATTTAAGCAATATTAAATGACAAACTGTTCCCCCGTGTAGCTGAAACATTGTACATCAAGAATGAACTGTAGCCTTGAGCTAAAAGTCTGCAGTCTGCTTTTCAATGACCAACTCTCCAGCATCTCCCCACGGAGACCAACTGCTGTTGTTTCTGACAGGTTGAAAGCCAGATAACACACAGCCAGGCCCAGTAATGACTACCTGAACACAACATGCCCTCAAGAAAACACCATGAAGGCATGTTCATAATGGCAGCTGCTGTCCTGTAAAGTTTGAACATGTGCCGAGTTCTCCCATCGTACTGGAATCCAAACTATCTGATGCAAGACAGACTTTCAGTTTTATTCAATTCAGTTTTTATTATCAGCTGCATTCTGAGCATTTTAAACTGAAATTAAGTGTAGTAACTAAGCGGGAGCCTCTTATGACTCTGTCCTTTGCTCTGTAGAAGCACAATGTACTATTTTTTCCAAGAAAAAAGGCAACAACTTCATGAAATATTGCATTTTTCAAGAACATTTTAGAATCAGGACTAGGATGCATCCCTCTGCCTCAATCCAATGAATACATTACTTTTTCCAAATAAAAATTATTTTGGCAATAAGATGTAATGCACGTCACTAACTTTTGCTTTGGTATCTTCTCACGGCCTCCAGCAAGTGGCGCTGATCTCCTGACGCCACAGAAACTGAGTCTGTCGACCTGCTGTCACAACTGTCAGTAAATGAATGCACGATTGGAACCATAGTTGATACCTAATGAACTGTAGTTCACATAGAAAAATATAATTCTATTAGTGTGTAAACTATTTTAACAACAGTACTTGTTAACTTGTGTTGGACGCATTATATGTACTACAAAAAAAAAAATTACCCTTTGATCTTTTACGGAAAATCACATTTATCTGACTGAAAAGATGTGATTTCTGAAGTAATGAAAAAATGTGCAGATGTTTTGAAGAGGATGACAATTTCGCTGAAAATCAACCCGTCACTTCTGATATAATTATTATGATCAAATGGTTATTGTGCATATTGTTTACTCGCCACACACACACACACACACACACACACACAATTTCTGCTCTGAACAATAAACAGGTTTGACAGAAGAAGAACAAATCATTTAAGGTTTGAGCCAAAGAAAAAAACTAAAAAAAGAGATTAAATAACAAGTAAAACCCACAGAACCTTATTAAATAATATTAATTACACTAAGATATTTATCCAGCATCAGTTAGACAAACACAGGTCAAGACATTTATAAAAGAAAATCCAAACAGTGCTGAACAATTAATTGAAGATGAAGGTGTGTTATCTTCGGGTGAGATGTAGAAGGTGCATGAAGTGTTGTTGCTCAAAATTAAATTTAATCAAAGGTCGTCCCAGCGGAGCAGAGATCAGACAGTGTGAAGAGGAGAAAGAAAAATGTTTGGAATCAATTTCACGCCTCCCTGAAGAATAATTGCTGTGGATTTTAAACATTATGATATTAAGTTAAGCGCCTTTCAGGTAGTCTCATTGGAACATTTTGCATTTAGCCTTCTGCTTCTATCACTGCTGTGTTAATTAAGAAAAAACAGATGAATTCATACGTACATGTAAACATTATCAAGAGCCAATGACAAGCTTCTGATTCTGTGAGTTGAGCAATCATTTAAATCCCAAATCCATCTTTCATTTAGAGGCCTGACTGACACAACTACTTGATATAACATGATTTAATAACTCTCTGGGAAACCCTCTTTCCCTCCACCAGTGACAGAGTCTTGACAGAGTGTTGAGTAGCAATATGAAGCTCAGGATTTCATTTTCTTTACCTGGTCCTCAATACGGCTGAAAATGAGTGAAGCATTACATCGACACCCCAAAGCCGTAACCTGCATCTAGCAATCTGGAGCACTCGTGCTCTTGTGCTACACGTGAATTCTATGTCTGGTGGACCGATCTACGCTCCGTATTATATTTGCTGTTTCGTAGCGACGATGGAAAATGCAAATGATAAACTGGGTGTGAGCGCATGAGTGGTGTGTAAGGTGAGCGAGAGAGAGAGAGAGAGAGAGAGAGAGAGAGAGAGAGAGAGAGAGAGAGAGAGAGAGAGAGAGTCATTTGAAAAAGTCGGCGCTGGGTGAGCTCTCACTGTCATATCATTATCATATCACATCTTCTTTAAATTGCTTATTTACTATACCGCATTTTTTTTTTCAACATGGAGAGAAACCCTGCAGGGATTGAACAATGAACATGTAATAAATCTGACCTTTACTTTTAGGCCCCAAAAAGCATGCAGCTTTGCAGGAGAGTAATTGCACTGAGACATTTTAAGAGCTTCTTCCTCTGCCAAGAGGCTGCAGCCAGTGAGACAGTTTTTTAGATGGAAGCAACTGTTGTGTTTGATCAGATTAAGCCCACTTGCTGCTTTGGTTTATAGAGTTGGAGGCATCAGAGGTCCCGATGCGGTAGACAAAAGCTTTGAGAGATGTCTTTGGTTGCTGCATTAGCCTTAGATCTCTTTAAAATATTAGTGAGTTATTTAAAATGAACTTGCTGGTTGTCTGTCAGAAGTGTCAACATCAATGGCCATGAAGTAGGATTTCAACCTATGTATATTTTGAGAATGGCGCAATGCTAAATGAGCATCCTCTTTTCCTCTTCAGTGCAAATTTGAAATGTTTGAATCCTGATCTAGCTAGACTCAACTAGAGTAGTAAGTAAATGTAGCCAACGTTTTCTTCATTAAAGTGTGTGTGTGGGATGTTAAAAATTTTTATTATCACAATCGGGAATACAACTTTAAGCTCATAAGTTAAATATTCTGTCTTTAATTGTTTTCTCAGCTCTGAGTCTAATTGACATTAAATAAATGAACAGTGAGCCGGACCACAACAGGCATTGGTTACATCTCAACAATCCCTCTTTCCACCATTAGAGAAGGGAGATATTGACGGTTGTCAGGTGATCTGATCAATGTTAGGTGCTCTGTAATGAATTGGTGGTCTTTCGGATGCAATTGGGCCTTGAATAACAGTGAGCTGCCCTGACAGGATGAGACCCGCGGGTTAAACCGGAACGATGGAGGGGGGGGGGGGGGGGGGGGGGGGGTGGGCAAGGGAACGAGGGCAAAGCCATGGTTCATGTTGGATATTTGCACAAGGATACCGGACAGAGACAAACACCCGTGGACGAAGACTCAGTGAGACGCTGATAAGCAGAGGGGAAACAGAAAATAAGACAGACGGACTATTGGGAGGCGAAGGGGTCGAACGCGGCTCTGAGGCGTCAGTGATGGCCGTCGTTAATTAAATCGCACTGGACTCCATTATTGTTATTCAGCCGGACAACGATTTCAGCTGACTTTGCTACAAACGCGGCTCCTGAGAGGGTTGCGAGGGAGACCCGGGAGCCGCCTGAGTCAGCACCAGGGCGAGGTTTGTGCTGACGGCGAGGCCTCACCACCGCGTGCCTCCGGAGAGCGCTGGAATATCGTTACCTCCACTTGAACCTGCAGTCTATGAATGGCAATGAGGAGAAAGAAAGAAGGAGGGGAGGGGGGGAAAAAGCATCAGCTAACGCAAATTAGCTTCTCTGTTTTTTCATTAGACCAAGTCGCCCTTCGCTTGTGCGTCGCGCGGAATGTTTTGGATCCAGCGCACGTACAGGCCGTCTAATGTCGCTTCGTCAGAAGTCGAAAGGGAAAAGCTTCGGTACGCGCTCTGCAGTTTCAAAGGGAGGATGGCAAACATTCACTCTCTCTATCTGACTTACAGAATTGGCTACATTTTTTTTTACACTGTTTAAACAAGAATCCCAGGAGATAGAATCTGCAGATCTGAAGTCGTTCGCCACAAACACAGACTGCAACGTATTACGGTTGCATTTGATGTGGTGCTTGTTCAGTGAGCTTCAGTCCACAACGGAGAGCCAGAGACTTTGCGTTGGAGAAGAAGATGTGTTGCAGCTCTCTGCACGTGCAACCGAATTCAGATAATTTTAAGCAAAAATAGGAAGCCAGAGATAGTCTCATGAGGGCTGTTTTCATGAATAACACTTCTTTTTTGCAGGAGGGTTTCCTTCAGGAAATAATCCCTCAGCGGCACAAAAATCAAATCAGTTCTGTTTAACTTTGAGCTAAGAAAAGAGAAATCAGATGGCATCTTTAAAACATTTTAATGGAAGTATGACACACAGTGAGTTAAGTTTAGTGTTACTTTAGATACGTGTTTTTTTTTGTGTTCAGATGCCTTTATGCTGTCAATGCTTTGTTGCCTCAGGGTTTATTTATAATTTAGGATGTCCCTACTTTAATAGAAAAGAGCTCAACTCAAACATTTAAATTTGACTGTTTCTGTTTTTCTTTTTTACTGCTTTAAAAAAACCTCATACCAGTTACTGGCTTTAAATAAGACGTCATTTGAAATTGCTCCAGGAAATAATCTTATTTCACCTCAAATTTTACGCTGTGTTTGGGCTTTTAAGCTTTCTTCCGTTTCCTTTTCCATGCTCATTTTAAAAGCATATGAAGAAATTTGTGTTAAATGGTTTTGACCAAAGTCTGGATGAAAAAGTACTGACACACACACACACACACACACACACACACAGGCTTCTGAGCACTTGCTTTGAAGAATCTGCTGCCCACAATATTCCTGTCAGTATGAATTTCTTATGTTTCTGCATCTCTTACTCGTGCAGCACTGGATGTTGGATGGAAGTCGACTACACAGGTCTGACTGTTTACATCTATTTGACCCAAATATTGTCAGATTGCTGTCAAACATGCAACACATTTCAGCTGAACATTTGGGGCTTTCCACTAGAAAAAAAAAACATAATTGTCATCTGAAGTGTGGCTGATTTCACTCTCTTCAAGATAGCAGGACTTTTCACTGGGTTTGGCTTTTTATGAGAAAATTATAAAAAGGTCAGAGAAAAGAGAGTCAAGAGAGAATTTGCTTTCCACTGCTGGAATAAGTCTAGAACAAGCAGAAAGTATAAACAATACTGTTGTCCAACGGCCCTGAAGATCATATTTATTTATTGTCCACAGTTTGCTGCAGTCGAGTGGAAGAGGGAGCAGAGGGAGCAGGGCATGCACTCTTGTCTGGGAAAGCAACAGACATCTCCTTTGTGAGACAACAGTGAGTTCATCATTTTTTCGTCAGCGACCTCGGAACCAAAGCCTCCCGGGGTTTATTTGTTTTCCTCCGTTCATTCAGATCAGTTCAGCTCTTGCATTGAGGAACCGTTTTATGTGCTGACCTGAAGGTCAAAGTAGCAAAACGATTGAGAGACTCTCAACCAAAGCCGCTTCTAGGTGTGATTGTGTAAGCTCAAGGAAAAGGTGTTCCCATACATCACCTCACGCATTCAACTTCTTCGACAAAACAAGATTAAAACGCATTAAAAGGGTGACTTTGTTAATTTTGGCCAACTATGCGCTGGTTGTAGCCTAATATTGAACAAATATACTATATATCGTGGTTTCAAGCTTTTCATTAAGTGAATAAGAGTGTGTCCTAATTAGGGCATCAACTAATGATTATTTTGACCATTTTGATCAATCGCTCGATTATTTTTTGATTAATCGATGAATCGGATAAAAAAATGTTTTACTAAAGCTTTATTTTCCACCCTTTTTTCTAAAACAGAATTTCAAATTCACATTGAAAAAACTTCAGAAAGTCCACAAACACACAGGATAATCACAACTTGTTCTCTACACTACACTCAAACGCTCACTCACAAACACCCCCCCCCCATTTTCACTTGAAGCTTATTCATTAAATTATTATCATTGGTGCAAGTAAATGTATACACCGCATCTAAATACAGCTGAAAAGTGCTATGAGATGAAGTACAACACAGACAAATATACTTGTCAATAATAACCAATATGGGACCAAGCAAAAAATATCTACACAACGAACAGACAACTGCCGCCGCTGCTGGCTGCTCTTTCCTCTACGTCTGCTCGGCTCTATTCTTTTCACTCCGCGAGTATCTCTGCAACCCATTGAGTGACGTAATAATTACGCAACACAAAATTTGTTGCCAACTCTTTTAATAATCGATTGAGATTTCATCGATTAGTTGTTGCAGCTTTAGTCCTAATATTAAACCATATTCCTTCAAAAGTGATTGCTACAAGGAGGAAGTATGTTTGCGATGATATATTTTTATAGGCCCGCTCTGAAGCCTCTTTCCTCGACAAAAAGACGATAAAATGTTTGCATAGGATTTTGGATTATTGCAGAAAATGCGCTCCCTAGTTAAAAGAAGCTAATGAGAATTCCACATTTGCTCCTTTAAGATAATCTTGACAAATAGACACTAATTATTCTATGAAATTCACGAGAGGGGTATTTACTGATTTATTTCACAAACCGTTAAAATCTCCTAAACTCGTGTTAACCGTGGACCTTTTTTCAGGCATCCAACCAAAAACCCAGCCCCGTTCCTGCGGCACTCTATAATCCCCGGAGAGCTGCAGCAGCGCAGAAGATGACATGAAAACGTACTCCTCGCCACTCGGCTACAGAACAATACTCCTCATGGCCTTTGTGCTGCCTGTTGTTCACTTTCCTTTCTCTCACATGCTCATTTTTTTATTTCTTTGTCACTGGCTTATTATCTACTTTTCTAAAAAGAAATCATTGCACTGCTGCGTCTTGGGGTGCGCAGTGATGTAGGAACCATGTAAGATTGCAGAACCGATCATTATCACGGTAGTAGGGCTTTTTACCTGAGAGTTTATATGCTTTTTAGTTGGTGTCTCTGTAGCAGACAGAGCTGACCGGCTTGCAGCTCGGAGGCAGACGTAAGGAAACAGATGCTTGGCAGATGTGGAGGTTGAAACCTGCTTGGAAGGAATTCCCTTTGTGTTTAAATAGCATGTTGAGAACATGCCTTTCAGTGGTATTCTATGTAAGTGGAAAATTGGTGTGGCAGGGTAGCGCAGTAGATTTTTTTTTTAATTGTAAACGTATGGTTTGCAATCACAGTTCTCCATTTTTATTTCAGTGTTTCAGCTTTAGATATAAAGACACAGAGTGGTGAATTTAGATGGCGCTCGCTGCTGTCAGCCAAGGAGATGATCATTTTCCAAATTTAGCTTAAGATGGAGCCCCGCTGCCTTTGGAAACCTACAGTTACAGATTTATGCCACCTTTGTGGAAGAAAAGGGTACAATGAAAGGGGGCATAATATATGGTGCAATCATATGTAAACCGTCTCACCTGTGTGGTGTAAAGGCTGTGAGTGACGTTTTTGTGGGACCGTAGAGACGGAGGCTTTGGGTCCTTTTTCATCTGTGACAGTACAACCTCTCAGCGGAACAGCGCAAAAAGTTATATTACCTCCCAGCTATCTTTACATGCAAAAAGCTCATTTCGAGCTGCATATTTAATTTTATATTCTCAAATCACGTCTCTATGTTAAATTGTTGTAGTTTTCTTGTTGGCATCTGATTATTTATTAATGCGTCCTCACAAATACCCTCCAATGGAGCCGTGCACCGTAAGGCCTGCAGGTGGGAGATTCATTCAGACTCACCTCTCACACTGTGCCGCTGCTTCGGGGTCAATGTCGGGCCATTCCAACAGAACCCGTTCAATAATTCAAGCGCTCCGACCGGAGGGCTGAGACCCACATGTCACACACAATGAGGAGGCAAACGACACTTAATTCCAGCCAGGAACTCACAGCTCATCATGGGCTGCCGACGGGTTGTGAACCTAAATGACCTGACATGAGCAGAGAGAGATAAATTAAGGGCTGTGGAACGGCAGAGAATGAACAATGGGTATCTAGGTTTAAGATGGCACCGTTATCCTTTTTAACGTTTATTTAATGCGCCATTATTAAAAGGGAAAGCAAAACATTTGGGAAAGGTATCCACTGTTTTGCCTTTCTTACTGAGAGTTAGCTTAGGTTAGCTTGATGCTGGAAACAGGAAAACATAGCATTCGTAGCAACATAAAGCATTTGTAGCAAACGTCTAAAACACGGGTTAATTTGTTTAATTTTGTAATCTATGCACAAAGCCGGGCTCGTCGTTCCCCTCGTGGCTTCATGTAAACATTTCACTTGCCCCTTTGCATACTGCGTGCACGCATCAATGTAAGCGGTAAGTGCTGCAGAAATTCACTCTTAGCACACAAAGTCAGAACTTTTTAACGATTACTGCCCGGGGTTGATAAAGGTTTTTTGACAACTTCTGAAATCCCCACAGGAAGCTTAGTAATCTCCGTGAGCTTAAACTAAGAGAGGAGGGAAATGAGGGAGAGCATCAGACTTCTCCATCAGGAGTCTGAGCGTCTCCTCCACACAGCAGGCTTGCATCATGTCTAACGACTCGTATTTGGAGCACAGTGTATCTCTAATCGAACGTTAAACACCAGACAAAGACGAGGTGAAAGGCGACAAAAATAACGTTTTTATTGCCCTCGACACAGCAGAGTGAAAGATCAGGCTGAATTCCTGGCGTAACGTAAAAGGTACGACGGTAGCCCCCTTTGGGGCTAAAGCTGCAAGCACGGATTCAGGAGGAATCCTTTAGAATCCGGATCATGTCTGTTTTTGGAGCAAATTCAGGTTTTTTTTTGTCTGTTGTGTGTCTGTTTTGTAAGTGTGCTATAATACATCATGGCCTTTGCATAGCCGGCAAGTAAGTCGTTTCACATTTGCAATTCATAGCAGCCCCTCAACACACGCCTGCTCGCCCTGTGGAGTAATAGACCCGTGTCATTGATGAGTCCCTGGGGGGTACAGAGTGAATCCTTTCTCACGTCTGCATCGATCGACCCGAGAGTCCCACCTGATTTACATTGACAAGAGTATCGGGGTCCAAATGAAAGTAAGCAGGTTTTCCCAAATTGGAAGCTCAAGGGACACGTTGCTCTGCGAAGAGACAGCTGGGAAGGTAGACGCTGACATTGGGATTGAACATTGTGAAGAATGCTGACTCTGCTACTTTTAGTGGTCACTTGTTTACCTTATAAAGTCACATTTTCCTATGTACACTCAAATGTTGGGTCTATTCCTGGCCTCCACCAACGCCCAAGGGCAATATCTTTAGCAGCCCTCCAGCGGCTAAATGCTCCGCCATGTTCACCAGCTAATCGCTAACTTTGTTCCCCAGCTAATCGCTAACTTTGTTTACCCGCTAATTGTTACGTTTGTTCACTAGCTAATCGCTAACTTTGTTCACCAGCTAATCGCTAACTTAGTTTACTAGCTAATTGTTACCTTTGTTAACCAGCTAATCGCTAACTTAGTTTACTAGCTAATCGCTAACTTGGTTCACCAGCTAATTGCTAACTTTGTTTACTTAGCAGAGGTCATGAGCCTTCTGCGTCTGGACAAGAGCTTGATGAACGCATTAGAGTGAAAGTGCGACGGTTTGGATAGACGTGTGAGTTGTGATGTTTTATCAATGTCAACAGCAAGTAAAATATCCACTATTGGTCTTTAGGTTGGTGATGATAATATCATGAGGTTAATTCACATCGTGCTACTGAGACCGACAACATGTGGATGGTCATATTGGGAAGCCAAATGACCAGATGGACTAAAACCCACATAATCATAAAGTGTCACGGCTCATTTAAGAATATTAAAGTATACAGTTAAGAGTACAAGACTATGATGAGCTGTACCCTATGTTTTATTTTAAAAGGTCAGTGCTGGTTTCTAATTTCAGTGATTGTGGTTTGATAAAGAGACACCAGGTTAATAAATATTTCACCCTTTACCTACATAATTTTTAAATCCAAAAACTTTAGTTTGTATTTGCCTGGGGGGACAGATGAGCTTTTTAAATCTGATGTAATTATGGTTTTGATGCCGGCTCTGCACGCCATGAGGGCTGACATCACAAGCAGCTCAGGGGGAATGTGAGCTTCAACAACGTCAAGGGTTTTAGTTTCACACAGGAGCACAGCACATCTAAGGAAATTCAGGAAAGTCAGGACTTCTGTGAGAAAAGGAATTGATTGCAAATAAATGCTTAAAGTTGTTTTATTTCCCCTAGAGAACCTTGAATAATACTGACAGCATTGGTTTACATACACACACCACTCAGCATTCACTACCGCATTCACTACCGCATTCACTACCGCTTTTCCACATGTCCTAAATGGAATTTAATAGCTCCAATCAGCGTGAGGACAGCGAATCTCTGCTGCTAATGCACTACTCTGGTTTGAAAAGGGGACATTTAAGGCCAGCCATCAGTCCCTTTGCCATTAACGTTCCATTACGTGTCCTGTTCCACGCTGTAATTACAGCTGAGTGCAGACACACGACACACAACCCGAGACACAGAATAAATCAGGTGCTACAAGAAAGGACTCATTCGCACACTTTGTCTGAGAGGCCGAGGTGGTGTGAGCCGGGTGCGTACTCGCTGAGAGGAGCCACGTGCCAGGTTCTGTCGGACTATTCCCCGGGAGCTGGGGATGCCGGCCAGGTAATCACCATGCGCAGTGGGCTGGAGGAAAGGGGATGGAGATGGACAGATACAGTGTTTCTTGGCAGTGACAGTCCCGGGAATATTCTTATGTGTTCATGTTATAGCGATATTATTTAGGTTCATTCTTTTTTCTTGCTTGTTTTTGAAAGTTCTGGATCAAGTTGCTCCAGCTGTTTGTATGTCAGCGCAAACTAATGATCACCTGTCTGCAACATTAAAGCAGATGTAATTACAACTACTTTTTGGATAATATGAAGAACATTTTAGCATCTTTTAGCGTGTTTTTGTTTTCTGGCTCTCGTCGGGTTGTTTTGTATTGCGGCAGGTGGATTTTTTCACCAAAAACTCTTTACCTGCTTCTTGACGGGCACCTCAACTCAGTTGCCTATAACCATTTAACCATTTTAAACAGCCTTTTAACATATTGGGTGGTCCAACCAGATTCCGCTCATCCTCCTCTATCCTTATAATGTAAAGGTAGGAATCGTGCCCCTTCAAATCTGTCTGTCTCTATGGGCCCCTTGAGAAGCCATTGATCCATTCAGACCCTTCGCTCGTATGAGCGCCAGGCGCTGCAGCAGCAGCAGACGCCTCTGTTCTTGTCGGCATGACCGCTCCTGTTTCCTCGGGGAATGGGGAGAAACCCTGGATCTGTCGACCTTGCAGAGAGCGATGAAAATGAAACATGATGACAAGCCAGGTTTGAGCCTTATACGTTTTGGAGATGCGAATACACCGCAGGACACAGATTTTGACGTTCTGCGTGAAGTACCCCAAAGTCTATGTGAGATCTTGCTCGGGTTTAAGTTTAAAACACTTAAATATACTATAACAATGTTATGTTATGTTATTAGTGAGTCAGTGTGATGAGGTGATATTTTGTAACGCATTACACTTTAATGGGTATTAGCTTTGCCTGAGCTTTAAACTAAGAACTGCATGGTGAAAATGCCCATGGAGATGGAAAAACTCCAATGTAACAAGGGGACCACCTACAGCGTGCGGGTGGTCACTGGCTGTTAACTTGTTGTTTACCTGTTGTTGTTGTTGAGCCCGAAGGAAGAGGAGGGGACAACTTTGAAGGTTGTGTTGACTTAAATAAGAATTCCTACACACGTAAACTAAAGTAATATCACTTCAGAAAAGTTTTTTCTAGAGGGCGCAAATAATTGATAAACAGGCAATTTCGTTTATTTGAATCTGATCAGTTGAAGAAAAAAGCCAGCTGTTAAACATATAGAGTAATTGCAATTTGATTAATTTAAAAAAAAAAGATCAGAGTCAATCAAAGTCCGATCAATTGAACATAATTTGGTGATAAAGATATATTTTTTCTAGAATAACCTGTATTTATTATTTCAATGTATTTTACTTTACATGTATGACTCTTTAAATCTTTTCCCGCCTAAGTTAAGGGTGAACGATTGAGGAAACAAAGCCAAAGCCATAGAAACCGTCCCTGGGAGCCCGTTAGTGACCCATGGCCGCACCCGGACCCTTATTTTGAGAAACTCAAATCCCTGCTTAAAACTCAATGACATTACAAGAGATGATTTATATCCATCACAAGTACAAGGGGGGGGGGGCTTCGCCGATTCAAAAACTCTGGCCAATCCCGAGTCACGTGACTCCGCCACCGGCATCGATAGAGAGCGCAATAGGGACGCAGAGCCTCGTTGCACACAAGCCTGCACACCAGCAGTCCGACTATACGCCCAATTTATTTTTAATTGAGCCCTTTTTACTCCCGCTCGGTGAGTACATTTTCCACTGACATTTTCTTAAGCGTATTTTTTTTTTCTATTCCTCTCTTTCTTGCTTTCTTGACTTGGTGATTCCGACACGGGGGAGTGGTGGGGCGGACGGGGGTGGGGGGGGGTTCGTGCATGCACTGGTTTACATCTCGGATGCTGAGTGTTGCTATTGAGAAATAGCTCTACGTGCTTTGCGGACGCTCTTGATACCCACACACACCCACCCCGCTTCCTCCACCTGCTCCCTCTCTTCTGCACGAGCTCTCTCTGGTATATTCGCCACCTTTTCCCGCTTTTTCTTCTCCATCATGGCTTGTTTTGGTGTGATCTTGCCTTCGCTGCTCTCCTCTGATCTTGCGGTGCTTCTCGGGGTGTTGGAGGCTGCACGTCTGCATAACTGTTTTGATTTTCACCTGTGAGGATTTTGCTTTTCTAATTGGTGAGACATGTCGCTCTGCTGGAGTTTGTTTTGGTGTTTTCTCCGTACTTCTTTGTGCAGCCTTAACGAAGAAACTTTTTGTTTTGCAAAACGGATATCTCGGACAGAGTCGGATTCTAATTGAGCTGTCAAATGGTTTTAGATTTTTAAAACAGTACGTGAGTCTTCAAATCCCACCAGACACGCAAATCTAACAGCATGCCACGATTAAAGACATTTTTCATCCTAAAAAAAAAGTTCCTGTTTCTTTTGAGGACCAATACAATGTGATTTCTTCTAATAAACATCACAGAATGCAGGATGTTGCCTTTCAATTTGGACGAAATGTAAAATAAGTGTCTGCATGCAAATGACTGCTGCGTAACACACAGGAGAAGCAACAACAACTTGAACCATAACACAGCTCCGGCTTCTCGCTTCACACACAGACCTCACGGCCAAACAACTGGAAACCACTCACACACAACAGACAAGCTTGGGAACTTGGGAGACGGTTGGACTGGCTCCTTGAGGCCAACACACGCAAAACGGTTGCAGCAGTTTATTATGCAAATCGTAATGATAGATTTGATCGGGAGTTTGACCTCGACACGCTGCCAGAAATCCACTTCATTCTGCTGCAATTAACAGTTCAAAAGTAAAGTGACTCTACGCTTTGTTGTCTCCATAAAATAAAATATATAATCTCGTTCTGCTTAAAATGCATATTTTCAAAACATCTAGAGACAAAAAATGCCTTTTTAATCATCCTGGCGAGATGCAGGTGAAGGAATTCAACAAGCTTTGCATCAGACTTCGCAGGTCAGGGAACAGGTGGGGGAAGCCGAGCATGAAATGTGCTGCTACGCAAACAATACTTATCTCTCACTGGGGACCGAGTGGGAGGCCGGCTCTGGAATAGCTAGTCTGTGTGCGCCGAATCACCGAGAGCACTTCTCTTGAGGGGCAAGCAGGTAGGGAAGTTTTGCACGTCATTTCTGGTCCGGGAGGTAATCGTCTCGGGCCAGTCGAGGCCTGTCTCTCATGCACCCGTGTAGGCTGCGGACGATCACTGACCCCTGGCAGGTGTAGCACGTGGGCAGCTTCGAGGACACGCGCCTGTGGAGTCCCATCTTCTCAGAGACACGGATGGAATAAAACGTTTAAGTGCGGCTGCGGCTTTGAAGCCCCAGAGAGGGACCGCTTCTCCTTTTTACGTACCTGCATGCGAGAGATAACCAAAGAGAAAGACAGATGAGCGAGTCAGATAAAAACAAGGAACGGTGTAGTGTGCTCATGTGTGCCCGCGTGAAAGAGTGTGTTTCCCACGGGTTAAAATTCACGAAACCCAGGCACACACATATAATATACGACACCCATTTAACAAAGAACAGTTCTGTGCGTCATTATGCATGTGGAAATGCCCACTGCGGCCTGTTACATTCCCTATTCATGCATCCGTACGCCGTGTCCCATTCCTGCATTAGTCATATTCAACACATGTTTTTTTAAATACGGAGTCTGTCTTTTCAGCCACTGGAAGAAAGCAGCAGTTGCGCGCACCTGATGCTCGGCATGACTCGTGTCATTAGCCCGAGCAGCACCAGCATTTAGCACAGCGCCGCTTTTTCATTACCCATTCACAGAGATGGTGGTTGATTTCAGCACCACGGACAGCTGCCAACACTTTATTACACGAGCAGCTGGAGCGAGCTGATTCTCGCCTGGAAGGAAAGTGTCTCCATTCAGTCACCTTTGCCCTCTGCATTGCACGTCTTATTCTGAGCTATTTCAGGCTCTTGCCTCCCCATTCAGATGGCTGTAAAAGGGGTTTCACCCCGGATGGGATAATAGTCTCTCCGAACAAGTCCCTGTATATTTTACACTTGGAAAACGGGGAACGATGTAAACAAGAATGAACATGAACAACTGGTATTTGTATTGTTGCCAAACAAAATAACATAAAGACTTACATTGTGCATACAAGTTCTATTATAATTCCACAAGGATTGTTTTGCATAATATTGTCAGAGTTGACCAATTTTAAATCCTTCCATGCAGGCTGAGACGATTGGTTTACTAAATACTCTGTCTGACCAGGGGGCACATGCACATATTGACTCTTATTAAAAATAATAGGAGTCATGATTCGAGAAGTTGAGTCCACATACTTGTATTAAGATTACAAATTGGTATGTGGGTGATATTTAGAGTATTTCCTGTGCCAACAACCAATAGACTACCAGCTCTGATCAGGGCGACTGCCGAGGACACAGTCAGTTTCTTACTAAGGGACAAGTATGTCTGTGCCCGGGACAGTTGTTGCACTTCAACACTACCCGCTGCGTTTGTGAAAACTAAAACAACAAGTTAGCGGCATGAGTAGTAAAAAACGAGGCCTAGAATAAAAAAGTCCCAACAGGACAGGGTTGAGGGTTTGCCGTATCCCAGCGGGAAAGGGTTACGAACCTGAGGTTGCATAAGAGCTGCCGTTGTTGAACGTTGGATGGTGTATCAGCGAGGATGAAGTGCAAGACATGCGATTGGGGAGAGGGCTTGAGAGATGAGACAAACACAGGACTTGCTCCCAGGAGAGCGCTGTTAAAGTGAAACTTTAGTCCCCAACAAACTGACCTTTTTATTCCCTGTCTGGGAAGATTTTGTGGGCTTCAGACAGGCGCAGGGAGTTGGAGAGTATCGAGAGACACGTTTACACTTTGTTGGTTTACTTGCATGTTTTATGACGTGTACCGGTTATGATAACACCTGTGAACAAATATAGAAATTAGGGAGCCAGTAGGTCTTTCCTTTCACACTGCATGTTATATTCTACCAGCTTGGATGTGGCGTGTATTCACTATTATGTGTCTGAAAAATGCGTGTTCCTCTATACTTAAAACTGAAAAAATTGCCAACTTGTCATGTTCAATAGCAAACCGGAACCATTTCCTCCATTTAAATTGCAAATTATTCCTGGAATGAAATTATGATCAGTTCAGAGTTTCACAGCATTCAGGGAAGAAGCTCCATTTCATACATATCTCACTCAGCTGCATTTATTTGATTCATTGGATGAAGCCTGCAGCCTGTTTCAAGGATCCTCCACATGTGTGGCAGCCTCTTCCCCTCTTTTGGCTGTAACCTCTCACCCTGCATTACCCCGATATGACTTCACGAGCCTCACTCCACAGCCTCACAGAGCTAATTACTCACAGATCTAGTAACCCAGTTACTGGAGCTCAGTGGAGCGAAAGCTATATTTGGTAGTCGCACAAGAGAAGAATTAAGGAAGTGGAGAAATATGTCCGTGCCAAGAGATGAGGGAAAGCGTGGCGTGTGTTCATATCCCCTCGAGTGTGGCCGCGGACCCCTCCAACCACTGCAAGAGGAGTCTTTTTCTCACACTTTTCCTTCGATAATTGACGTGGGCGTAATCCTCTGACATTTTTCACAGAAAAAGTCTGTGAATGAAGTAAGAAGCAAACTGTTGAGCCCACTCAGAAGGCAGAGGCCTGCAGTGATGCAGTAAAGAATCTCTGAATTCAAATAGTTGGTCAAGGCTGATGGGAGCAAGAAAACAGGGTGAAAAAAATTCCCCTAAAACCACAAGAGCTTGTGGGATCATTAGAGCAACATTTGCCACGAAAGCCACCCGATCGCTCCCGCGGCTGCTTACAAAAGCTGACGGTGCAAACGGTTAGAAGTTGTACATATTACTCACACCGACCTCGACGATCAGGTTGTGTGATCTGTAATGAAAGGACGCACAAATGCCCCGATTACAGAGACATTCGGCGTTTCTATTATTGAAAGATGAAAGATAAAATGTCTTCCAGAGATACGGCTTCATCCCATCGCAGCGCGCGGGTCACATGGTGCTTTTATCTCCCTGCTGTCGTGGCTGGTCGAGGCTTTACGTTGCTCGGATCAGATTATGGTGCAACTCATTTTCAGTAGGTGATCATCTACCTCCAGTCCCTCTGCTCTACTGAGCCTCCGTAAATTCACCGGAAGAGGGAAGAAAAGGGGGGGGGGGGGGGGGGCGGTGGAATGGAGTTTCTTTTCTTCCCAGGAGCTCCGTATGAGTGTGTACCTGTGGCGTTTTCCATGTGAAGCCTTGCCTCCCACTTCATTAAAGGTATGAAAATATATAAATAAAACAAGTTAGTACTACGAAAAGACACACTCAAAGTAATTATTTATAAGCTACCCACCGACTTCATGATGTCTGCCTGCCTTTTTATCTTTAAAATGCTGGTCCAGGTTCTAAGCTCGGCATTGCAAATGTCTTTTTTCTTATTCATTCTTTTTAAAGTTCCCTCCTTCCATCTCAACCGCTTTCATTTCCCGCTCTGCTTTCTGCATCTCTTTCCTTTTGTTTGGCATTTCCTTCTGCTCCAAATCCAACCGGAGGCAGGTGTAATGCCGAAGGTAATGGGGTGTAAGAACCGAGAGGAAAAATATCAGGGTAGCGCTTTGCCAGCCATCCGTCCTGGTTAAGATTCCAGGTACATAGTACAGTAAACAGGGCTCAAAGCTGCCTCATTAAATGTGGGCAATAGCCAGCTATTCTCTATCTGCTCTGCAGAGCTGGCTGGTTATTTACTGTACAAGTCCTAAAGGAGAGATTAGATTCCACTGGGCTCCTGTGTGCTGGGAGCAGAATGGCCCAGAAAGGACCTCTATTCATTTAGCCCTTAATTGCTAATTGAGGCCTTGAATGATTCAGCAATAGCTGCTTCTGTTGGAGCATTAGTTGAGTAATTTATGGCAGAAGGGGAGCAGGGATAAAATGAACGAGGGCGAGAAAGTGTTATTAAAAAGCTCATCGGTTCCCACACAGCATTGTTATTACACACACACACACACCTCATGTTAACATTAAAAAACGCGTACAAAGCTGCTCTTTTTTTTATTATAGCGGGTGTGTCTGAATTAAACTCGTTATGTTCTGTGATTAGATTTCATTCAGTCATAATAGAATTTGACTCTCATTTTCACCCCTCATTTTAATTTAATATTGTGTGATTAAGCATGTTGTGCATTGAGCGGTTTTAGGACTCAATACAGCTTTTCTATTATTCAAGGCAGCAGTTCAGTAGCAGTATAAAGAAGAAGTATAAACTATAAATGTATAGTTTATACGTTTAGGCTGTATTTAAAAGTCGGGGACACTTTACTGAAAAATCCATTTTATTTTTTTAATACAAACAAAAAGACCACGATTTGGTATACAGAACTATTTACTTTTGTCAATGGCGAAAGACAAATATTTCTCAATCCAATAGTTTTGCTATTACACAAATGTTTGTATTGTGTTTGGCTGTGACTAAAGAAAAAGGCGTATTATTTAAATAATGATTAAACATGAAGCCACGGGACGGTTAGTTTAGCTTAGCTTAGTTCATCTTAGCCTGCAGTGCCTGTTGTTGACACTTTGAGGAGTGGCATCAATCTTCCCTCCTCTCTGCAGGATGGCAAATAATTGGCACTGCATGTTAATGCGGATCCATACAATGCTGTTTTTATGGCCTATTTTCACCAGCCTGACAAATGTTTAATTCATTAAGTTCTGTGATAAAATACTACTTAGTCATGGTGCAGTCTGACCCTCCAGTCCTCATAGTTAACTGATGTTTTGTGATTACCGTGAGAATATTATTTTGTCTTTCTACATTCTTTCTAATGAAGGTTCTTTTCGTTGTTTAAAACTGAGTATTAAACTGAGGTCTAGCAGTCAGGTCAGCTACAATCATTATTCTGGCTGTTAAATCTCCCGAGGCTCTGTCAATGATAGATCACTTTTTTCAGCTTTCATTATATTCACACCAGCATTTTCATAAATCTTCACATTTTATGCTCCATATGTTCTCGCATAACAGCAGAAAGAAAGAAAATAACCCGTACTTAAACTGCAGTGTAGTTTCTCAATTTAAAAATCTAATTGGATTTCAGTCCACATATTTCCTGTTGTAATGTGTTTGGCTGCCATTCAAAATAATGGCACAAAAAGAAAAAAATGACACATGCTTCATCCTGGTCATTGTTTCCCAAGAAAGGAACTCAAAGTCGAGACTAACGTGTCCAAACGCAAAGCATTCTCCTCTGTTGGGGTTCAGGTGAGCTGCTCACTAAAGATGAAATACTGCAATGCAACATCCGATCGGCGCGCAGTGAGCGTGGCCTGAATGCATCCCTCACACACGCGTCGCCTAGAATGAGGAGAGAGGAACCTTCACCTGATCCTCGCTTCTTTATCTCCGGAGAATTCAGTCTCTGAAGGGACCCGAAGGAGGTCCATGAAACGCTTAATCTCGGGGCCTCTGCGTCACGGCAGGAAGCCCTGGAGATTAAAACAAAAAAAATCACTTTCAAGCACTCGCTTTACGGTTATAAGACACTTTAAAGACGCTTTACAGGCAAAACAAAAGGCCGCTGCGTGCAAAAGCATGTAAGTCGGGATGCGTTCACAGCCTCACTGATGCATGGAGGAGTTATCCAGCGTTCTTTCTGGAGCGTTACGCGCGCCAGCATGAATCCAAACAACTCTCTGTATTCCTGTCGTGCAGGAGTGTGTTTTCTGGCTTGGCACATTTCCAGGCTCATAAACATTTTAAAAGAGTCTTGTTTGTTTTTTGCCATTTTGAATAATGTAGGTATATTTCCAAACAAAATTGTGCGAGGCGACGCACATGGAGAAAGAGATACACGGATGTCCTGTAGTTGTGAGATTTACAGATTTAATTTAATTTACATTTTGTCCAGAAGGAAGTTTGACACGATTGGAAACAGACTCTTCCAAAACCCACTAATTAACATGTTCAACCTTTCAACCTGTTTCCCCAATGTCTTGAAACACCATTGGCTTGACGTTACAGGGGCTCAATAAAAAAAAGGAAAAGTCACATTTGTTTTATGGAACAAGAGTTTAGCAACAGTTTAAACAGCAAATCCAAATGAACAACAGTCGCACAACACCTTTATGAGTGCTAAAATCTTAGTAGATTTACACAGTGTGTTTTTTCCTTTACTCAATGCTGTTAGTTCAGTTTTAATCTAATGGAAAAATATGTAAGCGTAATATATAATAGTGTATTTGCTAATAAAGCAGTGACTCTACTGCAGGTGTCAGATACATTTCTCTGCTTTCAACTGTTTCAACTAATATGTGATCACTTTTTTCTTTTATTCTTATCGCTAATTGTCTTTCTAACCAAACACAGTTCATTCAACATTTTACCTTGTGTTTAACTAACAGAAATCCAATGCTTTTATTTGGCAATATTACCGCGCTAAATGGTATTAAATTAGGAAAATCCCAATTTTGGATATTAAATCTGTTTAGAAATGTGCTCTTTCTAGATGAATCAACCGCCTAACGGCTGCACCTCTGTGCATTTCCCATTTTCCATTCAGTGCACTTCCCATCAGTCACTCAGCTGGTTATGTAGGGCGTCAGAGCTGTGAGGTTTGTCCAAAGGTAGAGAAGGGTTGGATAGGATTTGATTGGATTGACACTCTTTATAGACCCCCGTTTTGATATTTAAGGTGATTAACTCCAGATGACATCGCCACTTAATGCGACCAGCAGTGTCAAATTATCCTCCATTCTGCGAGGAGCAAAGGGTTACGCGTGGTTTAGGAATAGAAGTGAGCAGGTACGACGGGGAAGACAGTGATGGGAGGAGTTCCTCACTGCCTGAAGTACTGGTGTTTGTATGTGTTTGTGTATTTCTGTGTGTCAGGATGTGTGAGATACATTTTTAGAGAAATGTACATATAATTTCTCCATCCTTTCTCGTGCTGATTTGGATTCATACCCAATGCACACATTGAAATGCATGGATGAATAGTCTGCCTTTTAGCTGCATGTCGTATGATCCAACTGGAATGGACATTATTTCATTTGTCAATGACTATTTTATCATCAGAAAGCTGTTGTGATGATTTCTTTAATCTAACTAAAGGGTGAATTTGGGGTTTTTTGGATTGTTGCTCAATTCTCTGAGTAGCACAAGTATAACAAAATAAGACATATTTGACATGATAGTAATTTTTAACTAGCGTTTTCTGAGAAAACAATTTAATCAAGAGAATAACTAGCGGCTAATTTGTTATTTGGACTCAGAGAGAATTAATTCATCATCATAATATAACAAGGTAGGTAGGATATTGATTTTAATTTGATTAATTTATCAACTCATTGCTTAAATTCATAGACGTCGCATAGCCTTACTTATTATGAGGTGAGCTTCTTTCGTTATGCTAATATGTGTAGAGCCCAATCTGGTGCTAAAAGCCTCATTATGGAAAGATACAGGCTCATAAATTACCACCAATAGGGAACTCTTAAGAAGCAACAACCTGAGAGGTACTTGTGTCTTCTCCGAGTGGACGTACTTAATGTATCACCATGGCAACACTTCCTGGTCCCCCCCAGAGGTTTGTAGCATTGTGGGAACAAACGCTGCAGGGAGGTTGTAATTGTTTGTGTGCAGCTCAATGCTTTTTTACTTCTCTCTGTTAACCTGGTTTGGGAATAAATAAGGTTGAAATGTGTTGTTGATACAATGATTAATTATGCAAGAAGACTTCAGAAACCAACAGTATTCTCTTTACTTAAGTAAAATTTAAATACAACAATGGTAAAGTCCTGACATTACTTTATCCATGTTATCAATTTATATAGTAGGTCATTTATGATTATTCTTTAATACAATTTAATATTTGATAGTTCAGGAAACTGGTTACGAACATAAGGCTCGGGCCCCTCCAAAGGGTCACAAGACAAATCTGACCGAATTGTGAAATTAACAACTTATTTTTATTTTTACGTTGGATAATTTTACCTCTCTACCCATAAAAATAGTATAGTATAATAATAAACCATTTGAGAGGTTTAGAGGAGGGAGACATTAAACCTGACAGGGTACAACCATGAATCCTCATACAACGGTTCTTATGATATCTTACAAAAGTACTCATCCTTTCTTTTTCTCTCTGTTAAATTAGCGGACAGAACGAAGGACTTAGTTTGTTCTCCTCCTCCTGTGACGCTTGAGGGCATCACACTGAGGTCAGTGGACAGAACAAGGTCAGGTTGGCAGATAATTCCTTTTGCTTTTCGGGCCACGTTGTTTCTCATACAAAAGGACTCCAATCATCTTGGAGCAGATTTTCACAACATCATTTAGGGTTTTCTTGTCCTTCTCTAATATGGCGAGTGAAGAATCTTGTTTGTGGCTTCTAGCTTTTGTCAAACATGGGAACACAGAGTTCTCACATACAGCGAGAATTGTCGGATTCACATGTTTAATAACGTTACTCTTGCCTTCTGCAGAAAGATCTCAGACCTTCACATGTTGGTCTTAGGATGTAGAGAACAGCTGGATGACCAACAATCGAAGGATAGATTAACTGAGAAAAATAATGTACATCTTTTTAAATAATTGAGTAACCATTGAAGTCTTGTTTTGTTTTGGTTTTCACTGGTCCTTCCTTCAGAATTATTAACCATTAACCATTCCTTTGTTAGAAATGACATTTCATGGGCTTTTAAATTGTTGTTTAGGAAAAAAAACGTGCAACTTAGCGCTTCACCAACATGTAGAACAATCAAGTAGAAGCTGTTTTTATTAAAACTGTTTTGATTAATGACCAAAAAAATCCCATTATCTGCTTGGCCTTGGATTTCTAATACAATTAACTGAACATCTTTGTGTTTTGAATGATTGGTCAGAAAAAAGCAAGACTTTCCTTAGACTTCAATTTCTTAATCAAGATAAAGTCAAAGAATGTGTGAATAAATGAATTGATCGGAGGTCGCAGCTCTTATTTGAAGACGTCAGGACTTTCTATGGACCAAATGATTACCTAAAAAAGAATCCCAGACGTTAGTTTTGGAATAACTGAGAATGTAAGTAAGCGTGCCTTACATAATGCACTGGTATCAAAGCATTCTTGTTTTCAATTTAAATGGCTTTATGAAAACAAATATGTTGTTTTCTCAGCCCTTAGAACGCTGTCATCGTCTAACATTCCCGGCTTCCTGAGCAGTGTGCAACTGTGTCTCCCAGCAGGCTGCAGGACTAGGATGACTGGGAAGACCCAGACCAGCAACGTGACCAACAAGAATGACCCGCGCTCCCTCAACTCCCGCGTCTTCATTGGAAACCTGAACACGGCCGTGGTGACCAAGGGCGACATCGAAGCCATCTTCGGCAAATACGGCAAAATTGTGGGCTGCTCGGCGCACAAAGGCTACGCCTTCGTCCAGTACGCCAGTGAGAGGAACGCCAGGGCAGCCGTGGCCGGGGAGAACACCAGGGTCGTCGCGGGACAGTCCCTAGGTAACGCCGTTTCAAATGTGGATGAAGTCTGATTGAAGCATGTGTGTTTATTTTACATGAGAGAGACCGACACTGCATAACGTGGTGCGTGCAGCACTGGCCTGTGGAAGGATTCCCTTTTCTTCTTCGTTTATCGTTGGAACACCTTTGAGCGAAAATACGTCCAATGATTAAAAGTGAAACCAAATGTTGAAAAGTTTTCGTTTTTTAGATTGCAACATTTATTATTATGGTAGTTAATAGCTATATTTTCCAAAATGAACGTGTTTAGTGTGTTTGAAATCCTTTCATTATTTCTAATCATTAATACCTGAAGTTGCCATCTGGTTCATGGTATTTATGGACAAACATCCTGTGATTACAATTTGATCAGTAAAACCTTAAAAATAACTCTAAAGGTACAGCTGGTGTGAAGAAGCTAAGACGCAGAACATTTGGGTTGAGCTTGAAAGTACAGGTCAGCTGGTCAGTCAGACCGACAGCAACAAGGGGGAAACATTCAAATCCTGGTCCTCATGGACATCGAGTGGATCCCTTCTTCCTTATATTGCTTATGGATCGGGTCAAAGCCTCGTACGTGAAGGAGTAAAGTCCTCTGAAACCTCCTCTCTCATTAAAAACGAATGACGGCGCTGCAGGGTCACGTCTGTAATTCCACCTCCAGACAGTTTCATGCATTTCTGGGCTGTGAAATGAGACATGGCCTGTGGTAAAACACCAAGGTGCAGCTGTGTTTACTGCAATTTACTGTAAAATGATTTGTGTTAAGAACTATTTTATTCCATTTTATTTATTTTACTCCCTAAGACCTTTATGACTGACACCTTTTGTGAAACTAAACCTAATTCAATTGTTTTCTGGGTAGCTTTGACAATTATTATTAGTAATTATAATAAATGACAATGAAAAATATAGTTGACATCAATCCTTTGAAAGAGCGATTTTTGTATTTCTTGTCAAGATTTAGAAGATAAACCAATACTACTCATAACTCTGTTTGGAGCTAGAGTGAGGATTCAATTAGCTTAGCTTAGCATAAAGAATGGAAGCAGGGGGAAACAGCTAGCATGTCAACATCATACATTTGGGCTACGAGAGGACCATTGATCACAAAATATGTCAATTTTTCAAACCTGATTGCTGACTGAAAACATTTGAGACATTTCTAAAAACCTCAGTACTTTTTGCCCCCAAAGCAGTTCCCCCCGCTGTCAAAACAAATGCATGTACCGTCTGACTCGTCCTGTCTGCATTGATGCATCCGCTCAAAGGAGCTCCTCTCTTTGTTATGCACACTGACAAACCACTGCAGGGTTTTACTAGATTTTACGAATAGTTTCCTGAGAGATAGGAAAGAGCGTTAGGCTGACAAGACCTCAGGTGAATGTATGTCTCGTCAATAAAGGCTTCAGACAGCAATAAGAGTGAAGCGTTCCTTTGCAAATTGCTGCTGCACCGACTGCACTTCATAGTGTCTCTGCAAACACTGAGCGCCCGGGGACACACATGCACACACATGCATTCAGTATATTAGCAAAGCAGTGTCTGAGGTACACCAAAGGAGCCCCCGCTAACCTCACTCTCTGCTTTGGAAATCATGTCATTTGCCTTTATTGCGCCACCCCCGTGAAACTTAACTCTTCCCTCATCATCTTTTAAACATGAGCTTTAGATTTGATTCAGGTTTTAAAATATATTGCCAGGTGGGAGGGCGCAGCCATGCACAATAGATCAATTCTTTACATTTTCTTCTCTTTTATTAAATCCCACGCAGGGAAGAGACAGATGTGTGAAGGTGTGACTAATGGCGGTGGGAGGAGGAGGGGGGGTTACAGGGTCCGTTTCAAACCTGTAATACCCTGAGCACGCTTTATGCAGCGGGAGTTACCAGAAAGTCCTCTGCTCGAGTAGATTTAACCGCTGCAAGATGCTGAAGCTCCTCCTGTCTGACTGTGTGAGAGCTTTCACGTGTGTCCGCTGGTCTTTGGGCGCCTCTGTGTGGTTGAAAAGCCGCAGAACACCATAATACAGCTGTATCTGCAACGTCAACTTGATCAGTCCTGTCATGAATTCCTAAAAAAGAAAGGTCGTAAAGCTTGGAAATGTAGAAACATGGCATTGCCACGTGCTGAACTCTGTGAAGAGGACCGACTCTTCCCTCTCTGTGTGAACGTGAAGGAAAACAACAAAAGGTGTTAATGTTAACTTTATTATTGTATATTAAGCAATTAATGGTTATCTCAAAGTCACCACGTTTACTCTGAAATATGAATATGTAATGCTGTGTACCGTGCAGCTGTTTCAGGCTTCACAATTCATGCGTCCATGACTTTCCCATCTGCATGAACACTAGATGGTGCTGAAAGAATATCATTGAGGACGACGCCACCAAAACGAGGACATGAGGACATCTTGTACAATTCATTCCTATTCTCAGTAGCCGAACTCAGAATAGAATATCCAACCACAGTTTTTCATTCATGACTCATTTCATGCTGTGAAAAGCTGCATTTTAGTGTTTGACTGCTTTTTCCATACTAAGTAGCCTAACTAACTAATACGTCAGGCGAGACAGCTGCAAACCCCTCGTCAGTGTAATTAGATATTACAATTACATCTAGAGCAGAACGGGGGAATCAGTAGGCGGAGCCCCAGGTGCTCATTCAGTGCGTCTCTCAAGTCCATCCACTTGAAATTACATTTAAGAAAGAGAGGGATGGTAGACGGCTGATGAATCATTCCAACTGAAAGAAATGGTTTTAACAGCGAGGTCTTGTTTAAAATGGGGCAAGATGCAGGTTGTATTTTATAGGATGAATCTTAAATATCAAACAGGATTCATCCTTTGATAAAGTTTTCAATGTGTGTTCGATTCTGTGTAAGTCTGTGAATCATGAGGCAAGACTATTTTTTCTTAATTTTCCAATCATCAAATACCCACATTTTCCCTTTTTTCTTTTTTGAAATCGATTGTCATATGACATGAGAAATACTAATAATGTACTAGAAAACCAGTGTAATGTAGAAAGCCAGTGAAAAATGGGTTTTGTAAAAAAGAAAATATTTGTATATACTGTATAATATAATTAGATAAAAAATGAGGTCCAAGGTGGCTCAATCAGGTTAAGTTAAGGTCAATACATTCTTCAGATATGCTGCACTCAAAATGTGATCTACCAACTGTAGAGCAGTCAACAAACGGGTTGGCAACATATATATAAACCTGAGGGGATTTTACGTTCTACAATTTAAAAAAGAGCATGATTAAAGCAGTTAACTGGGTGAAAATTATTCAATGAATCCATGATTATTTTTCTTAGTATTCAATAGAAATGAGTACTTTATAGGTTTGGACTGTTGGTTGTATCAACCAAGATATTTTACAATGTAAGACACGATGGTAACTTGTGAGAGCCATTCCCACTATATGTTGACACATCAAACAATTATTTGAAAAGGTAAATTGTCACTGAACACATCGAATTTGACAAATCCCAGTTAGTTGAAACCACATTTCCAAGACCTTCTAGTGTTTAATTACATGTTTAAAGTGGGCGGTGAATGCCTTGTTGGCTAGGGACTATGGGCTATAGTCCTGGCTGATGGACCATACCAAAATAAACAATCTGTTGTAGCGTGGAGTCTTCATATGTTTCCTGATTTGCTTCCTTCACTTTAAATTGCTTTTTTCTGGTCACATTCATTCTGCATTTAAGGGGGGGAAAGGACATTTTGTGAGTCCAATCGTCTGAAATATCACATCATAAGTTTTTTGTAATTTCCTCACTGCGCTATTTATACTTCACACAAACAAAAATAAGTAAATTACATTATTTTGACTGCTTTCTTTGGAGAGAGGAGGAATAATTGTGATGCCAGAGCTCCCCCTGGAATAGTTCGACAAATGGTTTGGTCCGAAGCGGCTCCGCGGCGCGTGTTGTTGCCGAAGGGGCGCGCGCAGTCTGGCTTCTCTTTTTAGCAGGAGAAGCGAAAGTCCGCTCGTCCACAGCAGCGACATCACGCGTGTGTCCCCGTTCAGACGTGAACATGTACAAAGGCGGGCGCCGCAACCTGAGATGTGAGTACGAGGCCGCGCACTCCTTATCGAAGGACACTTAAATGTCGCTGGAGTTAATGAGAATTGGTAAAATATTGTACACATTTGAAATAATACTTATATTTTCATTTTCATCTTTGGGGCTAATAATCGTGTACTTTTTATATGCAGTGTATGTATCTGACCGAAAACGTTATTAGAACAATATTTAATACATTGAATATATACGTTTTAATATAACTATTTTATTTGTGGTAATGAAGACATTGTTCCTTATTGGTACTTTAACCTTTGATAATTTAGGCACAACTTGCTGCTCGTTGCTTTCTCATGTATTAATGTAACTTTCTCATTTCCAATGTGGTATTGCTACTCCTACTTAAAGAGATCAAAGAGTACATCATGATTGAAATCTGCTCCTCATGTGTCAGCAATTTCATATACATTTTAAGATTCTACGGATGTAATCCATGTTTGATGTTAAAATACACTGTATGGCTACCAATTTAGAAAAGATAATCCCCTTTTGTCCATTATTGTGATATCTTTGTAGGAATTGTGTGAAATGCAAATTGTTGCCATTGACTTGATCAGAAGCAACATATGTTGCTGCATTAGGCCCACAACATATATTTGAATCTGCTTGGTGACAGCAGACTTGATAGAGTGGTGGCGTTGTCCTGTTCACAGCGTGTTTACTGCTGAAGTGCCTTTGAGCAATGTGCAGGAGCTGCAGTGGTTGGTTGCGCGTGGGGGCTCCAGGTGAGCGCTCGTGTGCATAAGAGGTTGGTGGAAATATTCCTGCATTGTTGGCAGATTTGCGGTTGAATGAATAATTTATACCTCATATGTTAACATCTAGATTTACTGATTCATGATCAGAATACGTTATTTATACCGGTGTCTTTTGCACTTAACCTTTTTTTCATATTTCTTTAGATGTATAAGGTTAATGCTGCAACAATTATTGTTATTATTAAATAAAAAAGATTTATTCAATGCTGACATTTTGACAGAAACTAATAAGCTAAGAACCGTGACAGTGATGCAGGGATGAATCATTTTTAAATCACTCTGGTTCCCTACACAAAAAGATAATGGGATTTTTCCATTGAATTTGGGATTAGAATTAAACCGTGTGGCAATAAATAACGAATTAGACTTGAACGCTTTGTACAGCGAGATCGTCTTCATGAATGAATGCCACATTTATGACTTTTGAAGAGCGAATGCAATCCGCAGAGGACAAAGCTTGAGATTAAGACCAGTCAGCATAATGGTTGAGTGTAATTTAGTCACCTGTCAACAACTGCCTCCTTTAAGACAGAAAAGCTTAAGAAATCACAAGAAGTTATCCGTGTTTGGTTTGTAAAACAAAAGGTTAGAACATGTTATACCCGAGACAACCTTATTTCAGGGATCTAAACCCGTCGACTTGGAGACGAGGGAACAGGAAGTGCAAGAATGCTGACTCATCGCAGGTCATCGTTCCTCGTACACTCCATCAGGACCTTCAAACTAAAGCAGTCGTTCATCTCTAGTATTTACACGTGTGCTTTTTGCTACCGTTGCCTGACTAAATGGCTCCTGGGAACAAAGGCCAATTAGTCTGATGATTATTTCCCCAATTAATAAATCAATCATGTGATGAATAAAATGGGAGAAAACTTTATTGAAATGTCCCCAATGTCCTTGATTTGTCTAATTTACAAACTACTGAAAGATCGAGATTGGAGGAGCCTCTGCTAAACATCTATTTCGAGCAGCAGTACCTTGTTTTTCCAACCCTTTGGCCTTCCTCTTATGTTTGCATTGTTTTTCAGTCGCTCGACTAAGTGACTGATTACCTCACCGTCGCGTTCCTCCGGTGTCTCAACACGACTGCTCCTCGGCGCTTCGACGGGCGACTCCTGAATCAGAGCGGACGCACAAGTGGCTTTCGAGCAGGTGGCAGCTGCCGCTCAGCCCCCAGCTGCTCGCACTGATTCGACGGCGTGTGTCGAGGCGAAAGAGATGCACCTGCTGGCCTCCAAATGTTTCAAAGGGTTGCATTTCAGAGCCACGTAGTTGCATCATGAGACACACAAAAAAAAAAAAAGTATTGACAGCCCAGGACAGATGAAAGGCTAAATGATCTTGCAGCTCAGGCTACAGCGCCGTGCGGGACGCAGAGGAGATGTGAAAACACTCCGCTCTGAACAACATTCGCGCATTAGTGGGAATGTTTTATTCCCAACGCAGTATTTTGAGCACAGTCAACCCGAACATTTAGCAACCGCACATCAGGCTCTTCTTAATGGACCACGGCTCAGCAGGTCTAATGAAAATGATTCTATTAGATCCTCCGGAGCTCAGGAGCTGGCCACCACATTCACGGGGTGCCGAGTGACCGTTTCCCTACAGAGGGCGAAAGGGCAAAGAGCGAGGAATTCATTTAGGAAGGAGAGTAATTAATCCACGCGTGGCCCTTACAACATTAACAACAGCATTCGAGGTCTTCATGCCGATTAGTGCAATGAGTCAGGACGTAATAAACCCTCGATCAGCACATCAGAGTTGGACCTTAATTTGGTAAATGTATGTAGTCAATAATTTGTGGGAAAATATAATTCTACCCTGTTCATATCCAACCCCCATATTATACAATTTAAAAGACAATTTGTATCATGCCTGAGATAATTCAGACAGGATCAAAAAAATAGTCTTTCATCCTCAACCACTTCACACATTTCTTTTGTGAAATAAGGCCCGATGGGAAACCCTGCAAGGGAGGGGACTTCTTCGCCTTCCTATTAAAACGCCCGGTGCCCTTTTAGTCGAGCTCGGAGATTGTTCAAGTCGTCCTCGTCAGATTTACGGTGGCGCGTGAGAGAGAGAGCGAGCAGAGCAGAGCAGCGTAGATTGAATCTGCAGCCGCTGTCACGCAGGAATCTCTCCCTGTCGCTCGTTTGTATTCACGCAGGTGCCCGGTTGTTCTGTTAATCAAACACCGCTCACCTGCTCTGGCGTCGCAGCAGAGGGTCGCGTTGTTCCCGTGCCAGGAGCGACGCCTCGCCTGCCAAAGACCTGCGTTTCGCTGTCATGAAATGAATTCGCCCATTACTTTCCTCAGGCTGTACTTCCACATGGATCACCTCTGCCGCCTTAATTAGACGGAGAGTAGGCGCTTGTTTAATATGAACCACCGCCGTCCTCCGGCTATATAAGTTAGGAATGTATTGTTAGCCATGTTGATCATCCCAGCTGAGAGGAAAATTGCCACTACGCGATAGGTCAGCTAAATAAAAGCACCGTAAGGGCTAAATAGTTATTCAGATGAGTTTTTCCTTTTTAATCTAAGCTCTTCCTAGTGGACTGACTTCAAGTCGTGTCTGCGCCGGAATGGTTGTAATGACTCGTCCACGTCTCCGGAGACCCAAGAGCTCAAGGGCGAGCTGAGGCGAGGCCTCTATTTATAACTGGGAAAAACACTCAAAGGTAATTGAGCACTGCTTCATTAATATGAATGAAGCCAAACAGAGTCAGGCTGCCCGGTGCGGACGGACAGAACTCAGCTTTCTTTCCCAAAGAAAACGCTCATTTAAAAATGGGTCCGGTAAAGGCCACGATTTAAAGCTTCCATCTTCTATAAGATGATGGGAGGCTTCTCTGACCTTTTGAGTGTGAGCCTCATGTGAAAATACGGCTGGAATACTATGTAATTTTATATATATTAAGTATAATCTCTGTGTAACCTTTAGGATTTCCTGGTCCATCTTTGGTTTATGTGTTTTTGTGTCGCTTATATGCTGCACAAAAAACAAGATGGTGACGGCCGAAAGGCTGAACCCAACGCTACATCTGAGCTACATCTCTGCGACTACAGCAACCTCTAAGGAAATACTCCTTTTCAGAATTATAGTCCCACAAGTCTAGAGGTTGGCCAGTGTCTTTTTGTTTTTTTTTTAAAATGTCTCCGCGTGCAGCGTCCAACTCGCTCATGGCGGCTTCAGCAGAAAGACTCTTTTATTTCCCCCCCTAATGTGATGCTGCATGCAGTTTGCAGTATCAGTCAACTCCTAACTGGCTATTGCTTAGCAACACAGCCTCTCTCTCCTCCGTCTCCAGGCCTTAAGTTTTTAATGGATACAAATACAATTAAGTCTGTCAGTCACACACAGCCTCACACACATTTGTTTCATTTTTGTGTATGATTAATATAATGAGCGTAATCAATCAGAGGCTCAGTGCGTCTCTGTCGGGTGGGTGGTTGCCGTCGTTCCTTTAGAGAGCGCTTTTCAGAGCCTCGCTCTCCCTTTAACGACCCCAGCAGGGGACCAGAGACGAGAGAGCGCACTTAACGATGTGCAGCATTCCTCGCGTCTTCCCGGAGCCTAATGATAATGATGCACAAGTCCCTGTGCACCAGAGAGCGGCTGCTAACGTCCCCGGATTCATTAGTCCATTAGGGAGGGCGAGCGAGGAAAAGGAGGGAATAAAGCGAAACAGAGAGGAAGGCAAAGTCCGGGCTCCGAACGCAACACAATGGTTAATCTGCAGTCATTGTGTTGTAGGATCCATTTAACAATGCAACGGGAGAATAAATATGATCTCCACCAGTGTGGGGGACAGCGGAGTGGGAGGGGGGGGGGGGGTCTAAGACTAAGACACTGTGTGAAATGACTTGACTTGAGCTGCTGTCATGAAAGTGGCTGCTGCGTGATCCCGAAGCAGAGGAGGCAAAGCTGATGTTTTATTGTGCAACTTTTTGAAGCTGTCAAGGGAAGTTCTTCCCATCAGACAAGTGTGTGTGTGTGTGTGTGTGTGTGTGTGTGTGTGTGTGTGTGTGTGTGTGTGCGCCTCTGTTTGTGCACACGGGAATTTGGTCTTTATTACTTGTTTGTTTTTGTGTACGACCCTGAGTGGCACTCACGGAGTTTGAGCCGAAGCCGACAGACTGAAGGCGGCGGTACCAGTCGGTTTCGGCGCAGCGGGGCTCTTGGCAGATCGAAGGGGCCGTCAATCACGTCGAGCCGCGTGCGAGAGTCACAGAAGTGCTCTGACGCATTTCAGGGGACTTTAAAAACACACATTTTTAACCAAAAACAGGCCTTAACACGCTTGAAAAATGACTGGTGGACTGAAGTTTTACCTTTTTATTCAACTTAATCTCGTCATAGTGAGATTTTCGCTCCATTTTTAAAAATGATATTATAAGGCGCTGGGTCACATGATGCCAACAATTCTTTTTCTGTTTGCAGATATTAACATGGCAGGTGAGCCAAAACCATACAGGCCTAAGATGGCCTCCAAGAGGCCTCTGTCGTCCCTCTACAGGTCTGTGTGAAGCGCATGTCTCTAATATTACAAGAATACATTTAAGTGGAAACTCACTCTTGTTGTGTCTTCACAGTGGCTACGAGTTTGACTATGACTACTACAGAGATGATTTCTACAGCAGGTATGTCAAAGGTTATATCTCTGTTGTATCGAAATGGTCACTTTCCTCCCCACGTTGTTTATTCAATCTCTTTTTCTCCTGGTATTTTGCACCTTAACTCTCAAACCTCCTTTTTACTCTTTTCAGAGACCGCTGCTTCTATTACGATGCGTTTTTTAACAGAATGGTCCCATATCAATGCAAAGCAAAGGAACCACATTACCATAGGCATAATGTCATATTGGGAGGTTTATATTAATTTCCCTTGAAATTACTAACAATGCTTTTATCCGCATTGGTGTGCACTGACTGTCAGATAGTCCCCAGGCTGTTCATTCAGAGAATGTATTGGTATGTTTACTTCCTCTACTTTGCAGTGCCCCTGATGAGTGTTTCATTATTGCTATTTTGGCAATTTAATGTGTTGTCGGCAAGTGGGAGCAAGACTTGATTGAATGGCCGTGGCGTTCAATATGCACCTCTATCATTCAGACCTCTCTCACAGCTTTCCTGTTAGGGGCTTTGTAAATGTTTCCTGTTGCTGGAGTAACAGCATCTAGATAACATGGTGGAAAAAAACAACTGCACTTTTCTGTTCATAAATCCAGAACCAGTTCTCGCCGTTGCATAGAAGAGTTTCCTGCACTGAACAGCCTCTTGTTACATCTTTTAGTGTTTTTATTTCTCATGTGTCTTCAGACTCTTTGAGTACCACGGCCGCGTGGCGCCCCCGACCCGCGCTGTGATCCCCATCAAACGTTCGCGGCTGGTCGTCCCGTCCACACGCAGAGCCAAATCCTCCTTTCCAGTCAGGGCCTGTTCCTCCTCCTCCTCCTCCTCCTCTTCCTCGTCCCGAGCGCTTAATGTCGGCTCTTCCACAACACACCCTAAACGTATGTTCTCCTTGTCACTTTTTTTCTGCTCCGTTTAAAGGGAAATTCAGGTTTATTACAATTTTGGTCATGCAGTTAGTTTGAATCATTTTTAGGTTGTTATAAGAATGTCCTCACCAAAGTGGTTCCACTGATCCGAAAACTCCGGCAGGGCAATCGGACAGGATTTTAATCGGTTTTATTTATCAATTCATTTTTTATTTGTTGATAAATCATTTGGTCAGTAAAATATCACAAAATATTGGTAATGTAGCCATTATCTGTGGGAGTTCAGTTGTAATGAGTTTCTATAATAACGTCTTGCAAATCCTTTACTTTTTTATAAATATATAAATAGCTTTCCATTAATAAAGATATTGTAGTTAGATAGAACTTATTAACTTTCTATCTCTCACACCGAAACAACCACAAAACGTTACTAAATTACAAATTGATTATGTCCCTAATATGCAAATGAGTGTGACGTCATCTGGCAACATTCATGTCTGTCTGCAAAGCTGCAGCCGGTTAGCTTAGCTTAGCACAACGATTTGAAACTGGCTCTGTCTTTTGGGAACTGAATGGAATAAACACATTTAAAAAAATGTCAAAGTATTCGTTAAGAATAGACTGTATTATCATTATAGGAAAAACCTTAACTTTCCTTTTCTGTTCGACAGTAACCTTTGCACTGCATGTAATAAAACTTCCATTTGAATCACCCTTTTCCAATATGTGCCTCTGCTACATTTCTGTCAGCAATCTCGGCAGCTGAAACTTGCTTGAGCAGCGCAGAAGCTGCCGTAGCCGCGTCCGTCTCCTCGTCAAACATCACATTAATTATGCTTTTAAACTTTACTAATGAATGCTCCCAGTGAAGACGGACCAGCTGCTAACGATCAAGAAGGAGCTGTCACAGATCAAGACCAAGATCGACTCGCTGCTCGGGAGGCTGGAGAGGATTGAGAGGCAACATCGCCCTGACGGCGGTAAGATTCCACAGCGCGCGCACACGTGTAGATGTGGAGATGAAAGACACACAGACGGCGACGTCAAAGGAAAATAAAGTGGGTTGTCTGAAAAAAATCCTTCTGTTCGTGAAGTAACATGTACATCAAGGCGGAAGTTCGAAACGTTGATTTCGCTGTGACGTTAACGGCCAGTCTCTCGTCTCACAGACGTGCAGAGGAAACAAGGGGAGACGTGTGAGTGTCTCCATGGTGACGCAGCGCACCATTCTGGTGGACAGGAGGTGGGGGGGGCAGCCGAGGTTGAGGCGGGGGAGATGACTGACGGCGGTGACGATGACTATGAGGACGAAGACACCGGCGAGCTGGTGAGCTGGTCAAGTAGACATTTACAGTCTCCACAGCGGTGACAAAAATATGTTTTTCCTGCAACTCAATAAAAAGAATGAGACGCCAAAGCTGCTTATCAATGACTGAATGTCTCCCTGGTCATGCAAGATCTGACATATGGCAATAAAACCGTTCTAAAAATGTCATATAATATTGGACACTATCTGGAAACCCAGTTGCTCCTCCCCAAGTGCAGCTTAAAGTCAGTTATTAAAATGAATGTTTATCTCACTGATGTTTTTCTTTTTATCGCAGATAGAAAACCACATATCGGACATTGACAACTGAGTAAGGTCGGTGTGTAATCTCTTATAATGTATCTATTCTATTTACCTAGCATTTCATTTTGTGAAAAGACTTAAAACACAGTCACCACAGAATCCCCTTTTTCGATGTCCAGCAGTCATCGGCTGCAATGCAGAAGATTTTCGGCTTATTTTCCACTTTAAGCCGAAGGGAGAAACATCCTTAGATGGTCCGTCATTCTCTCCGTCTGGTCGCGTGAGCTAAACTGCTTCTCTGCAGTTATGAGCGCCTGAGCAGCCGCAGAGATGCGGAGCTGTCTCGTCCGCACTTTGCATCTGAGGACAATTAGATCTCCTGGTTTTCTTTTGTGTGAACAAATAGCTTTGTGATTTAATTTGCCTCTTGGCTGGCATTTCCTCCCGGCTGTCCTTGAGTGCCCGAAAATGGAAATATTTTTTCAGGCCGCTCGGTCATTAAGATGATCGCATAATAAACTGCTTGTCCCACGGTGGATATCTCAGTGGCTGCAGGTATACCATTACTTTAATGGTGTTTGCAGCCCATATCCCTCCTCTGTTTTTCATCTTAAAGCAGCTTACCTTTTCTACAGAAATGTACTGTAAATATAAATAATGTTAATTATCACTGCTGTCTGTCTTGTAATCTCTTTCCTTCAAGTTGGGGAAAAGGGGAGCCCAAAGTACAAGAGGGAAGGACAGATGCCAGCAAAACCTTCTTGATCAAGAAGGTGTATTCATCGTTTAGGGAAAGCGATGACTGAAGTGACTGAGAGCAGAGGAAGAGTTTTGCAAACTTGTTTTTTTTTTGCTTGTTCGCCTCATTAGAACATGTCACTCCTGATGTAACTGCAGGCTAGGAACATTGTCCAGACAACCTGATCAAGATCACCTGGAAAGGGAAATCTGTAATTCCCCTTGTAGCTGCTTTCCTCTCTGGAAAGTAAGGATATTGTATTCCTAATCTAATGTATTGTACATAAAAATACAGTTGTGTTGTCCATCCGATCACCCACGAAACGCGCTCTTTTGTTGGAATGTTTTTTCTGTTTATGTGCATTGTGCAAGTGGGAAGAGCCACGGAGCTGGCAGAGAGAGAAACAACTTATTCTTTAACTTATTTCGCTTTGTTTGTAAATTTAACTGAAATGTAATTTATTCAGTGTTGTATGCATATAATGTTTGTCATCTGTTGTACATGATACAATGCATTTTGAATTCTGTATTCTGTTCATAGTGGACCAAAAACGTCATATTTTTACTATCAGCGCGGTAAAAAGTGTGGCTATTATTATAGATCATTTGTATTCATTGCATCTGGTGCACAGCTATGGATGACAGAAGTTTTTGAAAATAAATCCGTTCCTCCTAAAAACAGCTTGCCTGGAAGTTGTGGTTTTCATTTTTTATTTATTTTTTTAAATTGTGGAAAGGAAATTGTTTCTGTTTCTTTGGGTTCTTCTACTTAATAAAAATAAAAACTTTTTACATACTGGTTGGAAAAAAAAAACATGTCCTGAAATCGTTATCACACTCTTACATGTTTCTACCTAACTAAATCAAAGCAACATGGCTGTAGGGATTTTCTGCAGCATATTCATATTCCCCCGAAGTTTAACTGCAATTTGTATTATTATCATGTTCCTACTGTGTAACTTCTCCCTCCTCCTTCAAATTATATATATATATATATATATATATATATATATATATATATATATATTTCAATAAATTGGAGTGGCAAGGTGACTCAAGTTTAATTAAAGCATTGCCCTACGTTAGTCCATTCTATAATTAGCTTTGAGAATATTCAACTTTTTTTTGGAGCGTCCTTGAAGACCACATGCTTATGAGGGGTAAGTGGTGGAGGCGCAGCAGCAGCAGATGGCCTTTCCAATTCACTCACTTTATTAGCCCCAGACCTTCATTTGCCCAGGTTAAGGAGGGCCACTGGCTCGTTTTCAGGTGTAATTGGCTCTGTCATCGCTGGCCAGCAGCCAGTGAGTACAATCATCAGTCATGCAGCTCTAATATGGACAATGTTCAGTGTGTGATGAACTGAATCAATCACTGGCTTTTTACTGCTGGAGGAGTTATGAGTACAAGAGGGCTCAGGATCTTCTTAATACGTCTGTGATAAGCCGTACCTGAGCGAGGATGCAGAACTTGCAGCTAGCTTTGTTTCACAGGGCTTGAAGTAAATGAAGCCAATGTTCTGGTTTTATGAATTGTGTGTTAGCGTAAACCAGCATTAGGACCAATTTGTATTTAGGTTATACATCCATAAATTATGTCAAAATGGCAAAGTTCTCCATCATCTGTCACAAAATCAGTCTTTCTAAATCTTTGTTCTTCAAAGTTGATTATCTCACTGGACTTCCCTCTGCACTAGTGGATAAGATTTCTCATATATTTGTGTGATTGACCAAATCACATTTAACAATATTTGTGTTGCATGAAATACATCAAACCCATCTTCTGCATTGTTTTTTTTTCTGCATTTGGTTTTTGTATGTGAGGCATTATAGAAAGATACACATAAGTAAACAATGAGTCAAAGCAGATTATATCCAGTTGTTTACACAAATGCCAAGAGGAACAAAGGCATCATTCACACCAGCATATTTGTCTTGGCAGGCATGAAAAATGTGTTTTTCATGCATCGGTTGGTCTTTTTTCCCCCTTTGCCACATTGTTTACTCTGTGATTGGTAACAGGAATGGAGTACAAAATCTGAGGAAAGCAGCAACTGAAAGCAAACCCATGACTTTTTTCACAGCTTCAAGATGAGTAAACACCAAGAAACAATGTCATTTTAACAGACGGGAGCCGACGTTAAAATAAAGTAACAATGTGTGAGCGAAATAAAGGCTAAAAGAAGCAAATGTATGAGTTCACTTTTGGACAGGTGCAGAACAGAACAGGCTAAAACCCACTTTATTACAATGTAACATAAAATCAGTATGAAATAAAACATGTTGTTAAGAAAGGTGGACGCTACTGTTAAGTAATATGAAAATTAATTTACTGATGTGTGGCACCTTTGACTGAATGAACGCGGCTGGGTAGAAACCAAGCGAACGCACTTCCCCGGATGTTGCCCGTGGCTACGTCATTAAACCGGAAGTACGAAGCTAAAAGCGGCTTTTTCAATCACTCGACAGAACAGAGGCTCAAAACAATAACAAAACACGTTTTAAGAAACGCACGTCTGTTGCTTTGGCGTGTAGAAATGACAACACAGCTCTTGTTGACTGTTAAAGCACTTGTAGCGGTGCTTTGCAAGTGTCAACCCCTTGAGCTCGATCTCTAGTGAACTTTTGCTAACATGCTAGGTTAACCTAACGTTAGCTAACGTTAACTAACGTCAAAGCTTTCGGGATGTGTTGCAAGTTTCATTATCCTCCTTAACGGTCACGTTTCCAACGCGTTATTAACGGTAGAATAACGCTGACTGCATGTTGTCGTTATGGGAGACAAGGAGCTGAGTCTTATCGATCAGAATATAACAAGGTAACAGTTCGGTTATTGTTTGTTGAACTTGGCTTGATGGTTTACTTTTTCTTGATTTGTCTTATATATATAACGTTAAGTCTGTTTTTAACATTTCTTTCTTAGTGAATCTGTCGTTTAACCGGTGGCTTTCTGTCTAGTTTGCTGGATGTCCCCCTGAGTCCCACTTTAACATCCCTCAATCTACACTGCAATCGCATCCAAGGGATCCAGGGCCTGAGCTCGGCCGGGCACCTGCGGCACTTGGACCTCTCCTCCAATTGCATTTCTAAGATTGAGGGTCTAAGTTCCCTCACTTCCTTGAGGACGTTGAATTTATCCTGTAACTTAATCACCAAGGTTGAAGGTGAGTCTTGTCACGGTTTTTACTATGACGATAAATGTTTCAGCGTTCTGGGTGTTGTGTTAGTTCTTCATTACTGACTCTTTGAGCTGTGAAACCGCTGTGTCGTTGATGTCCCCTCCCTGCGCCTCAGGACTAAATGGCCTTGTGAACCTAACAAGGTTAAATGTGTCCTACAACCAGATCAACAACGTCACTGGTGAGTTGAACAAAGACTGACCATTCCCGTGTCATTATTTGTCTGCTCTCCGATAAAAATATAAACAAATGATTGACATGTCAATACTGTTGATTCCTGATGGGTTTATTTTTTTTAGGCTTGTTGTATCTTCATGGCACGGAATACAAGTTGAAGCACCTCAGTCTCCATGGCAACCATTTGGACAACATTGATCACCTCCTGCAGTGCCTGCTTGGACTGCAAAGTTTAAGAGAGGTCACTTTGAGCCAGGATGGCAGAGACAACGCTGTGTGTCGGTCACCGGGTAAAACATAAAAAGCTTATTTATGAGTGGTTGTTGTTCAGTTAGAAGAGGCCGAACTGTCAAGAATGTAAGGTTCATCTAACCTGTAACCTAAATCTTTATATGTACACTTCAGTTTATTGGACCCATCGTAGTGTGAAATGAATCCGGTTTCATTTTCCACTGTAGCCTGAACCTCCTTTGCAAATCTCGACAACCATCTGATCTTCTTCCCACTCGATTGACCATCCGTGTCAGCCACCCTGTTTCTAGTTTCTCAAACATTTTTTCTTTCAGCTTTACTCCTAGGGGTTAAATATTTTTTTGTGATCCTCAATGGAAAAGATTTCATGTCTGATGTCTCTTTCCAGTTTGAATATTTGTTCACAAAAAAGTCTGCACAACAGGGATGTTTTTCCATTTTTGAAGACATCTAGTTCTGAAAATGCTTATTGTAAGTTGCTTTGAACACAAAGTATCTGTCGTACCAATGTAATATATTGGTATAAGATTGACTGCTCTGCATATAACCTTACCAAATGACGCTCGGTTCTTTTTAACACGTGCCTATTCAAATTTCTGGCCCTTTTTTCTGGCTTTATCTTTCCCTCTTTTGTCCACCACAATTCTGGGAGGGGAGACAGAATGTGAGAACATCTCTCATATCTCAGATAATTGTTAGATTTTGTGCAGGAACTGACTCTCCCTTTTTATTGTCAACAATGATACAACAATGAAAATCAGTGCTGGTTTTTATATTTATCTCTTTATACATCTCATGAGCATCTTTTCACAATTGTATTGACTGAATTCATATTCTATATGCAGCTATGCTGTGCACCCATTATCCATATGTTCCAGTTCTTGATTAATTACCAGCAGCGGCTGTGTTTATGGACGATCTTGTAGCTCTAAAGTGTGTGTCTCTCTTGCCGCCGCAGGTTACAGAGAGATTGTTATTCAGTCGTTGCCACAGATCTCTGCTCTGGATGGTTTCGACAGGCTGGGAAACCCGTCACATCCAGGTTTAGGGAGTCCCTGTGACGTCCCCGGTCTGGAGGATTATGTTGACCTCCTGCTGTCAACGGATACAAGTCACAACGAAGCGGTCAGTGTGGTTACCATAACACCATTAGTAGCCTCATATTTATACCAGTATATTTCATTGTACTACTATAATCAAGTTAAATTGTTTTTTTTCTTCAACATCTATTTAACCTGTAATCATTTTGAAACAAACACCTGGTCAACATGGCAGCATTGACACACATAGTCAGAGACGAACACACACAATTAATTAACATTTATCCGAACCACAATAAAAACGGACACAAGAGGATTAAGAGAGAAAAGCTTTATTTTGAAAAGGTGTGTCAGTAATGCTGATCTCTTATCAATACATTTCAATCTAAAGTTGAACGTTAAATACGTTGCGTTTTTCTCTGAAGCAAAACCTTCTATGAACACAAAATTTAAATCAAAAGCAAATTTAAGTTTAAGTTTCATTGCAGGTTAGAGAAGACGTTGCTCTCACCACACCCCGCATCGATGAGGTGCTGACCCAGTTTCGTCAGCGGATTGCCTCCGAAGTGATCACAGATCCAGGTGTGCAGGTTCGCTGCTCTGTCACCGACCCAGCGGACCCGGCTAATGAACAACGCATAAGGAAACTGGAGCACCAGGTGTCCCGTCTCATCCAGAAGGTGCTTATTTAACAATGCTGAAAGTCAAGTTGAGAGGTATTTGTGTGAAGAATTAATACAGCAGGTGTTATATTTGGATAATATTTGGATTTTTTACAAAATAGGATGTAAATTACTTATAATATTAGAATCTAGAATATTTTGTTATTTTTCCAATTTAAGAGAGCGGTCTTCTAAATAAGAGCCTGTGGGTTCTGCTTGATTTGTCAGTTCTAGATGGTATTAATTGGTATTAATGGTTTCCAGGCAACAGCCCATCTTTGACACCAGTTATAATTTCTTGACCCTTATGCAAGGTTTTTATTTTTGAATTAGATTTACATATTTTATTTGGTGTTACAATGTTACAACTCATGTTCATCAAACATATCTTGTGTTTTACCCATTTATAATTTAGTTTGTATTTATCCAAACAAGTTATTGTCATATATATTGAGTAGTTCTGCCATTTTTTTTAAACCAGGCCCCTGCCAGTGACAAACCCAGTAGCCCTACTCACCCTATGGTGCGGAAAGCCAAGAGGGACACCGACCGCACGTCAGAGAGTGAGTGTGACAGCGGGAAGGAGAACAGGAGGCGCAGCAGGATCCCCAAACATCGTAACAGCACAACATCGAAGACGACCCCCAAGAAGATAAAGGGCCGTAGATCTGACAGGTATTTTGCCCCTATAGATATAAATAAATATATGCTTCAGTTGTCAGGTGGATGACATTGTAAGGATTTATCCTGTGTTTTCTCTCATTTTGTTGTAGTAGTTAAATGCTTTAAAACTCCACTGTTTGAAGACATTTAATCTCCATTGGACAAAATCAGGGGGTGCACTTTAGATTAATGATAATCATATAAACAAGTATTTATCATAATGTAATTGACCAGGCCTGCATTGATGATAATCAAACACAATATGCAGCATTGAGAATCTCCATCTTGTAGCGCATGCATCAATATAATATCACCGTGTAATCTCGATGATGAGGGAAACACTTTCTAGGTCTCAGCTGGAAGGCTTGATACATTTTCTCTTCTGAGGCTTGTGGAAGAAAATGTTCTCCGCACCGTTAGATATCACAACTGCCAACTGCGTCCCGTGATTAACGACCTTGCTTCAGTGGTCGACCTCCTCATCTTGTCTCATCAGCCACTGAACACAAGTTCAGGATTTAACTTAAGTAAGCGCCCGACTGTCGACTCCTCAGAGGCAAGGGGATTTTTAAATATTCGCTCCAAATTCAATTGAAAGTTGTTCAAGCTTTGCTCGCCAATAACCGCGAGCATGTGTTCTGCTTTGACCTTTATTGAATGGGATCCAAGCTCTGGGGTGTTGTATATCAATTTTACAGCTTGTTCAATACTTCTGATTTGTTTTTTGTGCAGCGAGAGTTCAAAGTCTGCTCAGGCACACAGGAGGCAGACGGGGGGCCCAGAGGGTGCGACCTCAGCGGGGATGATGAGGAGGAGAGCGCCCGTGAGAGCCGCTGAGGCCGCGGGCAGCATGAAAACCACGTCCAGAGAGGAGGAGGAAACTTACAGGGTACGACGCGGAGCGGTCACGGCGGTCGGAACAAGAGCTTGAGCATAATATGATTGGGAGAAAGGTTATGTCTTCGTACAAGCGTAGACATCCTTACAGGGCTTGTACTAGAATCTCTGGGAAAGCACACACAAAAGTAATACAAAACGACATGCCCATGAAACGAAGATAACAACAAACAGCGTCGACATTATTCCATTACACTTTTGGCTAATTCTGAGAAACTAGTCAATTTAAATTGAAATGGATTTTTTTTTTCATAAAATATGAACAAAATAAAATAGAATGTGAATGCATATTGCGTGACATAAATAAGAAATTAAAATGAGAGAGAGAGATTCCAATGATGCATAATACATAATTTAAGATTTCGTCACGAAACATCAGACATCATCTCACTCCGGAGTCCACTTGTTGGTTAATAAAATCTGGATATGAGGACATGAATACTCATTAAAAGTGTACATACATAGAAATATAGTATTTTCCACTCCCCTTTGATATACCAGCCACCCATTTATCTTACTCATATTCTATATTTAAACCCCAAGCTTCAGCTTGACTGAGAGTCCTCCGCCAATGCTAAACAATGTCATTTACCCGACAACATTGAAGATCTGTGACATCGTCTGACGCATGATTCTGACTTGTATTTATAAATGAAGGCTCCGGTTTTCTTTTCCCCGTGCATTCTTTATACTCATCACAAGATGTTCCCTACATTATCCACGATGCACCTCGACTAATGTGGCCTCCAGCTTCTTATTTCAAACTTGTAGTCCTCAGACACAACTATCACAGAATCAAGTGGGGCGATTTATCGGATTTCACTCCGCTCCCTGCGCAGCCACAGTAGGACTAATGAAATGTTTTAAACATGTGCAGTGGTACTCCCTAAGACCCGTAAACACTTTGATGTGTTAAATCAGAGAGGCTTTTTAATATGTTCTACAGGGATTTACTGATAATTGAACCCTTTGAAACAGTGTTATTTCATTCTTACCTTACCCATGTGTTTGTGCTAGACTATTGTGGAAGAGCGTGACCAGGAGAGGGAGAGGCGTTGGAAGGCTGAGCAGGCTGTCAGGAAACTAACGGAGGATCTCAAGTGCCTGCAGACAAAGGTCAGCGAGGAAAAAGACCTGCAGAGCATGGCCCTGCACACCACCGACAGGTAGGAGCAAAACCGGGTGCAGCACACGGACGTCCGCATGAATCTAAAGCAGATATCGTGAGCAAAAGGGATAATTGGACTTGTCTCTGTGGATTTCATTTGTCAACCGCATAATGGCTTCTCATCCATTCAAGCCCTCTTCGTCTTTTGTACTGGCTCTCCTGAGACCAGGGTGCACTGCCTGTCTCGTTCTTCACCAATGATTATCCACCCCACCGTTAAGAATCCTCACTTTCGGAGCTGAATCGGCATTATGGCTGTAATTAGATACTTGATGACAAGCACATGTGGTCCGCAGTGCGTGAATCGATCTCAGCTGCCAGCGTGTAACGACACTAATGTTGACTCCCTCATTCATCAGGCGACAGGCGACAGCGAAAGGACTCTCCACGGTTAATTAACGAGGGGGCAACTGTAGATGGAGGGACAGTTTCCTTCGGTTGTAGTGGGTTCTCTGAAACCACCATGTGTTTTCTGCCATTTTTCTTTTTACCAGAGAGCCTGAATGCCCTTTTCATTATATTTCCATTTTCTCTCCCTTACGATATGGTTTTGACTCACAGGTCCACATTTGTAACAGCAAACACTAAAACACGGGTCAATCAAGGGCACCCCAAAAAAATTGCTATGTTTGCTTATGCAGTAAAAACATCCAGGCCATTACTCCTGCTGCTCTTATCGTGTGTTCCGCCCATACAGACTGAAAGAATTGTTGCTAAAGGAGCGATCGGGTCGCTCTGAGTGGCAGACTCGTGTTGAGGAGCTGGAGGGGAGGTGTCGGACCCTGACCCAGCAGCTGGAACAGGCCCGCAGCAGTGAAGAACAACACAGGACTGCGGTGCGTGGACTGGAGGAAAGCATCTCCCACGGAGAGGCACTCCGGGCTCGCCAGCAGGCTGAGGAGGTGCGGCGAGATTTTGATACGACTAGTGTTCATTCAGTTGGGAAATCAAGAGCACGCCTGTTTCGAGTGATACACATCACGCTGTTTCTGGTAACAACAGAGCAGGTTAAATCCTGATGCCACTATTGTTTTTAATTAAACCAGCTGAGCAGCTTAGTTACCCGAGATAACACATTCAGCGCTGACAGTGTCCGATAAAAACTAATTGTATAAAGCATGTGGCGACCTTCCTCAGATGAAGCGGCACCAGGAGCTGGAGAACAAGGCAACGGCTCTGAAGAGAGAGTCTGACATTCAGAGAGCCTCAGTGCGTCAGTACAAAGAGAAAATGCAGCAGCTGCATGAACTGCTGGCATCCAGAGAGCAGGAGCACAGGTACAACCGCAGGGTGTTATTCTGGAGGAGTGTCACATATATATCAACTTTATCCTCTTTTAATAAAATGGAAAATATGTTCTGCCAGATGTAGAATAGATTTTTTTTTAATGTATTTAATGTCATGACCCACAGGTTTCCATTCGCATGCCATCCCATTTGTGTTCGAACAGCTCAGTGTACCATGCTTGTTTTCCACAGAAAACAGCTGGATTTGCGGTTGCAGCCTGGTGGGGCGGATTTCAGAGAGGCGGTGGCGAGGGAGGTTGCATCAGTGGAGCGGCGGCACGGCCACAAGGAGGCGGAGCTGCAGGAGAAACTGGCAGAGGGCAGGAAACAGTATGCCGCCCTGGAAGACGAGTTCCGCATGGCGCTCACCATCGAGGCCGCCCGCTTCTCCGAGGTCTGGTTGAAGACGGAGTCGTGCCACACGGGCGGCCTGTCATCACTGACATGTTGTTTTAAGTTCGACTCACTACATTCTCTGCACAGATAACTTTATCACTGTGTCAAATGAAAAGCAAAATGACTGACCTGGAATTGACCCCAATCTAGATTTAGCAGTAGAAAAGCTGAGATGGAGTCTTTAATTAACACAAAAAACGCTTCATACAAAAGGATTGGATTTGAATCAAGCTTGTCGTTATGGTTAAAGATTACATTCATTCATTCTTCACAATATGTCATTTATTCTTCATCGCTGCAGGTCACACCATTTCCTACTTAAAAGCTTTCTCTGACCTCATAACTCTGAAACCCTTTCTGTCGAATGTGACATTGATTGCATTGTGAAGTCTGGCAATGCTCCAACCAAAGTGCCTCACTCTGTTCAACGCTCATTCTCCCCTGATTCCACCTCCTCGCCCTGCTGCCGTAGGTAAAGGAGGCTTGTGATCAGATGACTGCAGAGCTGTTGGGTCTCAAGGCGAGCCTCGCTCAGACCCAGCAGAGGGAGAAGAAATCGGGTTCCCTGGTGCAGGAGCTCACAGTCATGGTCAAAGAACAGAAAAACCGCATCGCTGATCTCATCAAAGCCAAGAGAGAGGCCGTCGCTGATCTGAAGGTATAGCACTGAAGTAAAAGATTGATATCTGGCTGAATTATTTAGAAGAAATTCTCTGTGCAGGAGTAAAAAATCACGTGATGCAACAGCAAGCGTTGGACAAGCGGCTTGTAAAGTACAGTGAGCTCTGCATTAAAGGGAGCTTCACCACACTGAACTATACTTCTTAGAGAAATGCAACAAGCTAAGGTGACACGGCAAAAGAGGGTTTTTTAAATGATAAACCTGCCTGCACTACTGCACATTTAGCACATTAATATAAATTAATGTTAAAAGTTGTGACTGGATCCACTCCTGGTGTCCTCACCCTCTGCCACCTATTTATTATGTAAAAACAAGCTTGCTTGTGTGTATTTTCTGTGTTAAAGACGTCACAGGCATCAGTCTCAGGTACGTGATATCATCGTCAATGCTTTAGTTTGTATCGTTCCAGTCCCCCTGCTGATGGCTACACACACACACACACACACACACACATACTGATCCCTGCCGCTTAATGCAGACCACAGGAGAAAAACTGTATCTATGTGAGATACAATAGAGATAAGCAGTTCTTATTGTCCAGCCTGAGCCTTCAGGAGACTTTAAAGAATGAATCCGCTGCCTTTCATTCTGTGAGCCGATCATCAATACTCTCTGTCCGTCTGTTTCTGTCCTCCCGCCCAGAACCGTCTGCATTCCTTGGAAACAGAGGTGGCGCAGGACCGGCGTGTCGCCCTGCAGCTGGAGCTGCTGAAGAAGGACAAGGCTCGACTGTTGTCTCAGCTGACGGCTCAGGAGTCGGTGATCGATGGCCTCAGGGCAGAGAGGAAGATCTGGGGCCAGGAGCTCGCTCAACAAGGTGGGAGGCGTCAAGGAGACACTTGTGATCCACTTAGAATGAGCCTTCTAGTCTAGGAACACTTAAAAAACAGTTTTAGTTGCTGATCGGGTGCAAGTAGAGGTTTGAGTCCAGCTCTTCTATACAGAGCAGTAAAGTAAAGCCTGTCATCTAGTGGTTATTTGTGAGAAACATGCTCACTAGATGGTAGACCTTTCAAACTAAAACAAACAGAAGAATGCTCGGTATGAGGTATTAAACTGCACCAGAAACAAGGAAAATAAAGTAGATAAAAAATAAACAAAAGACTAATGGCCTTTAAGGAGGTAAAGTTGAACATTAAAGTGCTCTAATCCTGTGAATTTCCCAGCTGCGGGACTAATAAACAATTGTCTTATCTTATATCTCATGGAGAATTACCAGATCCAGTTAACAACTCTTACTTCTCTTACAAGGAGCATCACTGTCTCAGGATCGTGGACGCCTGGAGGCGAGGATCGAGCTGCTGGGCGCTGAGCTGGAGTCGCAAAAGAAACAGAACGAGAGGGACAACGATGCCCTAAAAATCAAAACCAAAATCATCGATGACCAGACAGAGACCATCCGCAGACTCAAAGAGGTAGTGGGGAAGTAACATTTCCTCATTGTTGTATGACTGTTTTACGGGTGTTTCTGTATTTCCAGCTACGTCTTTATCTCGGCACACACTGAAGCCTTTTCTCTTCCTGCTGTCTAGACCCTGCAGGAGCGCGATGATCAGATCCGTAGGCTGAGCGAGGAGGCGGTCAAGGCCCAGAAGAGGTTCCAGCAGCAGCTGGAGGAGGAGACGGCTCAGCGGTCCGAGCTGAGGGAGCGGCTGGAGCATCTGAGCCAGCGCAAGGAGGAGCTGAAACTACAGCTGGGGGACAAGGAGGCGGAGCTGGAGGAGATCAGAAGAGTTCACAGGCAAGCTTCCCATCACAGGCACACACAAATATTCTACATATATAGCAGATACAAACATCAAGTTGATTGCTCCGTATGTATCTAGTGATTCCAGTAAGAAGTGGCAGGCAAAGGCAGACCTGCTGACTCGGCTGGAGAGCCAGGTGAAGCGCATGAAGGAAAACTTTGATTCCAAGGAACGTCTCCTGCTGGAAGAAAGAGATAAAGCGACAGAAGCGCACAAGTAGGGAACAACACATCCAGGCAGAAATGTTGAGATGCTTCCAAAATCTGCTGTTCCTTTACATTTCTTTATACTATTATTAGAAATCACTCATCCATCTCTAACCCGAACCGCAGCGCTGGAATACTTCCATAACTGTAATACTTCCATAACTGTAATAACATTGTAGTTATGAGTAGGATGTATTAGATCCCCTGAGACGGAAGCAGAAAAATATAAATGTAAATGTATCACTGCGTCAGTGATTCTCTTCCATCATACAAATGTCATCGTACCAGCCAAGTGTCTTATGTAACATAATACTGTATTTGTTGTTTGTCTCGCAGAGCTTCAGTGGAGAAGTTGCACCGTGTGGATGACGCATTTCGTCGACAGCTAGAGTCCGGCCAGGCTGCCCATCAAGCTGAGCTGCTCCGACTGGCGAATGACAAGCAGAAGCAGATAGAAAAAGCCAATCAGAAGGTGAAATATAAACACTAGAAGTGTCCTCCTCCAAGTTGGAAGGCAAAAACAGGGTTTTTGTGTCCGGTGTGTTCATACGTGGAATATATAAAAAATATCCAAATCCAGCCCTCATAAATCTCATATTTAGCTTTTATTTAGAGGGTTTTATGTGTGTGTGTTCTTTAGGTGTTTGAAGTGGAAGAGGAGATGCGTCAGCTATTGGAGGAGACTGAAACCACCAAGAGAATCATGGAAGAGAAAATAAGACGTCTCACAAGTGTACTAAAAGACTTTTAACAAATTAAATGGACTTTTTCCAACATTTTTTACGTTAAGTTATTGTTGTATTTTAGTGTATCACAAGTCATATAATAAACGTCCTCTTGAGCGTATCTTGTTGTTTCTTTAGCTTCATGTAAACTTTTGTTAGCTCAACTTTAAGATAAAACACGAGGTTTAATGGGACATTTTAAACTTTATCCATATATTTGCAGTACAATGTCTGTCACCCATTCATGCAAGAAAAACTACTTAAGATTAATCCTGATTTCCTAAAAGAAGAATAAACAGATTTAAAGGAGTAGGAGGGGCATCACTGGCTGGGAGGGGAATCAACGGTTGCCATGGCAACCCTAACGTAACGTCCGTCGATTTAAAAACCCCACAGCCCCTACCGCCGTCCCGTCGAGATAACACGTTATGTTGGCGTGTCTCGTTGAGTAATTCCTACGTGTAAACGGTTGAAGTTTTTAAGAAAGAGGGAGGAGAAGAAAGATGGAGCTCAAGGCGACGGAGACCGTCCGCGCGACACCGAGTCGCCACAAGAAAAGTTTGGGTCTCCTCACGGTGAAGTTCGTCAGCCTGCTTCAGGACACGAAGGACGGCGCCCTTGACTTGAAAGCGGTCAGTGCGAATGGCGACGTTGCCGGCGGCTTCGTGTCGCATCGCCGGGGAATGAATCGGTGTTCCTCGGCGGGCCGCTCGGCAACAAAGGGCTGTCAGTCACACGCGCGCCGGTCAGGTGCATTGATTTGTGGAACAGGTGGCTCGGCCGGCGGCCATTGCCCCCTCGGTTCAATAACAACGATCCCCGAGCGGTTAACAAAAAAAACCTGTTCGCTGAGTGAGTGTTTAGCTTCGAGCTTTCAGTTAGATTGTTAATGAAAGTTAACTGGTCGGTACAGTTTTATATTTATATATTTATTTTTTAAAAAGGAGTAAAAACCGCATTACAAATATTTCTTTTGGAAAAAAAACCCATAACTTTTTAACTTTTACAATATGTGCACTGTAGAAACAGGACTGAATAATGTCGAAACATTAACTAAATTAAAGCCGATTTTCCTGCAGTGTCAGCAGGATCTCAACCTTTACGTTTCCACACCCATTGGCCAAAAGCGTGTATTTCAACGTACGTGGCCAATCACAGAAAGGTGCATTTTAAATATAAATATCAAGCTTACCTTCCTTTTTTTTTTTTACATTAAATTTGCCTGTTGTGATGGCTGCTAGTTTGAAATTGGTCAAAACATGATGAGCCTACAGTGTCAAAATGAATTGCCTTGATCCCCTTCAGTGGAGAGTAGACTAACACAATAAAGGCTGTGCATTTGAATACTACGTTAACGAAGTTAGGAATAAATATATATATATGATTGCCAAAGCCAAGTTAGCCCAATCAGCTGACACCCAGAACTACTAATATCTTACTTTGAAATTGTGCCAACAGCACATGTATGGGTTCTCTTCCAGCTATGTACTAGCTACCCTGAAGGGCACACGATTCCACCATATTTTCATCACACCAGAAGTAGTTTACCTCCTTTCTTAAGCGCCAAAACTTGTTAATGTTTACACAGCATGCTTCTCAGACGCCGCTCCCTCCTCCCTCTTCCTCCTTTACTATTGTATCGGTTGGTTTATTTTCAGTTTGTGCAGCTTCATTTGCTAAACCCTTAATGCGATGGCTTTGTTTGAGTCTCTATCCAGAGTTTCCTGTTACAGCGCGTTCATCAGTGTCTGTGAGGTTTCTGTCAGCTTTGTTCATATTGAGCTTCCACTCAATGACACCTTTTATGAAAATGTCTGACTTAAATAAACAGGCTGCTGACATCTTGGCAGTGAAGCAGAAGAGAAGGATTTACGACATCACCAACGTACTGGAAGGAGTCGGGTTGATCGAGAAGAAAAACAAGAACGTAATCCAGTGGAGGTTTGAACAAAAAGATGTTCCTATTTTATTTAGAATTATTTTCTTTCTTACCGATAAGTCAATGCCTTCTATACCTGTCAAACTCCTGCAGTCAATGTGACTTATCTGAGATCATCTCTTATTTTACCCCCTTTTAGGCATTGAATTTTGTAATGAAACATTTTGACGAATCGAATTCTTACCTGCCGGTTACCATGCCAACGCGGAGTAACACACAACTTGTGATCGCACTTCATGCTTTCTCCTCCTGTGTCCAGGGGAGAGAACTCTGGCAGCCAAAACAAGGAGGTGCTAGAGCAGGTGAACCTTTTGAAGGCCCAAATCTCCGAACTGGAGGCTCAAGAAAAAGCGCTGGACAACCAGAAGGCATGGCTAGAGGAGAACATCATACACTTTAACCTCGATCCCATCGCCAGCACATATCCTTTCATGCCAACCGGCGATAAGTGGAGACCTGCAGCTATTTTAAGGTTATTTAGTTTCGGTTTAGTCCATCTCAGCCAGTAGTTTTGCGTATCTTTACTTCCTCTCTACTATTGACTAAACACATTGGAATTTTGCATTAACGTCAAGTTTAGGTAATTAAGTGGGTGCACCATTACTCTTCCATAAAGCAACTTACTGTGGGACTGAACGGCTTCAGTGTGGAAAACATTTACTACTGAGGCTTTACGCTTGTCTCTTTCTGCAGTTTGTTGAATTTGAGAGGATTTATTATTATTTTGAGAGGAAAACCAACATACTTATCCTTTTTCACGTTGTTTGATATTCAGAAAACGCTAGAAAGCGAGGATTATATTATTATTGGTATTGTCAGTCTCTTGTGTAATCACATTCGGGCTAATCCTGATTTGCACAGTGCTCGCAGTCTTGTTTTTCCAGTTTGCTGTCTCTCTTTTCCTCCCCAAAGTAATCTGGCTCCCGTTTCCTTAACGCCTCTCCACTTATAAATTTGTCACACATGAAGACATCTGCAGTGCCTTCAGCGGAGAGACTCTTCTTGCTGTAGTGGCTCCTGCTGGGACCCAGCTGGAGGTACCGCTACCTGAAACGGTCGGTCTCGTCACACAAGCTTTTTTTTCATTGATTTGCCGTACATATCGTTTAGTTCTGCACAATGTCGACATTTTCTTCTGTAATATTGATCAAAATGTTGTCTCTAAATTGTTAGCGAGACAGTTTTCGAACTTGATCAGAACCTTAAGCAGTGAAACACATGCTGAGCTGAACATAAAAACTCCACTAAGACACTGGAGATGCTGCAACTAAAGCTTACATTCATAAACATCCTGGTCTAAATCACTACTCTTCTTCACTGTGACAACGCAACACCGACATACTGTCCAATTAAATCTCCAGCATACTCCGAGCATCATTATAATCCTTTTGCACTGAGCTCGTCGCAAACAAAGTCTGGCTGTTGTTTTAGTGCTGATCACACAGCGAATGCTGCCTGCTGCGACTGACTGTTACGCAGTGAGAGCGAACCAAAACGTTCGAGTTGCGACCGATAAAATCTAAAATGTAATATATAAAAACATTTGTAGCAACTGTGATGACAATGAACTCCTTTCCACTGCTGATCCTCAGGGCCGGGGTGGTCCGAACAAGTACCAGGTCAACCTACGAAGCACCTCGGCCCCCATCCAGGTCATGCTCATCAACAGGGAATCGGACTCCACGATACCGGTGGTCTTCTCCGTGCCGCCCACCGACGTCATCTGTCCGATGCCGACTCCGCCGAGCACCCCCGCCAGCCTGCAGAGGTTCCCTTTCTCCACGTCGGGGTACTCCGCCTCCAGCACCACCAGCTCCTCCTTCTGCAGTCAGGGCTCAGACCACCAGGCGGCGCTATCAGAACACAGTGAAGCGCTGACTCTGCCGTCCAGCCCTCCGGATGTGCAGATGGGTGAGTACAGCAATGCTCATTGAGTAATTCTAGACAGCCACCAAATGCAATTATTACACATTTAACGGAATCTCTGAGGCTGCAGTTAACACAAAAGCTTGACTTTACACTCCGATTCATATTCATTCAGTTATTCGCTGTCTATTTATTTGATCTTACTTACACATTAAAAAATCAGATGATCTACTTATTGTTGAGCTGTGTTTAATTATGCTTTGAGTAAATATTTTCCTTTAAAGTGATGAATGACAAATTATTAACTGAGATTCTTTTAAAATCTCCACGTTGCGTACGAAGACATCGAAAGAACTGAAAGTATCAAATTGCGGCACTTAGTTGTCAGGAAACAAAATCTTAAGAAAAAATGCTTACATTGAAAGTGAATCCGGGAATTTGGTGGTTTGTTCCTTTTTAAAAAGTGTACTTTCTATCAGCTGACTCAAACATATCAGCTGATATCTTGTCCTGACATGAAGAACAAGAGAAGTCATTGCTCGCGGAAAATACAATGTAAGATGGTCAAAGGTTGCTTTCGTCTGCCTTTGGCATGACGATCCTCCATCGAGGTTGTTATGCAGCATGCGAGCACATATCATGCATTGGTTTCCAGTTCGCAACCGCTCAGAGAATTACCGTGAGCTACAAGGGCCAAAATGTCTTTGCATCTCCATGGAAACACTTGAGCTCTGAAGTCCAGCAGACATGAAGTCTTACGGATGGATTTCAATGCAGATGACTGAGCGTTAACTCTGTCCCAATGCTTCACTTTCCTCTGTAATGATGCAGATTGCACGTTCAACACAGGGCTTTACATGTTAAGCTACGGCTTGTTGTTGCCCCTCCGATGCTCCCTGCAGGGTGCCACAGTCAGGCAGCAGGCGTGTTGGCGCAGCAGCAGATGGAGCTGACGGGCCCAGAGTTCCAGTCCTTGCTGGACGTGAGCAGCCTGTTGAAGCTCAGTGCTGCCGAAGACCACATGAAGGACGACAGAGAGGGTGAGGACTCGCTTCGTGATCGCATGCAGCAGTGAAGAGGGGCAGTTTGATGTTTTTCTTTTGAGATCCAGGTTTGCTTTTATTCCTGGTTTTGGGACTAGGACTTGTCAATTGATATTCATAATATGCTACTTTTATCCATCTTTGATGGCTATGAATTCATGTCACATAGGCTGCAGTAAATGTTGCATATATTGAGAAAGAGAACCTCGTTTTAATTCTCTTGTAGAAGCTGTGGACCTGATTGACGAGCTAATGTCCACCGACGGTAAGAATCGGACTAATATTTTAATGGAAAACTGTATATACAAATAAATAATTACAGCATGCTCAAAGCGTCTGTGAGCTGCTACATTCTAACAATGTTAACATGCTTTACCAAATGTGATGGTCACCAGGTTCAACATCTTAGCTCAGGAAATAATTCTATATATAATCCTTTCCATCGGTGTTTGTTCTAATCTCTTGTCGGTTCTCCTCCCTCCTGAAGCAGAAATAGACTACAGCTTCAACCTGGACGACAACGAGGGAGTGTGCGACCTGTTCGAAGTGCAGATCCTGAACTACTGACGCCTCCTCCGCCGCGTGCTTTTACAACCTCAGGAGCCACCGTCTCCTCCCCAAAGACGGCCGGTGACTTCCCCCATTTCTGTTACGCACACTGCTGACAATCAAACGTTCCAATGTCTCGGTTTTACCGGGTAAAATATCAATCACTGAAACGAGTCGCCTCATCGGAGTAAAACGGGACAAATCCTTCAGCCTCCTACTGCACTTTTACATGTTAGTATTTTTCCACATCCAGTGGGAATTCTGAGACTATACAACAGCGCTGCCTTCTGTCGATGAAGAGTGGGATTGTGAAGTTGTTTTCATATTGGTTGATATTCACAGGGGTCCCAACTCGGTGTTTACTGCTTTCAACATTTGATACACAGTCGATGATCTAGTTCTGTCTGTAAATAACTTATGCTTTGGGCTCTTTAAAAAAAGTCTTACCCAATTCAATGGGTATATTTGAGGAAAAGTCATCTAATATTTTACAAGTGAATGTTTCTGTTACATTTCGTGACCTTGTTCTCAATGTGAAAATGGCAGAGATTTATTTCCTAAATTATTGTTACACTGCCATTTTGGAACCTAATTTTTTATATCCTTATATAATTAGTTATATATTTGAATAAGTCAAATCTTTAATTTAAGAAAGAAGATGTTGTGCCTATTGCTGGTTGACTGCCTTAATTGTAATAAAAGTGAATCGGCCATATTTGTGAACTGAAATTTCAGATCTTACAAGAGTGGCATTTTTGTATATTTATAGTTTTCTTTAACTAGTATTTTTTTATTACAAGTCATGTTATTTGGGACACGTTGGTCTTTATTTGCACAGTTTTGAAAGTTTTTTTCAATAAACTAAAGATTTGTAACCGACAAACTATCTAAGTAATTATTTCGGTTTGAACATATAAAATGTGAGAAGAAAAACTTCACTTTACTGTTTACTCCGCTTTTGTTGGGTGAGGATTGTTTAGTTTGGGAGTTGGTTGTATTAAGACACACATGCCTTGTTAATCACTCGCAGGCAGTTCAGCCCCGAGTTGAGACGTTTTTTCTCTGAGTGAAGTGTTTTTCTCAGTTAACAGATGGCGAACATCAGGGAAATTGTTTCCACACAACGCACACGTGATGGAGAGCCACCAGTTGCATCACTTCATTGTACCAGGAATCATATCCACCCAAAGCCAGTAAAAACTCATTGTGTTTTCTATTCTATGAGAGATTAATGACACAACAAACAACATTATCCATCAGTCTAACCAGAGACACAAATAGAAATCCAAAGTGTACACGGCTGTGTTTATGTATAATTTAGAATTGGAGACTGTTTGTATTTTCTGTAAATCTCTGTCTGTAACCCCACATTTATTTACTAAATTCTACCAGTTTCATAACCTTTGAAGACATTTTTCAGCATTTGAAATCCTCACGCTGCTGCTAACGTTGGTCTTAACTGCAGGCTTTTTCCAAAGTGTCATTAAATCTCCTTCCAATAGTGAACACTTTCCTACTATGAGCTATTTCACACAAACCTGGCAAACCACATTTATTATACTACTCTTAAAAGGTTCCAAAAAACATTTACAGGTGGTTATCTAACCTCCCGTTTAAGTGATATCACTGAAAATGCTGTATTTTGAATCTCTTGTCGTGCAGATAAACAATTTACGTGTTTCCCAGTCAGGACCGCAGCAAAGAGAAGGCTTCTAACTGTTGATCTTGAATGACACGGCTGCATTCCACATGGTCAACCACAACGTATTCCTCGAGACACTGGAAAACTGTGGTGCCCTTTTTGGAACTGTGCTTTGGAACTGTACTGGTTTCACTTATAGTTGAAGGAGTCCAGTGGCCCCGTGAATGGAAATTAAGAAACAAAACACACGCAAACGCATGAAACCTCTTCACCTGTTACACAACAAACCACGATTACACATTGGACTAAGACGCACAGATCCCCAGGGCTCTGTTCTCGGGCCTCTTCTGTTCAACCTCACACTCTCACCATCTCAGACTATGGAAGTTATCAGCCCTACGTTTCTAAAGGAATGCAGACCACCTGGCTGCTAACAAGCCCTGTACGGGGTCAATACCGTACTAAGAGTGTGATCCAATGTTTGATGTTTGCAATCCTCCCTCTCTATCCTCCTGAGGGGTTGAATAAGTCTTAATGAAAAACATCTGTACAAAATAGCTATGAAGAAAATCACAACCACCTCGTAAAAAGGGAGGCTGCAGGGATGAAGTGTGCCTCTGATGTTCTGAGGAATTTAGGAAACTAATCCGTGGCTGTGCAACATGAAAGGATGCAGATTTGGTTCAAAGCAAAACCACAAGCTGATATGCGATATATTTTAATTCTTAGGAATTTATGAAAAAATACATAGTGAGAAAGTAGATTTAATTGTCATATTACATGTTAAAAGTCAGATTACATCTTGTTTGTAGACTGTCCAGATGTGTAACTTTAAGTAAATCAGGATTTATAACTATTTTAAACAAGTTGCATTACAAAGACTAAAGTTCCAGCGTATTCGTTCATTTATAAATAGATCCATTTTTCTTAGATTTGTATATTGTGCAATGAGGAGTATGAGGTTCACGCATCTATCTGCCGTGAGCAGCTTGAAGTGTCACAATATGCGTCATGTGTAACACTCCAAGTTTCTTGAGACATCTTTGCGAAATGTCTTTGACCTTCACCAAAAAAACAACCAGATTCAGTTTGACTCAGTTGAAGCAGTTTAAGTTAAGAGTGAGAATCCACCGTCATTACAACTGGGAGAAATACGCTTGTAATGAAACATTGATTCCTCTGGATACAAATGTATTTTGCATTCATGGTTTGGTCCTTAAAAGTAAACACGAATACAACCATCAACCTCCTGATATGGAGGGAATTGAAGCGCTAACGTAAATGTGCAGTTTCCTCACATGCCTCTACTGCCTCTGAGGCCCTTTTACTGGGACCTTTCGCTACTTCTCATATTGAGAATGTGTTTGTCTCTTGAGATGCACTGTGGGAGTTAAATGACATCTCCATCCCTCCGTCCACCGCGGGATCCTCCCTCCTCCTGGTCCTTCTCCGCCTCTGGCTAAACTTTTTGGCCACTTTCACCAAGTGCTGCCTGAAGGACGAGCCCACGAAGGCGTAGAGGATGGGGTTGAGGCAGCAGTGGGTGAGAGCCAAGCTCTCCGTCACCTGAGCCGCCTTATCCAGCACTTTACTCGTCACGCAGTGGGTCACCAAGGCGTAGACGGAGTCCATCGCTCGGTAGAGCTTCACCACGTTGTAAGGCAGCTGAGTGACCACGAACACCCCCACCACGATCAGCAGGACGCGCAGGGCTCTCCGCTTCCTGCCCCCGACGTCCGCGGGGAGGCCCCTCAGCGCCCGGCCCACGCTGCCGTAACAGATCACCATGACCAGGAGCGGGAGCAGGAACCCCAGCAGCACCTCGGCCACCTCCAGGGCAGCCTGCCCCCCCTGGGCCATGGACGCCGGGTACACCGCCAGACAGACGCTCCTGTCGGACAACCACCGCACCTCCGAGAGGATCAAATCGGGCAGGCCGAGGACGAAGGCCGTCGCCCAGACGGCCGAGCACAACTTCCAGCAGTGCCTCCTGGTGACCACCCTGCGCAGCCAGCGCCCGCCCTCCCTGCCGCGCACCCTGGCCACCGCCAGGTAGCGGTCCAGGCTGATGCAGGCCAGCAGCAGCATGCAGCAGGTGAAGTTGACCGAGTAGCAGGCCGACACGACCTTGCAGAGGACCCCGCCCAGCTCCCAGCCCCTCGCCGCGTCCGCCGCCCAGAAGGGCAGCGTGAAGAGCAGCAGCAGGTCGGCCACGGCCAGGTGGGTGAGGAAGGCGTCCGTCATGGTCCTCAGGCGCTTGTGGTAGGCGTAGACGGCCACGACCAAGCCGTTTCCCGCCAGACCCGCCAGCAGGCACGCGGCGTACACGGCGGGGAGGAAGGCGGCGGCGAAGGAACGGACGTCGCCCTTCTCGCAGAGGACCGGGTAGTCGTCGTAGCTGGAGTTGAAGCTGATGTTCTCGTGGTAGAAGAAGTAGTCGTCGTCCTCCTCTGAGACGTCCATGCTGTTGCAGACGGGAGCGGCGAGGGAGGACATTTTGAAAAGGGCATTCACAGCGTTACTCGTGCAACAAATAAGAGCGGCGCAAAGCAGTTGAGTACATCAACGCACATGGAACCGCACATCGAGTATGAAGCATAAAGACACAGGTGACACTTAAATCTCAATGTAATGTTTGTGTAAAAGAACGACGGCGAGCCGCACAAACAGCGGCAGAGGAAGGACCCCCGGGAAAAACACTGTAAAGGTAAACGGGTACGCACTTTTATCTCACACTCAAAGCTTTGGTTAGACTTCAGACTTGAAGGTAAACGATTTCTTTTGTTGATGTGTGATTTCAAACCCAAACGGGAAACAGTCCAGCAGATCCTATCGGTGCTCCAGCTGAATAACAAAAGGACATTTGAAAGGAAGGAAGAACCCAAAAGAGATACTGGTCTGCGGAATGTGCAACGGCAGCGCTTCACAGAAGAGATTAACAACACAAACGTATGTAACGTACCAGCTGGACCATGAATTCTATTAATCGATAACTGATCCACTGCTTGTGGTTTCGTTGATGGCTTTGAGCTGCTTCTTCACAACTGAACGGAATTGAAATGATTTCTAGGAAAAAAATGTTAAAGGAAGGAAAAACAGCTGCAGCCGACTCATCTGCTCTGACCTCAACTTTATAGTTGCAATTTGCAAAAATGGAATGGAAAATGAGGAAATGATGAAGTACATGTTCACACCCTGAGGCACACTGAATCATTTAGAGCTAAAGAATCATTCATCATATATATATATATATATACCAACAAAAAGTATCTATGCATGCTGCATCTTATGAATCCACATACACACATATATGAAGCAATACACAGCACATTTTAACATTATCCTGATGTCTGTCAGGAGTTGTCCTTCTGATTATTTATTAAACTATCAAGTGGGAAAACAACCAATGGCGAGTTTAGCAAAAAAAATGAGTAAAATCAAAACTGAAGGGACATTTTACTACAGTCGATTTGATTCATAAACCCAATAATCAGTTCAGAAAGAAGTCTTACCGGCCAGTGCTTTGTTCCTCCTGCAAGAGAGCCGGGATTCAGTCCAGCTGTGAACGCAGCCGGTCTTTTATCGCTCTAAACACACACTTCTGGGAAAGACGACAACAGAGAGAGAGAAAGAGGTGAAGTGACGGTGGACCGAAACCAAGTCGGTCGTAGAGCTGGAGACATTTTTTGTGTGTTAAACATGAATGAACATGTTTAAAACAAAGAGGAAAGCAGGTGTGTAAGCGGCATTTCAACAACAGAGGAAGCATATGAACAATGACTCCATGTGCCAAAAAGATAAATGAAAGAAAAGGTTGGTTTAACTTGCACTTTGATTACTTAGAAGGTGTTTAGTTTGTCAACGAAAAGAGAACACAGATGTTCAGACTTGTGGAAAATATTGTAAAATGTAACATGTAATATTGTAAAAGTATTTCTGGCGGGTAACAGCATTCAGCAATGGTGTATTCACTGTATTTACACTCACATCCTTAGAATGAATAAACTTGCCACGCCTAAAACCACCAGGAATGTGGATGATTATATTTAGAGCCGCAAGTAAGAGGCTTCTTCCTCTATTTTTTTTAAGATAACTACTTCCTTTTCCTGTTTTGTGCCTCGGATGTTGAGTTGGCCGACCCGGTCACAGAAAACACAAACAGTAATTCTTCTTTACAGTAGGAATTTCTAAGAGAAGAGAAGTCGTAAGACACGTTACTTTCAAGTAGTTTTTATTATTCTACATGTCCAGTAATCAGAGTCACTGGTTTGCATTCAGATCTTTAACAGAGATACTTTGTTGTTAATCAACAGTGAAAGACTTTTAAGGAGTTTTTAAAGTTTATTCTGTCTGCATGGGATTGTTTAGCAAAACAATTAGATATCTGGCAATAAGTGTCCCAACTCCCTTCCTTGTTCATGCACTCACCACATGTGACACGTTTAGTGACACACATTGCATCATATTTAGCTGTGCATAACTACATTATAATGTCCAATCGGGCTGGTTGATTTTAAATCTTCTAAAATGTTCGGTAGTGTGGATGCTGTATAACAATGCATCAGTGATGTAAACAGGACATAAAACAACCAATTGATTAGAGCAGTGATTCCCAAAGTGTGGGCCGCGTACTGCAGGTGGGCCGCGAGAGGACATTTACAATAAATAAATAAAGTTTTTTAATTTTCAATTTTTAAAAGTTTGAAATTAATATAAAAATATTTATGATGCGGCACATTAGTTATGTGAAACATTAATTGATGACGCACAAACAATTTAAACGACCACATTAATAAATAAATAAGGCTCTCGCTCGAAACGGCTGCTCTTGTCCGCCTGTCGTTGTTCAACAAACGGGGCGGCCTCTTGTAGTATTAAAGTAAATATACCGCATTTTCCGCACTCCAAGGCGCACTTAAAAGGCTTTAATTTGCTCAAAAACACAGTGACAGTGCCTTATAATCCGCAGCGCCTTATATATATGGATCAATTGGTTAATCGGTTGATCCATACTGGTTGTACACGGCGCTCTGCCAAACATGCCAAAGCTCGTCTACGACGCCGAGATGCTGAGCGGCGCTCAAGCGCGTGAGATATGGAGCTGCTTTCAGGGCGCGTCGGAGAAACAAAGCTGTCGTCCTCACCGAGCACTTCATGAGATTAAAGAGCGAGAGACGGCGCCCTTTTCTCTACAGTAGCTGAACCATCTTAACGGGGAAAATAAGTTATTCCAAAAGCAGCCGAAGATTTAAGGCGTGGATGGCGAGGGGGGCGGCGGGACCTCACGGCATCGACCGGACCCTGAAAGCACCGTCTCCACCTTACTGTCAGAAAGAACAACAGCGAGCGCAAGCAGAGATTCTCCTCGCGAGCAACGAAGTTCAAGTTTCGCAAGCGAGCAAGTACCTCGCGCGAGACGGACTTTTGCTTGCGGATGTTTGATTTTGTTTAAATTCTTAAGGTAATTTAATCATCCCTAGTTTATGTTTTGATCAGAGTTGTGATTAAAGGTTTGGGTGGGCCGCGCATTCTTGAGTTTGGGAACTGCTGGATTAGAGGATTCCAAAGTTCACAAGGTTCACTTGTTACAACACGAACGTAACGCCAGATCGCATGAATTAGTACCTCTGTGTGCACATGGTTATTATAGCTTGTGTTGATTTTAATCACATCCAGGGTGTTCAATGCAATATTCTTCAACAGGGGATAATTACAAAACTGTTTCTAATAAATAGGCACATGGTTTTATGACTGAAATGGGTCGAAACTTCAGCAGAGAGATTACGACTTCAGGGAGTCTCTGAGATGATGAAATCGGACATGTGAAATCAATTCAAAATGTTCTTTGTTTACTTCAAAGTGAACAAACACCAGAGAGTATTTAAAGGTCGTCGTCTTCAGAGCTCTTCATCTCACTCGCCATGAAGAAGAGTGTGCTGCTGGTCCTGTTGTCTCTGCAGGTCTTCCTGCTCATCACAGCCTTCCCGTCGGCGGATGCAAACTCCACATGGATCGATTTTCCGCAGCCTCCTGCTCAGGTGAGCACATCGACTCCAATGAGCTTCTCGTATGCAGATGATCAGTTAATTTAAAAAACACTCTTTCAGTGTAGTTTATTATTATGTCCTTCTACCCAACTCAGCCTCCAACCTCCTCTTCGCTTTAGGCTCACTTAGCTTTCTTTACTATTTCCCTATAGGCACCCAGTAAGGAGGCCTGTTATATTAACTACTAACTATGCATGATGTAATCTAAATGACTGCATTGCTCAAAGATTTTGTTCAGTTTGGAGATCATCAGTTTGTTTGGAGATGACATTTGCACATTGTTCTATATGTGGTGAACGTGAAGGAGGGCAACATGAAAATGTCTGGAAACAAACGGAATAAACGTTCCAGCTGCAGAAGGAGAGCAGGAGCCTGTGGCGCATTTGCAGGCAGGGTAAGACTGAACTTATTGAGAATTTAAACCTTTCCATCTGTTTCCAGCTAATAGGTGAGTCTGAAATATTTCCAATGTCTTTATTACAGCCCGGTCCTCCTCCTCTTCCTCCTTCTCCTCCTCCCCCACGGTAAGAAGAAGCACAGTCCCCCCTCTGCGTTGTGTCTTAGAGGCTCCTCACAGGACCTCGATCGGCCCGTCCTCTACTCTACTGGACACTAACGCGTCACTAGAAGCCCGACAAGACGCCATTTCAAGTCACGTTTAATCCCACAGTTCTGACACTTAGGTGGTTGAAGCCATTTGGTGACACATCTCCTTCTTCTCTGTGTTTCTTTCTGTCTCTGTCTGCAGATCATAATCTCATCGAGGGAGATGGACAGAGAACTCGATCTGTGATTTGATTGATTATTGTCCTTATCAGCTACTTCCAAGCATATGAGTCCTGGTGATGACACTGCTCTGTCACATGTGACCTGCTTTGATTTGAACATCTGTAATAAAATAGCAGTTATTGGGTCGCTTGTAAAGACAAAGTTCATTTGTGTTTATGGTCAAAAGCCGTTGCTGCTCACAGCTGCGTAGAGGAAACAGTGGTGGACAGATGATCCTTCACGTTCTCACACTTTTTGTTCCACTACAAGTTTTCCCAGCTGGTCCCTGAGTGATGACAACGATCAAAACTTTGCTCCTCGTAAAGCATTTACGTTTCAAATGAACAGCTTGGTCCCTCCGTCTATACAGGGAAGCAAAGGCCAACTAGAACTTTATAGAACTATGTGGTGGAAATTTGTGGATTTAGCCCATGTGAGAAATCAAAAGTATCTTGAGCTTGCTTTGTGATTAAGTATTTATTACTAACTAGAATATAGAAAAAAGATAAAGAATACAGAAATCATCAGCACAAGTCGTAAGCACAGACAGAAGTCAAGTGACTACAATTCAGCTGAAAAGGGACAGAATGTTCCTTCCCCTAAAAGGAGCAGGAAGATCTGACAAAGCTGAAGAGGAGAACAGGAGCTTATGTACACTTCAGGGAGGTTTGTGCTGCCTCAGCACAGGAGAGCCCACCCCTCAAAGAGGAGTGTTGGAAAAGTAGCAGATGATGTAGGGGTGACCCCGTGACCCTCCCTTTATGGACCCAGACAATTAACAACATCTAAAAGGTCAGTCAGGGCACGTATGATTTCATCTGTGTCTTATCTCACCCTGGACTGCCTTAAGTCACCGGCTCACATCAAAGGTCACATTCCTGAGAGCCTCACCCCACGCAGGCTCAACAATTTCCCCCCAACAAACTACAAATAAAATAAAAGAATGATTTCAGAAAAGACATTTAACGTGACATCAGATGAAGGCCTTTCATGAATAGATGCTTGAGTGGTCATGAGAAGGACTCACAGTGTTAACTATCTCAGGAGACAGTAGTTGTCAGGAATGATAATATACTCCAACGAGTATTCAAATCTTAAATCTTAAAATGTTTTTACAGATTTTCAAGAAGTAATAAACATGAGAATGAAACTGTTAGCTATTTACAATACAAAACTGAGATCATTGTATTTGGTGCTAAAAAAGAAAGTTTTAAAGTAACCCAACACCTTCACTCTCTGTCCCTGAAAACATCAAATAAAGCCAGAAATCTGGGGGTTATTATGGATTCAGATTTACACTTGGAGAGTCACATCAAATCAGTAACAAAATCGGCCTACTACCACCTCAAAAATGTAGCACGACTTAGAGGGCTCATGTCAGCTCAAGACTTAGAAGCACTTGTACATGCCTTCATAACTAGTAGGCTAGACTATTGTAATGGTCTCCTTGCAGGTCTTCCCAAAAAAACTGTCAGGCAGCTCCAGCTTGTTCAGAACGCTGCTGCTAGAGTTCTAACAAAGACCAAAAAATGTGAGCACATTACACCAATTCTTAAATCCTTACATTGGCTCCCAGTATGTCAGAGAATTAATGTCAAAATCCTACTGCTCACATATAAATCACTACATGGTTTAGGGCCTGTTACGTCCGGCTGCTCTATTAGTGTTTTCTCCTCCCCCATGTCTCTGTTTCCAGTCTGTTCTTCACAGGTGTGGTGAGTTGCTGCTGACGATGCAGGCGTGGCCAGCTGTTCCTCCAGCCAATCCAGCTCTCAGCTCTGCTCTTTAAAATGTTTGTTTGTGAGAGCTTGGAGGGGGGGCTTGTTTGGGGAGAGATTGACACTGAATGAGACATTGGAAGAATATATGGTTTATGTTGTTTGTTAAACTGTGGTCTATTGTACACCCAGGTCTGTGTTTATGTACTTACCCAAGAGCGCTGTGGAGCAGGACTAGGTAAGATACCCTGGGGTCTACATACACCCGTAGAGAAAACCTCTGTTAGATACACTAGATTAGAAGTATAGGATATTAGAAACAAATTGATGATCCGGTTCATAAAATTAATAAAAATGCATATAGTGCACACCAGAATACAGCCATGATTCTGAAACTAATCAATAAAGTAATGACAATATTGTAAAACCACTGTAATTCTGCAACTGTAATAGAATAATACCAATGTACAGTTATGGTTGTATTTAATGTAATCAACTGGAATGCTTGCATGTAATACGTGCACAACTGATATTGAAGAAGTGGGAAGACCACTCCCAAAGGTGTGGACACTGACTTTCACACCTTTTTAAGCATTGTTATAACTACCTGTATGAATCATTGTTCTCTTGTTCGCTGGTGGAGGCGACAGACGGGCACTAGGGATGGTCAAAAGGACTGACCTGGGGCCTGTTGGTTGCTGAGACCAGCGGCTCCTCAGCTGAGATGTTCTTTTTACCGCAACGCCATCTCCTTTTATTAAACACATTTGATTTTAACCTTTTGATCAGCGATGACCTCTGTCCGTCCGCCGTTTCTTCATTTTTGAACACAACAGAAGCCAGTGGCTGTTCCCCAGTGTATTGTAGCAGTAAGGTAAGTGGTGTGATAGGTTAGATTGTGGTCGGTAGGTTTAGAGGATTAGGGAAGCTCAGGGACAGACCGCTGGCACCGCCCTACTCCACAGGCCTTGTTACCTGTTAGCCCTCCTATCCCGTGTCTTTGTACTTGTGTGTAATTGTTTGTTGAAATGTTTGTATTGTTATTGTAGGGGAAATAAACCCACCATGGCCATCCATTCTAGCAGTGTGCTTTACTTATTGTGGTAGCAAGCTGGTGCCTTCGCGTACAGGGTCATAATCATCCAGTGGGCGTCGTCTTGGGTAGTTGCGCCTTTCTCCTCTCCCGAGCCGGGGTGGAGGCGTAACAGGGCCAAAGTATATCACTGATGTGCTTCCACTACATAAGCCTTCAAGATCACTAAGATCTTCTGACACCAATCTGTTAGTGATTCCCAGAGTAAATACAAATCACGGGAAAGCATCATTCAGTTACTACGCAACAAACCGCTGGAATAAACTTCCTGAAGATTTAAGACTTGCCCCAACTCTGACCACGTTTAAAACAAGACTGGAAATGTTCAGCTTTGCCTTCTGCTAAATTTGACCTACATTGCACTTTTAACCTCTGCCTTTAGTTAAACAATTTAAATAAGATTGTATTTGCTGTTTTAAATTGTCTTTTAATTCCTGCATTTTATTGTATGAAATGTTATGATGTGAAGCACTTTGAGTCTGCCTTGTGTATGAAAAGTGCTATACAAATAAAATTGCCTTACCTTGCCTACAAAAGATAAAACTTTCTTCTTCTTTTTCATGAACCGTAAAGGTGAGCAAGAACTTTATTTTGTTGCAACAAATTTTTATAAAATATTGTCTTTGTCCATCCTAATACATTTGTAAGCAATTTCTAGAATTAAATTATTTACTGAGCAGATTTTCAACAATAAGAACTCAAACTTAAATGTCTTCTCTAGTAATTGTGTCCTGATGAATTGAATTCATTGAGGGTAGCCATGGCCTTTTATTTTGAAAACAAAACAATCTTTTTTTAACAGAACTGAAGACGTAGAAAATAACATTCAAAAGTCATTGTAATTTAAGAAGAAAAAAAATCAAACAGCCAGATAAGTATTTTATATGAGAAACAACTTAATGTCTAATGTCTGAAACAATTCAGGGATCACTTTCTGTAAGGGAGAATTAGGGAGTATTGATCATGTAATGATTGGTTATTGTGACCAAATAGGTAAAAAGAGAAGAGCTTTCTTGAAGAGGAGGTTCGTGTTTTTCATGTCTCGCTTCAGTTCTGGTCGAAGTTTATTTTTCTGTCTGAGAAATAAAAATGAAGAAAAGTCAGTTAGAAGTAACAAAGGAAAAACATCTCGACTTATATTCTAATGAATTCTTTGATGAAACGATCTATTTGTTCCATAGAAAATTGTTCTATTTGCAATTTGTTCATTTAGACATTGTCTTTCTCGTTTGACAGTATTGCTAATAAGATAATAGCACCGATCTCGATCAATGATAACTCATATTTTTAAATTAAACACTTACAATAGTTGGTGAAGGGTCTGGTAGGTCAAGCTGTGAACATTAAAAAAAGCCTCTAAAACGGTTCTGCTCACTTCAAGAATTGAATCTATCGTAAATGAAAAAATAAATCTGTTTTACGCTTTCAATGGCTGAGCAGCCACCGGGCCTCCGCCAGCAGCCGGGTCGTTTCGGTTTTTGTTCGCGCTTTCCTCTGAGCAGCAGCACCTCCTTCACGTACAACAAAAGCAGGATACAATTCTCATTCTGCACTCAGAGTCACTGATATTCATCTGTGCCGTGACGCAAAACGGACGAAACAAACTGAACTCTCTCTGCAACATGTTTGGCATTTAGACTGAAACAGAACAATTCAAATCAAAGATGTGACAGCTCCTGCAAGGTTCTTCTTACCTGATCAGCAAGCAGCTGCTCCTGATCGTCTCTCCTCAGAACGGCTGCATCAGCAGAAGAGAAGGCTGAGATGAGCAGGAAGACCTGCAGACACAACAGGACCAGCAGCACACCTTTGTCCATGGCGGATGAGATGAGGAGCTCTAAAGACGACGACCTTTAAATACTCGCTGGGGTTTGATCACTTCCACGTAAACAAAAGACGTTTTGACATGATTTCACAAGTCCAATTTCATCACGTTCTTGCTTCCTTCTGTTGTAATCTCTCTGCTGACGTGTCGGCCCATTTCAGTGTGTTAATTGATCAGAAACAGGTTTGTATTGATCCCCTGTGGAAGCGTGTTGAATAGAACACCCTGGGTGTGGTTAAAACCATCACAAGTCATAACAGGAATAGTCACGTGCACACAAAGGTACTGATTCATGTGATCTGTTGATAACAAGTTACAAGGTGTTGTTTTGAACTTTTGGATTTTGAAATCCTCTCTAAAGAATGTGTCAGCATTAAATAAACTTACATGCAGAATGCTATTATGAAACTGTAAAAAAAGATGCACAGCTTGTGTTTTTCCACTTGAAACACTTTGTTTTTCTGGAGACAGTGAACACTGATTGACTCCATCTTGTGGACACATTATGCAGCACTACTTATTCTGTATAATTAGGTGGAGCATCCTTCATGTCCGTCTCCCAGTCCATCGCCACTCTGAGCTTCAGCTTGTTTGCGGTCAAATCTTTCATTGGAGCGTCTGAATACTAAATGTATTGTTTTTCCCAAATAAAGTGGCCATAAAACTTTCCACAGAGGAACAAAAAAAGTAAGCTTTGTGACATATCCGTTAAAAAAAGACACAATGTGATGCAATGTGTGTCACTAAACCTGCCAGTGATGGTGTAACATGAGGTGGAGCATCTCACTCAGAAGGGACAGGAGGGACATTATGTAACACAGAAAGGGAATATAACTTAACAAGGAAAAACCTTTGTTGTCACAAACAAACAGCCACATGAATTTGGTTCTGTGCGTTTTTCTCATTCTAATCATTCGTAGCAGCTTGAGGTTCAGAGTTTTACCCGAAAGACACTGAGATAAAAAGATATGATTTCAGAAAAGACATTAAACGTGACATCAGATGAAGGCCTTTCATGAATAGATGCTTGAGTGGTCATGAGAAGGACTCACAGTGTTAACTATCTCAGGAGACAGTAGCTGTCAGGAATGATAATATACGAGTGTGATACAAAGACTTTTGGTGTTTAAGATGAGACGTGTTTCAGCCTCCCTCATGAAAGCCCTGGTCATTAAATTGCATTTCTCTTTACTGATGAATGCAACTCTTGGTTTTGGTCATCCCAGTTTTCTGCAAGTATTTCCCTAAAAATGAAACACTTGTTGGCAAAAGGCTCAACCTTTAACATCAGGAACCTGTAAGCTTTTAGGTTTAGGTTGCTTTCATTCTTTGAAAAGTATTCTATTTTTCAGTCGACAGATAAGAAGTCTTTTAGGGACACAGTGGTGCTCCTCTGCAGACTGTGTGCTGCGCAGGGTGACATTACCGTTAGATGTTAAGATGAAAGTAGCCTAGCAGCTAGCTTAGCCTAGCAGTGCTTTAAGTGTTCCGTTTGTCACTCACCCTCCTTCTGTTTGACACGTTTTTGTTATATGAATAACTTTGGTAAATACTCTATTTTTTAGTTGACAGTTAGATAAGAACTCAGTTTGTTGCATATTAAAGGCTGGCGCGTGCTTCTGCGTCTTTCCGCATCGTTGTGTCGACGCACTCGTTTTAATTCATGGTTCTGAAAGTCTTGCGTGCGTTGCAGAGCAATTCACCGCCAGAACAACAGGCGGAGTAACGTGTTTTTGTTGAAGACGACCTGGAGAGTCACGTCCTTGTGTGTGGAAGTCGTTGGTTTCTTTCTTTATTTATCATAGACTTTGTTGCCCTGTGCATCGCCACTGCTGCTATACATCGTGGACACATTTGTCCCGTATTTTCCTCCACAACTTTGTGCACTTCTCGACCGGCAAACCGACGTTTGCGGAGATCTCCCTCCATGAATCAGAGGCCATCCGCGCGTCCTTATAGTCCGCCAATGACGGCTTGTATAAGCGGTCATATTTACGCATTTCTTCCGACCAAAGTATTTAAATCTGATCCGTTCTCTCGTAAACATTCTTCGTTTTAATAATGGCGGTATCGGGCTATGAAAACGGAAACGTGAGACTCCGTAAAGGACGTGTTTAGCGGACCAATCGCAGCCTTGTGCGCTGCGGGACACACGAGGGCCTCTTACGTCTGCGTTTCCTTGCGTCGCTCTGAAAACGCAGAATCATAAACTAGGCTTAAGTCAGGACAGGGTTAGCTTAGCTTAGCATACAAAATGTAGTCGTTCAATCAATCAACAAAGCTGAATTACCTTTAGTTATATTCAGTATTGTGATAGCAAAGGTTCCTCTTCAGCCCCACAGACACAAAAGAGGTTCAAATGTTTAAGTTTAAGTAATAACAATGAGAATCAAACCGTTAGCTATTTGCAAAGGATAAAACTTCTGGGTTTCTAATTTTTCATCACAGTAAAGGCGAGAGACCCTTGTGTGTTCTTATTTCAAGAACTTTATTTATTTTTGCGACATTCTTTTATGATCAACAACAATTGGAGTAAAAGATTACATCGTGGTCCATCCTAATAATGGGAGACATTTGAAAGCAATTTCTAGAATTATAAAATTTACTGAGCAGATTTTCAACAATATTAGAAGTACTAGTCTGAATAAATATGCACTTAATTTGCTTCTCTAATAATTCAGTCCTGGTACTTATAAATGTAATTGATTGATTGAGGGTAGCCATTACATTTCATTTTGAAAACAAAACAATTAATTTTTTCAACAGAACTAGAGAACAAAATAACAACAATTTGAACTCACTGTAATTTATGATAAAAAAAATCTGCCAAAAAAGTAATTTATATGAGAAACAATTAAAATGTTTCAATGTCTAACAATTCTGGGATTGCTGTCATTTCTTTCTGCATGGGAGTACGGGGTATTGATCACGTAATTATTGATTATTGTCACCAAATCGGGAAAATGGTAAAGCAAAAGAGAACAGCTTTCTTGAGGAAAAGATTCATGCTTCTTATGTCTCACTTCAGTTCTGATATCAGACTGCTTGCATGGTATTTAATCTTCTTTCTGAGAAGTAAAAAACAGAAAGGTCAGTGAGATGTAAAGCAGGAAAAAGATCTCAACTTTTGTTTCTGTTTACATCAAACTATTGATTAATCTATTTGTTAAATAGAAAAAAAGTCATATTTGCATTTTGTTCATTTAGACTCTTTATCATTTAACAGTATTGCAAGATAATAAAATAAATGATAATACATTTTTGAATGACACTTACATTATTTCTTCCTTAATCAACGGTGGAGAAGTTGGTGGACGAACCTGTAAACAAAGAAAAAAAAGTGTCTAAAAGTGTTCTGTTGAGTTCAAGAATTGTATTTATTGTAAATTAAATGAAAAAATGAATCTGTTACCCTTCCAAAGAGTGAGCAGCCACCGGGCATCCGCCAGCAGCCGGATCGTCTGGGCAGCAGCACCTCCTTCACGTACAACAAAAGCAGGATATAATTCTCATTCTGCACTCAGAGTGACTGATATTCATCTGTGCCGTGACGCAAAACGGACGACACAAACTGAACTCTCTCAGCAACATGTTTGGCATTTAGACTGAAACAGAACAAATCAAAGATGCGACAGCTCCTGCAAGGTTCTTCTTACCTGATCAGCAAGCAGCTGCTCCTGATCGTCTCTCCTCAGAACGGCTGCATCAGCAGAAGAGAAGGCTGAGATGAGCAGGAAGACCTGCAGACACAACAGGACCAGCAGCACACCTTTGTCCATGGCGGATGAGATGAGGAGCTCTAAAGACGACGACCTTTAAATACTCGCTGGGGTTTGATCACTTCCACGTAAACAAAAGACGTTTTGACATGATTTCACAAGTCCAATTTCATCACGTTCTTGCTTCCTTCTGTTGTAATCTCTCTGCTGACGTGTCGGCCCATTTCAGTGTGTTAATTGATCAGAAACAGGTTTGTATTGATCCCCTGTGGAAGCGTGTTGAATAGAACACCCTGGGTGTGGTTAAAATCATCACAAGTCATAACAGGAACAGTCATGTGCACACAAAGGTACTGATTCATGTGATCTGTTGATGACAAGTTACAAAGTGTTGTTACAAGGGAAGCAAAACTTTGGGATTTTGAAATCCTCTCTAAAGAATAGTAGCTTTCCCTCACATGTCAGCCTTAAACGATCTTACATGCAGAATGCTATTATGAAACTGTAAAAAAAAGATGCACAGCTTGTGTTTTTCCACTTGAAACACTTTGTTTTTCTGGAGACAGTAAACACTGATTGACTCCATCTTGTGGACACATTATGCAGCACTACTTATTCTGTATAATTAGGTGGAGCATCCTTCATGTCCGTCTCCCAGTCCATCGCCACTCTGAGCTTCAGCTTGTTTGCGGTCAAATCTTTCATTGGAGCGTCTGAATACTAAATGTATTGTTTGTCCCAAATAAAGTGGCCATAAAACTTTCCACAGAGGAACAAAAAAAGTAAGCTTTGTGACATATCCGTTAAAAAAAGACACAATGTGATGCAATGTGTGTCACTAAACCTGCCAGTGATGGTGTAACATGAGGTGGAGCATCTCACTCAGAAGGGACAGGAGGGACATTATGTAACACAGAAAGGGAATATAACTTAACAAGGAAAAACCTTTGTTGTCACAAACAAACAGCCACATGAATTTGGTTCTGTGCGTTTTTCTCATTCTAATCATTCGTAGCAGCTTGAGGTTCAGAGTTTTACCCGAAAGACACTGAGATAAAAAGATATGATTTCAGAAAAGACATTAAACGTGACATCAGATGAAGGCCTTTCATGAATAGATGCTTGAGTGGTCATGAGAAGGACTCACAGTGTTAACTATCTCAGGAGACAGTAGCTGTCAGGAATGATAATATACGAGTGTGATACAAAGACTTTTGGTGTTTAAGATGAGACGTGTTTCAGCCTCCCTCATGAAAGCACTGGTCATTAAATTGCATTTCTCTTTACTGATGAATGCAAATAATGGTTTTGGTCATCCCAGTTTTCTGCGAGTATTTCTCTAAAAATGAAACACTTGTTGGCAAAAGGCTCAACCTTTAACATCAGGAACCTGTAAGCTTTTAGGTTTAGGTTGCTTTCATTCTTTGGAAAGTATTCTATTTTTCAGTCGACAGATAAGAAGTCTTTTAGGGACACAGTGGTGGTCCTCTGCAGACTGTGTGCTGCGCAGGGTGACATTACCGTTAGATGTTAAGATGGAAGTAGCCTAGCAGCTAGCTTAGCCTAGCAGCTAGCTTAACGTAGCAGTGCTTTAAGTGTTCCGTTTGTCACTCACCCTCCTTCTGTTTGACACGTTTTTGTTATATGAATAACTTTGGTAAATACTCTATTTTTTAGTTGACAGTTAGATAAGAACTCAGTTTGTTGCATATTAAAGGCTGGCGCGTGCTTCTGCGTCTTTCCGCATCGTTGTGTCGACGCACTCGTTTTAATTCATGGTTCTGAAAGTCTTGCGTGTGTTGCAGAGCAATTCACCGCCAGAACAACAGGCGGAGTAACGTGTTTTTGTTGAAGACGACCTGGAGAGTCACGTCCTTGTGTGTGGAAGTCGTTGGTTTCTTTCTTTATTTATCATAGACTTTGTTGCCCTGTGCATCGCCACTGCTGCTATACATCGTGGACACATTTGTCCCGTATTTTCCTCCACAACTTTGTGCACTTCTCGACCGGCAAACCGACGTTTGCGGAGATCTCCCTCCATGAATCAGAGGCCATCCGCGCGTCCTTATAGTCAGCCAATGACGGCTTGTATAAGCAGTCATATTTACGCATTTCTTCCGACCAAAGTATTTAAATCTGATCCGTTCTCTCGTAAACATTCTTCGTTTTAATAATGGCGGTATCGGGCTATGAAAACGGAAACGTGAGACTCCGTAAAGGACGTGTTTAGCGGACCAATCGCAGCCTTGTGCGCTGCGGGACACACGAGGGCCTCTTACGTCTGCGTTTCCTTGCGTCGCTCTGAAAACGCAGAAGCATAAACTAGGCTTAAGTCAGGACAGGGTTAGCTTAGCTTAGCATACAAAATGTAGTCGTTCAATCAATCAACAAAGCTGAATTACCTTTAGTTATATTCAGTATTGTGATAGCAAAGGTTCCTCTTCAGCCCCACAGACACAAAAGAGGTTCAAATGTTTAAGTTTAAGTAATAACAATGAGAATCAAACCGTTAGCTATTTGCAAAGGATAAAACTTCTGGGTTTCTAATTTTTCATCACAGTAAAGGCGAGAGACCCTTGTGTGTTCTTATTTCAAGAACTTTATTTATTTTTGCGACATTCTTTTATGATCAACAACAATTGGAGTAAAAGATTACATCGTGGTCCATCCTAATAATGGGAGACATTTGAAAGCAATTTCTAGAATTATAAAATTTACTGAGCAGATTTTCAACAATATTAGAAGTACTAGTCTGAATAAATATGCACTTAATTTGCTTCTCTAATAATTCAGTCCTGGTACTTATAAATGTAATTGATTGATTGAGGGTAGCCATTACATTTCATTTTGAAAACAAAACAATTAATTTTTTCAACAGAACTAGAGAACAAAATAACAACAATTTGAACTCACTGTAATTTATGATAAAAAAAAATCTGCCAAAAAAGTAATTTATATGAGAAACAATTGAAATGTTTCAATGTCTGTAACAATTCTAGGATTGCTGTCATTTCTTTCTGTATGGGAGTACGGGGTATTGATCACGTATTTATTGATTATTGTCACCAAATCGGTAAATGGTAAAGCAAAAGAGAACAGCTTTCTTGAGGAAAAGATTCATGCTTCTTATGTCTCACTTCTGTTCTGATATCAGACTGCTTGGATCGTTTTTAATCTTCTTTCTGAGAAGTAAAAAACAGAAAGGTCAGTGAGATGTAAAGCAGGAAAAAGATCTCAATTTTTGTTTCTGTTTACATCAAACTATTGATTAATCTATTTGTTAAATAGAAAAAAAAGTCATATTTGCATTTTGTTCATTTAGACTCTTTATCATTTAACAGTATTGCAAGATAATAAAATAAATGATAATACATTTTTGATTACACACTTACATTATGTCTTCCTTAATCATCGGTGGAGAAGTTGGTGGATGAACCTGTGAACAAAGAAAAAAAGTGTCTAAAAGTGCTCTGTTGAGTTCAAGAATTGTATTTATTGTAAATGAAATGAAAAAATAAATCGGTTTTACCTTTCCAAAGATTGAGCAGCCACCGGGCCTCCGCCAGCAGCCGGATCGTTTGGCCAGCAGCTCCTTCACGTGCAACAAAAGCAGGATATAATTCTCATTCTGCACTCAGAGTGACTGATATTCATCTGTGCCGTGACGCAAAACGGACGACACAAACTGAACTCTCTCAGCAACATGTTTGGCATTTAGACTGAAACAGAACAATTCAAATCAAAGATGTGACAGCTCCTGCAAGGTTCTTCTTACCTGATCAGCAAGCAGCTGCTCCTGATCGTCTCTCCTCAGAACGGCTGCATCAGCAGAAGAGAAGGCTGAGATGAGCAGGAAGACCTGCAGACACAACAGGACCAGCAGCACACCTTTGTCCATGGCGGATGAGATGAGGAGCTCTAAAGACGACGACCTTTAAATACTCGCTGGGGTTTGATCACTTCCACGTAAACAAAAGACGTTTTGACATGATTTCACAAGTCCAATTTCATCACGTTCTTGCTTCCTTCTGTTGTAATCTCTCTGCTGACGTGTCGGCCCATTTCAGTGTGTTAATTGATCAGAAACAGGTTTGTATTGATCCCCTGTGGAAGCGTGTTGAATAGAACACCCTGGGTGTGGTTAAAACCATCACAAGTCATAACAGGAACAGTCACGTGCACACAAAGGTACTGATTCATGTGATCTGTTGATAACAAGTTACAAGGTGTTGTTTTGAACTTTTGGATTTTGAAATCCTCTCTAAAGAATGTGTCAGCATTAAATAAACTTACATGCAGAATGCTATTATGAAACTGTAAAAAAAGATGCACAGCTTGTGTTTTTCCACTTGAAACACTTTGTTTTTCTGGAGACAGTGAACACTGATTGACTCCATCTTGTGGACACATTATGCAGCACTACTTATTCTGTAAAATTAGGTGGAGCATCCTTCATGTCCGTCTCCCAGTCCATCGCCACTCTGAGCTTCAGCTTGTTTGCGGTCAAATCTTTCATTGGAGCGTCTGAATACTAAATGTATTGTTTCTCCCAAATAAAGTGGCCATAAAACTTTCCACAGAGGAACAAAAAACTTTGTGACATATCCGTTAAAAAAAGACACAATGTGATGCAATGTGTGTCACTGAACCTGCCAGTGATGGTGTAACATGAGGTGGAGCATCTCAGTCAGAAGGGACAGGAGGGACATTATGTAACACAGAAAGGGAATATAACTTAACAAGGAAAAACCTTTGTTGTCACAAACAAACAGCCAAAGGAATTTGGTTCTGTGCGTTTTTCTCATTCTAATCATTCGTAGCAGCTTGAGGTTCAGAGTTTTACCCAAAAGACACTGAGATTGTCTCTTCTGCTTGGGAAGGTTCCCGACTGACAAAATGACCAAAACGTATAAAGTAGCAGCCTTTAAGGGATGTGGTTTCAATTCTTAAAAGGTGTGATTTATTTTGAACATAAATCCTTAATTCAATTATACAGAAATTAGTTTTTCACTATTTTCAGTTAAATAAGGAAAAAAACATCTGCTGTTGCACAAAATGTGCAGATGGAATCTTTGAGCTCCATTGTTTTCGTTTCTTTGGAGACATAATCAGGAGACTTCCAGGGAGGAACTCCAAGAGAAGGAAGCAGATACATCAGCTGAACATACCAGAGGTTGAAATCAAGTTTACAAATCATTTCAGGTTGTTTATGTTCGTGTGGAGGTGTTATTTGATCTACACCCTCTTAGTGACTTTCTCCTCGTGGAAGGCTGCTTGGCAGAGAGTATATAAAGTGTGTATTCGACTCTCCGCTTCTTCCACAGGGGATAATTACAAAACTGTTTCTAATAAATAGGCACATGGTTTTATGACTGAAATGGGTCAAAACTTCAGCAGAGAGATTACGACTTCAGGAAGTCTCTGAGATGATGAAATCGGACATGTGAAATCAATTCAAAATGTTCTTTGTTTACTTCAAAGTGAACAAACACCAGAGAGTATTTAAAGGTCGTCGTCTTCAGAGCTCTTCATCTCACTCGCCATGAAGAAGAGTGTGCTGCTTGTCCTGTTGTCTCTGCAGGTCTTCCTGCTCATCACAGCCTTCCCATCTGCTGATGCAGACTCCACAGGGATCGATCCTCTGCAGCCTGCTGCTCAGGTGAGCACATCGACTCCAATGAGCTTCTCGTATGCAGATGATCAGTTAATTCAAAAAACACTCTTTCAGTGTAGTTTATTATCATGTCCTTCTACCCAACTCAGCCTCCAACCTCCTCTTCCCTTTAGGCTCACTTAGCTTTCTTTACATATTTCCCTATAGGCACCCAGTAAGGAAGCCTGTTATATTAACTACTAAGTATGCATGATGTAATCTAAATGACTGCATTGCTCAAAGATTTTGTTCAGTTTGGAGATCATCAGTTTGTTTGGAGATGACATTTGCACATTGTTCTATATGTGGTGAACGTGAAGGAGGGCAACATGAAAATGTCTGGAAACAAACGTTTCAGCTGCAGAAGGAGAGCAGGAGCCTGTAGCGTGATGGGAGTCAGGGTAAGAACGGATTTATTAACAATTTAAACCTTTCCATCTGTTTCCAGCTAATAGGTGTGTCTGAATTGTTTCCATTGTCTTTATAGCAACTTTTTTTATGTTCACAGCTTAACGTACCAGACCCTTCACCAACTATTGTAAGTGTTTAATAGACATGAAAAACACGAACCTCCTCTTCAAGAAAGCTCTTCTCTTTTTACCTATTTGGTCACAATAACCAATCATTACATGATCAATACTCCCTAATTCTCCCTTACAGAAAGTGATCCCTGAATTGTTTCAGACATTAGACATTTTAAGTTGTTTCTCATATAAAATACTTTTTGGGCTGTTTTTTTTTTTTCTTAAATTACAATGACTTTTGAATTTGTTATTTTCTACGTCTTCTGTTCTGTTAAAAAAGATTGTTTTGTTTTCAAAATAAAAGGCCATGGCTACCCTCAATCAATGAATTCAATTCATCAGGACGCAATTACTAGAGAAGACATTTAAGTTTTATTGTTGAAAATCTGCTCAGTAAATAATTTAATTCTAGATATTGCTTACAAATGTATTAAGATGGACAAAGACAATATTTTACTCTAATTGTTTATTCTAAAAAAAAATTGCAACAAAATAAAGTTTTTGCTCACCTTTACTGTTCATGAAAAAAAGGAAGAAAGTTTTATCCTTTGTAAATAGCTAACAGTTTTATTCTCATGTTTATTACTTCTTGAAAATCTGGAAAACATTTTAAGATTCAAGATTAGAATACTCAGTAAATTATCAATCCTGACAGCTACTGTCATTAACTCCTGAGATAGTTAACAGTGAGTCCTTTTCATGACTACTCAAGCATCTATTCATGAAAGGCCTTCATCTGATGTCACGTTTAATGTCTTTCCTGAAATCATTCTTTTATTTGTAGTTCTATAAAGTTCTAGTTGGCCTTTGCTTCCCTGTATATGGATGGACAAAGACAATATTTTATAAAAATTTGTTGCAACAAAATAAAGTTCTTGCTCACCTTTACTGTTCATGAAAAAAAAGAAAGAAAGTTTTGTCTTTTGTAGGCAAGGTAAGGCAATTTTATTTGTATAGCACTTTTCATACACAAGGCAGACTCAAAGTGCTTCACATCATAACATTTCATACAATAAAGTGAAATAAAATGCAGGAATTAAAAGACAATTTAAAACAGCAAATAAAATTATAAATTAAAATCTTATTTAAATTGTTTAATTAAAGGCAGAGGTTAAAAGTGTAATGTAGGTAAAATTTAGCAGAAGGCAAAGCTGAACATTTTCAGTCTTGTTTTAAACGTGGTCAGAGTTGGGGCAAGTCTTAAATCTTCAGGAAGTTTATTCCAGTTGTTTGTTGCGTAGTAACTGAATGATGCTTTCCCGTGATTTGTATTTACTCTGGGAATCACGAACAGCTTGGTGTCAGAAGATCTTAGTGATCTTGAAGGCTTATGTAGTGGAAGCATATCAGTGATATACTTGGCCCTGTTACGCCTCCACCTCGGCTCGGGAGAGGAGGAAGGCGTAACTACCCAAGACCACGCCCACTGGATGATTATGACCCTGTATGCGAAGGCACCAGCTTGCTACCACAATAAGTAAAGCACACTGCTAGAATGGATGGCTATGGTGGGTTCATTTCCCCAACAATAACAATACAAACATTTCAACAAACAATTACACACAAGTACAAAGACACGGGATAGGAGGGCTAACAGGTAACAAGGCCTGTGGAGTAGGGCGGTGCCAGCGGTCTGTCCCTGAGCTTCCCTAATCCTCTAAACCTACCGACCACGATCTAACCTATCACACCACTTACCTTACTGCTACAATACACTGGGGAACAGCCACTGGCTTCTGTTGTGTTCAAAAATGAAGAAACGGCGGACGGACAGAGGTCATCGCTGATCAAAAGGTTAAAATCAAATGTATTTAATAAAAGGAGATGGCGTTGTGGTAAAAATTACATCTCAGCTGAGGAGCCGCTGGTCTCAGCAACCAACAGGCCCCAGGTCAGTCCTTTGACCATCCCTAGTGCCCGTCTGTCGCCTCCACCAGCGAACTCCAGAACAATGATTCCTACAGGTATTTATAACAATGCTTAAAAGGTGTGAAAGTCAGAGTCCACACCTCTGGGAGTGGTCTTCCCACTTCTTCAATATCAGTTGTTGTGCAAGTATTACATGCATGCATTCCAATTGATTACATTAAATACAACCATAACTGTACATTGGTATTATTCTATTACAGTTGCAGAATTACAGTATTTTACAATATTGTCATTACTTTATTGATTACAGTTTCAGAATCATGGCTGTATTCTGGTGTGCACTATATGCATTTTTATTAATTTTATGAACCAGATCGTCAATTTGTTTCTAATATCCTATACTTCTAATCTAGTGTATCTGACAGAGGTTTTCCCTACGGGTGTATGTAGACCCCAGGGTATCTTACCTAGTCCTGCTCCACAGCGCTCTTGGGTAAGTACATAAACACAGACCTGGGTGTACAATAGACCACAGTTTAACAAACAACATAAACCATATATTCTTCCAATGTCTCATTCAGTGTCAATCTCTCCCCAAACAAGCCCCCACAAACAAACATTTTAAAGAGCAGAGCTGAGAGCTGGATTGGCTGGAGGAACAGCTGGCCACGCCTGCATCGTCAGCAGCAACTCACCACACCTGTGAAGAACAGACTGGAAACAAAGACATGGGGGAGGAGAAAACACTAATAGAGCAGCCGGACGTAACAGGCCCCAAACCATGTAGTGATTTATATGTGGGCAGTAGGATTTTGACATTAATTCTCTGACATACTGGGAGCCAATGTAAGGATTTAAGAATTGGTGTAATGTGCTCACATTTGGTCTTTGTTAGAACTCTAGCAGCAGCGTTCTGAACAAGCTGGAGCTGCCTGACAGTTTTTTTTGGAAGACCTGCAAGGAGACCATTACAATAGTCTAGCCTACTAGTTATAAAGGCATGTACAAGTGCTTCTAAGTCTTGAGCTGACATGAGCCCTCTAAGTTTGTCAGTCGGGAACCTTCCCAAGCAGAAGAGACAATCTCAGTGTCTTTTGGGTAAAACTCTGAACCTCAAGCTGCTACGAATGATTAGAATGAGAAAAACGCACAGAACCAAATTCATGTGGCTGTTTGTTTGTGACAACAAAGGTTTTTCCTTGTTAAGTTATATTCCCTTTCTGTGTTACATAATGTCCCTCCTGTCCCTTCTGAGTGAGATGCTCCACCTCATGTTACACCATCACTGACAGGTTCAGTGACACACATTGCATCACATTGTGTCTTTTTTTAACGGATATGTCACAAAGTTTTTTGTTCCTCTGTGGAAAGTTTTATGGCCACTTTATTTGGGAGAAACAATACATTTAGTATTCAGACGCTCCAATGAAAGATTTGACCGCAAACAAGCTGAAGCTCAGAGTGGCGATGGACTGGGAGACGGACATGAAGGATGCTCCACCTAATTTTACAGAATAAGTAGTGCTGCATAATGTGTCCACAAGATGGAGTCAATCAGTGTTCACTGTCTCCAGAAAAACAAAGTGTTTCAAGTGGAAAAACACAACCTGTGCATCTTTTTTTTACAGTTTCATAATAGCATTCTGCATGTAAGATCGTTTAAGGCTGACATGTGAGGGAAAGCTACTATTCTTTAGAGAGGATTTCAAAATCCCAAAGTTTTGCTTCCCTTGTAACAACACTTTGTAACTTGTCATCAACAGATCACATGAATTAGTACCTTTGTGTGCACATGACTGTTCCTGTTATGACTTGTGATGGTTTTAACCACACCCAGGGTGTTCTATTCAACACGCTTCCACAGGGGATCAATACAAACCTGTTTCTGATCAATTAACACACTGAAATGGGCCGACACGTCAGCAGAGAGATTACAACAGAAGGAAGCAAGAACGTGATGAAATTGGACTTGTGAAATCATGTCAAAACGTCTTTTGTTTACGTGGAAGTGATCAAACCCCAGCGATTATTTAAAGGTCGTCGTCTTTAGAGCTCCTCATCTCATCCGCCATGGACAAAGGTGTGCTGCTGGTCCTGTTGTGTCTGCAGGTCTTCCTGCTCACCTCAGCCTTCTCTTCTGCTGATGCAGCCGTTCTGAGGAGAGACGATCAGGAGCAGCTGCTTGCTGATCAGGTAAGAAGAACCTTGCAGGAGCTGTCGCATCTTTGATTTGAATTGTTCTGTTTCAGTCTAAATGCCAAACATGTTGCAGAGAGAGTTCAGTTTGTTTCGTCCGTTTTGCGTCACGGCACAGATGAATATCAGTGACTCTGAGTGCAGAATGAGAATTGTATCCTGCTTTTGTTGTACGTGAAGGAGGTGCTGCTGCTCAACAGAGAAAAGAGCGAACAAAAACCCAAACAATCCGGCTGCTGGCAGAAGCCCGGTGGCTGCTCAGCCATTGAAAGCGTAAAACAGATTTATTTTTTCATTTACGATAGATTCAATTCTTGAAGTGAGAACCGTTTTAGAGGCTTTTTTTTATGTTCACAGCTCGACCTACCAGACCCTTCACCAACTATTGTAAGTGTTTAATTTAAAAATATGAGTTATCATTGATTGAGATCTGTGTTATTATCTTGCAATACTGTCAAATGTTGAGAGAGTTCAGTTTGTGTTGTCCGTTTTGCGTCACGGCACAGATGAGTATCAGTGCAGAATGAGACTTATATCCTGCTTTTGTTGCACATGAAGAAGCTGCTGCCCAAACGATCCGGCTGCTGGCGGATGCCCGGTGGCTGCTCAGTCTTTGGAAAGGTAAAACCGATTTATTTTTTCATTTCATTTACAATAAATACAATTCTTGAACTCAACAGAACACTTTTAGACACTTTTTTTCTTTGTTCACAGGTTCGTCCACCAACTTCTCCCCTCGATGATTAAGGAAGAAATAATGTAAGTGTGTAATCAAAAATGTATTATCATTTATTTTATTATCTTGCAATACTGTTAAATGATAAAGAGTCTAAATGAACAAAATGCAAATATGACTTTTTTTTCTAATTAACAAATAGATTAATCAATAGTTTGATGTAAACAGAAACAAAAGTTGAGATCTTTTTCCTGCTTTACATCTCACTGACCTTTCTGTTTTTTACTTCTCAGAAAGAAGATTAAAAACGATCCAAGCAGTCTGATATCAGAACAGAAGTGAGACATAAGAAGCATGAATCTTTTCCTCAAGAAAGCTGTTCTCTTTTGCTTTACCATTTACCGATTTGGTGACAATAATCAATAAATACGTGATCAATACCCCGTACTCCCATACAGAAAGAAATGACAGCAATCCCAGAATTGTTACAGACATTGAAACATTTCAATTGTTTCTCATATAAATTACTTTTTTGGCTGATTTTTTTTATCATAAATTACAGTGAGTTCAAATTGTTGTTATTTTGTTCTCTAGTTCTGTTGAAAAAAGGAATTGTTTTGTTTTCAAAATAAAATGTAATGGCTACCCTCAATCAATCGATTACATTTATAAGTACCAGGACTGAATTATTAGAGAAGCAAATTAAGTGCACATTTATTCAGACTAGTACTTCTAATATTGTTGAAAATCTGCTCAGTAAATGTTATAATTCTAGAAATTGCTTTCAAATGTCTCCCATTATTAGGATGGACCACGATGTAATCTTTTACTCCAATTGTTGTTGATCATAAAAAATTGTCGCAAAACAAAATAAAGTTCTTGAAATAAGAACACACAAGGGTATCTCGCCTTTACTGTGTTGAAAATTAGAAACCCAGAAGTTTTATCCTTTGCAAATAGCTAACGGTTTGATTCTCATTGTTATTACTTAAACATTTTAACCTCTTTTGTGTCTGTGGGGCTGAAGAGGAACCTTTGCTATCACGATACTGAATATAACTAAAGGTAATTCAGCTTTGTTGATTGATTGAAAGACTACATTTTGTATGCTAAGCTAAGCTAACCCTGTCCTGACTTAAGCCTAGTTTATGATTCTGCGTTTTCAGAGCGACGCAAGGAAACGCAGACGTAAGAGGCCCTCGTGTGTCCCGCAGCGCACAAGGCTGCGATTGGTCCGCTAACTACGTCCTTTACGGAGTCTCACGTTTCCGTTTTCATAGCCCGATACCGCCATTATTAAAACGAAGAATGTTTACGAGAGAACGGATCAGATTTAAATACTTTGGTCGGAAGAAATGCGTAAATATGACCGCTTATACAAGCCGTCATTGGCGGACTATAAGGACGCGCGGATGGCCTCTGATTCATGGAGGGAGATCTCCGCAAACGTCGGTTTGCCGGTCGAGAAGTGCACAAAGTTGTGGAGGAAAATACGGGACAAATGTGTCCACGATGTATAGCAGCAGTGGCGATGCACAGGGCAACAAAGTCTATGATAAATAAAGAAAGAAACACACGACTTCCACACACAAGGACGTGACTCTCCAGGTCGTCTTCAACAAAAACACGTTACTCCACCTGTTGTTCTGGCGGTGAATTGCTCTGCAACACACGCAAGACTTTCAGAACCATGAATTAAAACGAGTGCGTCGACACAACGATGCGGAAAGACGCAGAAGCACGCCCAAGCCTTTAATATGCGACAAACTGAGTTATTATCTAACTGTCAACTAAAAAATAGAGTATTTACCTAAGTTATTCATATAACAAAAACGTGTCAAACAGAAGGAGGGTGAGTGACAAACGTAACACTTAAAGCACTGCTAAGTTAAGCTAGCTGCTAGGCTAAGCTAGCTGCTAGGCTACTTCCATCTTAACATCTAACGGTAATGTCACCCTGCGCAGCACACAGTCTGCAGAGGACCAGCGCTGTGTCCCTAAAAGACTTCTTATCTGTCGACTGAAAAATAGAATACTTTTCAAAGAATGAAAGCAACCTAAACCTAAAAGCTTACAGGTTCCTGATGTTAAAGGTTGAGCCTTTTGCCAACAAGTGTTTCATTTTTAGGGAAATACTCGCAGAAAACTGGGATGACCAAAACCAAGAGTTGCATTCATCAGTAAAGAGAAATGCAATTTAATGACCAGTGCTTTCATGAGGGAGGCTGAAACACGTCTCATCTTAAACACCAAAAGTCTTTGTATCACACTCGTATATTATCATTCCTGACAGCTACTGTCTCCTGAGATAGTTAAAACTGTGAGTCCTTCTCATGACCACTCAAGCATCTATTCATGAAAGGCCTTCATCTGATGTCACGTTTAATGTCTTTTCTGAAATCATTCTTTTATTTTATTTGTAGTTCTATAAAGTTCTAGTTGGCCTTTGCTTCCCTGTATAGACGGAGGGACCAAGCTGTTCATTTGAAACGTAAATGCTTTACGAGGAGCAAAGTTTTGATCGTTGTCATCACTCAGGGACCAGCTGGGAAAACTTGTAGTGGAACAAAAAGTGTGAGAACGTGAAGGATCATCTGTCCACCACTGTTTCCTCTACGCAGCTGTGAGCACCAACGGCTTTTGACCATAAACACAAATGAACTTTGTCTTTACAAGCGACCCAATAACAGTGCTATTTTATTACAGATGTTCAAATCAAAGCAGGTCACATGTGACGGAGCAGTGTCATCACCAGGACTCATATGCTTGGAAGTAGCTGATAAGGAGAATAATCAATCAAATCACAGATCGAGTTCTCTGTCCATCTCCCTCGATGAGATTATGATCTGCAGACAGAGACAGAAAGAAACACAGAGAAGGAGATGTGTCACCAAATGGCTTCAACCACCTAAGTGTCAGAACTGTGGGATTAAACGTGACTTGAAATGGCGTCTTGTCGGGCTTCTAGTGACGCGTTAGTGTCCAGTAGAGCAGAGGACGGGCCGATCGAGGTCCTGTGAGGAGCCTACAAGACACAACGCAGAGGGGGGACTGTGCTTCTTCTTACCGTGGGGGAGGAGGAGGAGAAGGAGGAAGAGGAGGAGGACCGGGCTGTAATAAAGACATCGGAAACATTTCAGACCCACCTATTAGCTGGAAACAGATGGAAAGGTTTAAATTGTTAATAAATCCGTTCTTACCCTGACTCCCATCACGCTACAGGCTCCTGCTCTCCTTCTGCAGCTGGAACGTTTATTCCGTTTGTTTCCAGACATTTTCATGTTGCCCTCCTTCACGTTCACCACATATATAACAATGTGCAAATGTCATCTCGGAGTCGTCGTGGCGCAGGGGTTAGAGAAGGTGTGCTGGGAAGCACAAGGTTGGTGGTTCGATTCCAGGCTGCCCCTTGTTCCATGTCGAAGTGTCCCTGAGCAAGACACCTAACCCCTAATTGCTCCCCGGGCAAAAATGTGAAAAAAGCCATGGGTTTAAAGTGTAATGTAAGTCGCTTTGGATAAAAGCGTCTGCTAAATGACACGTAATGTAATGTAATCTCCAAACAAACTGATGATCTCCAAACTGAACAAAATCTTTGAGCAATACAGTCATTTAGATTACATCATGCATAGTTAGTAGTTAATATAACAGGCCTCCTTACTGGGTGCCTATAGGGAAATATGTAAAGAAAGCTAAGTGAGCCTAAAGCGAAGAGGAGGTTGGAGGCTGAGTTGGGTAGAAGGACATGATAATAAACTACAGTGAAAGAGTGTTTTTTTAATTAACTGATCATCTGCATACGAGAAGCTCATTGGAGTCGATGTGCTCACCTGAGCAGCAGGCTGCAGAGGATCGATCCGTGTGGAGTCTGCATCAGCAGATGGGAAGGCTGTGATGAGCAGGAAGACCTGCAGAGACAACAGGACCAGCAGCACACTCTTCTTCATAGCGTGTGAAGTGGAGAGTCGGATACACACTTTATATACTCTCTGCCAAGCAGCCTTCCACGAGGAGAAAGTCACTAAGAGGGTGTAGATAAAATAACACCTCCACACGAACATAAACAACCTGAAATGATTTGTAACCTTGATATCAACCTCTGGTATGTTTAGCTGATGTATCTGCTTCCTTCTCTTGGAGTTCTTCCCTGGAAGTCTCCTGATTATGTCTTCAAAGGAAACGGAAACAATGGAGCTCAAAGATTCCAACTGCACATTTTGTGCAACAGCAGATGTTTTTTTCCTTATTTAACTGAAAATAGTGAAAAACTCATTTCTGTATATTTGAATTAAGGATTTATGTTCAAAATAGATCACACCTCTTAAGAATTGAAACCACATCCCTTAAAGGCTGCTACTTTATACGTTTTGGTCATTTTGTCAGTCGGGAACCTTCCCAAGCAGAAGAGACAATCTCAGTGTCTTTTGGGTAAAACTCTGAACCTCAAGCTGCTACGAATGATTAGAATGAGAAAAACGCACAGAACCAAATTCATGTGGCTGTTTGTTTGTGACAACAAAGGTTTTTCCTTGTTAAGTTATATTCCCTTTCTGTGTTACATAATGTCCCTCCTGTCCCTTCTGACTGAGATGCTCCACCTCATGTTACACCATCACTGGCAGGTTTAGTGACACACATTGCATCACATTGTGTCTTTTTTTAACGGATATGTCACAAAGTTTGCTTTTTTTGTTCCTCTGTGGAAAGTTTTGAAAACGTGATGAAATTGGACTTTTGAAATCATGTCAAATGTCTTTTGTTTACGTGGAAGTGATCAAACCCCAGCGAGTATTTAAAGGTCGTCGTCTTTAGAGCTCCTCATCTCATCCGCCATGGACAAAGGTGTGCTGCTGGTCCTGTTGTGTCTGCAGGTCTTCCTGCTCATCTCAGCCTTCTCTTCTGCTGATGCAGCCGTTCTGAGGAGAGACGATCAGGAGCAGCTGCTTGCTGATCAGGTAAGAAGAACCTTGCAGGAGCTGTCGCATCTTTGATTTGAATTGTTCTGTTTCAGTCTAAATGCCAAACATGTTGCAGAGAGAGTTCAGTTTGTTTCGTCTGTTTTGCGTCACGGCACAGATGAATATCAGTGACTTTGAGTGCAGAATGAGAATTGTATCCTGCTTTTGTTGTACGTGAAGGAGGTGCTGCTGCTCAACAGAGGAAAGCGCGAACAAAAACCCACACGATCCGGCTGCTGGCGGAGGCCCGGTGGCTGCTCAGCCATTGAAAGCGTAAAACAGATTTATTTTTTCATTTACGATAGATTCAATTCTTGAAGTGAGAACCGTTTTAGAGGCTTTTTTTTATGTTCACAGCTTGACCTACCAGACCCTTCACCAACTATTGTAAGTGTTTAATTTAAAAATATGAGTTATCATTGTTTGAGATCTATGTTATTATCTTGCAATACTGTCAAATGTTGAGAGAGTTCAGTTTGTGTCGTCCGTTTTGCGTCACGGCACAGATGAATATCAGTCACTCTGAGTGCAGAATGAGAATTATATCCTGCTTTTGTTGCACGTGAAGGAGCTGCTGGCCAAACGATCCGGCTGCTGGCGGAGGCCCGGTGGCTGCTCAGTCTTTGGAAGGGTAAAACCGATTTATTTTTTCATTTCATTTACAATAAATACAATTCTTGAACTCAACAGAACACTTTTCGACACTTTTTTTCTTTGTTCACAGGTTCGTCCACCAACTTCTCCACGGATGATTAAGGAAGACATAATGTAAGTGTCATTCAAAAATGTATTATCATTTATTTTATTATCTTGCAATACTGTTAAATGATAAAGAGTCTAAATGAACAAAATGCAAATATGACTTTTTTTTCTATTTAACAAATAGATTAATCAATAGTTTGACGTAAACAGAAACAAAAGTTGAGATCTTTTTCCTGCTTTACATCTCACTGACCTTTCTGTTTTTTACTTCTCAGAAAGAAGATTAAAAACGATCCAAGCAGTCTGATATCAGAACAGAAGTGAGACATAAGAAGCATGAATCTTTTCCTCAAGAAAGCTGTTCTCTTTTGATTTACCATTTACCGATTTGGTGACAATAATCAATAAATACGTGATCAATACCCCGTACTCCCATGCAGAAAGAAATGACAGCAATCCCAGAATTGTTACAGACATTGAAACATTTCAATTGTTTCTCATATAAATTACTTTTTCGGCAGATTTTTTTTATCATAAATTACAGTGAGTTCAAATTGTTGTTATTTTGTTCTCTAGTTCTGTTGAAAAAAGGAATTGTTTTGTTTTCAAAATAAAATGTAATGGCTACCCTCAATCAATCGATTACATTTATAAGTACCAGGACTGAATTATTAGAGAAGCAAATTAAGTGCACATTTATTCAGACTAGTACTTCTAATATTGTTGAAAATCTGCTCAGTAAATGTTATAATTCTAGAAATTGCTTTCAAATGTCTCCCATTATTAGGATGGACCACGATGTAATCTTTTACTCCAATTGTTGTTGATCATAAAAAATTGTCGCAAAACAAAATAAAGTTCTTGAAATAAGAACACACAAGGGTATCTCGCCTTTACTGTGTTGAAAATTAGAAACCCAGAAGTTTTATCCTTTGCAAATAGCTAACGGTTTGATTCTCATTGTTATTACTTAAACATTTTAACCTCTTTTGTGTCTGTGGGGCTGAAGAGGAACCTTTGCTATCACGATACTGAATATAACTAAAGGTAATTCAGCTTTGTTGATTGATTGAAAGACTACATTTTGTATGCTAAGCTAAGCTAACCCTGTCCTGACTTAAGCCTAGTTTATGCTTCTGCGTTTTCAGAGCGACGCAAGGAAACGCAGACGTAAGAGCCCCTCGTGTGTCCCGCAGCGCACAAGGCTGCGATTGGTCCGCTAAACACGTCCTTTACGGAGTCTCACGTTTCCGTTTTCATAGCCCGATACCGCCATTATTAAAACGAAGAATGTTTACGAGAGAACGGATCAGATTTAAATACTTTGGTCGGAAGAAATGCGTAAATTTAGTAGTTAATATAACAGGCCTCCTTACTGGGTGCCTATAGGGAAATATGTAAAGAAAGCTAAGTGAGCCTAAAGCGAAGAGGAGGTTGGAGGCTGAGTTGGGTAGAAGGACATGATAATAAACTACAGTGAAAGAGTGTTTTTTTAATTAACTGATCATCTGCATACGAGAAGCTCATTGGAGTCGATGTGCTCACCTGAGCAGCAGGCTGCAGAGGATCGATCCGTGTGGAGTCTGCATCAGCAGATGGGAAGGCTGTGATGAGCAGGAAGATCTGCAGAGACAACAGGACCAGCAGCACACTCTTCTTCATGGCGTGTGAAGTGGAGAGTCGGATACACACTTTATATACTCTCTGCCAAGCAGCCTTCCACGAGGAGAAAGTCACTAAGAGGGTGTAGATAAAATAACACCTCCACACGAACATAAACAACCTGAAATTATTTGTAACCTTGATATCAACCTCTGGTATGTTTAGCTGATGTATCTGCTTCCTTCTCTTGGAGTTCCTCCCTGGAAGTCTCCTGATTATGTCTTCAAAGGAAACGAAAACAATGGAGCTCAAAGATTCCATCTGCACATTTTGTGCAACAGCGGATGTTTTTTTCCTTGTTTAACTGAAAATAGTGAAAAACTAATTTCTGTATGTTTGAATTAAGGATTTATGTTCAAAATAGATCACACCTCTTAAGAATCTCCCGAAACCTCTTCTAGAACGGGCTCGCGATGGTCTTTTTCCTGCTTTTTAGCCACAGCAGAGCAGGCTTCTTGTTTTTTTTGTTTGTTGAACCGCTCTTAGTCTGGACTCTCGCCTGCAGCTGGTTGGTCTTGTTGGGATACCAAGAGACAACACCGCTCACAGGGTCACTGAGCCACTCAAACTCCTCCACCACGTTAAGGTGGCGGTTCATGGAGGAGATGACTATGTGTATGTGCATTTATGTGTATTTATGTGTACTTTTTGTGTATTTATGTGTATGACTATGTGTATGTGTATTTATGTGTACTTTTTGTGTATTTATGTGTATGACTATGTGTATGTGCATTTATGTGTATTTATGTGTACTTTTTGTGTATTTATGTGTATGACTATGTGTATGTGTATTTATGTGTACTTTTTGTGTATTTATGTGTATGACTATGTGTATGTGTATTTATGTGTACTTTTTGTGTATTTATGTGTATGACTATGTGTATGTGTATTTATGTGTACTTTTTGTGTACTTATGTGTATGACTATGTGTATGTGCATTTATGTGTATGTGTACTTATGTGTACGTGTGTGACTATGTGTGTATGTATATGTGTTTCTACTGGTGTTCATTCTGTGATGTTCAGTCTGTGATGTTCAGCCTGTGGTGTTCAGCCCTGGAAGGTCTTTTTCTCCTCACGGCTCTTCTTCTCTTCTTTTTCGGACCTCTTAGTCTCCTGGTCCTGCATTTTTTGCTTCATCTTGTCCATCTCTACCTGTCTTTCCTGCATTCTTCTTCCAAAGATGCCTCTCTTCTTCTTCTTCAAGTCCAGACAGATGTTTTCAAGAAGAGTGTTTTCGTCCTGCAACTGTTTCACCTTGGTGATGAGAATCTGATTTTCTTTGGTCATCTCCTCCATCTGTTGGAGTTTGAGGGATCTGTTCTCCTCTTGGTGCTTTTGTTTGTCAGCCATGCCATCCCTCCAGTCCGTTAGCAGTTTGTATTCTGCCTCCAGCTGGTGGTTGTTGGCCTGCTGCTTGTTCAACTTCTCCTCCAGAGCAAGGTTGTCGGAGTACAGTTGTGTTACTCTGGTCTCCGACATCTCTTGTTTGAGGTTCAGTTCTTTGCACACCCTTGTTTCCAGATCTTTGAATTTCTCTTCCTCGCTGATGAGCTGTTGTTGAGTCTCTCTCAGCTTATGTAAGATGCTTTCTTTCTCTTTGTTGACTTTCAGGGTCTCACTCAGCTTCTGGACCATCAGATTCTCAACCTCGGTGGCCATCTCCTGGTACTTTACCTGAAGGGCTTCCAGTGCCTGGTTCTGAATATTTTGGTCGGAAAGTTTGGCCTCATACTCTTGAACCATCCGCTCCTTCTCCTGGTGACTGATGAGCTGGACTTCAGCCATCCTTTCCTCCTGTACTCTCAGCCGTTCCAGCAGGTGGAGGTTTTCGGACTGCATCTCTTCGTTGACTTTCAGGGTCTCACTGGTCTTCTGGCACATCGGGTTCTCAACCTCGGTGTCCATCCCCTGGTATTTTACCTGAAGGGCTTCCAGTGCCTCTTGTTTTAGGGCGATGTCTTGGTTGGTCTTTTTCTCCAGAACCTCGTACTTTCTTCGCCAGATCTCGTTGGTGACGAGTTCGTCTTTGGCGTCGGCGAGGCTCAGAGACAACTCCTCGTTCTTCTTGAAGAGATTAAGGTACTTGATGACTTGGTCGGCATGTTCGTCCTCATGCTCTTGAACCATCCGCTCCTTCTCCTGGTGACTGACGAGCTGTTCTTGGGCCATCTTTTCCTCCAGGGTCTTGATCCTCTTGTTGGCGGTCTGCAGACTCTTCTCCAGACGGGCGGTTGCCAATCTCCCATCTTTGATGACAAGGTAAAAACTGTTCTTCTCAATCTCAGAATCCGTCTTGAAGTACTCAAGGTCTTTCACAAGTTCGGTCAGACGGAAGACCTCCTCGTTGGCACGTGTGAGTGCCTGTTTCAGATGGTATGTTTTCGGTGGAGGGCCTGGGCCACACCGAGGGGCATCAGTCCCATATCTATGTCCGTTTCCTCGATTCATTGTATGAAGAATACTTGGTACAAGAATGGACTGTTGTTTTAAAATACTTTTCGTGGTCGTGAAAGACAAATGCAACTGATAACTTATATACTATACAAGATATCAACTGCTTGCTAACTCGGCTTGAAACGCAATGAAGAGATTGGGTTCCAAGAGCTCTTTATAACACTCTATGATGATGTCAACACTCTATGATGAGGTCAACACTCTGATGAGGTCACTGAGATCAAAGCAGTTGCCATGGGAGCACTCCGTCGCCGCCCGGAAACGTTGCCATGGAAACCATTTCAGTAGAAGACAACAGCACTGCTTGTAGTTGTCTGGTTCTTCTAGGATTTTTGACCGTTTGAGAGGAGAGAGGAGAGAAATCAAGAATGCTGATATTTATCATGTCTTGTACTCATACAAATGAGCATGACAAATAATATTTCCTAAAATCTTGAATGGAGGTTGAATTATATAACAATATTTATGGTTTTCTGGATTCTGGATGATAAGCTGGATGGTAGTCTTTGTATCACACTCGTATATTATCATTCCTGACAGCTACTGTCTCCTGAGATAGTTAACACTGTGAGTCCTTCTCATGACCACTCAAGCATCTATTCATTAAAAGGCCTTCATCTGATGTCACGTTTAATGTCTTTTCTGAAATCATTCTTTTATTTTATTTGTAGTTCTAGTTCTAGTTGGCCGCTGCTTCCCTGTATAGACGGAGGGACCAAGCTGTTCATTTGAAACGTAAATGCTTTACGAGGAGCAAAGTTTTGATCGTTGTCATCACTCAGGGACCAGCTGGGAAAACTTGTAGTGGAACAAAAAGTGTGAGAACGTGAAGGATCATCTGTCCACCACTGTTTCCTCTACGCAGCTGTGAGCACCAACGGCTTTTGACCATAAACACAAATGAACTTTGTCTTTACAAGCGACCCAATAACAGTGCTATTTTATTACAGATGTTCAAATCAAAGCAGGTCACATGTGACGGAGCAGTGTCATCACCAGGACTCATATGCTTGGAAGTAGCTGATAAGGAGAATAATCAATCAAATCACAGATCGAGTTCTCTGTCCATCTCCCTCGATGAGATTATGATCTGCAGACAGAGACAGAAAGAAACACAGAGAAGAAGGAGATGTGTCACCAAATGGCTTCAACCACCTAATTGTCAGAACTGTGGAATTAAATGTGACTTGAAATGGCGTCTTGTCGGGCTTCTAGTGACGCGTTAGTGTCCAGTAGAGCAGAGGACGGGCCGATCGAGGTCCTGTGAGGAGCCTACAAGACACAACGCAGAGGGGGGACTGTGCTTCTTCTTACCGTGGGGGAGGAGGAGGAGAAGGAGGAAGAGGAGGAGGACCGGGCTGTAATAAAGACATCGGAAACATTTCAGACCCACCTATTAGCTGGAAACAGATGGAAAGGTTTAAATTGTTAATAAATCTGTTCTTACCCTGACTCCCATCACGCTACAGGCTCCTGCTCTCCTTCTGCAGCTGGAACGTTTATTCCGTTTGTTTCCAGACATTTTCATGTTGCCCTCCTTCGAATACACACTTTATATACGCTCTGCCAAGCAGCCTTCCACGAGGAGAAAGTCACTAAGAGGGTGTAGATCAAATAACACCTCCACACGAACATAAACAACCTGAAATGATTTGTAACCTTGATATCAACCTCTGGTATGTTTAGCTGATGTATCTGCTTCCTTCTCTTGGAGTTCCTCCCTGGAAGTCTCCTGATTATGTCTTCAAAGGAAACGAAAACAATTCCAACTGCACATTTCGTGCAACAGCAGATGTCATTTGTATTACTTCTTGTAAAACTGGGTAAACATTTGAACCTCTTTTGTGTCTGTGGGGCTGAAGAGGAACCTTTGCTATCATTTCATCCCGATACTGAACACAACTAAAGGTGTTTCAGCTTCGTTGGTGGATTGAACGGCTACATTTTGTATGCTAAGCTAAGCTAAACGTGTCCTGTTTGTGACTTAATATGCAACAACCAGAGTTCTTATTTGACTGTCACCTAAAAAATAGAGTATTTAGTTATTCCTTTAACAGAAAACACAAACCGTCAATAAGTGTAGCAACTTAAACCTAAAAGCTCACAGGAAACCGTAACAGAGCCTATGAATTAGTTCCTTTTTGTGCACGTGGCTGTTCCAGTTACGACTTATGTTCAGGGTGTTCTACGCCACATGCTTCCACGGGGGATCAATACAAACCTGTTTCTGATCAATACTTACTGACTGCGATGGTCCACATGTGCACGAGCGCACCTGCTCCTCATCCTCCAATCAGATACCTCCATGCTGCGTGCAGCTCGACACAGACTCACGGGTCCAGCACGTTGTTTCTGTTTAGAATCCCCCCCCCCCCCCACACACACACACACCAAAAGAAACCCCCCAAACAAGTGGCGTTTACGCAGCAGAGACGCACTGGAAGTGGACCCGGATCAGGTCTTATCCGGACTTGCACGCTGCGCAAAGAGGGCGCGTGCTGGAGACGCTAATTTTTTGGTGCAGAAGTCTCATCACTCGGGACGAGGAGTAAATGGTTTCCTGTCGGACCCCCTCCCCCCCGTTCCCTCCCTCCCTGCTTCGTGTCCGTGGAGGTGAACCGGTGGTCCGTGTCCCTCAGCCGGAGACCCACTAAAGAGACATCGGTGAGTCCTCAGGATCTTTGCTGCGACCCTTTTTACTTCTTGTTGTCAGCAGTTTAATCCAAAAGTCGTTGTTAATCGGGAATAAGGGAAAGTATCCTTTTAATTCTGTTATTCATCCGTTTAATTACTTTGCTGTTTGCTCAACATCACCCTAAAACACCCAACGTGCAGAAGTACTCATGACTGCGACTGCTGGTATAAAGACAAGCTGTCTTTTATATTTCTGGCCCTTTTTGTTTTTGTTGAATCTTAAACAGCTGATCGTTGTTCTTCTGTCATGTCGCCTTCAACGGTGGAAACATTTGGCCTGAACTCGTCCGACGCAGAGAGATTTTCCTCCCCAGGAATGTTAATGCAGAAAATCCAAACTCCTGCTCGGTGTTAATACCCCTGATTTACTGGGTAAGTGGCCCGTGGGACGTTAAAGGGGACTTTTAAGTGCTTATGGACGCAGCTCTCTGCTCTATTATGCAAACCAGGAGGTTTTAGTGTGGAATAAACACACAATAGTGCTGCAACAGATGTGTTAAACTCACTTTGTACTTGATCAGCGGGACTGTGAACGGTCACTTTACCACAACTATGACACTATTTCAATATATGGACTTGTTAAAACGATTTTAAAATGCAAATATTATCCCTTTTATGTTGAATTGATGGACCCACGTAGTGAAATAGTACTTAATTCATTGGAGAAAAACAGCCAGTTTATTAGGTTCACCTATAGCTAATAGTCTAAGTCTAATTTCGACTGTAACGTAACGCTCATCAATAATATATTTTATTATATGTTGTATTATATATCTTTATCGAAGAATGAACTAAAGGTATTTCATAAATAGTGGAGTAAAGAAATTCCAAATTTCCCTCCGGATTGTAGTGAAGTAGAAGCGATGGGCAGGAAGTTGGATCTGTCGGGGCTGACGGAGGACGAGGCGGAACATGTGCTGCAGGTGGTGCAGAGGGACATGAAGCTACGCGAGAAGGAGGAGCAGCGCCTCAGGTCAGTTCTGAGTAATAACCCGTGCACCAACCACACCACCGGACTGAATGAACGCTGCAGATTGGGGCCTGACGGTGATTCAGGTAGAATATCGTTGTGAGAGCAGTATGCATCCACATTGGGGACGTTCAGGGGGCATTGGAAGCGCTTTTGAAAACCTGCGAAGCGTGTTTCCACCTTCCTGCCTTTTGTTGGACAGGAAGCGACTGCCCTTTTCCTGTTGTGCTCAGACCGGCTCCTTCCAACCCTCTAACCTCCCCCAGCCCGAACACAACACGTATGAACTAAAAGACCGGATGGTAATTCATCCGCGTGGCTTTGATCTGCGTCTTCGTGACCTTTGACCTGAGAGATAAACATAATGACAGTCATTTCCTTCAAATCACACACAGTACAAGCCAACATTTGATGTATTAACGGATGCTCTCAACAATGCTGGTGAGATATTTTCAGTAGTATTGTGTAGCGTTTTTTTCTTTTAATTGTCCTTGTTTGTTTGCCTCGTGCGTTGGTCTCACACTGACCAACAGGTGGCAGTGATGATCCAATAAAATAAAACAACATGAAAACAATGCATGCCAGTAAACAATGTGCAGGATTTAAAATCAACAATCGACAGGTTTGACCTGAAGCATTTTACTGTTTCAAATAACTCCAGCTAATTTATCTTTAGCTTTATATACATAGCGATTCATCCAGGTCAGTGAGACTGATTGGCTTTTATTTAGTCAATTTATATGCTGAGGACTTAATGGAAGTTCAAAATGACCACACGGGCAAGCATATAATCAGATGTATGCAAAAATATTTTTTTGTAATGTTGTTAATACCACTAAAACATTTTTTTCAGTAGTTTAAGTCATCCCACAAAAATACAATAGATGTAAACTAAATATATGCAATAAAATGGTCATTTACAGAATCTGTGCTTCACATTTCTGATTAACATTCAACTAAGTCCTTAAAGACACAGAGAGAAACTCAATGAACATCTGTATAAGAATTAAAACCTGGTTGGCTGGATTCAACTGAAAAACAAAAGACACAAAATGAATGTCAGCCCACAATCATCCGAACGTTTAAGTCCATCCTACTTATCCTACATTGAAAAAAAACGTTTTTGTCTAGACTCAAAGAACAAAAGTCACCATCAAGACGCTGCACATTAAACCAAAGTCAAGAGCTTTCCCGTTTCTACTGGTCAGTAGCAGCTCATTGGCTGCGTTTCTACAAAATGTAAAATAAACAGAAGAATAAATATATTCACACAAATGCAAGCACACATTATTTTACGTGACATATTATTATTACATTCAGCGAGGATTGTTGCAGCTGGTGGAACTAAACATTGTCCCTATTTATAAAATGATGCCTTGCGTCTTCTGCTGAGATTTGTTTGCACGTGTGAGAAACACTGTCGCGTTCATGTGCACTCGTGTTGACACTTCCTCGCTGGGAGCGTTTTTTGCAGAGACTGTTTGCAATCCGAGTTATTTATACCGCCCAGTGAGCTTCAGTGATGTGGTAAGAGCAGTTAAACATTTATGGTCTGGAGTAACAGAATATCTGATATTCATAGTCGAGAAACGTGGCTCTCGAATAACTGGAGGGGTAAAGAGACGTTCGTTGAATGCAAAACGATCACATTTTCTGGGAAATTAAAATACGGCATGTGCTTATGCTTTAATGTATAATTGATCATATTTAATATTCTTCTATAAACAACATACAGCTTGTAAATAAGTTATCCGAGTGTATACATTGTATACAAGTACATACATTTTGAAATAATCATTTCAAACCTAAATTAAAACTTTAAATTTAAAAAGCACGTTTGAGAATAGTGGGTAAAATAAATATTCTGCACTTTTTTTTTTAATCCTTGTATCTTTTTTAAAACCTTTTAAACGAGTTCCTGACGTCCTCCAAAGACGGAAAAAAGAAAATATTTGAATTTCTTAACAATGGTGCCGACGGTCATATTTTGTATGATGGAAAGCTTCAGCCACTTCGAGCTATGACGCGTGTTTATTTTGTGCTCTACATATCAGCAGAAAAGCGGCTGCTGTGAAGGAGAACACACGGATGTATTATTCAGCAGAACTCCTGCGCTGACCTTTACGTGAGCACAGCGGGCTACGCTTAAATATTCAACGAAGACATTTATGAATGAGAGCTCTGCTTGAATTTCAACACCCTAGAATGAATCGTGTACATAGAGGGGCTGCTGCTTGTTTCCATCCCCATGTACCTCAATGCTTGAGACTAAAATGAACGACACAGGTTGTGAAACCATTTTCATTAAAAAGAGGCAAAGGATCAGTTTAACCGTCTGTGTGCTTCACGTCCTCATTTTGATAATCATCCTGTTTGTCTAAAAAAAAACAAGGAAAAACAGAACACAGAGCGACTAATATAATGAATATTCTCTCCCTCCCCCCCCTCCATCCCTCAGTGAGCTGAAGCAGGAGCTGGAGGAGGAGGGCAGTCGCTGCCTCCTGCTGTCACGGCGGAGTTGCTTCAACCAGCGCTGCTGCATCCGCTGCTGCTCGCCCTTCACCTTCCTGCTCAACCCCGGCAGACGCTGCCGCGACTGCGGCTACAACGTCTGCAAGGCCTGCAGGGTCTACAACCAGCGGGACAAAGCCTGGCTGTGCTCCGCCTGCCAGAAGAGCAGGTGAGACCCGTTCAGGTGTGTGTGTGTGTGTGTGTGTGTGTGTGTGTGGGTGTGTGTGTGTGTGTGTGGGTGTGTGTGTGTGTCTCAAATCCAACTGGTCAGCTGTGGTTCTTTATCGCTGTCGTGTTGAGTCAAGTCGGTTAATTCGGTCTTGATGTGACATGAACTGGTTTGGTTTGGTGCACAAACCGTCTGCAGCATACGACATTTGTTACATGTCAATGGATTCTAATGTCTGTGTGTGTGTGTGTCTCAGGTTGTTGAAGACACAGTCTCTGGAGTGGTTCTACACTAATGTGAAGACGCGCTTCAAGAGGTTCGGCAGCGCCAAAGTGCTGAAGACGTTTTACAGGAAGCACTTGGCGGAGCGCAGCGCGCTTCCAGAGCTCACCGGTAAACACGTCTGTTCGTCTGTTCTACATGAAGCTGATGGACTCTGACTAGGAAGAGGAGGTAGTCGTAGGGACGTCACCTATTGGTTTGATTTGCAGTATTGAATAAGGATTGAAACTAGCGATCGAGACCACAATCTCCTGTTTATGTTCAGGTAATAAATCGAGCGAGAAGACTTTCATACAATCGCACTGAATGGACGGCGTATTCAGACCGCTGCACTGACTGATGACGTTGAGCCACTCTGATCTGATTGAACAGACGGGGGATTTGGGCGAAATTGAGAGAGTGTTTTGTGGAGGAGAGGCTCCTGGCTGCAGATGACGCGACGCTCTGACCCCCGTGGGAGGAGCCGCCGCTCAGCGTCCGCCGACGCAAAGAGACAAAAGGGAATCCGAATGAATAGAGCTGACATTTGGAAACTAATAGCGTTGAATGGAGGTATATCGCGATGTGTCAGATCGGTGACTCGTTTCCCCGATGAGACGCTTTGCTCGGAGACGTTCTTGTCTCTGAAGCGATGCTGAATAGCAAGCTGACAAAGACGCACGCACGCACGGACATAGTTACATTATTTGATGCTATTGTGATGTCACGAGAGGCGCCGCCGCTCTCTCCGGGGTAGTTCAAAATAGTGCGAGGACACCGGGTTCAAAATATAACAAAAGGTTTTAATTTCCGTCCTTCAGGTTCAACAGAAAACAGTCAAAACAGGGGGTAACTCAGGCTTCGGTCAATCTTTGCCGGTAGAACTTAACTTAACGGAAATCCACTTCTGTAAGGAAAACAACACCGTCCTCCCGGTCTCTCCTGCCTCCTCGAATCCTTATGGCTTGGTCTGCTCTTCTCAGCTCGTCTCCCTCCAACGGTGTGTCTTCCACCTTTATGAAGGCCTCCGGGTCGTCACACCCTGATGGGTCTCAGGTGTGAGGGGAATGCTCTGAGTTTCGGGGCACCAGCAGATGGAGCCATAGTTAGAGCCATCGCCGGTGAACGTATCTCCCTTCCAAGACCAAGCCTCTCGTGACATCACACTATATATAAACTCGTACATCAGGAGAAATGTTGTAGGAAGTAAAAGTCAAAACGATGCAAATCATACGTACAAATATATTAATATACATTATTTGGTATTAATCACATGAGGGTAGTTTTAAATTTATCGGAACCAAATGAACTACAGTTGAACCTTCATGATGGCTGATGAAAAAGTCTGAGGATCATCAAGGTCGGCGGGATTAAACCTCTCTGGACCATTAATGTCAATAGTGTAATACCGTTTTAAAGTATTTAGGTGAGGACGAGGCTGTGACACATAGTGTGCATTTGGATTGTTGTGCGGCTGCAATTGAATTGAAATATTCAGTAGTAAGAACGGCTTTTTATAAATGCATTGTTTCAATGTGTGAACATGATACAGTGGAGCCGAATCCGCTACCTTCAGGGTTACTGTGACCGCGGCTGCTCGCTGGAGTCTTTTTATTTTTTTTTATGTCCGTGTGCCAAATGTGTCCCATTTCATTAGGTCATTCTGCTCCGATGTCTGCACCCTGCACGCATATATATATATATATATATATATATATATATATATATATATATATATTACTGGGGCCACATAAAACAGATCAATACTTCAGACCCTAAAATGCCTCATTTTGTCTTAATTTACAAGATGCATCACCTCAGTAAACTCAAGCTTTGGTGTTTAGCAATGAAATCATCTAACAAAGGATCTGTAGTTTGCCCCTTAGAATGATTGGACGTGACCCAGTGTACTTGATCTCCTAACCAGCGCCACAGGTCAGGTTGCTTGCTAATAACACATGTGAGGCACTGGTGCACTTATGTAACCGCATATGGCTGCATTGTGGAGGTCCACACGGATCGTAGATGGAAGGAGAAGCTAAAATCAAGTAAAAAAAGTCTGGTTCTAATCCAAACTGTTGGGGATAAACAACGGTTTATGGAAAAACACAGCGCTTGCATGAAGGAAAACATTGGGACAATTCCTCACCCAATATCTACATTAATGGTAAATCCAAAGCAATTATCAAACACAAGAGACAAACCTTTTTTTGCATTTATTCATTCATCTGTTTGCTCAATGTCCTAAATCATCAAATGTCAGGATTACAACTTTATCCCATGTCAATCTACAGTATCTATTTTCATGTACATATTGTGTGCGTGTGTGTGTGTGCGTGTGTGTGTGTGTGTGTGCGCACATGTAGAGAGCAGCGCCTACGAGGACAGTATCTGCAACGAGGGCAGCTTCTGTGGGAGCGACTCAACCTTCTACAGACAAACTAAAGGTGCAGAAATAAGTCCTAATGATTTCACTATGAAGACTATGATGTGCTCTTCACCTATTTACGCAAAGCACTTTGTAAACAAATCTGTGGATTACTACCTTTTTTTTTTTATTTCTGTGTTCTTGCATTTGTATCTTGTTGTAGCGTGTACACACAACTATAGTAGTACTATTGTTTTATAGTAGTATTTTAGTACTATTTCTGTAAAATACTACTATATTTTTGTCCACAGCATTTCTATCTATATCAATTGGGGACCGATTTTAATTCCTACAACCCTCGAATTAATCCTGAGAAAAGACATTTTTTAGAGAGCGCGGCATCACCTGAGCGATTGTGCTGCCGTGCGCAGTAGATGTGAAATCACAGCCGGGAGATTGGAAATGAACTAGTTTGAGGTAAAAGCATGCATGTCAGTTGACATTAAATGATCCAGTGAACCTTTTATCTCCGGGGTCCCGGGGGCAGTTGCCCTACTTGGCCGGTCGTTAATTCAGCAAGAGCTTACTTCAATCTCCGAAAGAAAGTCCCCGCAACTGCCCCTCTGACGCCACATTATCTGGTTCAAAGGGGGTTTTCTTTATGGTCATTCATTGTAATCCCCCCAGGAACCCAAATACTCATATTTGTTCCCAGCTGCCGTGAATATAATTCTTTACAGCAAATGAATTCTTGTCCCACTCCTTTGGCATGTGTTCCCATGTGTCCCGACTTCGTCTCACTCTCTCAGGTTTAACCGCGCTAACCGCCTAAGAAGTTGCTAACAGGCTAAGGGACGTTTAGTTCAAGGTTCAGCTTGACGTAACCGGTGACTGTTGTTGCTTTGTGTTCAGAGCACAGCGTCGCCGAGACCATCACTGTGGCCCTGCGGGTGGCGGAGGAGGCCATCGATGAGGCCATCTCAAAGGCCGAGTTTGATTCTGCCAGTCAGGTTGTTTATATTGTTCATACGTTGGCCATTTATTGATGATCCCCAGCGTGCACTGTAATTACTTTGGTCTGTAAATGTGATGTTGCAGATGCTGCACAATGTTATTTGTCTTTGGTCTGCAGTCCCGTTGAGAAGCGTCCTCTGCAGACCTCCTTAATCTCAATTTTTTTTTTCCAGAGTTTAAATCAGATTATGAAAAAATAAACCATCAAGATTATGCTGCAATCCAAAGGACCGTTTAATGCTACAGTATCCAGGTCATTATTAGGCCAACAATAGAAATAATGTGGCTCATTGGACGTATTGAACTAAAATAAATCACCTTTACTCCACTTTTTAGGGTCTCTTTTTTTAACAAACTTGCCTCTAAAATAACTAACGAATCCATATGTAATGACGTATAGTGCTGTTTATATAAGTGTATTTCATTTAATTTGAACAGTTTTCTTATTTGTGTTTTTTCTTGTGTTGACCAGGAGAAGCAGAATGAGGCTCACTATCTGCGGGAGCACAGAGGAGAGCTCATCGAGGAGCTGTCAAAGACTATTGTGCAAAACGTAAGAATGGTGTGTGTGTGTGTGTGTGTGTGTGTGTGTGTGTGTGTGTGTGTGTGTGTGTGTGTGTGTGTGTGTGAGAGAGTAGGTCGACTTACTGCACCCGTTGGTACAAAACCATTAGAACCAGCAGCTTTTTGTGTCCTGTTTGTACGTAAGGATGTCTCCGTCTCTCAGATTATTAGCAGGAGGAAAACTTTGACCGAGATGAGGGCGGAATACGACCAGGATTGGCCACTCGAAGACAACACTGACCTTCAGCACCGTCGTCATCATCATCATCATCAGTCAGACTGTAATCAAGCGTCCGGCTCCCTTAACCATCATCCAGATCTCTGGGTAAAATGCTCAACAAACAGCGGTTAACTACACTTAAATAAAATAATAAAAACCTCAGACTAAACTCGTCATGAGATGTACTGACCTCTGCTGGTTAAAAGGTTCAACTTAACGCAACCAACAATGTTAATGTGTCATCTCCTCCCAGAGGTCCCACAGTGCCTTCTCCCTGTTGGACAATGACCCTTCAGGTCTCGTGAAGGACTCGTCACAGATGGCCGCCTGGAAGAGCGTCGAACGGCTGGACAACGCCGGTAAGATCTGTATCTGCTTTTGGTGGCCGCCATTGCTCATTAAATGCATTGAACCATCCGCAAAGGTGTGGTGAATATTAGTAACTGATGAGATGGTACCAACTCGTCCACTGTTATTCGTTCGGTTCTCACTGTGCAGTGCGCGTGTGTGTGCTAAGGTGCGTACGGCGGCGTGTCCTCGGTGCTGAAGAGCCCGGACGGGAACTGGATCGCCCTGCAGAGCAGCCAGCTGCCTCGGCCCAGCCTGCTGACCAAGAGGAAGAGCCTGGTATTCAGCGCCTTGGAGAGAGAGTCCGAGGTGGCGTCCGCCTACGAGGGCATGGACTCCGACAGCGGAACCGAACCGGAGCACGGCACGCGGCTCGGGACGCCGCCGCCGCCGAAGGGCCGCAGGGGGGAACTGTTCTCGGACCCCGAGGGGAGCTGGAAGCCCAAGAAGCTCCCGCTGGCTCGGCTTAAGGGGAAGGTGCCCCCGGAGATCGGGCGGCCTTCATCCTCCTGCAGGACCAGCATCGTCGACGTGAACTTTAACGTGGAAGGAGCCAAAGCGGAGCGAAGGGGGGCTGGCAGGCCCGACGTGGGTAAAGCCCGGAGGTCCCGGAAGAAAAAGAGGGGCAAAAAAGGGTCGTCTTCTTCGATGCTGGTGAGCAATAAAAAAAAATACAAACTGAAGAGATGTGATAAGATGGAAAGATCTCTGATTCACACAGCAGAATATCAATAAATAGCAGCAGCGTTAGTAAAATTGTTCCACAAATTTTCATAAATTTAGTGATTTTTGACGCTTAATCGTGCAGAAATCTGTATTCTTTGGGTCGAGTTGCTTAATGCGCAGTTTACCGAACATTATAATGCTTCCTCTACGTAGCAGTAAAATAAAGTTCATAAGCTAGTTAAAGATGCTCAAAGGCAAATTATAGCAACATTAAAGAAAGCCATACTTAGTTCACCAGCATTTATTTTGGAATATTCTTCAATCTATTCTTTCTTACCTTTCAAAGGATTGCAGGGAGAAAGACAATCATTCCCAGCATTCGTCTGATGCTGCCACACCGGACACCGTGACCTCCGGAGCCACGACCCCTGAACCTTTTCACCTGGAGAGTGACCTCACAGCGCATGAAGCCAAGCAGCTGGAGGAGGAGGAGGTCACGCTAAAAATGCAACAGCCAGCAGGCCGAACATCTGACTCCTCAACCGGAGGCGGAGCAGATGCTGAAGTGGGAGGTGTTAATGAAGACGGACAGAGGGAGGAAAACGGCCAAGGACACAAGGACAGAGGAGAAGGAGATGAGAGGCCTTGGAGGATGGAGATTGACTTGAATGAAGGGAGAACCGAGGAAGAGGATGTGGATGAAGAAATGAAACACAGACTGTACAGGCTCATCGAACATTCCAGACTCGCCTACCTGTCGACCGATGACGACTTGGAGAGAGAAGACCAGAGTGAAGGAGAGTGGGAAGGAGACGAGGAGGTGGGAAAGACGGGCGGACTTACTTCTAAGCTCTGCCAGCTCGAAGAAGAAGTCTGGGCAAACCAGTTCTCCTCCACAGAGGACGAGTTGGACAAAGTTGGCGTCGCTGATGAAGAGAAGACGGGTCAAGAAGAAGAAGAGGAAGAGGAGGAGGAGGAGGAGGAGGAGGAGGAGCTAGCATCAAAAGTGTGCAGATTAGCCGACCAAGCCAACGCCACGCAGTTTTCATCCACGGAGGACGAGTTGGACCGAGCGAGTGGAGGCGAAGAGGAGGCGATGGAGGAGAAGCTGTGGAAACCTCAGGCGGAGGAACGAGTCGAGGTCGCTCAGCTGCGCGATGTGGCCAGTTTCATTGGTGCTTCTCATCTCCGATCCACTGAGGACGAGCCCGATGGAGAGAAGCAGGAGGAAAGGAATGAAGGAGGAATTGAGAGGGAGGAAGCAGTAAGAAGGGTTTGGGTTAGGAGAGAATCATTTAGAGACTTGGATGAAAATATGTTTTATTTAAGGGAGGAAGTAAAGACAGAGAGCTGTGATGTTGAACACGTCCTGCAGGACAAAACGGCGGAAGAGGAAAAGAAAGATTGCAAAGTAGAGCTTTTGAAAAAAGCTGTGACTAAAACAACTAAAGCGAAAAGACAAGCGATGCCGTTAGAAAAGGTGGTCCAAGCAAAGACAACAGAGGAGTTAATGTCTTCAGACGAGACAAAAGGCCATCAAGAAAGTCGGCCTGAGACAAAGTGTCCGGACAAGCAAGAAGGAGAGAGACAAGAAGAAAGTACGATCGGAGGGAGTCAGGAAACAGCAGAAGACAGTGACGAGGAAGACGCAGAGTTCGACCGAATAATCCGCAGTATGTTGTCGATGACTTTGGCGGACATGCAGATGGAGGCGTTTAAGGATGAAGGTGCAGAAAGTAGGAGCATAGGTAGAGAAGCAGAAGAATTGGAGACGAGTGAACCTGTAGAAATTGAGAACACCGTCGAAAGCACAAATGCATCAGAGGAAACAGGAAGTGGAAAGAAATGTAAAAGTCGAGGCGATGACGTAACGGCGGAGTCGGCTGTGGGAGGAAGAACAGGAGGAATTGTGGGTGAGCGAATAGGAGTAGATATCTACCAGAATAAGGACACAAAGGAAAGTGAGCGCCGGGAGGCAGATAGAGATGCGGCAGAAAAAATAAATCTAGAAATGCACCAGACTCTCGCAGCGAAACAGCTCAAACGACTCGAAATGGATGACGACAAAAAAGAGGAGAGCAAAGTCAACGAGTGGAAACTCTGTAAAGAAACCAAAGAAAACCTGGACGTTGTGCAGCAAAGCACGTCGGCTCCACGGGGGGGGTTGCTGTCACCTGAGGAGATTCAAAATGTAAGAACTAGGAGGTTAATCTCACTGTGGACAGCGATTGATAATAAATATATCACACTTTGTTGGCGGCCGACGCTCTGATGCACTTTCAATAACGTTTATTCTCTAACGTTTATCATATTTACTTTCCACAATTCAACTTGGTCTTTAACTCTTGGAAAAAAAACATTCTTCCTCTAACAAATTAAACTTCCTTCAGCAATAAAATGCACCAATACATTTTACTTCTTATCAATAGATAAATAAATAAAATCAATTCTATTTACCTTTATCAATTTGGAAATTGGCTGAATGGTTTTGGGTTTGGCGTCTCGATCGTTCAATAATGGTGAGCAACAGGACCTCACGATGGATACGACAAAAACTATGAACTGCTTTGAAATGTACATTTTATCATGAACAAAAATCGCGGGTGTTACTAAGCCGCTTGTCTTTGGTAGAGATACTCGGCGGTGTCTCTGCGCAGCATCACCACGGAGGTCCTGAAGGTGCTGAACGCCACTGAAGAGCTGCTGCAGGGGGGAGAGGGAGGAGGCGGCCCCCGCCTCCACAATAATGTGCTGCCCCCCCACACGGATCCAAAGAAACTGGATCAACAGTTCTGTAGACTGGAGGAAAATGTAAGTTCAACTTTCTACATTTGTTTAAATTGCAGCACGCTACGTCGATGTTGCTGTTTTCATTACACGATAGTACGACTACAGTACCACCAGTATTACACTACTACTGGTTCTGTAGCATACTTGTATTATTATACTACAGACCAGTTCTGCATTTCAAAAGTAATGCTGAAAAACATTAAGTCATTGTATAGCATTTAAAAAATTAATAGTATTCTAAGAAGAAATCCGTAAGAATATAGTACGGCTTTTCAAAATCTTTAGGTAGTAGTGGTGTATAGCATGTTATAAAGTCATCGCATACACGTGGTGTGTGTATATAGCATGTTATAAAGTCATCGCATACACGTGGTGTGTGTATATAGCATGTTATAAAGTCATCGCATACACGTGGTGTGTGTATATAGCATGTTATAAAGTCATGGCCTAGTCATACTATAGAACACAATTCCATATTAAATATCCGTGTAGTACGTCTTCAATTTTCCAAAAGATTTAATGCAAATATATGTTATTTGGCATATTTGGTAGTTATTTTATGCCTTTACGTTAAGGCATAAAATAACTTCATAAAAAGGTCAGTGTAAGTTCATAATTGTGAGTAGTTTCCTATGTTTAAAAAAAAATAATTGTCATTGAAACGTAACCAAGTCATGGTAGAGTACATCATATAAGAAAGTGCAGCAAGTGAGGTTATAATTTACTTCTTGTAAATCAAATGCTTGCTCCCTAAATTGGTCAAAAGTTTGACACTGTAGTGGGAACATCCATGCAAACATCTGCTTTGAACAAATATACACATTGAAAACCAAGCCAACAAATGGATTAATCAACTTTTAATACATTAAGACCCTGCACAGAGAAAATGACACATTACCGGGTCGGTTTCTACTTCCCTGTAAATGACCAAGTACGACAGGTTTAAGTTGTGAACTCAATCCTGCTGCAGGTGTACGTGGCGGCCGGGGAGGTGTACGGTCTGGAGGCGGAGCTCAGCGACCTGGAGGAATGTGCTCGGGACGTCTGCAGCGCCACGTCGGACATGGAGCTGTCCTACCTGGAGGAGCAGGTGGCATCGGCGGCTGCTAAGGTTCAACAGTCTGAGCTGCGGGTGAGTTAAAGCTGCATGCACACATTTAGAAAGGCCCGTGCTGCTATATGTTGGGGCGCGAATTCATAAAAACACTGATTGGCGTTAAAGTAAAACTTGTACTGTGGCTGGTTTCCTCTCCAGATTGGCGACATCTCTGCCAGAATCGCCGCTTTGAAGAGCGCAGGCCTCAATGTGGACACACAACGCTCGCGCTTCACTAAGAGCGTTCCAATTATGGTACCGGTATGCATTAATATCGTTACTACCAGTCTTATGTCTAGAAACAATTTTTCAAAACCTGAGTTTGACTTATTACAGCCCGTCACTGTGGAGTCATCAAAGCAGTCGAGGAGGCGATTACCTGCACCGCCAGTAAAAGGTGAGCACATACGTGTACAATCATATGCAACATACTATCTGAATTTATGGCATTATACTGAAACATCACAAATGTACAGAAAATAAAACCACGATTAACTTTTTTACACTAACATGTAATCCAGCATAAAACACCTATTTACATCACTAATTTATTCAATATTCACTCATTAAAAGAAGTGCAATTTGATTGATTCTCTTTCAGAAGACACGATCTAATCAAAGCGGGACCGTTAAACTTCACCATGGACGTGCCTTGACCACGAAACTACAGACCAGTATTAAGATGATCCATCGGTTTGCCTCTTTAAATTATAAACTGCCTTAAATACAAATTGTACAGCTTGTACGGTACGTGAGTGATTCTCATGTTTTCTTGTGGAAGTGTGCAGTAGATAAAACTACTTTTAATCAGGTCGAACTCAACCAACATTTGAGGTAAAAGAATAAAAAAGATGAAGCTGGTGAAACGATTACATAGTATTTTAGTTACAACTTGTCTGTAACATTAGTTCATTTAACCGGCACTGTTTTTACCTTTACATCTGAACGTGATGAGACCATATCATGTTAAAAAAAGACTTGTATTTTCTGTTTGTTTTGCTGTACATTTAAGACATTACAATCATTACATTTGTCTGTTTATATTGAGTCCCAGACAGTTGATCCACTGTGGACCCAGTCTGCCCTCAGATGAAGGTGGGTGTGACTGAGGAATTTAGTTTGGCTTTTTCAGATGAGGAAATGACACTCGGATATGACATTCCTCTTTGAAGGATGTGTGGGATCCTGTGTGGGAACACATAAGCCTGGAAAATAACAGCCCTCAAAACAAACACCCAGCTTTCACCTCTTCCTCTCGGTTGACCTGAAAATTTCCACAAAGGTTTGGTGTTTTTACTCTGAACACTCAAAAGATCTTGAGCAGCGGCTGAATGAAAAATAAAGTCCTCCTGGAATATGTGGCTTTGGTCATCTCTCCGAGACGAGGCAGCGCTCCCTCTGATCAGGAACTATGAATCCTTCTTTCTGTTCACTCTCTCTCCGGTCGGACATGACAAAAGCCTGTTTGGGGTCGATGACCACCGAGCCGTCCTGACTCGGAGCCTCCACCTCGGTGTAAGAAGGCCGACCGGAGCCTCGCCTGAACTTCATGATTGGCCAGCGAGTCGGCCGCCGCTGAGGGGGGACGAAGCACGACAGGAAATTAGCACAAAACTGCCCACCGACAATTTGGATACGAGAACTTAAGAACAGCAGTTTTGTGTTCTGTTAAATGTACTTGATTCCTTTGCAGAGGGTAAAAGGGCACATTGATGTGAAGTACCGGATATCAAAGGGGCAGAATAAAGTGTCACTCTTTAAAATCTAAGTAAACACATAAAATACATCTAAATTAAAGAGTAAAGAAACCAGCTTTGCTGCTTTTTAAGACAACAAATGTTGACCGTGGCAATTAAACCTAATTCAATATGAAAAAAGGTCTCAAGCAGGTGGATAAATAAGTCACTGACCTCCATGAAGAAGAGGCTGGCGCTGGAGGTGGGGTGGTTGTACATGTAGACTGACGTGAGGACGGCTGCGCCCATGATGACCATCGCCATGACGATGCCCGCGAGTAGACCCGTCTGCGGCCACCCGTCGCTCACTCCCGCGGCCTCCTCGTTTCCTGCTGAAGAGCAACTTAAAGCTACTAGCAGGTGTTTATGTAGATCTAAACCTCTCCATCTAAGGTACTGACATCTATTCAAGTAGTAGCCGTGAATAATACATTACTGGTCCTCCCCGTAAATCCTGTGTAAGGATGTCTTTATTAAGAATACACATTAGACTTTTGTACATCCGTAATAAAAGATTAAAATACATCCTCCGTGGAAAATTAGATTAAGGATAGTGTAATTTAATTCGTGGCAGTATTTCTGTGATTGTCAATTAAATCTATCGATTCAAAACATTGAGGATAATTTCGGGACTAGCGAGAAAACTAAAATGATTCTAATTGCCACTAACAAACGACATCCATTACAGCCTGAAGTAACAGCCTTTTACGGTGACCAGAGTGACACGCATACATCGAGTCATCCTCCAGCAAATGAGGATACTATGTAGTATTTAACAGAAGGCTGGGAAATAGCTGACCACTTGACCCTCATACAAAACACACTGGGCGTGGAAACAATGCAACAAGCATTTATTCATGAGATGGTGAGGACGCCCTCCCTGCCCACAGGAGTCATATTGAGTGACATGAAGCTATCAAACAAGAGGATTCTATTGCTGAGGTCAACCCTTAATCCGGATTAGTCCACATCCAACCCAAAAGTAATACATATTTTATGATGATACAATACAATGGAATTGAACATGACAAACAAGCGTACCTAAATGAATCTCAATCTCTCGTTATGTGTCTGGAGCCTTTGAGTTAAACCTAAATTCATGTGCGACATGCGCTCAGCCATCGGAGGACGGTTCCCCCGGTAACGAGTTAGTTAATTAACTGTCCTCCCAGAGACAATGAATCGTCCCAAACTAAAAACTACGTTGATCCACAAGAAGCAGGTTTGTGTCACTCCAGACAATCTGAAAGCCTCTAGTCATCTTACCGTCTGCAGGTTTGCTGGTCGGAGGCGGTGGAGAGGACCCTCCTCTGCTGCTGTGGGGGGAGGGTTTGTTGACGGAGGACGTTTTGCGGGGGGGTTTGGGGGTCATGCCGGAGGACCGGTGCTGCTTTGTGGTCATTGGGACATCGGGGGTGGTCGACTGTGTGAGGTGGCGAGACGTGCCGGTCGTTCCGAGGCACCGGAGATCTCGTCTCTGGGGAAACAAACATCGTAAACTCTCTCTTGTGAAGACAGACAAAAGTTCTAACAGGGTTCAACTTTCTCTAGTTTACTTAAATGCCAAAATAGTGACAACCTCCTCCGGGCAGCCGAAGTCGACCCAATCTTGCCGATTATGATCAAAGCCACTGGAGCATCTAAGAAGAGAACGGAAATACTTTTTATTTTTACCCTCAGAGACATTAAAGATACTGTATTGACAAAATGTTTGAAGGGTAAGTCTAAAACAATTCAATTCACAATTCACTTAGAATTTTGCAAAACGATCAAGCGAACATTCATCTACTTTAACGCAGCCCTGGATTCAGATTGTATGAATAAAATGGGGTGATATGTGCTGCGAGTGCTCCCCGGTTTACCTTTGTAACCGGCTGCACCAGCTGCAGTTAAAGCCGATCTGAGAGGTGACACACGGACCACAGCTGGAGAACTGCAGACATGCTGAGAAGAAAGAAACATGAAAGAGTGAGGCGGAAGAGAAGGCTACTGTGAATTAAACCGAAGAGCGTTTTGACGGGCCACGCTGCAGCGTGGAGCCAACATGATACGTACTTGGGAGAGGCAGCATTTCCACCGCTGTACAATTTGCAATTTTGGACTTGAGAATGTCAACTTTGTGATACTCATAAATGGTTCTCCTCCGAACATCTGGAGTATGTCAGGAAAGATATGTTGTTGATTACTAGTGAGATCCAATGTATTGTTTTCCTTGATAAAACAAATATATATAAGAAAATACATTTTCATTAAATACACCAAATGTGTCACTCACTGGGGATCTGCTGTATCTCATGAAGAACCACAAAAGCATCCGACAAGCCCACTTTAACAGGGTGATGGTGTGTGCTGATGTCGTTGATGTCTAAAGGAATCTATCAAATAAAATACAAATGAAGTGTAATTAAACAGATTCTGCATTAACAGAGAACCCAAGACAAAATAAGATGTCACCTCTTTGTATGCAAAGACGATCCGTCCATCGCTGTGCAGAACGGCCTGGAAGGTGAAACTCCCGAGGCTCATGTTGTCCTGGAGGTAAACCCGACTCCACTGAACCACCAGTGCGGTGCCTACATACATAAACACAACATCACAGACATGTTGTATGAATACCACACAGCAGGCACACAAACAATGATCGATTGGTCTCTCTTACCGTTGTCACAGTAAAACACAGTAGAGTTACTGGACAGGCTCGGGTCGAGATTGGCCATCAGAGGAGCTATGTACTGAGTCGCTGTGAGCATTCTGTGAAGCACATCTCCAGTGTAAATGAAACCTGAGGAGAGTCAAACATGCAGAAGTTACCAGCAGTCATTCATGTGCAGTGGAGGGACAATGATCATCTTAATCATGGACGAGATATGAGACCAAGGGCCCCTCAGACAAAACAAACTGCACGTAGTCGGTTTAGAAAGTGATCCACGCTACTGAAATACCTCCATTGACAATTCTAAAGCATATAAAATAACAGAACACCAAAAGGAAACCTGGAGCAGGTTTGAGGTTATACGTTATTTAAATTGGTTTGTGAAAGACTTACCTCCAGTTGCCACTGTGATTTCTTTTAGTAAATGTCCATAGAAAGGGAAGTAGAAGGACAGATTCACTCTCTGGATAAAACAAAGGGATAATACACTGTATGTTTAAGATATACATATACACTGAAAAGAGATGCACCAGCTGTAGCTGAACTGTGTGCATGTCGTTTGTGTCTCTGTGGCAGTTGTGCAAAGTCTGTCAATTGTTGAAGCTCTACTAACAACACAATGAGGGCTGACAATCAGCCCTCATGTAGTCTGTGGTAATACAGTGTCTGTGTTCTCAATCCAACAGAACTGTAATGCAATGACCAACAATTCATTGATACAATGTAATAAATTATTTGGATTTCAAGAGCTTAAAAAACGTTTAAAAGTAAATAATGAATTATTTTCGATGAGAAATTACATTTAAACTCTGATTTCTTACCTCAGCTTGTCGATAGGTGCTGGACAGAAAGCCACAGACCTTCCACTCATCCTTTTCCATCTCATCGATGTTCACCCACAGCTCTTTACTGCCGGCGTCTCCAGAACCGTAGATTTTAGATGTATAGTAAACATGATCCATGTCCTGTACAAAGTGTAGGGATTGAAATCAGCGTTCGTGTCATCTTGTGTAAAAGTTTCCAAAAGAACAGAAATGCTTTAAAAAGTCTGGTCTCTGTGAAAACGAATCCTTTATGGCGAGAAACGTATAGATGAGAGCTTCTTCAAGAAAGAAGAACTTCAAACAATTGTTACCTAATGGCCAAACTAGCATCCCGATTAAAAAAAACTAAATACATCAACTACCACAGACATTGTTGGGATATTATTTTCAGACATAAACAATAGTTCTCTACATGTTTCTTCATTTGCAAAATCTCTTGAACTGAAAATAACTTTACCACAATCTGTGTGGAATTGTTGTGCCCCTCGTCCAACAGCAGGTCTGGATCGGACTCCTCCGGCCTGTGCTGGTCTCTGTAGTGGCCCCTCTTATCCGCAGCCCAGCCCGGGGCCCCAGACCTGCGCTTATTGCTGCCTGCGACAACAAACGGCCGCACGTCCGGAGGAGACGGCCCCTCTGTGTCGGCACGGTAGACTCCTGACGGATCAAATAGTGAGAAGTCGTTACTTTTAGTTTGGTTAACATCTTTTTTTAACATTCAATTTGAGGGTATTACCCTGCCTCTGGGGATTTTTTTTGTACTTTACATCACTTTATCAGGTAAATTAATGACTAGTGCTGCAATTTAGGATGGTTCTCACCATCAACTAGAGAGATACCCTCGTCATCGTGACAACAGCGTGTGAGCTGGCAACGTCATTTCCGCCAGCGGTTAGCCAATCACACCATCTATTCCGTTAGCTCTTAGCTAAACATACTATCTATTCCGTTAGCTGTTAGCCAAACAAACTAACTGGATCTATTCCGTTAGCCGAAAACATAATTGATTCTGTTAGCTGTTAGCCAACAACATCATATGTTGTGTTAGCTGTTAGCCAAACATACCATCTATTTCGTTAGCCGTTAGGCAAACACCATATATTCCGTTAGCCGTTAGCCAAACATACAGTACAATGCTATCCCGTGAGGGAGCACCGCAGCGGGGTCGAGGGGAACTGGGCTGTGTTCTGAACAGCGGCCCCTGCTGGCAGCAGAATGCTAACGCACGAGCAGGTGGCTAAGCAGTCCTTACTCATGTTTCCAAGAAGAAGAAAAAACGTGACACTATACATCGATTCTCCAAATTGTGGCTGATTATTTGCCTTAATTCCAACTCACTGAACTTAAGTTCAAAAGGTGACAATTCCATATTTATAAGTTTTTAATAATTTCAGGCTGAATATTTGGAATCCGTATAGAATAATTCGCATGGTACCTAATATTTGGGGTTTGAATATTTCACAGAAAATTCCCACTGCTTCAATACACAACACTGAGGCTACGATACTGAAACAAATAAGGGAAAGCTGAAATAAGGTAAGCTGTACATTAGATGTGCACAATGCATCTCTTTGAACATGTGGTCGTCGTGGCGCAGGGGTTAGAGAGAAGCACAAGGTTGGTGGTTCGATTCCAGGCTGCCCCATGTTCCATGTCGAAGTGTCCCTGAGCAAGACACCTAACCCCTAATTGCTCCTTGGGCAAAAATGTGAAAAAGCCATGGGTTTAAAGTGTAATGTAAGTCGCTTTGGATAAAAGCGTCTGCTAAATGACCTGTAATGTAATGTAATGTAACATCTCAAATAGCGTGTTTCAGCATCTTCTTCTCACATGCAACAATAAACAATCCCCCCAGCTGTGGCCAGCACGCCACGGTCACCCCGCCATTCGGCCCCTTCCAGTGACCCACTGTGCGTCAGACTCTTTCTTTTCACATCAGAGGGCGAAAGCATGCTTCACATTCTTCACACCAGCAGGTCCAGGAGCAGTCCAGGCATGTGAGGGGCAGTGTGTTGATGCACTATGTGTTGATGTACTATATGAAGCAATGCCCGGGTATTGGCATCGATCAAAGTATGAAATCAATAATAACATGCGTAAGCGTTATTAAAAAAAATCATTACACTGAAACACTACCGCGGCACATATGGTTAGCTTTAACAATAGGTTTCATAAATTAGGTCTAAATAATATTTTACTTCCATGAAGCGTATTAGGACAGCTTTTACTGTCCAGGGCAAACTGACCTTCCGTTAACCTACGACCCCATTTGAGCAGAATCAAGAATAAACACATTTTATAACTTACCATAAGTGGATTTAAACCTCGAGAAGCTTATTTGCAACTGGAAAACGAAAACCAGTGCAGTGATGAGGTTAGCTGTCTTTGTCAGGGTCGTCGCCATCCTTGCTCTCGGCTCGCAACGCATCGTCAAAGCGAGAAGAATAAATAAATGTAAAATAAAAATATCAATAATACAAACAAAAAAAAAGTAACCCACTTTTCTAATTAGGAAACCAAAAGAACAGAGACGAGACCAACGTTATGTTTCTCGTCATGTTGATGTTCTTGTTAAATTTTCAGATTGTAGGTCCGTGCATCATTTCGACACCTCTTCAGGTAAAGAACTGTCTTTTTGATGAGTTTAGCCAGAATGCTGCCTTCATGTACCGTCGTAATTGTTACCAACATGAGCGCAAGGATCGTGGTGTATGAAGTATTCAGAGAACCGATGACTTTGACTATGTCAAATAAAAGCGCTGCTATAGAAATACATATTACTAGTACTCTTTGTGCAGAAAAGTGGATTCTGCAACTGTTACATTCTGCTCTATTGGATGACGACCAGAATGTAATAGTTTTTATTAAGTTAAATAAGAATTTACTGTTATACTAAACACTTAACATTGTTGTATAGGACTGGAACTACCGATTATTTGTTTTATGGATTAATGTGCTGATAGTTTTCTCAATGAATTGAAAGTGAAGCTTGAGAATTACTAAGAGCAAGTGAAGGCAGCATTTGTTACGTCCCTCATGTTGTAACACAAGGACTTCCCCACTAGGTGGTCACAATCAAAACAAAACGCACGTGAAGGCCCTGGTTTTACTGTACTGAATAAAATTAAAACGAGTCAACGAGTCAAGAGACAACGGAACCCGATATATACCTTATAATAACAGCAAAATAGGGAAAGATAACTTGGCTGATTGTGCAAATTAAAAAGGAACTTAAATTCCTGTAAATATGCTCTTTACACCTTTGAACCCTACATTTACTTAAGTATAACTACTTATAGTTACAGCATAAATTCAAAAATGCATATTCATTGTTACTTATGGAAATGTATTAAGTCCTGTTCATATATCTACATTGAGTAGTTTCACTTTTAAGTATTTTGGATGCATTACTTTTGCTTATCGTGGAGTATTACCTCAAAATAGTACCTCTACTTAAAGTACTCCATCAGTGGGAATAACTTGAAAGTACGATATTTTGATTCTGATTTACCTGCTAGCTGACATGAGTGAAGAGGGATGTATTATATTTGCAACTATCAAGCACACAGAGCAGAATCCAGTTCTAAACTAATACGTTTTTTGAAAGAACATTCCCGAAGCCTTACATCACAATCCTTCCCAGCCAAGTATTTAAAGGTGTCTTCTGGGTGACAGTACAGCAAAAAAAAAACTCTGCTGTATCCACATTAAAACTAAAAGCGAATGAATCTGAAGCAAAGGCTGGAAAGCGAAGTTTGGTTATTCTAAATTTATCAGAGGGTCGTCGTGGCGCAGAGCGGGCGTGCAGAGAACCGCAAGGTTGGTGGTTCAAGTCCCAGCTGCCCCCTTGTCTCCAGTTGAAGCGTCCCTGAGCAAGACACCAACCCCTAATTGTTGTGTAATGTAAGGTGCTTTGGATAAAAGGGTCAGCTAAATTACCTGTAATGTAATATCTAGAATTTTAATTCTGATAATAATGATAATGATTTGTGTCAAAAGCGGATTACTTCGCAGAGTTAAACCAAAAGAGTTTTGTAGAACTACTTGTTGAAGTCACGTGAATGTCAAAGAATGCCACGTTTATATTGTATATTTGAGGATTTTAATGCAGTGCGCACTGAAAAGATCCCTTGTAAACCACACTTCAGAGGTAAAACATTACCAAAAATTATAATATGCATGACAAAACCTGAGGCATTTAACTTGTTATGGTAAAAAGACAATAACGGGAAGTCAAGATTCAAGATTGAATGCGACAAAAGGCAATGTTGTAGGGATGAAAAAGCTGTTTATGTCTTTAAGCAATATTTTACATTGCATTAAAGTTCCAAGTCATCAACTCAATACATCAGTTGAAGTGATTTGTGAAATGTAAGAAAAACAAACAAACAAGCTCTTCATTAAAAAGGCGCATTTCCAAAATATAGTCACTACCTCACATTTCCCGGGACACTGGAATATATAGTTATGAACAAATTATTTATTTATATTTATATATTTTGCTCAAATTTCTCAGTCAATTTTTAGGCTAGGTGGAAATTCTGTTAAAATGGTTAGACAAAACTAATTATTCCATCATTTTAATCAGACGAATGTAGAAATGGAGGCCACGTGAATACGGGGGGGAAATTAAGTCGTACTGCATCCTAACGTTTTCATGATCTCAGCGATAACATTAGCACTGGCGTGTGTCAAATTCGTCTCAATCATTCCACGGTATCAAAATTCTTACAATGTGTACATGTGTAGAAATGCTAGTGACGGCACCTTGAAATAAATAGCTAATTTGTGTCAAGGGATGTTTGATGGCATGAGAAATAGTGACGGGCAGCCTTCTAATTCAAGAGAAACCCAGCAGCTCCACTTCAAAGATGAGAGTGGAATTTCCTGGAATGACGGGTGGGTGTCCTGCGGGGCCGTACGCGTAGTCCGGCGAGCAGGTCAACCTGGCCACCTCGCCGATGCTCATCTGTGGAGGTGAAGAGCAAGATGCATAAAAAGATATAAATTGCCTGACCATATGCTAAAAGAGGACACCCCAGCTTTAGTTACGTATGTATGTACACAATGTTTAGTGGTTGGGTTTACCTTCGCCACACCCTCATCCCAAGCACGGATGACTTGCTCGTGGCCAAGTTTGAATTTGAAGGCCTGTCCGCGATCCCTGGAGGAGTCAAACTTATTTCCATTCGTCAGCGTGCCTGTTCAACAAGCAACAAGGGAAAGACCTTTTAGAAACGTAACCACCACGTTGAGATAAATAGCCTGGACCGTGTTGAGTTAAGGGTCGTGACTCCAGGGAAGACGTGTGGCTGAATGGCTTTTCTTTCATGCGGTAACTGTGGCGCTTCGACCACAAGCCGAGAATTCTATTCGAGAAAGGCCGACGTATTAATGGTCTAACGTTACGTGTGCCAAACTGGACAAAGGTATGCGCACCAAACGTGTAGTAACCCACCGTATGTACGACGTTTAACGTTAGCTTAGCACAGCGCACACATATGAGAAACGAGTGAGGGCGGCTAACGTTAGCCTAGCAAAATATTACGCCGTGTAAAATGGCGAGGCTTTGGGAGCCGGGAAGCATGTTCCGATGAACCGGTACGGAGACAGACAGCCCGGCCGTAGCTCCCGTTCCCAGCACTTGTGCTAAGCTAAGCTACCGTGCACACACGAGCGCAGCGTCGATTCTCTCGTCTAACGCTACCTTTCGACCTAACGTTAATTCAATTGGAACGCGTGCACAGTTGAGTGGGTAGCAGCTGCCATTTCAAATTGGACGTGGGTGGACTAAATGGAGAGTCGGCAATGCAATCACGTTAGATATTACCAACGTAGTGCACGGAGACCTTCTGTCCCTTCTTCGGGTAGGACTTTCCTGTAATGAGAAAAACGTGGAAAACGCTATATAAATAAAAGGAAAGCCACTTCAGGCATATAGTGATAGGAATAATACATATATAATTTACCGTCTCCTGGTCTAATGGTTTCGACTTCTACGCCCATTGTTCTTTCCGTGTAGTCTTCCCTCCCTTTAAACGCAGATTATACTCTGCGCGAGGAGAGCGCGTCAGAACGTGACGTAGTGACGGCTGGCGCGCGGAGCTCTGCACCTCTTCCGGAAGAGTTCACTTAAAAAAAACATTTTGGGATTCCTTTTATATAACGAAAGTCCATTGGAGTTTTGAAAAAATTAGAAACGGAATTTCTTAAAACTCTTCACTTGGGTAAATGCTTTGCATTAAATGAAATGATATATGATTGGTGCTCAACCTTTGTTCTCCTTGTAAAGCTTCTTTACCGTACTACAAAGGCAATACATACTCATAAATATGAGTTATGCGATATTTGCAAAAGTATCCTCGTTAGTGTATAGTTTTATCCCGGTTACACCCACAGACTACGGGTATATTCATGGGGTACAGTAGTTTTTGATTCTTTACATTATGTTTGTACATTCTCGGAGTATAAACCGGGCCATACACGTAGCTTCACACTTCCCGCTCAGTGACGTCATCATGTTCAGTGACATGCGACGTGATTGGTTCATTCAGTTGAGCCGTTGGACTGTACCATATTGATCTCACAGGAGAACAGGTTGAGTCTCATTTTTTACTTATATGGGTTTAAAGGGGGTGGGGGTTTAACGGGTTTGTTTCTGTTCGTGTGGGTGCTAATATGGACGAGAAACGTACTTTAAAACAGACCACTTGCGCGTAGGAGGATAGCAAAACTAATGTCGCCAGGATGGAAAATTGCAGTATGGGTTAAAAAAACCATTTGTTTTATACACGTGGTTTAGTCCACTCCTTCTAGATAGAACTGCTCAGTTTAATCTGTACTAGTTTTATGAATCAGAAAAACAGACCAGTCCCTAAATACAGTATAGTTAAAGGGAATCAGAAATATGTAATAAGAATAGAGGTGTATTTTGTTTATCCCAACTATTTCTGTGAACGAGAGAAATTTAAAAGAAAAAATAATAATCCAATGATGAAAAAGAATAAAGGACAGGAAGCTTCAGCTGTACACTTTCATTATTGCAATTTAAATAAGGCGGTAAATAAAAAAACACATTAAAAAACATTGATTAATAAATTGTTTCACATCAGAAAGCCAAACGGAAAGACCAACACCGTTGTCATTTATGCATACTAAACAACAACATAAACAAGCTACACCATGTGTATGTTTAATTCTTTCTTCTAAAAAATGTTTTTTAGCATTTGCTAACACTCAAGGTAGGTAAGTAATACATTTGCTCATGTATTCCTTAATCCAGTTGTCATTATTCACTAATACCTTCTCATCCTCTGATCCGATCTTGCCCCAGCAAAATTCCCCAATAAAATCAATATTGAATATTCTAAACAACATTTACAATTGGCATCAAATATCTCCATGAACACAAGGGCAATTTACAAATTGTTAATTTGTTTTTAATCAGAGTTGACTAAGCATCAGATGGAGCTACTGTGGTGTCAGTCACAGCTGGAGATGGATTATACAGACGGTTGAAGAAGGAGAGGTGTGATTCAGTTCCACCTTGAGTCCCCTGGGAGGAAAAAAAACAAATCTTTATCATCTACTGTGAACTAAACGTATGTCAATAACTCCTGCCTGCTTACATCTATTCTGCCCGCGACGAGGTCCAACGCAGAGTTGTCTTCACGTGCGTCGCTGGTTATAATTGTCGGATGTTCCCTGAGACACACAAGCAGCGTGAACGTGAACTAGCATTCTTCTGTGTTTTCCTCTACATTATGTTTGTGTTTATGAACGAGGGTGTACATTTTACTCAAGTTTCTGTTCAGCACGAAGAGGAAGACGGAGATGAAGAGTCCAGCCAGCAGAGTCAGACCAACAGCCATACCCACAGACAACGTGTCTGCAGACACACAAACACTTCAGTTCAGCCTCTTAACACTTTGTGCATCACATTTTTCACAACGGCCCTTATTTCTGAGCATTTGCATGAATTATTATTTCATTTGGTTGTTCTTATATTAACCTTCAGCGCATGTTACTCAACAGCTGAAATATTTGGTCCTCTTTGATTAATGTTTGCTAAAAACTGCAGTGATCAGACATTTCCATCCATCCATCCATTGTCAAACCGCTTATCCTGCACACAGGGTCGCGGTGGGGGCTGGAGTCCATCCCAGCCAACTTCGGGCGATAGACAGGGTACACCCTGGATTGGTCGCCAGCCAATCGCAGGGCTACACAGAGACATACAACCATTCACACTCACATTCACACATCTACGGGTAATTTAAAGTCCCCAATTAACCTGATCCCCAGAGCATGTCTTTGGACTGTGGGAGGAAGCCGGAGAACCCGGAGAGAACCCACGCAGACACGGGGAGAACATGCAGACTCCACACAGAAAGGCCACTGAGCGGAATCGAACCCAGGACCTACTTGCTGTGAGGCAACAGTGCAAACCACCACGCCACCACGCCACCGTGCCGCCCGTGATCAGACATTTACAGAATGTAATGTTTAATTTGTGACTATGATAAAGTGTCAACCATTATCAGCTTAAAATACTTCTTACAAGTGGTTGTTCAAACTAATATTTAGACCAGTGTCAATGATGTCTGGATGATTTGTGTTCTTTCAAATCAATTCATAAGGGGGGAAAGAAAATGCATCACAAGCGTCTCCTCAGTTGAAGAAGCTGAAGAAGGTCTCAATTTACCACTATTGTCCTCAGGCGGGTCAATGGGGGGCTCCGAGTAGCAGCCTCCAGGGAGGATAGTGATGTCGTCAAGGGAAACATCCCCACCTGTATTCATACCCCGCTGATAAACAAACACAAACTGCAACAAAAACAAGAGTTCAAATTAACACAGAAGGAAAATACTGCTCTTATTGTTTAGTGTGTGATAATAAAAGTCATCCCCATAAAAGTGACACTAAATTGACTAGACTTTGCTTTTCTATTTTAAGTTGACTTCCAGGATATTCAGGTTTTTTCATCACCCTATATTCAGTCAGCATTTTTAGTCCAGTTTTTCCTTTTAACGATGTCAACACTCAGATGAAATAATCAGGAACTTGTTATTACCCAGAATGCTTCACTATGTTTAACAGTGACGCTGGCCTCCTGCCACTCGTCCCCTCTGTTTCCTGTCTCAATCCACTTCAGAATCCCTTCTTCGTTGTCACCAGCGTGTGTTTTTCTACGAGACAGCGAAGTATAAACTGTTATCAACGTGCGCTCCGTGTTTAACGCTGCAACTCGCTCGACGGCGGCGGCTAGTCACCTGTCATTTATGTAAACTCTGAGAGTCCCGACGTGGCTGCCGTACATGTGGTACCAGAAGGTCAGACAGTGACCTCTGGGGGACGGCTGGAACACTTCGCTGACCAGGAAGGACAAGTCTCCCCACTCGCCCACGGAGCTGTCCACGTACAGATAGAAACCTGGTGGGTAGGTGGGATCATAGATATAAAGGCTAGATGTATGTCCGCACATGGCGGCCATCTTGGTAGGGGAGGCTCACTCACCCATAACATTGTGTTGGTAGTGATACATGTACTTTTTAAATAACCATAACTTGCTCAATTTTCAACCAATTTTTAAACGGTTTGGTTTGTTATAAACGTCGGAGATGTAGCTATTATTGAAAGTGCATGTACCTGCGAACCGCCCCTACTAAGATGGCCGCCATGTGCGGATGTTCTATACTCGTCATGATGAAGTTCCCTGTGAGTTTCCATGAATCAGATTATTAAGCGTGCGCGTGTTTTTACCGTGTGTCGAGTTGGTGGTGTGGTCGACGCTGGGCCCCGTGTTGGGGTTCGGGGAGGCTCCTCTACCACGGAGCCAGTCCCCCTGGTCGACTCCCCCCCCCAGGTTGCTCCAGCTGCACCAGTTGCTCTCAAAGTCGCAGTGTCCCGGAGGAGGACATTGAGTGTCTGTGAGCTGTACGTCGTCAAAAGCCATGTCTCCCTCCTGGGTGGGGCCGGCCTTCACGCCTTCCACCACGATCTGGAACACGGTGCGTGTTTAAATATCCACATATTTTAGTTTAAAGTCAGTGTTGTGGAGGTGAGATCACATTTTAGTTTAATGTGAATGAGGTTTAGAGACATCAATATACTTGTTTTAAGAAATATTCTCTGTGGATTATTCAGATTTTGTGAGATTTGCTAATTCATTTGTACTTTGAGTGACGTATTCCAATACAACTATGTTACATGTCAAAGTCCTGCATTCAAAATTTTACTTTATTATCTGCTCATTCGGATTATTATCTGGAAAAAGTATCAAGTGGAAGTTTTCTTCTGAAATATAGTGTAGTTAAAGTAAAAAAGGTCCCAACTATAGTGCATCTGTATTAAAAATGTATTCAGGTAAGAACCTTAGTAAATATACTTATTTACTTTCCACCATTGTCCATGTATATCTCATGGACGGTGGTCTCGAGTGGGGCCTTGTGACTCACCCTGTAAGGCTGAACCCGGGGCAGAAGGGAGGCCTGAGCAAACCTCCAGAGCCGACCCTGGTCTCCTGTCTGAGAGAAGATCAGAGCTCGCTTCCCTTCTTCACTCTGCTGGTAGACGTTCAGCAGCCCCGTTCCTCTGCCGTACATGTGGTACCAAAGCTGCAAGCAAGCTCCTTTGCCTGAAAGGCCCGAAGAAGGAAAACCGGATAAATCACAGACTTGAGCTCAAGTCTTTTACACGCCTTGTAAACCGCTTGTGTCCAGAAATTTGTGTTTTACTGCTGTTCTGATACAATACATCTAGCAATGATAGTGGACATATTGTACTCTGTCCACTATGGTTATTTGAACTCTCTGCTCTAGGGTTTGGTAGAGCCCATCGTGAGTCATTATACATTATAAAAATATGTATTGACCCTAACTGAAGCTGATTAAGCCATCTCTATTACTTGTATGGAGCTATGCTGTTGTAGATAAGATAAGATTATTATTGCCCAGAAGGTAAAAATGGAAATAAATTGTTTCTACTTAGTGAGGACATTAAAGGGCTTCGAGAAACAGTGTCTGAAACTAAATAAACAATTTTGATTGTATTCATGGTTCCAGCTCCTCTAAAGGGAGGTTTTGCTGCTTTTCTTTGTCTTAGACCGCCAAAACACAACAGTATTTTCTGAAGTTGTACAATCAATAGGCTGCAGTGAATTATCAATATCTTAATCCATAATTAAATAATCTTACATAAAATAGTTAAAAATGCTACTTTGACATGTGTAATAATAATCATGGCATTGAGGTAGTTAGCAAATAATCATCCTCGTAATTATTATTTAATGCATTATTAATATTAATACTATGTTGACCCAGGGTCCAACTGTCCACCTAAATATCTGGTGTGTCATCACGACTATGACATTCCACTAAATGTGTCAGTGGTGCTTGGAGGTCACCGTGTCAGTCATCAGTGCCGACTGACCGACATAAAATTGTGAGATATACAACAAACAACAAAATAAAGAAGTGAATCTATTCTCAAGTGAATTGATGTACTTTCACGAGCAGAACCACGCTGTGGTTGCAGCTCAACGTGATCGTCTCACCCGCTGGGTACAGTGGAGACGACATTTTGGCCGTCTGTCCCGCGCCGTCGGCAGCGGAGGAGGGCAGGCAGTAGTAGTGGCCCGCGGGGGTGTTGGTGGTGTGGTCGCTCTCCGGCCCCGTGTTGGGGTTGTGGGTGGAGCCTGACATTCTGACCCAGTCAAAGTCATCGGTGGTCCCCTGCTGCCAGCCGCAGCTCCCCTCCTCGAAGTCACAGGCGTCTGCAGGGGGATGTTTGGGAAGCATTGTGACTCCTACGCATACCTCAATCACAATGGTTTAAAAGGCCTTTGACTGATCATTTTGGTCTTTACGGAGTGGTTGACAACAAGACTTATGCTTTATCTGTGGGTGTACCAAGACGTCGCTATCACCCGAGATACGACCACATAAATGTGCTGACAGTAAGTACGTGAAGGTGAGATAAGGCACCTCCATTATCGCCTCTTCTTTGAGGGGAGAATAAAAGACTTAAGCGAACCACAACGTCAAAGTTGAGTTTTTTTTTTATTTTTTATTACCAGACGCAGGACATGGTCCACCGACGAGAGAGATGTCATCGATTGCAATGTCTCCTGCTTCTCCCCCCACAGTGGCTTCCAGGATCACTTGGTGGACATTCTGCAAGGTCACGTGGCTCTGCACTCGCAGCCACTCATCCCCTTGATTTCCTGAGTTTTGCCAAACCTGCGGGAAAGACAGGAAGGCGGCTGATTCACTCGTCACAATGAGGATGTGAGGAGGTTTTTGCAACATCTCTGTATGGGCTGAAACTGTGCAGCTTGCACCCGTAATGTGACGCATTGATGCTATTTTGCAATCAGCATTTCACAACTACATGAAAAGTATAATAAGAGAGACAAAACCCAGTGGGAGGAAACACAAATATTTCTCAATTGACCGTTTTTTTTTAACGGCATAGTAAAGGGAAGTGAAGTGTCCAGACTGTCCAAAAAGTCCTTATCTGAGCTATGTTGTCTCTCTGCTTGTTGCAAAAAAATGAAGAAAAACCAACGCATCTTTTTACCAATGTTTTCTTCAAAGGTTCAGCCGTTAGTAGAAGCATCCTCAAGGAGCCGGCAGTAGCTCCGAACATGTGGTACCAAAAGGTGAAACAGTATCCTTGGTCCCCAGCAGGCGGCAGCAGCGTGGACTTCAGCTGGGCCACGTTTCCCTTCACACTTGGCCGGGAACTTTTGATGTAAATGTATTTACCTGTGAAACAATCGGAACCATTAATGCTAAACCTTTTGCGGCTTCCCAGCCTCAGCGCAGAGACGTGAGCTTCTATGAGCTGAGAAGAACTCAAGCAAAAGAAATATTTGGAAACGACAAGATCTTAAACTAGAAGAAGAAATCTTCTTTGTGACTTGGGCAATCATCTTGTCACCGTCGTACGGGAACCAACTCATTGTCATCAATTTAAAGTCGGATTCCTACGAGAAGTTGTGACGTAAAGTTCCTCCTTTAAATAAAAACATGAATCCGCAAGAAATAATATTGAGTCATTTTTTACTTAATGACTCCCCTCTTTTTGGGAATTGTTGTACAAACTGTTGGGACTGCATCACATGTAATTAATAAGCGGCAAACACTACTATCACGGTATTTAAATAATGCTTTACTACTTTTGGGACGGTCGTGTGGAGTAAGAGCGACCTTTGCCGGTGGTGTGGTCTCCTGCAGGCCCGGTGTTGGGCGTTTCTGTGGGTCCAGAATTGCTGAGCCAGTCCAGCTCATCTTCGGCCCCCTGGACCCAAACACACAGCCCGTCTTCAAAAGAGCAGCCACCGGCCGCCAGAGCTGAGGAGGGAAACGCAGTTTAAAGAGGAGCCGCTCATGCCGCCATTAAATATCCACGCCACTTACCCGGCGGCGGGTAGGATATTTCACAGTTGATGAAAGAGATGTCGTCCACAGCAGCGGCGTTGAGCGCGCTGAACCAAACCTGCCGATAGAAAATTGATAAATTCCTGCTTGTGAAAGATCAGTGTCCTCCACCACAAAAGACACACGTAATACCCAACGGACGTGTATCGAATGTAACCCAGTTTCCAACATTTGCACACTATCCCTTCTATCCCTTAAAACTATTACATTTCTACTACATTTCTATATGAGAGTGAGGTGCTGGACCACCACAAACCGCCAAAACAGTCAACCACCCCCAGAGGTATTGAATTGAAATGGGAGTGTTTTTAATTGATAAGGCTGCCGCAGTTATTGAAAGAGGATTGTAACGTAACCGTTGCACTTTCCGGTAGCTACTCGAGCGCACACCTGATACGGCTGCTGGTGCCGGCCTACAGGCACACGCTCTGGGGTCCAATCGGCGCCAGTGTTGTGACTGCGTGTCCAAAGGATTGCTTCACTCCCGTCAGCTTGCTGCATAAGCACTCTGAGTGACCCAGAACTCGCTTCACTTATGTGGAAGTGAAACCTGCGTTTTTGGAAAAGAAGGAAGGAAGAAGGGGAGCGTTGGATTGGGGAGAGAATTGCGAGGCAGAAAGAGGAGGGTGGTGCTGCGGAGCGTTGTGCAACTCACGCCTCCGATGTCCAACCGTGGATCAAAACAAATATTTCACACATTAGGGGTGATAGTGATAGAAATGTGGCCTTCGGTGTCGTATTGATCGCTTACAGAATCTGGCAGTAGAGGGAGGAAGGGGCGAGTGGGGGACTCTGCAGTCGGGCCTTAGTCTGTGTGGACTCCCGACTCAAATTCACTCTCATGTAGTAGCCTGAGAATGGAAAAAATCATGCAGGCAGCGGAGTGAAGTTTATGCTTATTATTCCAGATCATCTGACACGTTATCCTTTTAGCAATAAACTATTCAACGAGTGAATAAGCCGCTAAAGTCACCTGTCCCTGCAGTGTGATCGGTGGGAGGCTCGGTGTCGTTACTGGCTCTCTGTCTCTGCCACCGGCCGTGTCCATCACTGGTGTCTGTCCACTCGCACTGGTCCCTCTCAAACGTGCACCCACCTGAAGGTTAGAGACGAGGCGTGAAAAAAGAAGGAGGCGAATGCGTTCAGCAATCACAACATTTGTCACAAATCTGCTTTTGTGACATTTTGTGAATGTAATAAAACTACTGTTCCCAATTGCTTTGTCAGTACACATTTCATCTGGCAGGAAAACGTCAGTGATCACATGATTAGTCTTCACATTCACTTTAACCTGCATGCTCAATTGATCCCATTCTCCACACACTAGTTAGCACCTTACTTTCAATCTACCAGCCTGGTAATTAATCAACCAAAAAAAAACAACTGTTATTGTTCGATATTGTACTGCTCAGATGGGGAGACATGCGTCTCACCGCAACCATCCTCGTCCTCCGCCTGCGGGCAGTCTGGATGGTAGTCGCACCGTAGAGCTGCCGGGATGCAGACTTTATCAGGTGACCGCCAGCAGAGGAACTCGCCATCCTGCAACGCCAAAGACAGACGGACGCTCCGTAACGGATCACTGAAGGCTCTCGCTGAGATTGAGCTTCACAGGCAGGAGGTCGTGTTGTGAAGACGTTTACCTGACAGGGTGCAGTAGCAGAGGTGGGCGGGGCGGAGGTGGTGGACGGGTCGGGAAGTTTGTTGTTGTCGGGGTCGAAGAGACACTCCCTTGAGAAGGAGACGTCGTCCAGCGCGACCAGCCCTCCGAGACCGTCCCCGCGCTCGTACCTGAACACAATCTGAGCAGGACACAGTCTTTTCTGAGTTATGGCCGACAACGTGTCTTCCCGAACACCACTTGTCCACGTCCACCAAATTAAGATCAGTTCATCCTTGAGTGGACGTTCGGGCCGAAGTTGAACAAATATAATAAAAAGACTCAATTCTTTTATTGCTGTGTTTGCATTTGATGTGATATAAAATAAAATACACACAAAAGAGTGAAATCAGTCTTCATGAAAGGCTATTAAATAGATTTACCTGTATTCATGATCCAAAATAATTGATCAAGTTAACGAATCTGAATGATCATAAATGAGGCCGCGGTTGACCCGAAGCTCAGTCCAACTGACCTTGCTGTTGACCGAGGAGGAGAACGTGACCTCTGCCCTCCGCCAGCTGAAGCTCTGTGAGTTTTCCCAGCACCACAACAAAGCGTCCCCACTGCCAGAACGCAGCGTCCTGGACCGCGCCGTCAGCCTCGCCGTAACATCGTCCAGGCCGAAGTAGAAGAATCTCACCTACAGCAAAGGGAGGTGCAGAAAAGGAGGTCGTGATGAGCTTCACAAGCGTGAATGAATCACTTCATTCCATTCGAGTACGATGGACTCGATGATCACTGAACCGGGATCAGAAGTACTTGTTTGTTAAGCTTGTGAACGCATCTCACTCACGGTGCAGTTGTAGCTGGGTAGCAAAGTTTTGGAGAGAGTCTCTGATGTTTCGCTGTTCTCAATCAGGTTCCCCGGCACGGCGTAGTGACCTGGAAGAATCATTGTTATGTGCTAATATGACGTTTACTGGGGTGGGATTCCTCCCATAAGCACTAACAGTGCATTTACCCTCTATACCCTTCTACCCCTCCACCACGAGGGTTCAATACCTGCGTCAGAGTTGTAGGTGTGATCCCTGGGAGGCCCGTGTTTGGGCCACGCTTCCTGTCCTCTGTGATGCGTCCACCCAACCGCAGCTGTGTCCACCTCGTTCTTCTCCCAGAAACAAAGGCCTTGTTCAAAGCTGCAGCGCTCAACCACACCCTGTCGCTCTGCATTGTTTTCAATGGAAAAAGGGAGACAAGTTATAGATAGATACTCAAGGACAACAACCGTGGAATCTTTAGGGCTGCAGTTCTGATCGACTAATCTGCTGGTTATTTCCACAGTTAGTCGATTCATTTGTCTATAAAACGTGGGAAAACAATGAAAACTGCACTGTGGCCCAAGGTGTGGTCTTAAAGACTGCGACACTAGAGAAGCTGTGAACAGTAGATTATAATAATCCTCAGGAAACAAGAATAAAAACAGCAACTGCGATTTTCTCTCCATAAATGAATTGACTTATTGTTGCAGTTCTATTTATGTGTAATATATTTTTACAAAGCCACACAAACGTCAACATACAAATGTAAATTATTCAGGAAGGATACTAAAAAGTGATGACAGATGTTTAAAAACTTTAAAGAAGAACAAGAAATCAGTGAAGGAAACATATTCATCTTTCAGGGAGTGTTTAAATTTAAACTACCCCCCATTCAAATATACTATTCATCTGACTGTACATCAAGATGTGCTTGAGATTTAAGCCTTTACCAGAAGTGTTCAGGAAAAGGGGAAGCACACAGGCAGCGCCTTTACAAATATTTCATAATAGTGCACCGAGTATTTCTAACACATTTAATATGAATGATGTCTCACCACAGTTTCTCTCATCAGACCAGTCCCCGCAGTCATCGCTGAAGTCACACACTCGGCTGTGCTCAACGCACACACTGTTGTTGCACACAAACGTATTGGGCGGACACGAGGGTTCGGGCTCTGAGAGGGAAACCACAAAAACATTTAATGAATCAGCTTCAAAACTGTCGCCGGCTGTGTGCAGACAGAGCGGGTCGCCCACCAGGCAGCGTGCAGTTGGTGAAGTGGATGTCGTCGATGGCGACGTGTCCAGGCCTGTTGAAGGACCTGCAGGCTTCAAACAGCACGGTGAAGTCCTGGGGAATTCGACCAACCGTTACCTCAGCGGGGTGCCACGAGTCTCCATGGTTACCGGATAGCCACCACAGTGCAGTGGTCCTCGAGCCCTCGTTGAGAAGCACATTCAGCATCTCTCCGTCTGTAACAATGCACAGATTAAAGATTGCATATGGACTTTTTTTTAGGGTACGACTCTGGAGGCAGCTATATGATAAGACCACAGGCACTTTGTCGTTGACTTGAATATTAAGAACATACCCTCTCCATTCATGCTGTAGTGGAAGTGCAGCGTGCAGGTGGCGCTGGCCTGTCTCATGGGGGGACTGTGCACGGCAGCAAGACTCACATCATCTCCTCGTTTAGGCGCCACAGCCAAGTACCAACCTGGAACAACCAAAGAAATACCTTTTGCAGATTGCGTCGCACCTTTTTAAAATCTTTCGAAGAGGTTTAGGCGGTAGTGGCGCAAAAGGTGGTGCAACATTTTCATTTGCAGTGTATTTCTAGGTGTGATGACAGTGGAACAAACAGCATAATTCAGTCAAAAAGCTGTGAGGTGTAGATTTGAGTTTTAGCATTAAAATCAACAAATCCAAGCCAGAACAGGATGAGGATGCAGCGAGAATATGGCCAACGTTGCAACGATACGAACTGTAAAAGGGGAAACGGTTTCAGCCTGTTCAGCATATCTGCTTATAAAGCTTCCTTTAACTTAAAAAAAAGAGGTTTTACTTTTTACTACAATAAACAAAACAACTTTTTATGATCAGTCATCATTACAAAGGCTCTGCGTTTCTCTCTTTATGGGGGATTGATTTATAAGCATGAAGGTGGATGGTTTATTCTTTGAGTCTGTCCAGTCCGTGCGCTCCAAGTCGGTCCAGATGCAGATAACATGTAGGCAGAAACAGGGGGGGGGGGTGTTGGTGTGTGGCCATACCCAGTTCAGTGCTCAATGTGTTGTCCACGGAGGGTCCAGTGTTCCCAGTGGCATTTCTGCCCCTCGTCCACTGACACTGGCCCGAACTGCGGTCGTCCCAGCCACAGGTTCCGTTTTCAAATGAGCAACCCACAAATCCCAAATCCGTTTCATTCACTTTGAGAATGAAAAAAAAGAAAAATGTCAGATTGTCAATCCTACTTCAGTAATTAGCGATACGACATTAAGGCATCAGCACCTTGACAAGGGCCCGGTGCCACGATGACGTCGTCTACGGCAATAAATCCTTTGCTGTTGCTCTCCGCTTCGATCAGCAGCTGAGCACGAGGTCGTTGAGGGAATCAGTGAACATCATCTTCTCAGTGATATTATTATTTTTTCTTTTACCACGGAGCCTTTTGTTGGATTACCTGGAAAGGTTTCATCATCTGCACCGTGTGAGAGAACCTGGTCCAGCCGCTCGCGCTGCTGTTACTGTTGAACACCAGGTGGTCCTGCGACGGCCCTGAACGCATGTACACCTTCAACGTCCCAGAGTCGCTGGCAAACGACACACACACACACACACACACACACACACATACGTTTGATACGTGAAACCCTCGGTTAAAAGCATTTGTTTTGTCTTAGAAGTTAACACAGTTTTTTTTATACGACTCAAACAGTTCTGTGGTCAGCGTGAACGCTGACACTGAATAAGGTCGGTCTTGCTCAAAGGGGAAGAGGCAGGTGATTCACCGTTGAAATGACTTTGGTGCACATTTCAGAGGAAGTGGATGAGGAAACCAGACAGGATGAGGGGCATCAGCTGCATCGTCACACACTGTACGCTGTTGGTAATTTTATTTTGCTGACCTGCCGTCCGTATGGTACCACAAGGCGACGCAGGAGGTGACGTCTCTCAGGTGGATCCATTCGGACATCACCTGCGCTTTGCTGCTGTGGTTCTGGTGCATTGATGAGCTCAACAAGAACCGGCCTAGATTCAAAGATGTGAATGGAAATAAAGATAAGAATAGTGCCAAGAAGACTATGCAATACCAGATTATTGCATTGTTATTATTTAGGTATTTAAATGTGAGAGGTGTATGTGCATGTGTCTGATACAAGACCTTTTTATTTTAGGTAAAAAACAATCGGCATTTTGTGTGAATTATTCTCCGTTCTGCTTATTTTGGCAGTTGGAACTCTGAGTGCAGCAGGGTCACTGCTAGTAAGAAAACGTCATCATTTCTATTGATTTTCAATCCTTCTCACAACATTTTTTATGAACAGAACATTTTTTATGTGGCAACAGGACAGAAAAAACAAGAAGTTGATAAGTAACAGAGTGTGCTAGTTGAACAGCAGCTGCTCATATTAAACATAGATTGCAACATTGCCAGTTGCAACTAACTTGACCTTATATTATTAAACTGGAGTCACCAACATACACACTGCATTTACTCCTGAGGTTTTAGTGGGTAGAATCTAAAGGTGCTTTAGATGTGCATGTTTAATTCACCATATTGAGGTGTATTTAAAGATCTTACCCTCTGCGGTCTGAGTGGTGTGGTCTGTCGGTGGACCCTGGAAGCCTCCACTGGCCAGCACCCAGGCATGTCCATCTTCTTTGGGGATATTGACCCAAGCACACTGTCCAGACTCAAAGTCACAGCTGCCTGGAGGCCTGCAGGTCCTGTCCCTCACGGAAATATCATCCAATTTCACCGTAGAGTTGCTACCTGGCACATGGAGTGCTTTAAACACGACCTGGTATGAATATAATATATTTAAAACACAGGTTTGCACTTTAGGAAGTCGCTACGAAGGCGAAAGGCCGACTGGAGTGTGAAAAACTCTCACATGGAAGTTTCCAGGCGAGGACACAGTGACCTCTGCTAACTCCCAGTTTGAAGTGGCCGCTCCGGATCGTTGCCAAAGTTCTTCGTGCACCTCCCCGCTGAACAGCACATGCACGCCAAGGGTGTTAGAGGACCCTTCAGGTATCCAGTACCTAAACAAGCACAGTGGAAAGACACATAGTACAATCAGCAGGGGACAAGTGTGTGTGTGTGTGTGTGTGTGTGTGATGGCAAGAAGGGACTCACCAGAAGCGCACACATATCTCCGTAGCCGAGGGGAAATTGGGTGTTAGGAGCTCAGCTACTTCAATCTGTGTGGAGTCCGATGTCATCACAGTCATGTAGAAACCTGAGCAGAGATTTACAATATTTGCATGTTTCTTCCTTCACCTCGACAGTCAACAACTACAGTAAATGTATCATTAATCAAATAGCTACAAGGGACCTGTAAAAACAAATAAAATGTGCCTTCATCCACTTGTTGTGAGAATGGGACTGCTCTCAGTTGGCAGTTCTCTTCTCACCATTTTCAGTTCCGTACGTGTGATCCACCTGCTGTTCGAAGCCTCTTTCGCGACCCCAGCGACCCTTGCGGTCCACAACGTTCTCAAAGCCACACCAGCCGGAATCGAACCCACACACGTCTGAAAGGGGGTTAAAAAGGGGCCAATGTCATAAAAATCTCTCTTTGTTTGATTTCCTGTGAACATCGAGCGAAGGTGTGTGTGTTTCCGTACGCTGATCACTGCAGGGCCCCTCCTTCACTCGAATGTCATCCACGGCGATGAATCCTCGACTGTTTCTGTTCCTGTGGCCGGCGAACGTCACCTGTCGACGTCCAGCATTCAATACAGAAACGTCAATGTGTTTTCTTTATTAAATACAAAGCTGGTAATGTTCAGTAAAACTGCTTCTGTTCGGCATTCTGTCTTGATGAAACTAATGAGGAGCCTAAAGAAATAAAGGAATTTCTTGTGCAGATTTGAGCCAGACTGAGCAGCCAAAATCAGCTTAATATATATGTATATATATATATATATATATATATATATATATATATATATATATATATATATATATATATATACTGTATATATATATATATAGTATAACGTTATATGGCAATCAATAATTAACAAGTGTTTGCAGAGCAGAAATACCGATGATGCGTTTTAGCTTTCTTTATCAGTCTTCAGTAAACTCTCATTAAACAATTGAAATTCCTTGAAGCCTTCATAAGCTTGATATTGTTTAAAAACTGTTTATTATCTATCTGTAAAAGTTCCTGTTTTGTATCCATATTCTCAAAATTAACTTAAAAAATCAAATGTATGTGTGTTTTTACGGGTTAGTGTACTACGATATGTGTTTTCATCTCACATATAGCTTTTGGATTTCGTTTTTACTTTCAAATATTGATACATGTGACTGAGTGGATTTTTACCCGTGTGATATCGCTCATGTTGACGGTGACTTGAGCGTTGATCCACTCCGGACTCTGAGTCCCCCGACGGGTCCACACTAACAGCTCAGAGGAGCTCTGGAACAAAGCGAGTCATTTACAGCCCCGGAAGCGAAGGAGTGCGTGACAGAAGCTCTGGAGTAACGTGCGCGCGTACCGTCTCGACCAACAGGTCCAGAGCGGACACCGACGGCCCGAGCATGTAGAACCAGAAACCCACACAGATGTTTGACGTCAGGTCGACGGCGGGGACGGAGACGGCTGCTCTCTCCCCGTCCTTAGATCCAGATCCGTTCAACAGTAAGAAAAAACCTTGGCGGGGAGGGAAAACGCAAAGAGAGGGCTACAATACCGTGACGCAGATCACTAAACAGAGCATCAGATTAGCAACAAAAGGCTGTTTTGACGTGAGGTTCATTTCCCGAGCCTCTGTTCTAAGTTTATGTCCAGTGTTAATGGAATACTGCAGGTGTTGGTGCTCGGGTTATTTCCCTTACTCAATACCTCGATAGTTCCCAACAGTGTGATCATCCTGAGGTCCATCCCATGGCTGGTCCCCCATAAGTCCACTGCTGAGAATCCAGTTCAAATCATCACTGACCTCCTGAACCCAGTTGCATAGACCTGTTCACCAAAGCGTGATTTGAAATGTTAAAGCACTTTGTTTGTGCATGTAGACGATATAAAATGTAATTGAAGCTATACAAATATCCAGATTAAGTAAAAGTGTAAAAGTCAAAAATTCAGAAATTGAAAGATGAAATTTATGATAAAATATATAGTATAAGTTTGGAATTAGGCCACTTCCATTACAATTTATTTTTGACCCTGGACCCTTTAGGACACAACAATAAGAGGCGATTCGCGGCCTCTGAGGTCACCTCCTTCGAAGGTGCAGTCCATGTCGGAGGCAGGAGCAGTGGGGGTCGGGGCGGGAGGGTTTGGAGTGGTCGTCGGGACAACGTCATTACAAGAACTGCCCCTGATGATGTGGATGTCGTCCAGCGAAAAGGCACAGCTCAAAGATGAAGAGGAATTGGCTCGCAGTATTATCTGTGAAGTACGTTGTTCATGTAGTTTATTTCCTCAAGAAACATTGTCAGATTTCATCATGAAAGTGTAATATGGGTCTTGCCTGGTGAGGCCCTGACGCGTTGTAGTCCACCCGGTCCTGCATCCACGGCTTATTGGAAAATCCATTTGTAGCCCAAACGGGGCGCAGTCCAGTAGTCTCATTCACCAACACGTTTAGTGTAATGTCTGAGGGCCCTGGAAATATTTGATGTATTTTAATCTTTTTAATGATGAGACAAAAAGATAAAGATTATTATACTGGGGCAATTGAATCTATAATGCGGCGTGCAAAGCAGAGCACTGTTAAAGTTGTTAGTTTTATTTGCAAGTCTTCAGTATAGGTGCGTCTGCTAACTTTACGTACCAGATCCCCACCCTTCAGCTCGGTGCCAGATCTCCAGGCAAGCTCGGTCCACTGCCGCCATGGTCTCACTCTCCAGTTGTGCAACGCCTTCGCCACCAGGCAGATGTGAGAAGGTGGCAAAGTGGCCTGTGGAGTGAAAAAAGACACCTTATATCCAGATCCACATGGGGGGGGGGTGGAGGCCGGCGTAGACATATCACACTATCGTCCATTGAAACGTTGTATGCGAGCTGCTGTCATCCCTCCCTTCTTGTTTATACGATTATGAAGAGATATCTCCCTTTGTAAGAGATGTGCAACAGAATCTACACTCTTAAGTCAATCTGAACCTTCAACGGTCCGAGGTCACGATTCAAGTTGGTACCTGCCAAAGTCACAATTACTTGGATGTGAAAATGTTCCTTATGTTAGCATCTCTACTGCAGCTAAATAAGGGTACAGTGTCCCTGGGAAAGACACAGAGGGAGTTTTATTCCAATGAGGCTGTAACTTTGGAAGATATTTGCTTGGTTTATCAAACTGCCGAAGCCCCGTGTAACAGAAGGACTGTCGATTTTTGAAGGAGGACAAGAGCTCAGTTTTCACATTGTTCCTTAGACAGACTTGAAGCATTGTGGAGCTTTCCTACAATCAAAGTTTCCCTTTTCAGCCTGTCTGAAGTGCAAGATCCCTGTTTTTCTCTCTTTTGTGTGGACTGTGATGCGGGTCAAAGAACATGAGGCGCCTAACCCAAAGCAGAATTTGTCGTGTGGTCCGTATTTGGAACATGTTGACCCTCGCTGGCCCCTGAGAGCCAGTCCCAGTCCACGTGGGACCCTTCTGCAGGACTGTTCACCCAACCACAGAAGTCCATTTCAAAGTCACAGAATCCTGCAAAAAGTAGCACATACACACATAAAGCACAATGCAATCGGAACGTGTCACTACTTGTAATTTCTCAGCCGTCTTCTTTTTTTTTAGCTTTAGAGTTTGAAGTTGGCGGCAGTCACTAACCTGGCGGAGGACAGGCGCCATTCAGGACCGTGAGGTCGTCGATGGCGATATCTCTCCTGAGTCCATCTCCAACCACAGCCTCAAAGACCACCTGTCACTCAGAATGACAATTTATGCCCCCACAACTCACACTGTATTTCCATTTGTACGACTGTAAAATCTGAGCTGATGAAGTGATGCTTATTCTACTTTGGTACTAAATATCCTCTTAAGGTACAGAATAATGCATACAAAATGAGCATGTGGTTTGAACGCGATTGTTGTCTTTAGAATTAAAAGAAAAGTGTGAACAAACTACCTGATACGGGTCATTGGGACTCAGCAGAGTCACCCTTCCGTGCCTCCAGTGCCGTCCCTGATCTCCACTTCTGCTCCACAGCTGCACACTGTCGCTGCCGAGGGTTTGGAGGGAAACACTGAGTTCCCCCACTTCCCCTCCCTCCATGTAGTACCAGAACATTAGGCATTCCCCATCAGCAGCAGTGGGCTCCATCACCTCAGTCATCACTGCGCCTCTGGACCCCACAAGGTGACTCCACAACCGGGCACTCAGGTAGAAACCTGCCCGTTGAGGCGGAGTTGTGAACATGCTGCTCTATATCGGATGTAACTTATTTATTTCCGGGGTCTCCAGGGTCTCGCGTACCTTGCTCAGTCCCCAGCGTGTGATCGGCGGACGGGCCTGAAGAGTTGGCGGGTTGGGACGCCCCGGTGATCAAGCTCCAGCTGAAGTCTGCGGACGGTTGGGGCAGCAGGCCGCAGAGGGAGCCCTGGAAGGTGCACTCTCTCTCGGGCGGACAGGAGCCCGTCTCACTGCTGTGCACCGTCACGTCATCAATGGCGATGCTGCCCTGCGTTCCTCCAACCACGGCTTCTATAACGAACTGGAGCACACGTTGACTGAAATAGGAGGCTTGTGTTTGAGAAGGCACCATTGACTTTTCTTTGAGAAAGTCTTCATGGCAAAATGTTGAATCATTTTAAATTGTAAATCTTAAGCACGAGACAAAGTCCACTCAAGCCACATGACGGTAAGGGGCACATCTCTCTCACTAGGAAAGTTAATAGAACAAACACTAATTGATGTGTTTAAAAGAGGACCTTTTTCAGATGTTATTCAAAAGATTGTCCCTTTTTCTTGAAATAAAGGCATTGAGTTCATTCTGCTCGGATCAATTTGAATCATGGAAAAGATTGTATTTGTTTGGTATATTCCAGGTTCAATGTTCAAACTAAAAAAATGAGAAAATATTGTTTAAATGAATTGGAAATTCATTGTTGATTTTATACGATCGATGTTCAGAGGAAAGCTTAGTAAAAAACGTTTATAATAATATAAAATAATAATATATTGCCCATTTCTAAATACTCCTCTAAAAACCTTTACTGTTATAAATCAATGGAGGAGTAAACACGGAAACAGAGTAATATGAATACCTGTATTGGTTTGTCACTTTTGAAGGTAAGATCTGCAAATCTCCATTTGTTCCCCTGGGTGCCACTTCTCATCCATACAACCGTCTCCGTTTCCCCAGAATGCTTTGTAATGAACTTCAATGAACCTAATAGCAAAAATAAAAGCATCAACAGAGCTTCTGCATTGAAGGGCTGGATGCGTGTTACAGTGAAAAATCAAAAGTGTTAAAATGCATCTTGGAGGTAGCTCTTTTTTTTGTGTTCACCTCTTAATTCAGTTTAAGCTCATTTATTATCTAATACGCTTGAATGTGTAGCCAGTGAGGCACTTACCTATGCTGTTGCCAAATATGTGGTACCAGAAGCTCACACAAAGGACTTGACCTGCAGGCTGAGGGAAGCTGATGAGTCTGGCTGTTGATGAGATATTGTTGGATCTGGCATTTATGATCATGAAGTAGCCTGCGGGGGAAGAAGGAGAAAAATTAGTAACACATTAGTAATACAGAAAGTGCCACTAATGCACATTATATACTACAATGAGCCTTGTAAAGACCTTTGATATTAATCATTAATACTGAGCTTTGTGAATTGCACTAAAATGTCTCGAATCAAGATGCGGCAGATGAACAGGCGGAAGAAGTAATTGTCAAGAATTTTCATTAACAGTCAGCAAGACATTCACCCTCTGCAGTTGGGACTTCATTGAAGGACATTTTACTCCTTTTCCACAAAAGGCTGGCAGTGTAGTCGTGGTTCCATGAGCAGGTGTCTTTTTCAAAATCACAGGAGAGTTGGTTCGATCCGGTGGGGAAATCTCCGTCTCTACAGTAGTCAAAGCTGACATCATCCAACATAACGTCGCTGTCCACGCTGAATGCCGGGCTGAAGGAAAATCGCAGCTGTAGAAAGAGAATTGTTTCACTATTTATTCTGAAAATCAATATTTCAAATCATTCAGGATTTAGAAATAATACATTTTCTTGAAAAAATGAGCCTCTACTGATCACCCAGCGTAGTTTACTCCCTGTTCATAATAACTTCAAGCAAAGGTTCCATAGAACATAGAACACATACTTTACATATATAATAGCTTCATTTAGCCTTGGACCAGACCCCCGGCCTTGGTTTGCTTTGTGTCGGCATAGCAACAAAAAAATGAACCAAGTAAAATGATTAAACCTAAAGCGCTGTATTGATCCCCAGAGGGAAATCCGTTGTTATACAAGAAGGAGGAACAGAGCACATAAAAATACAATAAATGTAAAGAGGCAATAAAGAGGTGAGGAGAGATAGCCAGTGAATTAGCAGCGCACCATAGCTAGTGATCCAGTGAGCTACGCACTTTTTATTTTATTCTGTATCTGTTAAGGTATTTGCAATTAGCAGCAATAGAAGTAGTAGAAGAAGAAGAAGAAGAAGAAGAAGAAGAAGAAGAAGAAGAAGAAGAAGAAGAAGAAGAAGAAGAAGAATTCTCCCGCGCCGATCAATGGACGACAGTGTGATATGTCCATGTCTGCGAGCAACATAAACTCGTACAGGAGATTTCACTGACCTTGTATCCGCCCGGCTGATTTCCAATGAAAACGGTGGCATTCTCCCAACCGTTGGTCTTTATTTTAGAAAGCTTCAGCAGCTGTTCCTCAGCGTGGCCTCTGATCATTGTTACCTCAAAGGACGATGCTGATGAGGTTGACGACGTATTGTAAATGTGATACCAGAAGCTGAAAAACAAATCAGAAAAAACAGCTGGCGCAGGATTTGCAGCAGATTCAAGATACTGAACTAATTAAAACTTTTTATCAATTAAGAACATATTTATTCAATAGACATTCAAAATAAAAATAATTTAAAAAATATTGTTTTTTTTGTACCTCATCTGGCATCCCAGAGCTGCCACGTTGTCAACTGAATACTCCAATTCAGGCGTAACAAAGAAAGTGCTTTGGCTGCTATTTATGTGCATGACATGTCCTGTGTCCAGCAGACAAACATCCAATGATAAGATTACCATCAAAGGCTTCATCTTGTAATTTAATAATTGTCAGCACAGATTTGAAATGTGACCGTATCCATTCTAAAGTAATTACACAAATGAAACATGGCAGGAGGGTTAGTATTCACCAAACGGCTCTCCTGTGGTGTGGTCCAGTCCAGGTACCGAGGTGATGTTTGCCATCTGCCGCGTCCAGCGGTAGGAGCTGCTACTGACGTCTTTCCACCCGCAGCTGTGATGCTCAAAGTCACACGGCCCTTAACAAGGAGCGGCGGCACAGATTGAGTCAGAAAGCATTTGCGGATTTTGTGAAACAACCAAAGAGCATTCTTGTGAAAACGTATATAAAGTATTTTTCCTAACTTTAAAAGCCAAATATCACAGATTTGGCAACTGTTGCTCAGTGGAGAAGCCCCGGCTCTGCTAGGCCACGTGGATGTGTCCTTGAGAGAGACACTTAACTCCTAATCTCTCCCTCAGGCCGTGCCAGCTGTTTATGAAGGCTGTAAATGCTCAGATAGTTCTGATGGGCAAGTGGCACCTTGCATGGCAGCCTCCGCCGTCAGTGTATAAATATGTATGAATATGTATGGTGGAATAAGTGGGCTCTAAAAGTACAGTACACCATTTAAATAGCTAAAATACTGATTTGAGATCAACACAATTATTAACGCTCTGGTGTCCTACGGGGAACATTAGTTTTAAAAAGTTCAATTAGACTTGATTTGAAAAAACGTTTGCCTGTCAGCATACCACAATAGTCCTCATCTGAGCCATCCGCACAGTCTTTGTTAAAATCACAGACCAGTCCAGGGGGGAGACATGCAGGTGTGCAGTTGAAAGACCCATCAGGACAAGAAGACACGAGGACCGAGAACACTGCAGAGAGATGACAATAATTTAATTTGAGGGGGAATGCATAAACACTATTGACACACAACTTCTGTTGATTTCATTCATGCTCATATTCACACTTTAATTCACATTAACAATGTCCACCAGCTTAAAAATAATATTTACTTATGAGGACACTTACCTGAGAGAAGAAAAACGACTTGCTTCATGTCTGGTGAAACATTACACATGGCAAACAAATCCAAAGAAAAGGTAAAGATCCTTAAAGTGTGACCTCTTCCCCTGCAAACCCTCAGAAGATGACTGAGTTACTGTAAAGCAACTTTTACTACAACAATTCTGCTGCGGCTGTGATTCCTTATCAGTGGACCCGGTCCAGAGTGTTGTCGGTGACCTGCTTTACGTTTCCGTTGCTTGCCTTTATGATCCTTCAGCATGTTCCTGAGGTGATATCAGTGACACATTTGATTAAGATCACCTAAGGTTACTGTGGATGTTTCATATGGCCTTAAAGACTAGGTTTTTGTATTCTTTGTCTTAGTAAATATGAATGCGGTCAAAGTTTTTCCCAGAATCCTCTTCTGATGAACGGACTTTTACATGTAAATACATGCAAAAGATTTTTGATGAATTTTGCACAAATAATTTGAGCATGAAGGTGGGCGAGCTTTACTAAATCTTATCCCACTTTGAAACTGGGATATAAAAATACCAGGAATATGAGATACTAAATGTTCTAGTTCCCATGCATAAGATATTTTCTAAAAAAATCTATTAGAAATAACCTTGTTCATTAACAGTCAAACAACTCTAGGTAGCAGACAACATGAATGTGCTCAAACACCACAAAACCCTTCAATAGCATAATGCATTCTTAACATTGTGCTCATAGGAGCTTCTGGAGCACAAAACTAACAACAAGGGAACAAGATCAAATGTTATGTTAATATCATTTAAGAGACAGTGCACATTAATTAACACGAATCACGATTCAACCTTAGAGGTTAATGTTCATCTGCAGGACCTGGCAGGTGAAAGAAAACATGCAAAAGCACGTCGTCTTTTCTTTCTTCACGGTTTATGACCGTAAACATAATTAAAGATAGGGATTTGCCAGAAGAATGTGGGGTGAAATGACCAAGACGCCATGCTTGTTGCAATAGTCCTAATTACAGGCTTCATAAGAACAATCTCTGCGGTCACAAAAGTTCATATTTCTGCACAGCCTTCTGTGTCAGAAAGGAGAATAACCAAAGAGGAAGTGAAAATACAAAATGCTATGATAGATGCTGGAGAAACAACCTCAACATGTGAATGCATCTGCCCCCAAACAGGATATTGTGTTGCTACACTCAGGATGCACAACGTTTTCTCTTTATCAGCAACAGGGCAACATCACTTTGCTCTAATAACCTTACAACTATATTCTTGTGCCTGCATGAAGGTACCACAGCATTTGTAGACCATACATTTGTGACTTATAGCCTTTTATCTTTTTCATGCACTCTGCACGGTTGGACCGGCTTACTGCTTATTCCTTACCGGGCGGTTTTATCAATGTGGTTACACAACGGTTGCTAAGGTGTTTGGGATGGTTCAAAGATCATTTATTGTCTTTCTGCAAAAATGATTGCGTAAAAAAACGCAGTTGTATTTGTAGCCTATTTTCTTGGAGAAAAGAGGTTAATAAAATGTCAACGTTTTGGGCTGTTTTTTGTCTCTCAAACGTCTGAAGAACACGCATTGGCGTTGAGAAAATACTCTGATTGGGAAGTTACTTTCTCCTCAGGTCTCGGGTCATTATATTGCATAAGAAAAAGAACAGAGCGCTTTCACAGATACAATGGCTCAACAGTTTTAAGAATATTGGATACATAATAATGAAGCAACAGACGGATACATTGATACATGCTTAGTGTCATAAATACAAATGCAAGGGGTTTAGTGAATAAGATGTCGTGTCCACATGTCATCACTTAACAGGACGCAGTATACTTCCTGCTAAGAGCCTGAAAACGTGCTCATTTCAATGATGATGATTTTTTTATTATGGGGTCACAATAACCTCGTTGGAATGCACTGAAAAGCTGCGTCTTGTCAGCGAACCAACGTGATTGTGGATGCTGCACTGGACCAATGGCTCATGAATCACGTTGAGAACGATTTTCCCACTCACCATTTCAACATGAAGTCAATGGGGCTTTTTTTTGCCATTGTGGGGATGTGACCTCCGTGCACGCAAAACAGTTGGTGTGCATGTGTGTGTGTGTCCCACCCCCATTTTGACCAGTCAAAAAAAATGTTGCAATGGGCCAACGACACATCCTCAATGAGAAGAAGGTATTAAGATTCCCTCCTTTTCATGTCCATGCCCATTAGTCCTCTGCTTGCAATGCGTGGACAGTGTCTCCTGCTCTGAGGCTTATCAGAAGGATGCTCTCCCAGAGGATAACTCTAGCAGCCTTTGTGCTCTTCATCCCAACCTGTTCAACCACAAATGGTACAGTATTCCTCTAAGCTTTCTTCTGTGTATCGACCTAATATCTCCTGGTACGGATGCAAAGATCAGCTATCTGCCTTCATTAGTTTCACTGGATATTGGAAGTCATTTAGACTCCCATTGTCAAAGCTTTTTCATACGGTTGGTCGTAGGGTGATGTCTTTTAAATAAATGCTTTCTAAAACAGCACATTTTGGCTTAAAAATGAGCCTGGGCTCAGTTTTAAAGAGTGAGAAGCTCCAGCTGAAAAGAATATCAACGGAAAATAGTAAATAATACATTAGATGACATATGATATATATATTTGTTGCCTAATTTCATATGTATATTGTGACTGCATATGGTCTCCGACGACTTTGAGGACTTCATCGTTTCACTTTCCCCAGATGCTCCATTCACAATCACCAACAAAGCCACCGGTTTTTGCTTGGTGAGAAAGTCCAGCCGCTGCCTCGACATGCGCTGGACCACCGGGGACCGTCTGTTCGTCACCTCGACCAAGAAGTGCCTCGGGGCTCAGGGCCGCAGCGCGGGCAGCGAGGTCAGCCTCTACGACTGCGACGACAGCAGCCCGCTGCAGAGGTGGGAGTGCAAGAACGAAACGCTGCTCGCCCTCAAGGACCAAGCGCTCTACGTCGAGGTCAAGCCCGACCAGTCCATTTCCCTCTCCAGAACCGCGGGGCCGAACAACGAGCTCACCGTCACGGGCACGTCCAGCGGCGCGTGCTCCCGCACGTACCGAGGTGCAGTACGACAAACGCGCGGGACGCGTGTGGCGCGCGGTTGCACGAAGGGGGGCGGTTCAAAGTGATTAACCTCTTCCCCCTCGTATCTTCTTGTTATTCCTTTTAGAACTGTATACCATTGACGGCAACGCCAACGGGAAGATCTGCGCGTTTCCCTTCCTGTACAAAGACCGCTGGTTCGCAGACTGCACGACGTTCGACTCCTCCATCAAGCGCCTCTGGTGTGCGATCAATTCAAAGTTCGAGTACGAGCAGTGGGGATACTGCCCGACCAGCTGTGAGTACGGGCCGCTTGCGCCCCGCGTGCCACGAGGATATTTCCCATTGTAGTACCGCGAGTGATGGAATCCAGCGTTCTGATTGGTTGGGAGTGAGTCATAATGTACAGTAGCTGTTCACGTTGACCTGAGCGCTCCATATCACTGCGCACTCCGGGTTAGTTGTCATTTCAGTGTTTTAGCGAAAGACGCCGTCGAAAAAAGACCGGAAACACCGCAAATGACCGGTTTCGGGCAATGCGAGCTTCCGCGACCGATGTTGTTATTTTTTTTGTGTTGCTGTCATATCGTCCTTGTGCTGTTTGACTGGAGTGACCACGATAGAAAATAGTCCCCGTACAACCCACCTCATTGCTTTGGGCTACAGTAACGCACTGTTGACTTTTCTTTTTTGTTGTTGTTGTTGTTGCTGTTTTGATGCACAGCCACGGACCACTGGGCCAAGAACCCCGTGACGGGCGCCTTCTACCAGGTGAACACGCAGTCGGCTCTGACGTGGGCTCAGGCCGATACCAGCTGCAGGCAGCAGGGGGCCGCGCTGCTCAGCATCACCGACCCTCACCAGCAGGCCTTTGTCTCAGGTACGCGGGGGTCGCTTGTGTGTATAAGATATTAAAAATTGCATATAAATGTGTTGATAGGAGCGGGTAAATACGTGTTATGTTATACTTGTTGTTATGCACCATCCTAAGAAATAATAATAGTAATACTGTCGTTTTTGTTTTTTGAACAGACAGGACACTAAGATAAAAACAATATGATTAAGATGCAGTCCATTTGATACCTAGTAAACAATAAAAAAATGTGTTTAAAAGGAGGATACAATAAATAGACCTTCACACGAGACAAGGATTTTGACTCTATAACAGTTTAAAATGAATTTTACCGTTACTTAGCGCACCCATGGACCAAACCAGTATCATTAATGTTATTTGATGGTTTATCCTTTAAAATGTCCCTTCTGTGTTTTAATCCTGTGTGAGATAAATTCTGTCTTTCTGCTGACTGGATTTAAATCAATGAAAAAGAGGAACCGTGTGGAAAAGAGGAACAATTTATTTACTCTGTCCTTTTCATTTTTTGTTACCCCTGTCAACCAAATAAACACACATCAACACAGCTCTAATGGGAGCAGGGAAACATAAAGTCTGGATCGGGCTGGTCCTGGACCCAGAACACGGTTGGCAGTGGTCCGACAGGAAACCCTTCCGCTATCTGAGATGGAACATAGGTAAGTCTGCGCTTCGCAAAAAGCTTCAAAGTGCTCTGCTGGAGTTCCTGTAAGCAATGCGTACATAAGATAAGAGTTAAACCTTAATGTTATGGTTCAGCAGAATGTGAAATCTCTCCAGTTCGTGATGTATGTGTCTGCACTAGTAAAGAAGGAATCTCAATTCAACTCGTCATCATCTCGTTTCAGGAAATCCGGCTCCAAATCCGGGCCACAGCTGTGCATTCCTTGAATCTGCTGGGGAGCAAACTTGGCAAAGCCAATCTTGCGGCAAGAAACAGGGCTACGTATGCTACAAAGACGGAGCCCCACCATCTCCACCCCAAAGTACAGAAACACATCCAACCCTATTGGGTTCTACCCTCCTCTGTGCCACACAGTCAAGTCAATAAATCCCATCCATCTTTTGTTCTTTCCGTCATCAGTTGAGCAGGGGTTTTGTGCAGCCCCGTGGATCCCCTACAATGGCCACTGCTTTCACCTCCAGCGTGTCATTCAAACGTGGTCCGATGCTCAGAAAGAGTGCCGTAAAGAGGGCGGGGACCTGGTGAGCATCCGCCACGTGGAGGACCAGAGCTTTGTCATCTCGCAACTTGGATTCGGTACGTGATGACGATAGGCCTTCAGTCTGTTTCCGATGTCGGCTGAATCCAAAGAGCTCAACAAGTCAGAATAGGAATGGAGCACCTGTGTGCACACAGACTTTAAGCTCTGAACATCTCAAATAGCGTTTAAATTGAAGAAATACAGTCAGTCGAATCAATCTCAAAATCTGAAAATTAACCTTGTTACCCATTGGTGTCGTTTTTAGGGAATTTAAAGAAGTAAACATATATATATGTAAGATGGAAAATATAAGTACATTGAATAAAGAAAAAACATAAGCTATGCCATTTTCCTCAATAAAGTAGAATTTCAACACATTTACATCTACTGCCAGATTTAACATCTTACATTTGTCCATGTTTACCAACGCTGGCATGATGCCAATAGCTCCAAAAACATGACCGTCGCGACGTTGTATCCACTGGTTGACACGAGGCACTTTGCTCCCCGGCCGTGTCCGCAGCATCCGCCGATGAGCTTTGGATCGGACTGAACGACATAAAGACCGAGGGGCTGTTTGACTGGAGTGACCACTCCACCGTCAGCTTCACCAGCTGGGAGTTTGGGAAACCCTCCACCTTCGCTGATGAAGACGACTGCGTGCTCATCCGGGGAGAGGTGAGGAGCAGCATGTTTTTCTATTAAATGTCATGCGTTTCCTGGTATTTAAGTAATATCTAGTTCAGCCCGCCCCATACATTCAATCTTCAAGTAAACGTGTGTTTTCCTCTTGCAGAATGGGAACTGGGCCGATCGCTTGTGCAGTGAGAAACATGGCTTCATCTGTATGAAGCAGAGCAGCACTGAAAGCACTGGAGCTGAAGTACAAATGGATTTAGGCTGTAAATCTGTGAGTACACGAACATGTAACCTAGGAAAAAAGAACATGATTTCCATGATTATTTGGGCAGTAAAAGTTTACTACTTTAACCCTGAAATTTCCATTGAAAAGTAACTGTTTCTCTATGACGTTTGGTTGGACATGGGCTAAGATATATATATATATATATATATATATATATATATATATATATATAGATGTATTTTAAGAATAAAATGGATATGTTGCATTTAAAAATACCAAACTTACCACAGTTCTGATCAGTGCTCGGTTTCCCACAGGGGTGGAAAAGACACGGCTCCTACTGCTACTTTGTTGGAGCAGAGACAAAGACGTTCGATGAAGCCAAAGAAGACTGCAAGAGCTCCGACTCCTATTTGGTTGATGTTTCAAATGGGTAACAACATCTCGTGGTTTTATCAGCTGTCATATAACAGAGTAGTTCACAGGATGAGACGAAAACCTCTTGTTAACATTTCCAGGGTGGACAACGCCTTTCTTGCCAGCATGGTGGGTTTAAGACCAGAAAGGTACTTCTGGTTGGGCCTCTCAAATCAGAAAAACCTTGATCAGTTTGTGTGGACCAACACGGATTCGGTGAAGTTCACCCACTGGAACGTTGACATGCCCGGTAAGGCGAAGAGATGCAACTCCATCTTGAAAACTCAGGGCATAAACAGTAGCCGCGTCATTTACTCCTGACTGTTTTCTCAATCGTCAACGACCCAAGGTTACAGACAGGGATGCGTTGCCATGACCACCGGCATTCTGGCTGGACTCTGGGATCTGCTGCCCTGCAGCAACAAGGAGAAGTACATTTGCAAACACCTGGCGGAGGGGGCGGTTGTAACCGTGCCGCCACCGACTCAAAGCCAGCCCCAGTGCGAGGAGGGCTGGGTTCGGATGGGAACCAGAAGCGTCTGCGCTAAGGTACAGATACACACAATACCAGCGAAACAAGACCAGCGTCCTGTCACAACCCCCACAAACCTATTGTGTATGCCGTCATTTATACAAAAATGGTCATTGTTTTTTTATTTGAACTTTAACTCCTTTAACTTGTGCCACGTTCAGCAGCAAACAGATACAGTCATTGAAAAGCTTGTGAGCAAAGAGGTTTGCAGCTAAAGAAAGATGGTAGAGACCAACACAGAGTTAAAACAGTATGATATGTATGTCAAATGAATGATTGGTCCATAACTGGCGGATGAGTATTTAATAATAAGACCCTAATAACATAAGTCAGTGTTCTGTAAACCTTTTAATGCTTAAACCCCAAATGGCCAGAACAAACTTTATTGTATGATTAGAAGAGGGTCAGTTTCTGTCGTTATGATACACAAATCTAGGCACAGTTTTAAAAAGTCAGTAATGGACTCTACAGCTGTGCTCTACTTTAATCCGGTATCCCTCTTGTCTTAAAGCTTTTCACAGGGCCTCGGTCCTCGGAGAAGACCTGGTACGAGGCCAGGGATTACTGCAGGGCCATCGGAGGAGAGCTGCTCAGCATTCACGGCATCCCAGAGCTGCATGTGGGCAGGTTGGTCATTTACTATCTGTATGTAAGATCATTACAAATCACAAATACCAGCATACAGCTGCACAAAAGGTGATTACAGAGAGGCAATATTCTAAGTTTCAGAATAACGGAATACCTACAATTACTATAGTAAAATATTTACTCTACTATTGAAAAATAACAGGAGCACTGCTTTGACGTACTTCCCGTTACGTTCTAACTCTACAGTAGATTTGCGAAAGCCTGGATAGGACTTCATATTCCTGATGTGAACACTGGCTACGCATGGAGTGATGGAACCCCGGTGAGTTAACGGTGCTCTACTTTTTACAACGGATCCGATCGCAAATCATTCCAAACTCTTTTGTTCCGTAAACACATATGTGACACCCACTGTATTTGTTGTTTCTTCCTGTTCAAAGGTAAACTACCAGCACTGGCAGGAGGGAGAGCCAAACAATCATAACAATGATGAAAATTGTGTTGAATTCAGAACGTATTACGTGAATGATCACGGGTCTTGGAACGATGCAAACTGTGAGGGTTACAATGACTGGTTCTGTCAGATCCTTGCAGGTACAGCCCATAAATGTGTACTGAATGCTTATTTTTTGTGTATTCTAAAGAAAATACATTTGTTTATCCAGGAAAAACAGACTTCCATACATTATAGTTCATCCTCCATGATGCAAAATCTCTCCAAAAAGTGGGGGTGTAGTGTTGATATGATAACGTATCTATCTTTGCTTCATCTGCCCTGTAATTCAAATAGTAGAGCTAGTTGAGTTTGTTTAGTTTAGACATTATTCCACAGTACGAGATTCGAGTCAAAGGAGCCGACGGAGTGGAAGGTGTGTTTGTGTTCTCTCTGCGTGACATTGACACTTTTTGTGGTCTTACAGGAGTGACTCCAAAAATACCTCCAAATAATACTGTGGTGGGTAAGTTAATAAACGCACACACACACACACACACTAGCAAGTAATATTGCTGCTTCTGGCTCGTGCCATTTAAACTCCTTCACTTTGATCACGTGTAACCTTTTATTTGACAGACATTAAAGATATTGACGACAACAGAGAGACATTTTAAAATAGAACACAAATTGTTTTGCAGAATATAACCGTACTTCGGATGGTTGGCTTGTGTGGAGAGGGAGTCAGTACTTCATTAGCGGAAACCCCATGTCCATGGAGGATGCTCGTCACTTCTGTCAGCAGAGGCACGGCGACTTGGTGTCCATCAACAGTAAAGATGAAAATACCTTCTTATGGAAACAAGTAGGTGTTTGTTTATTTGGTTTGCTAGCCAACAATTCAACTTTAATTTATATTGAAAGGCTGTTTACTAAGTTGTTAAGTAGGTCCTAACGCTTGTGTGTATTTGTGTTGTTGTTTTCACAGATTTCAAGACACTATGGGGCTTATTACATAGGTTTGTCTGTGGATCTCGATGGGTCATTTTGGTGAGTATCAATGAATGCCATAGAATAGAATACAGTGAATCATTGGTTTCAAGGAGCTTAGTGAAAACTCTCAGGCCACAGAGGACAGTATGCATATCATTTAAGCACCAGTATTACTGGTACCAGAATTCTAAGTACCTCTCGTATATCCTCTGCTTTATTGTACCATTGCTGCAGAATGGCGACACCTGTGGTATTGTTCACACTATTTAATGTCCTAATTCTACTGCACTGTGCGTGCTTTAAGGTGGATGGATGGTTCTACGGTGGGGTTACAAAAATGGGAGGTAGATCAACCCAGCACGGATACCTTTGATTTCAACTGTGTTGTTATGAATTACTACATGGGTGAGTAAACGCAAACTGACAAATGACACGTTAAAAAAAGTATTAACCCCAGACACGTTGCTCTGGAAAAGATGCAGCTGCTGCTCTGAGTGAAAGCAGTTCTTGGTGAGATGATCTTCCTTGCATCTCCACTCTACTTGCAGGCTACTGGCGTAGTTGTAATTGCGGCAACGAGAATCAGTTCATTTGTAAACGACGAATCTCAGCACCCGTCAACAGCACGGCGGCCCCCACGGTTGCTCCCAAAGGGGGCTGCCCACTCAAGTGGAGCAAGTTTGACTCAAAGGTCAGAAATCATGTTAACTTTTAGTTTTGACCACAAGTTTAAACATTGTCACTTCTACTCATAAAATGTCAGTTCCTGACCATTTATTCTGACTGACGAGTGGACGCCGGCTCTCAGCAAAGAGTGTTTGGGACTGAATGGGTCCAGGTGGGATTTACAGAGCTCTTACTCCATAACTGAGTGGTAAAATAACTAACTACACATATAACATGCCCTTATTTAAGCAGTGGCTGCAGCTATTTTCTTTATTTTTGGTGTAGAAACAGGCTCATCATAGCTTCTTTTGGAAACCGGTCATGTATAAATGGTATCATCAAAAAAACCCACGTACTTTTATAAATGTCAGTTTGTTTATCGGGTTGTGCTCTGTAATATGGACACTTACTGGTTCCATCATCCAGATACTTTGTATTTCTATTTTTCAATTATACACATTGTTATCTCTAATAACCAGCAGATGCCTCCTTAAAATTACTGATACTGCAACCTTAAAAATACTTTGTATGTGAAGTTGAGTAAATACATTTACAAGATAATCAACTGTAATGCACTTCAGATGAGTGAGTTTGCATAGGATATATTTACATTTGGTTTTTGAGAATTTCACAAGGACTAAATGTCCTTGTGGGATACTTTCTGGAACATTGGGAAATGGCTCAAAAGAACAAAATAAAGTAAGCAGCATTATCGGAAGAAACAGCTCAAACATCAAACACATATTATAAGCTTTTATGCAACAAAGCAATTATCACACAACCGAAATACACTCCAATCCTCTTATAAATAAAAAGCTGATACGACAGAGAACTCTAAATACTGAGAAATAAGCACACTGACATATTTCTTAACACCAGATAAGATGGTATCAAAAGTTAACCTAAGAAAGTTAGTGTTGAATTGTAGAGCAAGAATGACATTTTAATTTCTCATTTGCAGTGTTACAGTATCATCTTCAACCGCCGGGTCGTCTGGGAAGAAGCGAGATCACAGTGCAGCAGCATGGGAGGATACTTTGCCTCAATTCCCACACGGCGTGTGCAAAGTTTGTCCTACTGCTTTTTTAAACATTTATAATTATTTTGTTGTAGATTTTGAAAACCTTGCACGAAAAAAAAGATGACAATTAATTGATTTCTACATTTAAAATTCTCAGCATTTCTGACCACAAAGATGTCTGAAATGGCAACCTCAGATCTGTGGATTGGTTTGAGTGCTTTGAAACAAGATGGATTTTACTGGAGTGATGGGAAATCAAGGAAATTCACCAACTGGAATTATTCTGTAAGTACACAAATCTTCGCTTACTGTGGAGGCACCGTTTAACAGACATACATGAATTATTGTTTCTCTTGTTCTGCTTGTTAGAAATATCGACATCGTACGGGGACGTTTAACAAAAGATGGAATGAGGTAATATATCCACGACTGATTTTAAAGTAAAACACAACTCCTTTTTAGTTTTTGTCACAAAGGGCCGACTAGAGTCACTTGTTAGCGTAGATGAATTTAGCAAAGAATCCGGCTAATCGTTAATCAATTATTCATTAATTAAATGACTCACTCAAACCGTCAAACACGCAAGCTTAAGCCGGATAGCAATTTTTATGTCTTATTGAAAAGATTTTGAAATTCTGAACCTTGCCCATGTCCCTCCACAGGGGGAATGTGTTGTAGTGAACAGCAACCCTGCCCTTGGCGTCGGTAAATGGTCAATCAGGTCCTGCAATGACACAAATGGATTCATCTGTATTCGAGATGTTGGTGAGTTCAGTCTCTCTCTCTCTCTTAAAAGAAATTATCCGAGGCAAAAAACTAAAAAAGTAATCGTTCAATATGGTGGCCATTGAAGAGCGGCTCTACACTGCCCAAACTTGAAAAAAATTTAAAGCCGTCATTTAGTCAAGAACGTCTCTAAAAACTATTATAGAAAAACACAGAAAAAACCTCCACGTACCTCTGCTCTCCACAGACCCGAACCTGCAGCCTCAAACGGAGCCAGCAGTCACTGATATCTATGTACCTCTGGGAAATGACAGCATCAAGTTTGTGAATGGAAATCTGACCTGGTACGATGCCAGGAAACACTGTCAGGGTGACAAGAGCGACCTGGCCAGCCTGAGGAACGATTGGACGCAAGCCTACGTGGAGCTGCTGGCTATGAAGCTCAAGGTTCCTCTTTGGATCGGACTGAACAAACAGGTGCCGGCTGACACCGACCGGAAGAACCGCGCCGAAGTCCAGGGAGGGAAATAAAACGTTGATCTGATCCATTCTCGCTTTCAGGAAAGCGGTTATTTCAGGTTTATCGATGGCTGGCAGCTGCGCTCCGTCAACTGGGCTGAAGGTGAACCAAGCCGAGACCGACCGTGTGTGTACGTGGACGAGGAGGGAAAGTGGAGGACGGCTTTCTGCAACCGGACCATGAACAGTGTTTGCAAGCAGTCGACAGGTACGTCGCGAGTAGGAGACACGAATCCACCAAACCATCCAAACTCCCGAAGGTTTAAGTGATCATTCTTTGCATTCTGTAATATACATTATTTCGCTCTCGTCTTTGGCGTACCGGGTATCAAATGTTAGCTCTGTAGATTGTATTTTAATGTTTATGTTTAAGCTCAAAGTGCGAGATAAATTTTCTCAAGCCACGAATGAAATTCTTAATTCTCCAGTTTACCAAAAAAAGTGGACATCGCTCACACACACACACACACACTCCATTAGTGTAAAATATGCTATTTGTTTTACAACCACCTCGATGAGACGTTGTGAATTGATCCAGGATGACCTCAGTGACCTCAGCTTTAAGCTCGCCGCAGGGAATAATAAGTATCTGATCTCCTCACCGCTGCCTCTGTCACTTACAGACCCGCCGCCACTGCCGTCAACAGCCTTTCCAGGGATTTGCCCACCAGATATGGATGAGGACGACAACCCGGTTAACAACTGGCTGCCGTTTAAGGGTCACTGCTATTTGTTTATCACCGATGAAATTGAATGGGCGAATGCAGCGAGCAACTGTGTCAGGCATGGTGAGTGTGTGGTGTAACAACCAGCGACTGGCAATAAGCGGCCAGAACTCGTTAAAACCGGACTGCTTTTTGCGTTGCTAAAGGTGGATCCCTGGCCAGCATCGAAGACCCTGCTGAGCAAGAGTTCATCAAAGGCCATGTGGAAGTATTTCGGGACAGCACCAGCTCTTTCTGGGTTGGCCTGTTCAAAACTCATGCAGGTAGCATTACACTCTTTCCGGTCTTTTTATATTTTATTAATTATATGAATACTCAAATTCGATTCCATGAAATTGAGTTTGCCAGATGTTACCCTCTTAGTTTTAGTGGTTTTGTTTCCGTTTCTCACGCAGCTTGACGCGGCCTCTACAGCATGTAAAAGTGAAAATACTATTACTTAAAGTTTCTGTTTGGCCGCAGGGGAATGGAAGTGGTTGGATAAAACCGTCATGGAATACATTAACTGGGCTGAAGACGAGCCAGAAAATGATTTTGGAAGTATTGGAAGCTCGGATGGGTTGTGGAGGACGGGAAGCAGATGGCACGACAAAGCCTACGTCTGTAAAGCAGCCAAAGGTAAGATCCCATTTAGTCTAAATATGACGTGCATTCACAAGTTCTCCCCGTACATGTAGCTTACGTGGAGTAACAGGGAGCCGTAGTCAAGACTGTGTTACGTTTTCCTAAAAACATACAACTGTTTGATACTTTTTGTTTGTACATAAACTCAACTTGCAGCTGCAGATCCTCTTTTTTTGATTTTGTTATTTTCACCTGATAGTTTTATGACCACTTTCCCTTCTTTTTTCTTCTCTTTAAACAGTTATTCCCGTGGATCAAGGATCAGGAAAAAAACCTGGTTAGTTACACTTTTGCAACTCCTTGAATTGAGCCAAATTTTAATGATTTAATAATAAACATCAATAATCAAAAATTAAAAATTGACAGTTATTAAATGTAATTAAAAGGAATATAAATTATATTTAAAGCTCAAGTGAATTTTAAATGGTCTTGACTAATCCACTTCTATGTGCTTGTGCAGAACCTCACGGTGGTCAGGATCCTCGCGGTCGCGTCCACACGAGTTTGATAGTTGTGCTCGTCATCACCCTCGTTTCGACGCTGATGGTGGTCGCATTCTTCATCTACAAGAAGTCTCCTCGTACTTTGCCCACCTTCGACAACCCACTCTACTTCGACAGAGAGCGATCCCAGCCCGATGTGGTCGATACCAATAAACTGATAGAGAACGCAGAAGAAGAAAACCTCGAGCCCATTATATCGCTGTGATTTAGAATCCATTGGGACACTGCACTGGGTCCCAAACTGATGTGTCACGCTTGGATGCTTCATTAGTGTTTTAGCTTTGTTTTTTTTACTACAGTATATAGTAAATATATATTCAGTTATTTAACAATATGTCACACTCGAGTGTAAGTTTCAATGGAGTTGGCGAAGTCTTACCTCATGGAAGAGAACAACTTCGCTCTACGATGTCTCGGTGGGAATGAATGGTGTTTGATTTTGTCTTTATATCTGATTGAATGTATAGAACTGTTACATGTTATGCTTATGCTCACTAGATGCTGTTGATTGTTTACTCATGAAATGTCTTAGAAAATAAACTCACCGCCTGTCATTGTTAAATGAACATTATAGTTGGCACTAAATAATATTTAAAACAGAATTTTATGTTAAAAAATGAACTAACACAATGGATCAATTCACCATATTGGGGATCCCCACTATAACATATTGATACCTGAGTCTTAACACAACAGTATTGCAATTTTAACAATTTTGCAAAACATTGTGAATGATTTCATTTTTATTAATAAAGAATATCTTGGCTAGTAATTTTGATGATGTGTTATAAGCTGCTTAGAACTGGTGTTAGAAAACTGAGATCCCCAAGTCACATAATTCACAGAATTTACTCCGCTAACATAACGTTAACGTATCAACTAATAATTCATGGTTCATTGTTCAGTTTGCATGTGTAAATCTTCTGGTTTGCATTTGTGAGTCGTTCTGTGCGCATTTGCAATTATTGAGACTGATCTGATCCCCATCTGACCCCCATACTGAGCAGTGATTCCAGTCCGTTAGACTGAAGCCAATGCGGAATAATCTCAGAACTTCCCTCTCTCCACTGACCAGCAGAGGGCGACTCCTCACGTCGCAATAAAAAGTCTTCAGTGAAACTTGTTAGCATATATTTAGCGTCTCAATCGCTCAGTTAAACTCTTCTTCGCATTGAGGATAATTGTTTTTGTAAATTATGGTCCAATTTTGAGTGAAATAGAACAAGAGGGAGAGTATGCTTCGGGGGTGGGGCGACTTTGTAATTGTTGTACAGTCAGGATTGCTGACTGTAAGGAGAATTTTTTTTGCCAAATTATGCTGAAACACCCACAACGTTGTGGGTGTTCCCCAATTGCCTCTGTCTACTAAGCAATTTTTCCAAGCACACCTAACCTGCTAACCAACTTTCCAACTTCTTACTCAACACCGATGCGACCACGGCTCACTTCTCAAATTCACAGATGCCACTTCCTCTTTGGGCATACAAGGCAGTGCCACGTCCAATTATTTCAAAATGTTTACTTTTGACGACTCTAAAACACAACATATAAATGATACAAATGGTACAGTACAGGAATATTCACCTTTGCATGGGCATTCAGGTATGTGTGATTAAAGGACCATGTCAGCCTGAAGTTGCTCAAATCGTTAAACAGCAAAGCAACGTTTTTCATGACAGGTACTCCGTGTGCAGATGCGTTGACTTGAATTCACAAAGAACTAAAGATAATGACGTTTTAGACAAGATGCATGTGTCTGGGAAGGAAACAGGACTTGTATTATGTTACGCAGTTTGTGTGAGAGTTTTGTGATTCAATATAGTTTTGCTTAAATTCATCAATATCTGTTTGCTATCGAAGCAAACCAAAGGAAAACAAAGTTTTTTTTAAAGTAAATCAAGTAAGGCCCAAGTAAAAGGGTTATTTTTCTTTAGTCGAACACACGTTATCCTTTATGGTCACGTACAAGGAACTTTTCCTCTGCTGCTTGTGCAAGACAAAGGTTAAGGAAGTGGGCCGACTTCCTTAGCCAACATTGATCAGCTGACCCTGCGACAGCATACAAAGGTCATAAGCACGTCATGTCCTTTTGTCAGAGAAGGTTTTCAGAAGAAACTAAAACCTCACGAAACAAGTAAACGGTTTTGCCAAAAATGCAGCGGATGAAAAACATCTGCATCCTGAATTACATGAACAGTAATGTTGTCACTTGAGGAGATCAAGGTCTTCCACGACATGGAAGTTGGTTATATGGTTGCCTAACTGGTACGAGGCGATATTGCATCTTGGTCTATCTAAATGTTTGGCTGTGGTTTACGCGTTTGCTACGTGTATAGACTGGCCATCACTAAAGAGTTCAGTTACTGGAGCGTGATCACGACTTCTTGTTTCCCACTGCGCCCGCTGCTAATTATGCAATGACAAATGACACATACACACACGCCGACGTTTCCTGGGAATCCGGACGTCAATGAAACAGCCAAATGTGCAAATATCAGCTTTCAGGTTCCGGTTTTAAATAACGGTTCGAAAGAAAGATGTATAGTCTGATACTAGAGAAGAAAAAAGCATTACGACATTTCCAGACGGGATCTGTCGGATCTGGATTGACTCTCGACAATCGTTCACACAGCTCTTACGTTCCTCGTGACAAATGCATGGATAACGTCTTCAGCTGGGACACTTCTCAAACTGACACTAGCAATGAAGATTACCTTCACAGCCCTGGTGCTCCTCTTCCAGACGTTACCATGTTTGGCATCGGATGGTACAGTATTTCCACTTTGACTTGTTTGTGAGACTCTTTGTTCAAGGCTGTTGTGTCTTTGCCACCGGTCAGTGTGGGTCACCTGGGTTAAATGCATCATTTGCTTCTTGCTACACCTCAATTACAGTTTTACTTTTTGTGTTAATATTTTGCAGGTACTGGATGTCAACTTACATTTTTTTTTGTGTTTTTCTCTCTTTCAACAGATTCACCATTTCAACTCACCAACAAGGACACTGGTTTTTGTTTGGTTAAAATAAACAACAAGTGCAACGAGATACGCTGGACAACCGATGACCGACTTCTGGTTCCACTGAGGAAAAAGTGCCTCGGCGTGCAGGGCAAAAGTGTGGGAAGTGAAATAAACCTCTACGAATGTGACGAAAAGAGCGACCTCCAAAAGTGGCAATGCAGGAATGGAACGTTGCTCACCCTCAAGGATCAGGAGCTTTACGTCGAGCTCACTGCGGACACCACGGCAGTTCTCTCCAAGACTGTCGGGCCCAACAACCACCTCACCATTTCAGGGACGTCCAGCGGCGCTTGTGCGAGAACATACAGAGGTACGGTGCAAAGCGGCGGTTGAGTCGAAAAGACTTGTGTCGCAAAACAACTAATCTTTGCAATCCCTGCTCACCGCGTCTTAGAGCTCTTTGCAATTGGCGGAAATGCTGCTGGACTGCCGTGCATGTTTCCCTTCCAGTACCAGGACCAGTGGTACACGGACTGCACCGCGGTCGACTCTTCAGAAAAGAGCCTGTGGTGTGCGGTCGAAACCAAATACCAAAGTGAACGCTGGGGTAACTGCCCGAGCACTTGTGAGTAACTGCCTGGGGAAGTGCACATTTCGTTTAGCCCTACACGGGGATTGGGCCGTATTTGATTGTTATGCCAATATTTACATCAACATATGATTTTATTTTAAAATGAACTCACTGTAAATGCGCTTTTATCATTGTTCAAGCTGCACATTCACTGACACATAACACTCTCCATGGGGGGTAAAGGTCTGTCCTACTAGCTGCCATTTTTGAAGAGATAATAATGTCATGGTTGCTGACCAGTGTAACGTTAATCAACCGCATCCTTAAATGAAGACAAGAACGCGTACAGGCGCAACGTGTTATACCTTGAAGCAAACATGACGTTTCCAGATGTTGCCGTTCACAGCCAAAGAAGGCTGGACTATCCACCCAACAACAGGAGCGTACTACCAGCTCAACACCCAGTCGGCCCTGATGTGGTCACAGGCCGAGGCCAGCTGCAAACAGCAGGGTGCCTCCCTGCTCAGTATCACCGACCCTCACCAGCAGGCTTACGTCACAGGTAAGTGACGCTGACTCCTATTTTATGCGCTCTTCTTTCTCCCATTGATGAATGTGATGTGTGACAGTCACTCAGAATCAACAATATATATGTATTTAGACACTCTTAGCAATACTTGTAATGATATATTTGCATGGAAACTATTGTGTCCAAAACGTTGAGCCTTACTAACAATTAGCAACATAGGAACAGACCCGTTAATTTGTCATTTTTGTTAATCATTGCCCCAACAGCACTACTAGGTAGAAGTGGCAATAAGCTGTGGACTGGGCTGATCCTGGATCCAGAACATGGCTGGATGTGGTCCAATGGAAGGCCTTTCCGCTACCTGAAATGGGACTCAGGTAACCTTTTCCCCCTTTTTTCCAATTTTGTTATATAAAAGTGGTAATATGTTAAAAATATGCCAGCAAAATGTTTATTTCAAATATATATATAATCCAGTGCAGCGTTAAATCTGTAAAGAAACTGTAAAGTAAAGATCGAAGCTTTGTGGTTTAACAGGGTATTACGTGCAAGTATGCAACATCTAGAGAAATGTTGAGCGCTGATACGAGGCTGTTTGTAAAACCAACAATGATGAGTATAACCGTTATCTTGTTTAAGGACATCCACTTCCTAATCCGGGACACAGCTGTGGAATAGTCGATCCTGCTGTCCAGTACTCCTGGCAAAGTTTGCCTTGCAGCAAGAAACTTGGGTACATCTGCTACAGTAAAGCGGCCGAAACACTGCCTGCACAAGGTAAACCCTTAACACATCCCTACACTTTGTACTGTCTCCGAGCCTCAGTCCGTATTTCTCTGTTTTTTTTCATGATCAGCAGGTATGACAGGATTTTGTTCCAGACCTTGGATTTCCTACAATGACCACTGCTTCCACCTCAATCGCACTCAGCAAACATGGTCCGATGCTCAGAGGGAGTGTCACAATGAAAGAGGGGAGCTGGTCAGCATCCGCAATGTGGAGGATCAAAGCTTTGTCATTTCTCAGCTTGGATATGGTACGTTTAGATAGAATGAAACGAGAACGTACAATCAAAAGTCATTTATTGTCACGCGTTGAAAGATGACTGATCCCGGCGCGTTTCTTGATCGGTTACAGATGGTGGTCTATCTGTCTATACGACTGCCTATCACATGAATGCAGCTAATGATAATGGTGCTAACAGTACAAACAGCTCTCATGTGTATACTGTCTATGGTACATGACATTAAAATGAAGCCGAGCAATGAACAATACCGACTCCATTCAGAAGAAAAGACATTGTGACAGTTATTTTCATGATGCGTAATTCTTCTGTCCATCTTTGCAGAATCCACTGATGAGCTTTGGATTGGACTTAATGACAGAAAGACAGAGGGGCTGTTTGACTGGAGTGACCACTCGACCGTCAGTTTCACCAGCTGGGAATTTGGAAACCCAGCGGCCTCCAGTGACATAAATGACTGTGTTCTCATCAGGGGAGAGGTGAGAATCACCTTTGTGATTATCCACGTTACAGGCACCGATTGTACATGTGTTAAATGACATTGTTAATTGTGTATGTCTGAACTTTGTTTGGTTTAAAGAGTTTGGTGAGTTTGTGTTCCAGTACACGCCGTCTGCACATAAACATCTGTCTTTGTTGCAGAATGGGAACTGGGCGGACCGTGTGTGTGAGGAGAAACACGGCTCCATCTGCATGAAGATGAGTTCTTCAAAACCCACTGGAGATGAAGCGCAGCAGGATGCCGGCTGCAAAACTGTGTGTTGAGTGTATTTATTGTTCACCTATTTAAAAACGGTTTATTTAATTCATGAAATGATCACCAGAGTTGGACTTTGGTGTAAAGCCCGAACTTTGACATCCCCTGTTGGTTAAAAGAGATTTTTGTCTTTTCCTTTCTTTGTATTTGGATAGTCATCATTTATCACGTGCACAGCTCGACCAAACAAATATAATGATGGTACACTGGACAGAAACCGAGCCTCAAATGACAGTTCATGTTCCTAATTACTCTGTATGGGTTTCAGCATGAAAAAGTTTGCATAAACAGCTGCATTAAACAAAATGTCAAACTTTATAATACCCACTGTGATTTTAGACCGAGTTCTAATGCATACTGTTTGGAATTGTAGTGACTAATAGGATATTATCATATAAAATATGATATGGCTCTTTCCTTATTTCCATTTTAAAATTGGACTAACTAAGGTTAATTAGGAAATATCATACGCTCAATCAATGATCTTTCTTCACTTTTCTTCCCAACAATCCAGGGGTGGATCAGACATGGATCCTACTGCTACTTTATTGGAATGCAGACCAAAACCTTTGATGAAGCCAAGGATGTCTGCAAAAGTTCAGATTCTTACTTAGCTGATGTCTCAAATAGGTAAAAACATATTTCCTGCGAAAGTTTTGAGCGACACCCCGTTGACAAGTACGTACGGAAAAGAAAACAGATCCAATGCTCATTAACGTGTAAATATTTCCAGGGTGGACAATGCCTTCCTTGTCAGCCAGGTGGGGTTGAGACCAGAGAAATACTTCTGGTTAGGACTCTCAAATCGGGAAAACATCGATCAGTTTGTGTGGACCAACAGAGGTTCAGTGACGTTCACTCACTGGAACGCTGAAATGCCCGGTAAGGAGAAAAAGTTCAACATCAGTGAGATTTATGCAAAAGTGGTGCCGTAACTGACGTGTCCTCACTTCTCCCTCAACAACGCAAGGTCACAGCCAGGGATGTGTTGCCATGACAACTGGTTATTTTGCCGGCCTCTGGGATGTGCTTCCCTGCACCAATAAGCAGAAATACATCTGCAAACACCTGGCGGAGGGGGCCGTCTTAACTCCCGCACCACCCAGTGTTGTTTCTCCCTTGTGTGCAGACAACTGGAATCGAATTGGATTAAGAAACTATTGTTATAAGGTGACCCATGTCTAAAAAAAAACCTGTTTTTAGATGAATTTGACTACTCCAAAGATTCACAAATATCCCACAAAAAAATGTATAGGTGGATAGCACTGTTTGTGTGTGTGAGTCTTGTGTGTGTACCATGAAGGCAACAAATGTAAAGAAATAAAACACTGTTTGCTTGTCAAAAGCCACACTGCCAACCACCTTTTTCCTCCCGTCAAGTTGTTTGAATCCTCAAAAAAGACCTGGTTTGAGGCCAGAGATTACTGCCGGGCCATCGGAGGAGACCTGCTTAGCATCCACAGCGCTGACGAGAATCAAATACTCGGGTACAGTATGACTCCCTACATAACAAGTTAAATAAAACCATTACAGCACCATTTGCAGCAGAAAGTGAAGGTTGACCAGCAGAGCTTTCCGTACAGCATATCATCAATACAACAATCACATTATATAATCATTGCCCATCACAGCTCCGCAGTGGCCTGGATTGGGCTGAGCGCCCCCGACTCGGTCACCGGTTACGTGTGGAGCGACGGGTCCCCTGTGAGTTCACATTTTCCTACTTAAAAAATGAGTTTGCATTTTTGACCCTTCGGTTCCTGCATCTCTTGTTTTTATTGAGATTAGTTGAAAAAAATGATTGATATAGTTCTGGATAAAAGCGTCAGCTAAATGACATGTAATGTAATATACCAGTGTTCCCCAGTGAGCTTGTATTCTTATATTTAAACTATAATGGATATATCCAGTTGGCTTTTTGTCCAGGGAACCAGTGAACTTTTGGAAGTGGCCTAAAATAATACTTCGTCGTTGCAGTTCTTTTAAAAAACTACCACTTTTTTTGTTTTGTTTACAGCTGCAGTTCCAACACTGGGAAGCTGACGAGCCAAACAACAAAAACAATGTGGAATCTTGCGCTACAATGCGGACAGATAAGCGGAGAGAAAGCGGGTCTTGGAACGACGTACACTGTGAAACGTACCTCGAGTGGCTGTGCCAGATACGTGCAGGTAAAAGGAGCTTTGGATGGTTATTCATGCAACCAAGAACAATATCTTCCTCATATTAATGTGGTCAGCGCTGTCCACTATCACTCCACGGCTCATTTTGAGGGTATGATTTTATATTATTTTTGTCTTTTCAGGAGTCACTCCAAGTCCGCCTCCAGACCCAGTCACTCCTGGTAGGTTGGCAGTAATACACATAGCAAATACATACATACACACATACATTAATTTCATGGTGAGCCTTATAGTCGCTGAGATATTTTACTCAAAGCCACAGCGGTGAGGCTCATAGTGGCCCCGGAGGAATAGTATGGAGAACCTCGGGGTCAATAGGTCATCTGCCGGAACTCATGTTACAATCCGCAAAGTAGAACCAAAGATATTTCACCTGACGAGTGAAACCTTCGACCTACCGGTGGCACTGGTGAACGAGTCAGGGGACAAAGTCAGTTCGAACCCATTTTAATCAATACCTTAACTGTGACACGTTCCATGACTCTTCTGAATGTTTCCAGACTACAACGAGACGGGTGATGGGTGGCTCGAGTGGAATGGGGCTCAATATTTTTTAAACAGACAAACGATGGCCGTGGAAGACGCTCGTAGCTTTTGCCAACGTAACCACGCCGACTTGGTGACCATCGACAGTGAAGCTGAAAGTGTTTTTTTGTGGAAACGGGTGAGGCGTGACATGTGTATTCTTCATTACTGACATTGCCCATTGGCAATGGCCTTTGAGCTCGTACATTACTGCAAGGTTGGTGCTGCTGAGTCTAAGTGCCTCGTTCTGTTTCGGTGCAGTTGTCCGAAAGCTCAAGGTCTTACTGGATTGGCTTGAACGTGGATCTTGATAAAACATACAGGTGAGTAGGACTTCATTCACAATTAGTGGACTAGCGATCGCCATGACTTGGTCTACTTTTCAACTGAAAAGTAGCTTGCGAGCTGGAAAGGTGTGGGCGCCTTTGTTCTAGATTTATAATATAAAAAATCATACAAGATTGACAAAATGCATAATATATCTAATGGCATAATAAGTGTTTTGCCCCCAGTCTTCCTGACTGATTAAAATGTAATTTAACTGTCTGCTTTGACGATGATGGAAAACTTTAGGTTATTTACATAACCCCGGTTCTCTGAGTAATGTGAGTGAGATGTCTCACTATGGGATGCACGCCCCGCTGCAGACCTCAGAAGCATTAATCTCATTACGCCAATCCTGATTGGCTGGTGAAACGTGTCCGTCCGCCGCAGGTAGTACCACCTACCTTAAATATCTCATGCGGACGACACCACGTCATTCAAGATAAGCACCTCTTCTCACTTGCCCAACCAAGAAGGGTTGTCTGGTGAGACATCTCACTCATATTACTCAGAGAACCGGGGTTATGTAAATAACCTGAAGTTCTCTTTCATAATACTTCGTTCGACGTCTTGTGGTTGCTCCCGTATTGCCAGACAAACTTATCTAGCGTCCACCAACCCTCAGGGAAAAATACTTCGTTCCAATCAGGACAGCAAAACCGTGGAGCGGAAACATATAGAAACAGACAAAAGTGAGCGGTGAGGACCAACTCACCGCAGCACAGATGTCCTGAACAGAAACTCCCCTGAATAAGGCCCAGGATGCGGCCAGGCCCTGAGTCGAGTGTGCTCGCATGCCTCGACTCGTATAAGCCAAAGTTATCGCATCCACCACCCAGTGGGACAGGCGCTGCTTTGTGACAGGTTTCCCTATGTGCAGATTAGCCCAGGAGACGAACAGCTGATCGCTCCTCCTGAAACTCCTCATCCTATCCATGTAAGCGCGCACTGCACGGACTGGACATAAGGTGGGGTAGCAAAAGCAACAAGGTCAACAAGGAGAACATGAGCCCACCACCTTAGGCACAAAGGCCGGGTTGGGCTTCAAAGTCATCCTCACATCCCCCGGAAAGAGTTGAGCGCATGACGGGTGCACCGAAAGCGCGTGGATGTCACTAACCCGTTTAGCCGAAGCCAGCGCCAGCAACAACACTGTCTTGAGAGACACGTGTTTCAAGTCCGCTCCCTCCAGTGGCTCAAAGGAGGGGGCCCTTAAGCCCCTCCAGAACCACAGCCAGATCCCACGGTGGTACCAGTGGTCTGGACACGGGGAGAAGCCTGCGCACTCCCTTCATAAAACGGCAAACCAGCGGGTGCTGGCTCGCTGATTGCTTCCCAAACCCCACATGACAGGCGGCTATAGCTGCCAGGTAAACCTTAACCGCGGAGAAGGCTTTCCGTTTGTCGATCAGGTCCTGCAGGAATGACAATATCACTCCTACTGGACACTGAAAAAGAATGTGGCCATTCCTGTGACACCATTCCTCAAACACTCTCCACTGGCGGTATCAATGCCAGGGGGGGGAATGCGTACAGACGCTCGCGCGGCCAGGCGTGCGCTAGTGCGTCTACCCCGAGGGGGGCATCCATGCTGCGCAGAGAGTAAAACAGCGCGCACTGCGTGTTGCCTCTCGATGCAAACAGATCCACCGTGGCCCGACCAAAACGGGCCCATATCTGTTCCACAATCTCCGGATGCAGAGTCCACTCCCCGTATACCAGCGCGCCCCTGGACAACAGGTCCGCGCCCGTGTTCAGGGCTCCCGGGACGTGCATCGCTCTCAGGGAGAGAAGACGACCGCAGCTCCACAGGATCAGTTTGCGTGGCAGCATGTGCAGCTGACGGGAACGTAAACCCCCCTGGCGGTTGATGTACGCCACCGTTGTCATATTGTCCGTCCTCACCAGGACATGATGGCCCACAAGAGACGGAATGAAATGTTTCAGGGGGAGAAACCGCTGAAAGTTCCAGAAAATGTATGTGAGGCCGCTGGAGGTCTGCACTCCAGTGGCCGCTCACAGATCGGCCCTCGTAAATTCCGCCTCAACCTGGCTGGCGTCCGTCGTGACCACTTTCCTGGACAGGACGTAACCCATGGGCACCCCGTGGGTCAGAAAGGTCGGGGCTCGCCAGTGATGGAGCGCCCTGGCGCATCCCGGTGTGATCACCAGCCTGCATGAGGCCACCCAAAGCTGGAATTCCCTCATGTGGTTGCGACCGAGACGAACTACGAGCATGGCAGACGCTATCAGTCCGAGTACCCGAAGACACAATCTGAATTGAACAGATTTTCCCGAATGAAAAAGCGCGAGACATGTCCTTAAGACCGTCACCCGCTCGGCCGAAAGGCGCGCTGTGAAAGCCACAGAGTCCAGGGATAATCCCAGAAAGACTATGCCCTGTGTCGGGAACAACGCGCTCTTTTCCGCGTTAATCACTAAACCCAGGTCGGATAGGTGACGCACAAGAATACGTGTGTGCGCTACGGCCTCCTGTTCCGATTGTGCCAACAGCAGCCAATCGTCCAGATATGTGGCCAGGCGCATGCCCTGCCGTCTTAGCGGGGCTATTGCCGCCTCCGTGCACCGCAACACCCTCGGGCTTAAAGACAGACCGAAAGGGAGCACGAGTACCGATCCCCTGGAAAGCAAATCGTAAAATACTTTCTGTGGGGAGGGTAAATTGGGATGTGGAAATATGCGTCTTTTAGATCGACAGAAGTGAACCAATCGTTCCGAGGCGCACTCATCGTCGTCCCCATAGTCCAGTTCCAGGACGTCTTCCTCCTGCGGAGGGACCGCGGCTAGGTCGAGCTGGGAGCCCCAGCTGGCGCTAACCTCCGGCGCCGCCACCGCAACGACCCCAGTCATCCCCCCGTCCTCGACGGCGGCGCCACCGGGAGGGAGATAGTGGTCCCGTCCAGACAGGCTAGCCTGGCGGGCTAACCGAAGGTTCGAGAGATTAGCTGGTGTGCTAACCCTCGATACTCGAACAGCCGTGGTGAGGCTGTCGAGGACAGTGCCGACCAAGCTGTGGAGGGCGAGGAAAGCACACAGTTCGGTCTGGTGTGACCGACGAAGCAGAAGAAACTCACAAGGCTAGCTAGAGCCCGGCGACAGAAGCTAAACCAGACCTGTCTGCGGACAGTTCAGCCAACTAGCCCAAGACGCGAGATATGCTCCGAGTGAGAAGAGGTGTTTGAATGACGTGGTGTCGTCCGCATGAGATATTTAAGGTAGGTGTACTACCTGCGACGGACGGACACGTTTCACCAGCCAATCAGGATTGCCGTAATGAGATTAATGCTTCTGAGGTCTGCAGCGGGGCGTGCATCCCATAGTGAGACATCGAGCGAAGTATTATGTAAGAGAACAATATGCACATCATGAAGTGGCGCCTGCTTGAAATCCGTAATGTAGAATATCTGTATCGTTGTTTTTGACGGTAAAATCAGTTAGGTGTCAAAACAAACGACTTCTCCGTAAAACGAAACAATATGGACACGAAAGCAAGAGTTTGTCATGGATGTGCTTTTACATTATTTAAGTGATTTTATTGTCTTCTCAAGTTGGATGGATGGTTCTTCAGTGGTGTTCCAAAGGTGGGATGAAGATCAACCTCGTTTCCAACGCAATGATGAGAATTGCGCTGTCATAACCCCAAGTATGGGTGAGTACTGAACATACGACTCTACACTGTCTTTAATGGAGAAATAATCTGAGAAGATTGTAAACATGGGAGTGATCTTTTTCTTCCCTCATCTACTCATTAAGTATTTTGAATTTGTTTACAGGCTTCTGGCACGTTTATAACTGTGGATATGAGCACAGGTCCATCTGTAAACGCAGTAGCGCGCCACCCGCCAACGCCACCGTTGCACCAACAGTTCCTCCAAAAGGTGGCTGTCCACAAAACTGGAAACAGTTTGAATCAAAGGTCAGAGGTCACTTTTTAAAAAAAATAGTTGACCTGTTTTATTCGACTGAGGTGCAATAGACGCTCAAACTGAAAAAGCATTGATCCATTTGTGGATAAAACAATCGGCTGCTAGTTTCAGATTTCATGCAAATGTCTGTGGATTTTTTTCCCCCAATTTAGTGTTACATCATCGTTAATAACCAGAAAGAGACGTGGCCTGGAGCAAAGGCACAATGCCAAGCAATCGGAGGAAATCTGGCTTCAATCCTGTCAAGACAAGTCCAAGGTTAGTTTTATATTTACTTTTTAAAGAAATAAAAGGGCACAAGCAGGCTGTGACACACACACACACCAATGTGTTCAAATGTAAACCCGTGGCCCTTCAAGGTTTTATTCTTTCTTTTGTTTTTGTCGTAGTTGTAGACCTTACGCATTGCCAAGAGCTTTCTAGAAATATTTATCATTGTTGATTCAGCCAGTTTTTTATCTTATCTGGAATCGCGATATGAATACGAATGGCGTGTTGCATTTTCAGTGTTCCTGACTGCTCAATTGGCTGAGGCCCCTGCAACGGGCCTCTGGATCGGCATGTACAATGTACGTGGCGGTTCAGATCTCTGGACGGACGGCCGACCAAAACGATACAACAATTGGGGAAATGATGTAAGTGGACGCTACGACTTTTCTTCATCATAATGATCGTGCAAGAGGGAACCTGCTGCATTTAAAATGAGCCACACATTTTTGTATATTATTTTCTAAATCACTGTTCTTCATTTAAACATGACTCCTTCTCTGCAGCGGCGGATCCTCCACGAACTGATGAATTACAGACATATGGTATAGTAACCAACCATGCATAACTTTGTAGACTGAGATTGTGTGTGTCAAGTACACACAACCTTTATGTTGGAATGAATGATATCTACATTGTTGTGTAAGCTATATATTTCTAAATACCTTGCTCTTGATTTCCAGCATTCTTTTCGCTCGAGGCATTTCCACGACATGGATCTTTTCAGACATCATTGGCGCTCTACCTTGCGCACTGACGTAACACTATTTGACCTCACTTTGATTTTTGGTTATTTTATAGCAATATAAATGGATGACTAAAGGGAAAAAAAATCATTTTCTCATTGGTTTCGCATCATATTATTATATATTATATTATTCAGTTTCAGTTAGGTCCCTTGACTCTTTCCCTGATCCATGCTCCGTATTTTAACAGAAAGAATGTGCTGTAATGACCACTGATCTCACCAGTGGTATTGGGAAATGGATAAGAAAGTCCTGCAATGACACCAACGGATATGTCTGTCTGCGAAACGTTGGTGAGCATAACCTCTTTATTGCATTTCCAAGAATGATTTATATCATAATCATTTTAGCAAATATGGTATGTATTGCGTAGTGCCTCAATTGACAAAACACAGCACACACATTTTGTACAGCAAGTGCATGACTAGGAGACATTTAGTGTATTACTATACTCTTTGCATGGATTATTTGATTGTTTTATTTCGAATTTTAAAATCTATAGTAAGTCTATGCAACCGCACCAATACTAAAGGTACCGAGGCGTGTTGTGTGACGTAATGCAGACGTATTCGACCAGGATGTTTCTTTTTTTTTTTTGCAAATGGGTTAAGTGAGATACTTCATTCGTTTCAGAAAAATGGATTAACTGTACATGACGGCACCTATAAGAAAGAGTTTAAAGATGAAATTCAATTTGTCTAACCTCTCACCCTCGAACAGATCCTTCTCTCCCAGACTCCTCTCAACCAACACCAGTGGACTACGTCAACGTTTTTAATGACTCTTTCAAGCTCGTTCCACAAAAAATGACCTGGGATGCTGCCAAAAAGAACTGCGAAAGGGACGGAGCCCAACTGGCCAACCCGCGGAACCAGTGGTCACAGAACTTTGTTGAGTTGCTGGCTTTGCAGGTCAAAGGTGCCGTGTGGATTGGAATGAACAAATTGGAGGTACAGCACACAAAGCCGGTCAAATTGAAGATCCTAAACAATATGTTGTGTATAGATGTGTAAGCTAAAGTAATAAATCCAAGCTTTGGTCCATGATGTAGCACGCGATCCTAATTCCAAGGGATGAAGTTTTCAATTTAATGAAACAGTAACAAAGACTACTGGTTTTGTTTGAAAATCTATACTATGCTGATTGAAGTTCAATCTCTTTTTTCAGACCGGCGGATATTTCCGATTTATTGGAGGCTGGCGCATCACCAAAACCTATTGGGGAAGAATGGAACCAAGCCCACACCTCCCTTGTGTGTACGTGGCTGAAGACGGGAAATGGACCACTGCCGAGTGCAATCGAATCGAGTACAGTATCTGCATGAAGACCGAAGGTGAGGCATCCTGAATGTGACCCTGTAACCTCGACGCGCATCCCGCCTTCACCTGCTCCCAATCACTGTATGTGAGGTATTGATTGATTATGTTGGCACATTGATTTAACGTTTGTGAATACATCTGTTATTCATAGATGTGGCACCAACAGAGTCAAGTGATTTTCCGGGCTTTTGCCCCGAGAACCTAGAAACACCAAGATATACACAGAGGGGTGACGGCTGGATTCCATTTAAGGGTTATTGTTACCTCACTTGTACAGATGAAATTGAGTGGCCAGATGCATCTGCTAACTGTATGAAACATGGTAAGTTATTTTCTATCGCTGGACCAATTTATATTTTTAAATCATTCGGGAGTGTTTCGTTTATCTAAAAACTGTTTTTTATTTGGTTATTCGTAAAGGTGGAAAACTGGCCAGCATTGAAGATCCTTCTGAGCAAGAATTTATCCAAAACAGTATTAAACAATTTCAAGACAGCCACACGTCGTTCTGGATCGGCCTGTATAGAACCCACGCAGGTAAAGTCCAGTTGTCTTCATCTTTCATAAAAAGCAACATTAAACAATATTGTGACAACAAGAATAGAAATGATGTTTGTAAAACAAGCTCTGAAACCGCAATGTTACAAATGACTGTAGCTTGATAATTTATGCCTGTTAATATATCAACGCATCAAGGTATTGCTCGTAGTGCCAAACCGCAGGTTTGCTCTCTCGATTTTAGGGCCCCGCTGTATCTTTAATCGACCTCAATAGACACTATTATGCGATAATAGGTCCTCAGGTGCTAATGATTGTAACTTTAGGGTCGGTCACATCAAACATAGTCAAGGAAATGTTAGGTTGTACAACGAGATTTGTAAATCCTAAAAATAAACCCCAGACAAAAAAAAAAAAGCTTTATCTGTTAAAAATAAACAAAAGAGTAATTTGTGCCCAGGCATTTGGCGGTGGTTGGATCAAGCTGCCGTGGACTACACCAACTGGTATGAAGGAGTCGAAATGAGGAACAGTTATGCATCGATTCGAGCTTCGGATGGCGGATGGACGACAGGGAGCGGCTATCACGACAGAGGGTACATTTGCAAAACACCTAAAGGTGAGATCATCATACTCTTTGAATTAAATGGGCAGGAATGTGTAACACACTGTACAGATTCCTAAACTGATTTAAACCTTAAGTATAATGTGATGACACGTCTTTTGTCATGTGTTTTGTTATTCTTCCAGCACTCCGGCAGGCGCCACAGACAACCGGTGAGTCACATCTCTTCATCCTTTTCATTTGACCAATAGCAACCGTGCACTCCTCCCTCCGGCTTATCACCCGCGCGTTGAATCCGTACAGCAAATTCTACGGCGAATACTCAAGGCCGCGGCCGCAACGTCCTGGCCCTGGCGCTGGTCCTCACCGGGGTCGCCGTGGGAACAGTCGTCGCCTTGGTCCTCTTCAAGAAGTCCGGGCGGCGCTTAGCGGTCCCTGAAAGGTTGTCCACCTTTGACAACCCGCTCTTCTTCAACAACGAGCGGGTCCAGGCTGATTCGGGGGACACCAGTAAACTGGTGGCCGATGCAGAGGAGGAGAACCTCGGTCCAGCTGCGGCCGTCTGACGAGAACGCTGCCAGATGCTGTTTGATGGGATTCAGTGAAGCTTTACTTAAATAATTCATGTTTGCATTCACTTTTTAGACCGCAGCTTCTCAGACAAAACTGTTGCGCTTTTGTTTAATCCTTTTACATGTATCTGCTGGTTACTGATCACCGCTCAGGGTTTAACATGTTGCATAAACATTGAACCTTGATTAAACTGTTTAATGTACTATATAATCACGTTTAACCGACCAAGAGGCTTCTAGTGAATGGTGATGTTAATGTTTAGACACAGTTATTGTTATTATCCTTCATTAATGTCCAGGACCAGCAGGAGCAGCTGGAAACAAAACACAGACATAATATCATCACCACATAAAGTTGCAAAGGAGAGAGTGTCTTAGTTATTCTTTGACGTTGTTTTTCTGGTCCGACGGCAAGTCCGACATCCACTCGCCTTTTGGCTCTTTTGTGGAAATGAAAATATGTAATTTTTGGGCTTTCTCAATAACCCAACTTTACTTCCTTCCACAACCCCAAACAACACCAAGAAAGTTTGGTGTAAATCTTTAGGATGAAGATGTTTCTAAATTAAGACCATGAGTATACTTGTTTTGTATACAGTGGACAAAACTGTTGGCCATAAGAATAAATTTAGCAGCTACGAGGTCAAAAGAGCCACAAAACCCTGCGTCACTGTAACGTTTGTATTTTCAGCATTAACATCATTGAGTACGCCTGCTTACTGCAGCAGTGTAGATTTAGCCAAATATTACATGCCAACAGTCATAGAATGTAACTACTATGCGTGAGTATTTTCATTGTCTGACGTAGGTGTTGATGCCTTGTAATACAATTGAAATGAACACACCCCTTGTTTTCCATTTTAATGATTTTAGAATGCACATTTGTCAAAACGAAAATGTACAAAAAGCTAACCGCCAAAAACTCATGTTGAACACAGTCGTCTCCGTCTCATCCGAACATAAACAGTAGGTGATGTTCATTCAACCAGGCTCTCTGGTTCTCCTCACATCCAGCCCACCTGACAAGGCAATCATGAATATGTACAAATGCATAGAGATTGTATTCAAGCAATATATTTCATCAGGAGAAGATGCATAGAGTATCCAGCACGTAGCCGGCGTCGGCAACAGATTTCCCAATGCTTCCAGACAAATGCAAATCAACAGATGTGCTCCAACACCATTTAGAAAAGTAGGAAGCAACGTATGACTTCCCTTCAGAACTGTGTAGAAAAATAGTTTCACTCTCCTTTCGAATGGTTGAAATAACTTGTTGGCCTTTGAAGATTTACACTGAATGCAACTCATGTCCGATCCTCTCGCGTAACGAGATAATAATAATAATAATCATTAGTTGTACAGTAGCGGATAGCTAAAGAGCTACTATGAACGGCTGTTTTCAACTCCTTTATTTCATCCCGTTGTTTTGAGATCAGTTATTTGATTGTGTAAAACTATTTTGGGCGAGAAGCTGTGATTCATTATCTATAAATCTGCTTACTGAAGTCAGCAAAAAACATTAAAAACTGCATCAGAAGCCACATTTCCATCTTTGAGTGCTTGTTTACAAGTCTTACATTTAATCTTAACAATAATGCTCATTTATTTTTGCCAAGACAAGTTAAGATTAAATTATGAATAATTTATCATTAGTCAATAAATTGACTAAAGTTTAAGGATAATTTTCTCAAAATACACACCCCAGTGGCCAGATGAGCGACTAATGCTACTTAATAAAACCACCCTGCAATAAATCATAAAGGTTATAATGTTCAGTTCAAGGGAGGTGTTGATGTGGAGGATGTAGTTTGTCATGCTGTTGAAAGGAATTTTAATCCATTTTAATTAATGGTATTTTTACATCTCATTTTGACCAATGGCAGAAGACTAAAAGAGTTAAACCTGCCATTAAACACTATTCAGCAGCTTCACAATCTCCATCATCCAGAATTATCCTAAAGCCGAATCAACACAATAAAAGCTAAAACACTGTAACAATTAGATTGCATTAGTTTTAGCTCGGTGAACCCAACTAACCAGAAAGTCATTTTTCTAACATTATCTTGAGATAATGGATGAAATCAATTGACTTTGAATACATTGTGCACAAGCACAACGTCGCCTTCATCTTGACCAATATATTAATTTGTCATTTGAAAGGACAAAGTCCGTGCTTGTGGCCGTGGGGAAAAAAAGGAAAGCGATACGAGGAGAAACAACAGTCGCTAGTGAATGCAGGAATCTCCGTGCCACTGTCGCATCTCTCTATCTCTACCTCCACCCCTGTCTCTGTCTCTGTCCTTGTGTCTGTCTCTGTCCCTGTCCTTGTGTCTGTCTCTGTCTCTGGCGTGGTGGTTGTGATGATTGTGCGCAGGGTCCGTCTGCTGTGTCCGCGGTGGAATGTGCTGGTGATGCCTTCGCTGACGGTTGCGTTCGTTGTGCTCCTGCCCGCCGTTCCCACGGCGGTGTTGTTGTTGTTGTTGCTGTTGGTGGTGGTGGTGGCTGTTGTGATGGTGGTGGTCGTGGCCTCGGTGGTTATAGCGCGTCTCCTCCTGGTCCTCCTGGTCCTCCTCCTCCTCCTCCTCCTCCTCCCCCTCCTCCTCCCCCCTCTCCTCAGGCGGGCCCCTGCGGGGAGGCCCGTGTCTGTAATCGCTGCTCGACCGCTCTTCCGCGCCGCCGGACGTCTGGCTGTGCTGGATGTGGCCGTGGTGCTCCACCCGCCGGTGGTGGTGGTGGTGGTGGTGGTGGTGGCGGTGGCGGGTGTGCGGGGGCCTCTTTGGCTCGGCCCTCGGGAGCTGCTGCTCCTCATCCTCCCTCCGGGCCTCCTGTGCCGGGGCGGCTGGCGGTTGCTCCCGGTCTACGTGGTTCTCCCGGGAGCTCTTCGTCTTCGGGGCGGCAGGCTTCCTGTTTTTGTGGCCGTCCTGGGAGGTGTGACATACATCAGAGACGTGATGAAGGAGCAGATCTAGCACTGAGATGTACTGTGGCCGAGCTTGTGGAGGCGTTTGGAATCACATCTATCTGTACACACTCATGTGTACTAAAGAAATAGCTGTGATCCACAGGACGTCAGCAGCCACCGAAGAATGAATCCAAACTGTAGATCCCAGTTACATCGTCTGATCGAGCTCATATTTTACAGTATTATTTTAAGGCAAATCAAATAACTAAATCACATAGTATTAAATGTAGTTATTCTACGTGTGAACTCCAGAGCTATTCATTCATTAAATGTGCCTCAAAGCCGCAGGCCAATACCTGTAATTATTTTATTTTACTGGTTAATTACACATTTCTCATGCGTAAGAATGTTATATAGTAGAATGTGATTTCAAACTGTCTTCAGCGATGCCCGTGTTCTGTATTTCAGTCCGAGTGCACAAACTCAAACATACACTCAGCTGCTGTTGAGACGCCAAACCGGCAATCACACCACAGGCAATTTGAATATTTTTGGATGTTGATTTCTCTCACGGGACGTCGGGACACTCTGTGGTGGAGGCGGACAGATCTGCTGCCTCGGGCTTCTCTACAGCTGCTACTGCAGCAGCAACTGTTTATTCACTCTTAAGTGAATTGATCCCGTTTTAACTTTGACCTTTCTTGATTACCGGATCGATGTCATTAAACGGCAGTTAACACCAAGCTACATTTTACTAAACTAATGATCAGGTTTCCTAAAAGCATTATTTGCAGATGGGCAGTAAACTATCTGCTACATTTGGACGGATGTCCAAACGAATGTCCAAAACATGATTTCTAGCTGGTTTCTAAAGAAGATGCTACAGTGACGTGTCTCTATTACTCGGCTTCACTTGAAGGCATCTCACTCACCAGAGGCAGACCTATCTCAATTCTTCAACTTCCCAGTGGAGTAGGATGAGGAAAAAACGAAATGAAAATGTTAAATGAATAAATGGAAACATACAGTACAGACGCAGCACGCTGTGCATTACTTCTGCTTAGAAAAATCGAAATTCCTAACCGTTCACTATGCAAACACATTCAACTGCACGGATGAGATGAGATGAGTGGGGTGACAATTTTTAGCAGTGATGATAAATCTTATACCCTTATTGTCTATCTAGTTGTAGTACCCCATGTGCGCTTGTGTGTCTGGGTTTCAGGTACCGGTAACGCTGCGGGACTGCTGGGCAGCGTGTTCACGGCCAGCTGGGCCACCAGTGTGTTGTCGTGCTCCATCTCCGGCGGATGAGTGGCTCTCCAGTACGACTCCAGGTAATCAGCAATGTGCTCACAGGCGTCGATCAGCTGGTTCTCATCTAAGATGACGTCAAACATTTCCTACGGGGGGAAATAAGGACGGGAATAAATAACTGAGCGACAGCTGGAGACAATACAAAAGGTCTCGCAATGAAATTCAAATTAGTAGCTGTGATATCTGTAGAATGCATGAAAGCAAAGCCGTAGCTATGATTTAAGAAATACCAAATAAACCCTTTTTTTCATATTTTTTTCACTCGGTCGGCTGTTGATTCTTTTTTTTTTCTAAGAAAAAATCCCAAAATAAAAGTCTAAATACGGTTATGTTGTTTTTTACTTGCATATTGGCCATGAGGACATGAGGACATGATGTCATCGGCAGTTAGTCCCTGCTTAAAAGGTCAAGGGGTCGCAGGTGGATCTCCATTTTGCACCAAACCATCCTGGATAGTTATTACTGATGAACTTCAACTCCAGAGTAATTCCTACGCAACATTTGAATTATCTAATATATAAACGGCGTGATAACAATCCATCCTTTCATGAATTTAACATAACGTGCAGTATTGGATGACCCTGGACGACACTCACCGGAGGGCACTGGGCGAGCTTGTCTGCTGCCACCATCTGAACGTTAAGATGCTTGGTCTGTGACTTCCCTCTGGTCTTGATCAGTCTCGTCAACACCTGCGGTGAGGAGAAAGAGGGAGGAAATAAAGTTGTCCATTGACAGGCGGGTGTTTGTTCGTATCTGCCCATACGGTGAACAATAACATTGAGAGAAGCGAGGAACAGAGCGAGGTGCAGCTCACCTTCGGGGAGGAGATCTTGACGTAGACAAGTATCGGCGCCAGGGAGGTCTTGGACACCTGGATGGGGTGGTTGATTGTGTCTGCATCTAGAACCACCAGCTGCAGGCTGCGGGCCAGCTCAAAGATACGCTCCACCTCCCCCTGGATCTGGGCTGTGACAGCACAGAGACAGAGACAAAATCAGCTCTGCACACTTTCTACCCTTGATAACATTTAACTCATGAACATGATCATTTGCAATCAAATACATGGAATTGTTCAAAACGTCATGTATTTGCAGAGTTGGTAATGTGAGTTTGTTTTTGTTTGAATGTAATCCAGATGCAGAAATGAGTGTGGATTCTGAAATATCTTATTTTGAAGGTTAGACCCCAAGAGAAGTCTAGAAATAAATGACCAAGTTATATTTTTGAGATTAAAAGGCAATAAAACAAGTAAGTCCCTCCACAAGTTCCATTCAGGGAAGCTGATTTCAATTTTAATTGAATCACACCTCAGCAGAGGATGAGAGAGCTTGTTCTTTCAATTTACTGTATCTCTATGTTTTTTTAACCAAACAAACATGTTTTTCTGATAAAACATGAGGCACGACCCTTGAACAGATAAAAAAGTCTAGATACAGAATGCTGCCTCTACTTTATTACAGTTAGTGATACAGTTAGTGATTTTGTGATCAAACCGGATGTGTTGCACACGCGCCATGGGCTACTTTAAAAGACGGCCACTAGAGGGATCAAAAGAAAGCCGAGCGTGAGGAGCCACCAGCTGTTTTCATTCCACTAAGAAGCTAAAGTGCTGACAAATGTCGTCAACGTAACAAACCCGAGCATCCTACAACACAAACAGACACAGTGGCTAATGGTGCTGATGAGGTAACCAAGGCGATTCGAGCAGACCGACAGAGACTATCGATGCTTTCAGTCATACATACCGGCAGTATCTGGGATGAGAAAGCAATGAGAAAGACAAGAGGAGAGAAAACCAGGTAAATCTCATCCCCCTTTTGGGGGGGGGAGGGGGGGTTAATTTATGGGGTGGTATAGATTCTGCTTGTATTCGTCATTAGTGTGCACACAGTGATCCCTGTCAGCACCATCCTTTGAATAAAACATCAGCCTTGCAGTACAAACAGGAAGAAGAAAATCACATCCCTGCACAGTGTTTACATCAAACAAAGAAAAGGGGGTTTGTGGGGGGAGGGGGGGACACATTCATTTCAGACCTTGCTGAAATAGAGTGAATAGCTTGTTCTGACCTAATCGGGGGGTTGCGAGTGAGTGAGGGAAAACACGATGAGGGCCAGAGAGGCTAAGACGCTCAACAAGAGGTTCTTTTAGAAGGTAATTTAGTGCCGATGCGATCTGAATCGTCCTGAGGAGGAAAGCCTGAACCCTCGCGGGCCTCCAAGCAGATAATAGTGGTGCCAGAGAGAGTTTACTCTGACTACGGATCCAGGTTGGGTTGAAGAAGCCACGTACCTAAATTGTGGCGAGTGTTCGACCGATCCATTAATGCCTTTTTGCCCGGGTTGTTGAGAATGGAGCGTTTAGCCAGAGAGATGTCTGCTGTGACCCGTGTAATAGTGATTCTGGAGAGGGGAGAGGACACGGAGGAACAGGGATCGTGACACCGTTTCATTGGAGTCTCGTTTCAACGCGAAAAGGTGCGACACTGGAGAATTTAATCAGAACTTACCTGCCTTCAAATCGATGTTTTAAAAAGTCAAACAGCGCTTTTTGCATCATATCTGTAACCTGCAAGGACACATAGAATTAAAATAAAGTTCCCCTCTACGCAAGCTTCAAATACCAAAAAGGACTCTTCACAAAGTGACTGAGACTGCAGAGTGGGTGAGGCTCACCTCTAAGCCCTTCAGCGACGGCCCCATCAGGACCACCGGACGCATGGTGGGCACCACGTCGTACATGGACACCTGCTCCCCCTGCAGCCACAGAGAAGCACCCGTTTCATTCACACCATGAGACACCGATGCTGCAACGCCCAAACGGACTGAACGCGGATGAAATCAGGTTTTCTAAATGCTCTATTCGATCATTAAAAGTTAGATGGTTAAAGGTTTATGTACAGAGTTGGTCAACAGAACAGCAAACATCGGGTTGCTTACCGGTTTCTTTTTCACCTGCTGGTTGGCTGTTTGCGTGGACGGATAAGAGACGTGTCTATTGTTAACCCACCGATCACCACAAACAGACAACAAAATCATTTCTGTTGTGTTTTTAAAACCTCGTTGCACGCACACTGACCTTGGGATGGGGGAGTATATTTCTTTGCGTTCATATCTTGAGCTACTTGAGTGGCTTTGCTGAAATGAGAGGGCGATCCTGAATGAACTCACATTAAAAACAGAGCTTTCTTCTTTCTTCTTCTCTTGCATCAGGATGTTTCATTCATTGAAACTATAGTTTTAAACACAAACATACCGTGATCACAGCCTGACAGCTTATTATATGGAAATCCTCTATCCAGTGCAATTGTCCATATATACACATTGTTTGTCATCATTATATTATATGTTTGTATATTTTGACACTTTTATTTCTTTCCTGCTTCTATTATTTGTATAATTTCCCCAAAGAGGGATCAATGGAGCTTTTGCTCTTGTCTATGTTTAAAAATAGAGCACTAGAAGTTAAGCTATTTAAAAATGTTTGCCCGCAGACTCAATAAAAGACAAAGCCATAAAAAGCGTGGAGGGAAAATCCCTGGAAGTGATCCGGCGCACACAGCCGCCACCAAAGCCAAATTTGCAAGATCCTCAAGATGAGTTTCTTTCAGCCTAAGTGGGTCAAGTCAAAATCCTCCAGTGGATCTTCATGCCTGAAGAGACTCATTAGAGTAAAACGAGCTCCTGACTCAACAAAAGGCAAACGTTCCTACTTCTGAAAATAGTTCTGGATCTTTGAAATGTCTTTGCTAATTTGCTCATCTGTTCCTCCTCACATAATGGTTACTCTGTTACCTACCGCGGCTCGTTGGGAGGGATGGTTTGGGTTTAAAATGGCCACGGAAGAGGCGTCACGGCACAGACGTTGCTTGAGCTGAAGGACTGTTCAGATGAAGCTGTTGTGGGGGAGAGAGGAACGCGGCGGACTTACTTGGCTAAGGCCTTGGCGGCTTTCCTCGCCTGCACTTCCCTCCTGATGAGAATGGTTTCCAGGTTGACCGGACTGGGGACGAAGCCCACCACGCCATCCTCCTTCACCGGCCGGCCGATCCACCACTCGTTGTTAAACTTCTGGTCGGCAAAAGGATTTTAAAAGAGGGTCATTTAATGGCTGGATCACATTTACACTGATGGTTACTGGTATTCGATCCGGTAATGTGTTGTGTTTGCGCGTGTGATTCCGACCTCTTTGACATGGATGAACTCTCTGGCCTCAAAGGTGACGGCCTGGCCCGGCACGGGGACGTTGTCGTCGTCCGCTGGTGTGTAGGAGAAGTTGCAGCGCACCGCGAACGCCACGGGCTTGTACTGTGGACACGGGACACGTGTTCACATTGATGGTGTGCGGGAGGAGTGGACTGGTACACAACAGTGAACACACACCTGCACAAAATGTGCTTTTGAAGCATTGTTGGGATTATTAAAGAGGGTGTTTGTGTGTACCCGTTTGGTATTTTATGTGGGTCCATTTTTAGCAACGTTCTTGTTCCTACTGCCAAAACAGCTCTAGAGGTTAGCAGCTTGTAAATTGTATCATTTGACCGTACACTAAATATTCAAGAGAGACAATAAATAATGCAAAACTGTTGATCGTATGAATGTATTGGGAATGGAATTGGGATTCTCTCCAAAACGCAGTGCACAGACACAGTTTGTGCTTTATATTGTGCATAATACACCATGCCATTAGGTGGCTGAGAGAGCACAATGTTTTGCCACTTAACAACTCGAGCAAATGGAACATTTCATGTTATTTTACAAAACACACCTTGAATGACCTCTAACAAAAAAGTTTGTTGAAATTTGAATGAGATTGTGTCGTCTGCACTGCACTTTCTGTTTCCTTGCTGCACATGCATGCTCAAATTAGCAAGTGCATTCCTTAGTTGGCTTGTTTTAATTAATGTGCAATGTGTTTTAGTCCTAAATGACCTTTGAGTTTTCTCACAGTTTCTTTCAATAGAAATACACTATATTTTCTTTGCCATATTGTCTCAAAGCAGACGGCTGAAGAAGGTTTTTTAATTCATTTCAACTGAATCAGCACTAATCAATATCCTTAATTCTTCTTCACGGGGCATCAAGCGTATAAAGGGAAGACAAGCAGAATGTTGCTTGACTAATCCGATGTCCTGGTGTCTGTGATGTAATGGTATCCTTGAGTCAGGATGCTACCATGATGCAACAGTTTGAAAGTACCTTGGCCTTCTCCAGCTGCACCTGCGCGTTTCTTTCCTCGACAACATCGGAGTCCTGACGCTCTCCCTGCAGGAGAAACAGAGAGTAACGGCAATTTGATCCATGTTTGATCCAATTCTCTGCAATGAGGTGATTGTTGCACATTGAACCTGTTCTGTCCAGCAGAGGCAGAGATACACACTTACGTAAAAGAGACACAATATGTCACAAGGTGGGATAAAGACAGTATACCGGCGTCAAAGATCCTCACTTCTTTGAAACAACCTCTGTTACCTACAAGGCAAATGTAATCCAAGATAAATACAAAGACCTTCTAGTTATAAAAACCTACACTCATGAGACATCTCGTTATAAATTCGTCATCAATAAGAGACAATATTTGGTCATAAAATGTTTGGTAGAAAAATTAAAATTCAAAATATAAAATAAATATATATATTATATATATATAATATATATATTAAGTAATATATATATATATATTAGTTAGAATAGTTATATCGGAAAAATTATTAACAAAAAAAGAAATAAAAAAAGTGTAACTACCTCTTTAACTGCACTGTATTCTCCTTAGTTTTTCTGCAGCTTAAATATCATCCAGATGGTGCAGCAGAGCAGACATCTAGCATCGAGCGACCTGAGACACCCACCTGTCACTTAAAGCTTCTATGCCCTCAAACAACTTCCCCTGAATCCTCAACATATTTTAAGCTGGTGAGCAGCATAAACATTCATTCCTCTTTAACTTGTCGTCAGCAGGAACATCAGCTATAGCGACCAAAAGCCATTGTTCTGTTTTGGGGCATTTCAAGATGCAGGTCTAGATGTCACTCTTCCCGGACTGGTTACTTCCAAGTAGCAAATATATTTAATTAAGAGCTATTAAGAGCATAAAATATCAAGCATAACACATGCCAGGAAAAAGGGACAAATGTGCTAAAAAAAATGCAGGAGAAAAAACGCAGCATACTGGTTACTAAAATTATATTCAAAAGTACTTGCACCACATTGGACAAAAACTATTTAAACATGTGTAAATTGAACTTACGGTGTCTAAATGAACACATATGGTCGTTAGCTCGTCTGAAAATAAACAATGGAGAATATCTTAGAGGCAAACAGGGACTCCTATAACGTGGCCCTGGGAGGATGAAGACACGGCGCACGTTTTAATAAGGTGGTGGGATTGTGTTGGTAATTAGCGGGGCCAATTACAGAAGCAAGAGGATGTAGAGAGACCTCAGCCTGATGAGGAGGGAACAAGATAGGAGGAGGAAGAAGGAAGAAAGGAAATATCCCCCCAGGGCAGAGTCAGGCGCAGGCACGGCTCCCTGTTTACCCACGGATGGTGTGGACATCTGCTCGCACAGCACCCGCCTCTCCGGTGAGCCAATGTCACCCAGCAGCAAGTACAACACGCCCCCGCTGGATTATTAAACAATGTTGAGCTCCACTGCAGGTGAGTTACAAAAAAATGTGCAGTTCACAGCTGCAAAGAATCTTTTTATTGTTCTGTATTAAGTCAGTCTTTTATTCTTCATTCCTCCTTGCACCCTCCTTGTTTCCTTCATTCCCCGCTGTCTCCTCAGTGCCTCCCGGTTGCAAACCGACCCCGGCCCATTAGCGTGATTATGTGGCTTGGGAGGCAAAGGAAAGTGGAGAACAAGGTGGATGGGGGGCAGTATTGGGGGCGTGGGGGACAACTAAAACCACTTTCTCTCACGTGCTACCTGAAGGTGACTCCTTTTCTGGGAGAAAACGTTTACACAGCTCTTTCCTTACCCGCCAGGGGAGTACATTAGGAGACCAATATCTGATTGGGGAGATGGACTCCATCCCTAAACTGAAATAATCAGAACCATGGAGACACCAGGAGCCAGCTGGCTGGACATGAGAGCCGCGATTCCCCAGAGGACAAACTGAACTCTGCACCTGAAGGAAACGCTGAGATACGGCTGACTGGTTTGAGCGGCTGAAGAAACGTTAAACTCACAGCGACAGATCCTACTGAATTTACTCTGACCATGAATTGAGCAAGATGACATGCTACTAACGGCAATTGTCTTTAAAGACGCTTGCATCAGGCTTTATTTTTGGATGCAAAAAGTGAACTTTATACCTTTGAACCCTTACAAGCTTCTGACCATTATAAACACACTGCGAATTTTCAGATGCAAAGGAAAAAACAGAAGCGGCTCACGTGATTTAGTTGTATATTATTCATATTATCATTATTGATTGCCATATTTCAAACGCTGCGACAATAGTGGGTCGGTTGCTGCTCGCAATTGCAAATTCTGCATGAATGCAAAGAGGAATCTACAGTTATCAGATTCAGCCTCCTTCCTTCTGCCAGTTGTCAGAATGGTCTTTGCATCAAAGGTACGGAAGGTTTATTCATAATACTGCTGATGCCCAGATGACTGCTCGCACTCACAACATTATTGGAGAGCAGCCTGTGCTTTGATCTGGTGTGAACAGGACAACTAACCATAATATATTTACTCATATCTCTGGATATTCCAGTTGATCTGCAGAGGAGGAGCATTTTAAATGATGAAATAAATACAACCTCATTAAAACCTTCCTGGTGAGCGTTGGATCTGTGTGAGCTGTGTATCAAAGAGGACAAAACGCCGCGCGCCTCTCAAGCAGAGTTCACTGGCACGAACGGGTCACTAATGTAATTGAGGATCATTTACAATTAGCTCTTTGGCACGAGGCCCAATGTTCACAAATTCCTCATTTTCACCCACACGAACCTTTCTTGTATTAGCGCTTTCTGCTGCAGAGGAACAGTGACATTTCGGTCAATAACCATAATCCTCTTGCAGTTTAGCCTCATGCCCATTTACTTTCATGTTTTACTCCACCTCGGCTTCATTAGCATGCAGTGTGTGCCCCCGTCCAATCAGCTGCTCCGCATCATCTGTCTGAAGGAGACTGGCTCCGTGCCCTCTGCCTCGTGCTACCACCGAGCAGATATGGTCGCTTTGGCAGTGGCGCCTCTACTCTGGCGCCCACCCTTCGCCGCAGAGTCAACGTCTGCATCCCTTTAGATCTCCAATTACTAAAAACTAAAAACTTTTTTTTCTTTCCACTAACTGTAAATGTAACAACACAAAAGTATTAGGGCTGTCAAAAATAATGCATTAATCTATGCGATTAATGTGGCTGAGATTATTGCACCATTTTTTTTTAATACTATTAATACTTTACAACGGTTTGCATTGACCCGGGAAAAGAAACTCCACGTGCTGCAGTCAGTTAGCTCGGAGAGACCAAGACGTTGGAGGATGGAGAGAGCCACCATGGTTCCCTGTGAGCGGCTGTTCTCACTCTCAGGTCATATTGTCCAGAAGAAGAGAGCAGCATTGGCTCCATAAAACGTGAACATGCTTTGTGTTTGAAAAAAAAAAAAAAAGACATTTAAAAAAACTGAAGTGATTACTCGTTAGTTCATAACATTTTGTAAACAAACTTTTAATCGCCATTAATGGCGATTAATAAATTTCAAAGTGTGCGATTAATTAGTTGATTGTTTTTACTCTATTGACAGCCCTAAAAGTATACATCAAATAGGATTTATATATTATTTTGCTGTTGACTACTACTTATTAAAAGCATTTATTTCTATAGAGAGAATTCCGCGGCACCAAATACCCAACTGAAAAAAATTAATTATTGCATTGCATGGCGTATTTGTACTCTCCACTCTCTGGGTCGTGATTGTCCCTGAGTAAGGAGATTAAGACAGCATGCGTCAATCCAGGGTTTAGAGCGACAGAGAGACAAATGCCACCTCCTCGCTGACAGCCAACGCCGCTGCTCAGACCGCGTGGTCTCAGGCTTCCCGACTGATAGAGATTCAAGAGCTGCTTTCTTTCCATCCATCCTTCTCGCTCATCATTCAGACTGACTGCTGGTAGGAGGAGGGGTGTGTGTGTGTGGGGGGGGGGGGGGGGACCATAACTGTTATTGCCCTCTCTCACGTACTGCTCTGAGGAACCAGCGCTAACACCGGAACTCTCCTCTTCTATGGTATAAAACCCAACATGTTTGTGTTAAACACAAAAAAAGAATATAGAGAGGAAGTAGAAACACACTGTAATCAACTTGCAAACCCTCCCAACCTCAAAGGGAAGAGGTCTACTCGCCCTGTTGCTCCACTTCCTGCGTGTAAGGACACTAAGAGGCTTTTCCTATTCTCGGTAACGAGCAGCAGCACCATGCAGCGCACTGTGATGCCGGAGAGAGAAGGCCGTGCACTTGGTGACTCCCGTGTGCTGTCGTCACATTTGAATCGCAGAGCTGATCGTGACCTGTTTCAGTAGAGACCAAGAGTTCTTCTATAAGACACAATTTTGTGTGACGACTAATGCTGTTGTGAAAGTAGTTAAGGATTCCTTTGACCTGCATTTGGCCGACAAACCAGATGTCAACCCAATATTGACCACTCTGTTGTGAGTTAGCACCTGCGTGGTCGGTACTGTAGCTGTGCATTCATATCACGTCCATAAAAGTTATTAGTATACGGTTAAAAAACAACATTTTGTTGGGGAAATGCTTTATGCCCCGTTCTGTCCATCGGTAACTTTGTCTGCCTTCTGTGTCGTGATGAGTAGAAACAGTAATGTGGCTTTTCAGAGCCTTTTCAATGGAAACTGCTTCCGGCTGCAGCAACAAACGAGATATGAGAGTTAAGTATTGCAGGGCTGAAAATATACATTATTTTTTTTGTTTGTTCTCAAGTTGAGTTCCTCTTTAAATTGCCAGCGGGACACAAGCTCCTTCAGGTTTCAAACAACATAATTTGAAAATATATAGAGAGATAATATACTGATAATAAAACACTATTATTTTTGGTTCACGGTTCGTTGAGTAAGAAAATACAAAATGTCATTTCCAAGTTCCATCTTCGGTTTGATTAAGCAGAAACAAAAATACCAATAAATTGTGCAGCAGACAGAATAGTAATTTCCCCAGATGGCTAGAAGAGTCTATAAGGGTTCTGGTTGCACCTTCATAACCACAGAAAGAGTTTTTAAACAACCTTCTGAGCTTTTCAAAAATTGACAGATCCATTACTTTTGTGACTTGAACGCAACAGTGATGGACGAGAAGCAAGAGGTTGTTTCGAACTAAAAGAGAACACCTAAATCTGCTCAAATTAGAACAGTGTTGTCAGGCATTCGAGAAGAAAGACGTAGGTTAATAAAGAAAGAAAATTGAAAAGAGTGATCTAGTAAGATCTCACAAGATCACTGTGTGAGTTGGCGGCTTGTGCATCGTGACGAAGAGGAACTTGACTGCAGATGCTGCTACAACATGCAAAGCATGTTGACTGAGTTAAAACACGTGCACGGTTACAGTTTATAAATCACACCGGGGGGTTGCAAGTCCAAGAGTGAGAGCAAGACATTGAATCTACACCGGCCATTGGTTATGCAACTGCCCCTGACGCCCGTGGTCACGTGACGTGATGCACGCAGCGCGTGGAGGTGCGTCTCCCTCTCTGCTCGTTGAGCGCACTGATGGGGAAAGGCCTCACACAAGGATTAACGCCCAGTGCAACAGATGGTGCATTCTCCTACCCTTCCTGTTCACGCACACACACGCGCACACGCACACACACACACACACACACACACACACACACACACACACACACACACACACACACACACACACACACACACACACACACACACAGAAAACACGAGAAGGCTTCATATTTTACCTTTTTCTTGGGCGGCATGACTTTCCTCCAATGTTATCCAACGGTTGTGACGCGCAGATCAGGTTATAGTTCAAGTGGCTCCTCTAGATGAGGCATGGACAAGTCTGCCACGGGAACGTGTCCCGAGATGCCTTTGAATGCAACAAAACAACGTTCTTCGAGCGCCGCGTTGTGCGTAAAGAAAAAATACATCCAAAGAAACCGCGACGCGCAGGAGGACACCGCTGGGACACCGACGAGTTGCGTAGAGGGGGTTTTCACTTAAGTCTGTATTGTCAGTTGAGTGTAGTGTAGTTACCCTCCCCTGAGTCCTCGAGGTATTAAAGGCTTATTTCTCTCCGCGGATCTGCTCACTGACCTCGAGCGCCGCGCAGAGCAACAAGGTGTCCGACGGCGCGCGCCGTCCACAAGTTACATAACGCAAAGTGTCGAGAGTGTCTCTCATGTTGCAGAGCAGAGTTGGCTCCCCGCCACTGCGCTTGTGCGTGTGCAATTAAAAAGCAGCTATGACATAATTCATCATCACCCCCCCCCCCACCACCATGTGGTCCACAGGTACGACTGCAACAGCTGGAGTTGGATTCATATTTTCAAAAATCTCTTCAAGCCAAACCTTTCAAATACTATTTGTGGAGAATCATTTACGCTTCAAATAAACTCAAACCACAATCTGTAACAGTGTTCTACTGATCCATTTCACTGGGTCACAAAACTGGAACACTGCTAACAAATAAGACCATTTATTGAATTACTGACTAGGACTGTTTGTGATGCTGCCAGCTCTGCTAAGAGTGATGGACACAGCAGAAGGAATTGGAGACCCGGCGATATGGTGAAGTAATAAAATGTCAAGGCGGAGCATCGGGAGGCCATGACCGTTTACTAAGGAAAGACAGAAGGTTGTGACACTGTGGACACTGACCTGTGGGTCACACACAAACACACATCTGGATCAACAACACACATGCAGCCGCACACATGTCCTCATCAATTTCTCTCGACGTTTGCCGTCGGAGGTCACTGTGATAACGCCATCACTGTACTCTGAAGGTGCCAGCACTTAGCCTTTGACCTGGGATTGAGCCGGACGCTGAGCGTTTTACAAAATCTGCTCCGTGACACCCGAAATCCCCCCTGCAGTGTGAGCCGGCTCTTCTCTCACACCGAGTCCCCGGCTTACTGTGACTTTGAGGTCGTTGCATAAGGCGGTCTGAGGCTAGAATATTCTTCACGCCCACTGAAGCATTTATACACTCTGTGAGCATATGTGAGCATTACCTAGTGAATCTGAAAGCGTGTGCCACGCACGCACAACAATGAAAAAGACAAACACACAAAAACACAGTTGACGGGAAATAACTAATCAAGGGGAGCTTATCATAAAAGACCAAGTTGCATGTTTCCGTGTGTTCTCCTACATTATTGTGCATGCGGTGTCGCAACAGCGGTGAACAGAGCCGAGCTGCTCGCGCAGCGTATTACTGAATATAATATAAGAATATCGAACGATGAAAGCGGAGCAGACTGGAAAGGAGTTCTGTGTGAAATGTCCCCTTCGATGGTGCGTCAAAGTGATTCAACTGATTCAATGTTCACAGTCTTTGTTGGGTTTTTTTCCTGGTTTTTAGTACGTCTGTCAATAGATTAAAAAAAATTAACTAATTAATCGCACATCTTGAAATTCATTGAACTTATTGGCAATTCATGAATATTGTTGTTGTTACAATGTTGTTTTTAGTGAATGTTTGTATTTCTTTTTCTAAATCTTAATAGTAATGAGTAATCACTTTAGAAACGTGTATTTTAGACACTGTTCTTTAATTGTTAATGTTATTTTAAACACACAACTACACGTGGAGGAATTCCTCTGCTCTGTGCATCTTAAGCTGATGAAACGTTAACTGACTGCAGCTAGCGGCCGTTTCGTTTTCGCAGTCAACTTCCGGTTTACTTCCGGGAATAATTGCAGATTAACGCGTTTATGTTGTCAGCCCTAGTATTTAGATAACAGTTTGTGACAGATTAAAAACCTTACTGTCACAAACTAACATCCCGACCGGGAGCAAAGCACAAGAGGCCCGGGGTGCTTTTGTTTTTTCTGCCTCAACGTGAACGCGGCTGCAGGATGAACATGGTTGTATATTTGGTTGCTATAGAAACATAAAGAAGCGTTACATTCCGCCGATCACAAGAGAAAAAGTTCATTTTGTGGTACGAGCAGAGACACTCACATGAGTTCTCATGCATACATGAACAAACATTTGTGCCGAAGCTTCTTGCAACACAAAATGTGTGTGCTGTCAAGCTGGGTACTGGGCCTCCGAGGAAGGGACGGTTGGCACGCAGAATTTCAGGCAAAGCTCCAGACCAAGGTCTTCCTGCCGCCGTGCACACAGCTATAGAAACCACAAATATCCGCTACTGAATAAACAATTCATCGTTGCCTGAAATTGGAAACAAATAAAAAGTCATTTCTCGCTGATTTGAGCCTGATTATCCACGTTGTTTTTTTTGTCGTTGTCCTTCCAGTTCTCAGCTTGCTGCGCAGGATGCGGTAAAGCATGCAGGCGAGGAGCACTCACAGCTTTAGGGTGGTTTTGACTGCACCACTGCTGGACACATGAAGGCAGATGTGCAAAAAAAGAGCCATCAAACACAAGTGTTTCCTTCTGCTCTATTTTCTATCTGGTATTCTTATTAAAGGCGGAAAGAAAACATGCTTCTTATTTGGTCCAAATAAGAATCACGCAAAACTGCTACATGCAGAATATATACATATGTAGTGTCGTCATCATAAATGAAAGCCACATATAACAAATATGAAAGCAGATAAGGCTGGCTGACATTTTTAAATATGCACTCAAACTGAACTGCTATAATCCCCCTCCATCCCCCCTCTGCTCCTCCCCCACCCGGCAGCCAGACAGGCAGTACTCACCCACGACACATTTTTGTTCTTGGGCTCTTTTGACATAACTTGCAGACGGGGAGGTGAAGGGCCCGACTCCTGAAACGCTCAGCGTCCTCACACACACAGACACACACACAGACACACACAGATCCAAGTCCACCTTCAGCAGCACGCTGGGAGACGGACTTTAACTTTGCTGCTACTTTGACGTCCTCCACTGCTTCGCCCCCCCTGTGCCAACACCACTCACCAGATCTACATCTGCCTGGAGCGTCGCCCTCCAATCACACCCGGCTGAACATGATCCAAAACTGACTCACGGAGGAGGAGGAGGAGTGGGAGTGAGAGGAGGATACAAAGATAGGATGGCTCCAAAAGGGCCCTCCGCATGCAGAGATAGAACACTCAGAAAAGTTCCTTCAGTTCACCTGGAACCTTCTCTTCCTGCCACTTCATAAAGGCTGTGTTCTATTTCAGCATCAAAACCCCCTTCTGGATATGCAACCGAACATCTGGCTGATGCCCCGCCAGGAGGCTGCGGCCAGCAAAACGGCCAATCCTGCCCTCCTAACATCTGGGAGAGGAGAGACGGATGGGAAAAGAGACGTGGAAAGGAGAGGGTGGAGATGGATGTGAGCATTAGGGAGATGGAGGGATGGGGATACATCAGAGCGCCGACAGGGTGAATGAGGATGGAGGAGGACAGAAGACTGGAGAGGGGCAGTCAGAGGATTGGAGCGCAGGTCACTGATGACTAACATTAAATTATAGAAAAATGTTTGTTGTGAAATATAGAATATTTCCCCATAACGACAGAAAATTGAGGTGATATATCAAATTAATGTCTCAAACTCCCATACTCCCAAATAGTTTTTGGACTGTGGAGCTCTGGAGTCAAAAAGTCCTGAATATTCTGCACTCCAAGCAGCTACATATGACAGAAAAGTTGTTTTCAATAGTCGTTCAACAACAGTTTGGGAAATGAGTCGTCACCTCTCTTTAAAAGAGCGACATAAGACGGTCGATACTGCACCACTCTCATGTCAGCACTTAGAAAAGAGTTGATCATCAACAGCTGAGCCGTCTCTCTAAAGTTAGAAAATCATCCATTAAACTGTAAAGCAAGACGTCTCTGTCCGTCTGTGGGGACGACCTTTACTTCCCTTAATTACCGGTCTAAGAATTAACAGACACACATTTAAATGGGTGAGACTGAGCAACCCTGAGGGGCTTCATTGGACCTGCAAAGACACTCGTCTGCAATCTACAGTCCCAGATGCTGGAGTGAAGTAGAAAATAGCAGCGTGAGTGTCGAGTGTGGAGACGAGTCAGTACCAGTCCAGGATTTGGGATTCAGCGAGATAATCGATGTCCACCGTAGCTCCGTGTGGATCGACGGCCCTCATAGATTCACCTCGAGAGACGTTGGCTTCGGGAGGAGAGGAATAGGACAAACTGCCTGTGCAGTCAAGACTTTCAAGAGATGCTGCATCCGGCAGATTCCTAACAATGGCATGTTTCTTATTCTCCCCAAATCGATCCCACGTGGGCCGATATGTTTGGATCTGACTTTAGTTGCATGTCGTACTTCCCTTCTCAGGAACATGTCTTAAGCTGCTTTTTAGAGGCAGGCAAGCAGAGAGAAATGCGGCTCTATTCTCTGCCAGCAAAGGCGTCACCTAAAGGAGCATTTCCAAAAAAGAAAATATTTAAAATGTATTTTCCTTAAAAAAAGATTATGCATGATGTAAAAAAACTATCCAATGATTAAAAAAATAAATAAAAAAAAATTAAATGATAATGATACAATAAGCTAACATAAAGGAGAAGTTGTACGAAACAAATCAAATAGTGAATTTAAATGTATTAATTTTCTTAACTTATTGATGATTTATTTATCATATTTAAATGCATTTGCATGAGTTTGTACTCCTTGACGTGTCACTTCTTCTGTACGTTTTCCCCCCCGGCTGGTTGCTGAGGCAGAACAGCGCGCGTTAATCTGCGAGGCTTTGCGCTCGCAGCCTACTGAGTGCAGGGGGGCTGACAGTAAGCCTATTTCACGTAGGGACGAGGGTGCCAAAGGGTCCTGTGCAGTCAGCGCTATCCCACAATGCACAGCGGCGAGGGTATCAGCGGCGACAGGACTTAACCGAGGTGGTGTAGACACGCGACAGGAAAAAAAACAACAGTGACTGTGTGTAGAGGAGGGGTGTAGGAAAGTGAGAACGCAAGAAGAAAGGAAAGTGGTCCTCTGTGTCATTGGGAGGACAGTGAAAACTGCCCTGTAATGAGACAACTGTCTGTCCTCCTCCCCTCCCAGGAACCCTGCAGACACCTCAGCCAAGTCAGATGTGACGGGAACAGCTTCTTCGTGTATTAAAACGTCCATCGGACACAACACTCGCCTGTTGTTACGCGATCAAAAGCATGCATACTTACATTGGTGGACTGCACTCTCCGCCAGTGTCCCAGACCACAACAATACATCAAGACATCCAGTTGCAATGGGGAGAGGAGGCGGTCACATGGGTCTCAGGCCGGGGTAACACGCAGGATCCTCACGGCACAGGTGGTCCACCTGATCGGCATCCCCTCGAGAGGCTCCCACACTCACAAAGTCTCTCAGGGGAGGATGTGGCTCCAGCGGCGGGTCCCTCTCGGGGGTCCTCGGGTGAGTTCAGGTGATCCGGACAGCTGACGTCTCACAGCATCCGAAGAGAAGTGCCCGCGCGAGGTCTTCCTGTGTGGCCGCTCGTGTGCTCATGTCAGGAGGACAGGTGGTTCATCAGCCTCGTCTCTGTTCCGACGGTGCATAAACTTCCCTGAAAGCCCCCCTTTCATCTTGAGCCCCCCCGAGTAGTCATGCTCCGAAAGACGGATGTCATGTTCTTCCCAGTAGGTTTCTCTCAGTGCTCCGTAGTCTGTCCCCGTTCATCCAATCACAGTCCTCGCGTCACTCCACATCCAACTTGCCTCTTCTCGTGCAGTGGTTCCACACCGGGAGTCCAGATCTTCAGTTTCTTCTTCCCTCTTTCCGCCTCCTTCAAAAAGAAAAATCGCAGCTCTACGCCTCCTCCTCCTCCTCCTCCACCACCACCATCATCTCTCCCTCCACCGCGCTGCTCTCCTCTTCCCCGGGTCTTCTCTCACCAGGAGCGTTCCCGCTTACCTGAGTCACTCTTTGCACTCCTGTTGTGACTGTGTGTGTGTGTGTGTGTGTGTGTGTGTGTGTGTGTGCGTGTGTGTGTGTGTGTGGAGGCTGCAGCTGAAGCGCTCACCCCCTCTTGCTCTCTCCCTCTCTCCCCCCCTCTCTCTCTCTCTCTCTCTGTTGCCATGCTGGAGCAGGTAACATTCTGCTAGCGCAGGAGACACACAGCCTGAATTCAAATGCGCCTCCAGCTTCACAGATTTACAAAGCCTCCACCCCTCCTGACATCACCCCCCCCCCATCTCATCCCCTCATCCCCTCATCCCCTCATCACTCGCTCTTTTTCTCCGCATCTCTGTCCACAGTCTGCTCCCCCCCGGTGTTGCCTAATTTAGTGTAATCCTCCTCTTTGTTGCCGCACTCTTGTTAGTTCTTCATGTTAAGCAGGAGGCAGCATGACGAGGAACTGTTAAACTGCTAAGATATTTCCCTCTTTCTAAGCTATTTCTGTCCATAATTGAGTTAAAAGCCCTCTTGGCACCAGGGAAGAAGGTCTATGAGAATATTCAAACTGTTTCCAAAATAAATGAACTTGTTTCTAAAAGTAGAGATGAAAGTCTGTTATTTATATTTTAAAACTAAATGTGATTTTATTTCGTGAGATGCAAACAGCCATTTGGTAGAAGAGGCAAACGTTCAAAGTCAACAGATCCCCCAAAGTCATTATATGTCCTCATATAGATGTCTGTACAAAGTGTCACTTCAACCCATCCAACAGACCCTCTTACAGCCAAAGTCATCACGAGTATCCTCGTGTTGGCAGTGGAGAGCACGTTCTGGCCCAACCAAGCTTTTAAAAAGAAAACGTCAATTCAACTCTGACCGCCATTGAATTAACTTACCGTTGCAAGTTCTGTTGTCAGAATCGATTTTTCAGACACATTTCGACAGGATCAAAACGGTTTCAGTGCAACAGGTGTTTGAATTTAACAAGTCGAATGTGTCCGAGGAGGCTCATAGTTAGCACACGCACAAAAAGCTTTTAAAACCTCTTCAAATCGTGTCATGATCACAGTTGTAAGCATCATGTGACCTATGTTACCACCAAATACATGTATTCTACCCACTGCCTTAGTTAAGAACACTCGGATCTATAGAAAGTCAATTTACTTTGAGGTTTTATTCCTGCTTTCCAGATGATGAAGTTACCCTTATAACTTTCTTGCAGATTGTAGAATGAATCATTGCTGTGGGAAATAAATATATTAGTCAATGTTAATCTCCCAGCTGTGAATTGCAGCTGATTGCCCAGCGTCCCATCACACTGACACTATTGTATCATCAATAACACATTTCACAAATCTTCCCACTTAGTGAGCAGATAGAAATTCACTAGTAACTGATGCCTTTTTTTCTTCAAAATCTGTCTTCACCTTTTGCGTCTGTTACACGTTCAACAGTTACAATACTTCAACAGTCTAAAATACTTCAAATATTCTGACGAGCGCCTTGGTGATGTTTTTCATTAGTTGAAATGTATTTTTGTATGTTTCTGTTCCATGAGGTATTCCACCTTAACAGAAGCCCTGAGAGGAAAATCTAAATCTGTCAAGATTAAAGTAGTTTTCTCTCCTGCGTTTGTCTTTGAATGAAATCTCACCTGGAAGAAAACAGAACATGCGCTGGATTTGCACTTTTTATGTAATACAGTATATGCAAAAGATGTCATAGAAAGTAATAACATTAGTAGTAAGTAATATTAATGAAACATTATGAAACAATTAATACTAATATAAATACATTTCATTTGCAGGAAGTTGATTTTGTTTCCATTTCTCCATCCAGCGAAGGACTTTCCCTTCTGAGGAGTGATACTTCATTTCACCCATTGTTGTTATTGAGATGTTGTTATATGTTTTAAACAAAGGATATTTATTAAGCATAATTGATAGTTGATTGAAATAGTTTCCAAGCTTTTGTTTTCCCATGTGTTGTTTTCAGCACTTTTTATAATGTGTAATGTACGGATAAAAAACATTAGCAGATAAACCAAGTATCAATAAATACATTTGGATTAAAGAATGTAGTAAAATGACCGCTGAAATACACTGTACACGGTTAAAAAAAAAGAATAATTACTACACGTTTTGGTACGAGCGGCCTTACGACACATTTCAAAGCGCGTTGTTCTTGATCACCTGCACCGTCCGTTTCTGTCGCTGCCTTCACATGAACACACCACCTGTTCGACCATCCACCACCTGTCCGGGCCGTTCACTGACAACAGAAGGCGCCCCTCCTCCTCAAAACATGCTCTGCCTCCGGAAAACCCTCAGCCTGGCCAGGAAGGCAAAGTAGACAAAAGTCAGGCTCACCAGCACATTTTTCAAAGGGTACAACACAGGAGTTACAAAACCGAACACGGCGATCAGAGCGACTCGGACGACGCAGAAAGGGACGTCCTGCAGGGCGACTCCGGCCGAGGACGACAGCGGGTTGCGAGGGGTGAAGACCGCGCGCAGGGTGGACAGGAAGGCGAGCGCGTAGACGGGGAACACCCAGGCCGAGTAGAAGACCGCCGGCTCGCCCGCCACTCTCACCATCTCCGCCGTGTCGAGCCAGAACAGGAAGCTGTCCGCGAACACCTCCGCCCGGCCGTCCCTCCTCCACAGGAAGCCCAGAGGGCCCGAGCTGGATCGCCGGCGCGAGGGCGAGGAGTACAGGTAGGCGGTGCCGGGCGCGGGCCGGCCGGGTGCTGGCCGGGCGGGCGCGGCGGCGAGGTCCCGCCATCTGCCCGAGGTGCCGCCATTGGTGGCCTGCGGGGCACTTTGGGTCGAGCCCTTCTGGCCTTCGTCGGCGTGCAGCTGGCCTGTCACGGTGGTCACCGGCTCCAGTTGGGTGAGGACGGGGCCCGGCACGTCCAAGTCAGAATCCAAGCTGTCTGCTGCAAAATGACACATTAATTAAGTTTATTCTCCAGCTAGAAACAAGATCATTGGTTGCTGTGATTGTGGTGTATTTTAGATTGTGACATCAAATTATATTTGTAGTTCAACTACACCATAAACCAAGTGCACCAAATGGCCATGAAGGTGAATCAACAGCTTTATTAGACTGCATCAGCTAGTTAGGTCAACCTGGTAACATCCACAGAATGTCCAGAATAAGCTGAAGAGAGCCAGAACATGTCTGTTCTAACAAGTTTTTTATCTTCTGCTCCAACAACGTGCTGCTTGTTTATTCATGTGTGACAATCTAATTAAACCCACATTTTCTGATGACTATGCTTAGATATTTATGGTGATTTGGGGGCTACTAAAAAAAATATATATATACTGCTTTTCCTACTGTGACAAAATATCTACGGCAGAAAAGCCTTTAACCTTTTACCACACCAAAGACTTCAGGACTTACATCGTCCGATGAGCCTGCAGGAGCGAATCCTCTCCGTGATATCCACACAGATGAGGGAGACCAGCACCAAGGAAACGGGCAACTCGGTGAAGCGGTCGAGCCGGAGCCCTCGGTCCACCTGCACCTGCGGTACAACCAGCAACCGCGTAAAGACGAGGGCGTTCAGTGGCAGATACAACCGACGCGTAGCTCTTAAATCACGAGGGAGGAAAGCGAACCGAAGCTCTTTATTATGTTGTTTGGCTGCACCTGGAACGAGGAGCCAAGTTTTTATGAAGCCGTCCGGTTTTATCACCTCATCATTGTGCTCATTAAGATGCTGCCGAATGCCCCTTAAAACAGGATTAACAACTGGTGGGCCGCGTATCAACACGCCTGACGGGCCTTTGTGCTGTAATTCACGTCCTCGCTCGTCTGTGAGAAAAAGACACCGTGGCAGATTGCTGGCGTGAGTTAATGTCCAACCAGTTATGTTCCTTGTGGGTGACTGAACAACCCCGACGGAGACTACGGTCATGAGACTACAGTCACGAGACAGTGGGCACGTTATGATTGCCACGGTGCCAAAGTCCCCCCCTCAGTGTACTGTGGGAATATATATTAAAGCTTCTTCATCTTTCTCTGTGGTGCAATATGCTGCCAACGATCACTCGGGGAACAATAACAGGGCTCCAAACACATTCCCTCACACACGGGGGGACAGGGTCATAAAACAAGCTTGTTCCGCAAATGTGCCTGTTAAAGGGACAAAACATCTCCAACCTCCCACACAGAGGAAAATGAGGCGTGACGGGTCTTTTTTTTAGAGATACGTGCCAGAGAGGCTGAGGGGTGACGTAAAATACACGGAGACACCACATTGTTCTGCGTCGAAGGCCATTTTACACCACGATGTAATGAGAACTTCTCTAAAAACATTACTAAGCATCTCAATATGAAATAATTTTCCTTTTAAAACAAGATAATATGTCACTGAGATGATAACCCATCCAACAGACTCTCTTACAGCCAAATAAAAGCAAAATACGGTGTTCATGTGTGGTTTTTATGTTTCATTATATTGCTGGAAAATGACATATAATAGAGTAAAAAAGAACTTCCCGATGACGTTACCTTGGAGCTGGCAATGAAGATGGCAAAGCACGGTAAGGTACACAGGATGAGATACGCCAGCGCTGTTGGTCTCCTGAAAGACAAATCAATACACTTTTTTTACTCAGGTCATTTATCTGAACAAAGGACGAGACATCCAACATGACGTAAACAGGCACCGAACTCACTCAGTGATTCTGATGATTCTGCTCATTAAATATAAAAAAAAGATGAGGAATCAAAGCAAACACTCATTCCTTTGACTTGGTCCAGATGTTTCATCCACATCCAGACACTTAATCCGTGACACACTCACCACTGCGTGATCCCGGAGATGAACCGGCGCCTCTTCAGGATCAGATACTTCAGGGGGACCCACACCAGCAGGACCACGGAGGTGACGTAGGCGACGGCCGCCGCCACCACCAGCCAGTAGGCCGTCAGATCCCGTCCTCTCACGTCGCGCACCAGGGCGGCGAACCTCTCCATCACCACGAAGACGGGCACGGCGAGGGCCGCCAACTGCAGCGCTTCGTACAGGACGAGCTTGAGCGTCTTCCCCGACGGCATGGTCCCCCGAGCAGCTGCTGGCGTGAGGCCGGGGCGGCAGACTTTGACCATCAGCTCCCGGGAGCAGCCGGTGGGGCCGGTGGACTCTGCTCACCGACGTCGCTCACGCGGCACCGGGGGCCGTGTTCTTTTACTGGCGAGGTAACGAGGTGGTCACGCTCACCTTTTTATGGGCTCACAAAAGAAGAATTATGGAGAAAGTTAAACGACAGCAGCTTTCTGCAGAACTGCAAAGAAATGTAATGAGAATTAAAATGACTCTTTGTGTGTGTGTGTGTGTTTTTTTTTTAAACACAAAGATATTGGTGTTTGGCCGCTAAGAAAAAAACTGTTCTTAATTCTTCTGTTGATGAATACAAAAGTGTCTCATTCAGCCTGGTTGGATCTCAGATACACACAGTGTCCATCTAGTGGCGAGGCACAGGACACTTTTATTTATTCTACATTCATCTTACCACCACTTTAAATGTCGTGTTGGCCAAAGACTTCTCCTTGTAAAATGTCAGTGAGCATAAAGGAAATGACTTACGGACTCATGGAAAATCTCTCATGTCAAATAATCAAAGTTCAAAACGGGAACGCCGGTTAAGAAAACGTTTTCAGGGCCTTTTAAAATCCTCAAAAAACGCATCTCATCATCAGTGAAACACTTTGCAGAATTAAAAAATAACGACGCCAAACCAGCAAATGTAGCTCACGGATCTACAGAGTGCTCGGAAACACGAGAACGAGCCCATTCACAGTATTCTGTACATTTGGCCTGGTTTTATTGTGAATACCAATTAATAAGTATGGTTAAAAGAATACATACAAACAGCAGGATACAAGTTTAAACGGAACCTTTACAATAATGATGTTTAAAACTTAAAAACAGGCAGCATCTGCATCCCGTGCAGTAACGTTACACGGTGGCTCCAGTCCAGATGTTACATTTGGATGATTTGTGACGATTAAGTAGCTTCTGCCGTCCTTTGCACGTTTGATATCGTCAGCCCTCTTTGATCAGACAGATTAATACTATTTCACGCATGTATTTAATTGAGAGCAGCAGAAATCAGCTTTTTTAATGCTGCGCACACGAGAGCACGACTGATAACCAAAACACACAACTATCAAATCAATACACCAATTTGTTCTGCAAGCGGAACACGTAGTCATAATTCCTTCATGTAGCATCATTCAATATTAAACAGATAAATAAAGTTACTTGTTTCGGCATCCGTCGGTGCATCGGACATCGACTCCTCGCACACGCAGAGGAGAACGGAAAGTTACGGTGTGGGCGGTACATTCGTACAATACTTGATATTAAAGTGACTCTGTAACAAAAGGGAGCTGTGTATTAATCCCGACTGTGCGTTCCAGAATCACAAGAGCTCACTTCAGTCCAGCTTCAGGTAGGAGTTGTTTTAGCGTTAGAGAGGAGAGGAGGAAAAGGACCGGTTTGAAATGCTTGGGGAGGTTCGATCAGTTCTTCACATTACCGTTTGACCCTACAGTACAAGGAGCATGTACAAAAACACTGAGCAGTGTCCTCGTGTGAGCTATTTAAATACACAACTACGTTAGGTGGAGCGTCACGCGGTCCGCTTCTCTCGGAGTACATACACTGCTTCTCCAGTTAAAATATCATAACAATTATAAGAAACATCAAATTAAAACGCACTACAAAAAAAAATTAAAACACTTGAGTAAAGAGATGTTTTCAAAGCCACCGAGGCGGATCAGAGAGCTCGCCTCTGAGGAGCCGAGGCTGTTGGTACGAGCCACTGAATGCACACGGAGAAAACACCGAACCCACCAACAAGGACCTACAGCTGCTCCTCTGCAGTTCAGAGTCAACAACAACAAAAAAAAAAAAAAGTTCTTTTCCGGTGTGTTTTTTTTTCCTTCTTTCTTCCACACCTTCAGTTCAGCAGGTACATCACGACGGAGTTCGGCTGTGCTAACATGCGGCCCACCTATGAGGTCGTCGTGTGGCTCCACTACTGCTTCACTATATACAAGAGTCATGTGCGTGCTTCAATTCCTCCCGTTTCTTTTCTCATCTCACAAAAAGGAAAGTGGCGTCAGTTTTCAGTACTTCTAAAAGTTGCCGACATATACAGAATCGAGTAAGTAAAAGTAAGCTTTTACCGATGTTAGACACTTTAGCATCGCTAAGAGATTGCAAAAAAACAAAAAGGATGTTGACGCCCGTTTTCTGTGACACGCATGCAATACGGTTGCATGAGGTGTGTGACAAAGCTGCGGCGTTTAAGTGTGTCCGTGAAGGTAAATGACCATATACTCCCAAAGATGTGTGTCCGCTACTGTACACCTGCCTGTAGTGTGTCTGTGTGTGCGTATGTGTGTGTGTGTGTGCGCTTAGCTCCAGTGTGCATGTTGAGGACGAATGCGTTTCACACCACCAAAGTAACTCGGACACTTAAAATACAACAGAACCCTCGATGGTCCTAATGATAACTTGAGGGGAATACATGTCCGGCCCGGTACGTTAAACCGGACAATGAGTGTATTGCCATCAGATCCACATTTGGAAGTGATCAGGGCGTGAATGACGACCTAAACGTAACTAAGTGCAGCTGTAGATGTAAGTGGACTGAAAGCTCCTCCGTGTCTTCACATGTGAGTCATATAAAAAGGGATTTGAGAAGAAGATTGAAAATGCAGGAACACAAGTAATTGAAAGAACACAGTGTGTCTCTGTTTTCCAGACTGTGTGCGTCTGCACAACGTGTGAGCTCTTCGATCGAAGCCTCGCGATCACCAAACCTGCAGTGAGATGTGCGACTGTGTAGTTAGTTAAGTGAATGTTGTCTGAATGTTTTCATCCACACAAATCAAAAACACAGAACAAGAGAAACGATTCTACCGCCACTATTTGATGGGGCCTGGTGCACGTGTGCATGTGTGCGTGTGTGTGTGTGTGTATGAGAGAGAGGAGAGGGGAGCTCGGGGCCCTATAGCAAGGCTTTCTCTGGGTACGGGGCGTCACATGAAGGTGCTATACTCGGGCCGGAGGGGGCGCTGTAGTTCGGTGTCTGAGTGAGGCCCGGGGCCGGGCCGGGCCCGCCGGCTGGGTTCTGGTAGGAGTGCGGGTCGGCCGGGCCCAGGCTGCCCGGAGCTGTGGTGTAGACGGGCGGCTGGCCCAGGTACATGTGAACGTCACTAGGAAACAGAACGAAGCAACCTCAGCCACAGCGAGAAGGAGGGACTCGTGATGTGCAGAGGGAAGGGTTGTGGGTCTCACCTGGGAGCTGGCTGACCAGGTATGGGGGTTCCAGCTGGGAGCTGCTCCATGGCAACAGTGTAACCCGGCACCGCGGTGTACGGACCTGATGCCGGCTGGCCGGGGAACACCTGAGGCCGCAAAGGACAAATGGCGAGTGTTACCGACAGAGGAAAATCTGAGGACGAAAGCACCTGGGGAAGGGACATTTGCCTGGACGGTCTAAAATGTGACAAATCTACAAAGAATCAGGAGAATATAAAAAACAATCCAATTCTCCTCCCATAATGAAGTTCAGACAAGTATCACGGAGAAATAGCAGGTAGCTTATCAATGTCTAAATAAAACAATCTTAATCCTGGTTTCTCACTAGGATGCAAGTTTAGACAGTATGCATCCCGTTATATTTAAACTTCCTGTAAGTGGACAGTGATTTGAAAATTACATTTAATATCATCAAGATCGTTCTGGTATAATTCATGAGGTTTGAGATACCAACTGTAACAATTCAAAGACCTCATTATCAAAGGTTTCCATCTTTTTGTGCAAACCAAACATGTGACACTTTTTAAGATTAAGACAATTGTGCACATACAAAATTTAGCTTGGACTCGAAACCCTTCAGTCATCCACTCATCCTTAAGCTTCCTCTTGTGTTAGCGTTCTCTTACCATCTCTTATGTTAACATGTCAGCTCTCCTGGTTACCTTGTTAGGCTTCCTGATCCATGAAAATATCGATTCTACTCTCTTTGGTGTGTTTCATGGTGTTTTTTTTGTTTGTTTGTGTGCAGGTATACTGGATAACAAGGCACAGTGAGAAGCCCTTAAAGGTCACATGATTGGGAGAGGAGCTGGCTGACTGGCACTTATGATTCCAGTTTGGGCTCTAATTAATAGAACTGAGTCAAATAGAAGTTCACGACAAAGTCAAAAATAAACAAATACATTTATGTGGTTCTTCATGCATTTAAAACCTAAAACGTGTCGGTGCCGACACGAACAAAGAAGAAAAAAGAAAAGAAAAAAAAGTGACGTAAGTCACTGCACCTGTTGTGGTACATTAGCGGGTTGCTGCATGTAGTACTGTTGACTCTGTAGCTTGGCATACATGGCGTAGACTGGATCCTCATTCATTAGCTTGGCATACAAAGACAAAGCTTCCATCAACTTCACATTCAGGTCCGACAGCTCGGAGTGCTTCCTGAAGATACAAAAAAGAATAACTTTAAGGTTTTCTCCAAAAATAATATACAGATTGCTTGAATCATTTGCGTATGCAAAATGCAACGTACCGGTCTATATCCTCCAACTTCTGGTCAATGAGGGGCCCCATTTGATTGCAGGCACCTGATTTAAATACAAATAGCTACAGATTTTGTCTGCATCGGACTTACAGTCACACAAGCATCAACCAGGGGTTTGGTTTACCTTCCAGCTGGAGCAACTCCACGCTGTCCGACTGGTTGTCCGTGGGGTCCGCACTCTGGATCATCTGCAGTAGCTGGTCCATCTTGTCCTGGAGGATTCCAACAATCATGTGATGACACTTTCAAAGATACGCGCGCTGAGCGAATCTCTTCTATTTTCTTAAATAGCGTCGACACGAGGGAACTTACTTCGTCTATGAAGACAGGCTCTTGTTCGGGTTCTATGGTCTCCACCTGGACATCCTCACTGAACTGCACAGTCTTCTTCTCGGTCTTCACTGTAGATTTGACAGTAACAGCAAATACGTTAGCAGCAAGACAAGGAAACAACAATGTAACAACACGACAAACCTGCAGTGAAACGGTTGTGTGCCATCAAGTACGTGAATCCCTTTCAAAAGCGTTTTTTAGAACTGAAATAAGGAGCTGAATTGTCCTGTGGGACCACATCTGACAGGACACACACGGGCAGCAGTGAAGGAGATGTCAGTTGTGAAGTGAATTAAAAAGAGCATGAGCACATTTTTAAGACATAGAAGTAGTAAATGAATGGCTCACAAAATAAAAAGTAATTGCGTATAAATGACAGGGAAGGAAATGTAAAGAGTTATATAAAGATCTCACTAAGAAGAGGAAACCTGTCCAAAAGACTATTGGAGAAATGTCTTTTTGTGGGTGACCAATGTCTTCTCTGCACTGTTTGACCTGCTGTGCGCGAGTTAAGTTATAAATCTCCCACTGCAGGATCAATAAAGCAATATTGCCAGTGGACTGAATGCCTTGAATGTCCGATCAGAGAACTAGGGACACAATGTACTCACTCATCTCAGGCTCTGCGGTGAGGTCAGCTGTGACAAAGTTAGAGGGGAACAAGCCCACTCCCTGGTATGTTTCGCCTTTCCACCAGTTGGGGTCACTGAAAGAAAACACAAAAAAAGAAAGTGATCGAACAACAGATTTTAATTGTTGTGGTCTCAGTGCTGCATCTCAGTGGCTTAGTTTGGATTTCCCAGATTCTGTTAAACGTCAGAATGTCACGCAGCTCAGAAGAACACCTCTCAGTCACGTGACAAACCTCCATCTTTCCCCCACTCACGGTTTGTGCGCTTAAAAATTCACCTATCGTCCAGGATAGTGATGATTTCCCCCGACTTGAAGGTGAGCTCGTTGTCCTCCGCGGCCTCAAAGTCATAGATGGCGCGGACTTTCCTGCCGTCGGACTTGTGCGAGGAGAGCAGCCCGGAGGTGTTCGGGTAAAGGCCCGACAGGGAGGTCTGCGGCTGCTGGCGCTGCTCCTTCAGAGACAGCTCGATGGCTGCACACAAGAGACACAAAAATCAGGCCTCTGCTCTAAATTGCATGATATATTTTTAAGGCTCAAACCTTCTATAAACCCTTCGGAGTATTCAACCCGGAGTATTTTTTTTTTTGTGGAATTTCTGCTAGTGTCTTTACCTTTGGCCAGATCTTCTTCTTCTTTTTTGTTTGTGGAGGTGGAGGGATCCTTTGCCACTAAAGCAGGACTTGCTTTCGCTTGCTCTGCAGCCTGTGGAAAAAAGAAACTAATTACATGTTTATTTGAATCAACAACTAGAAGAATAAAAGGATAAACATTGTGTGTCTCAATGTTTAAGCCAATCAAACACAAATTGCATAATTATATGAACCCCATTTTGTTGGATCATTTTCTAGCGTTTCGCCTGTATTAGGCAGTTAAATATGGGAAGAGAAGAGTACGACATGTCACAGAAACGTTTGAAAAGAACAATGTTGCAGCTGTATGGTACGGATCTGACTCACCACCGTAAATAAAGACATTTAAATATGTACCTTTTGCATAGGATATGCTAAAATTACACTCGATACACCTACCTGGGACCCGACAGCTGGGAAAGTAACACCCTGCTCGCGTAGATTCTTGATCATTGCTGAGATCAGACTGAGTTGTGGATCGTTGCGGAAGTCCTCAGCCCACTCCACCATCAGGGCTTTCAGCTTCTCGCACACTTTGGGGTGTCCCTGGGGACAATCATGCAAAAGGCACCTCATCAGAATGAGGGAAGGTGATGCAGCAAGACGAAAAACAAAACGATCACATCACAAACCTTGTTGAGGACGTTGCTGACTTCACTGGCAAACTCTCTGGAGCACACCTCCAGGTGGAATATCTTCCCACAGTTTGAGACACATGCACCAAGCAGCTGTGAGGAGGAAGGCACAAACGGTTCATCAAACTTATTATTTAATCCATGCAGCACTTATTAGAATGGAACTTGTCCCAGAGGGAAGTCAGTCGTAACAACGTGTCAACAGCCTGCTTACGGTCAGGGCCTGCATGGCCACATGAGGATCCTTATGGTTCACTCTTCTCATTATGGAGCGGAGACATTCTTTAGGCCTGCAACACAAGTGTACAAATCAAAAAGGTTGTGGAGATGAACCTAAGGTAGCCAAATGTATCGTAGATAGCTCCATGTGCACCTGGTCCCCATCTCCGCCTCTGGGTTTCTGGTGTTATTGGATTGAAAAAACTAAATGCGTTTGTGTGTCTGGTTTAGTATCTAGACGGTACACTTACCCAGTGCGTGACTGCCCTATCTTATCACAAATATCCAGAATGAGGCCCCAGTCCTCAGCAGTGTTCATCTCACTGGTCGCTTTCTCTGCAGGAAAGAAGCAAAAAACAACAGACATGAAATAGCAAAATCACTTTTCAGGATTTGCTGGCTGTAGAGGCAGAGGAGAGGAGGAGAGGTGGAGATCCTCCTGAGATCAGAGATAGCTTCTTGAAACAAGAAATGTATTTAAGCTAAACACTGAAAAGAAATAACCGGGAAACCGAAAACATAGTCACAGGTTGAGTTAGATAAAGCGATATGAAAATGTAAAGTTGCTGTACAACTTTTTACTGTTGTTGCTATTCAATTACATTTTGTTTTGTTCTTTTCTTTCAAACAGTATTTAATGTGCAGAATGAGCCCCTCATAAAGTGGCCTTTTTAATCAGGTTATCAATTCACACATTATCACCTCTGTTCTATAGGTTGTCTTTCTATCGTGTTGCATCGAAACCCATGCAGATATCTGCGTGTTTTTCTTTGACAACAAACTGCACCTTTTTTATCGGCTTTATCTACTCAATGAAAATGCTGCAAAAAGAGTACTCACAAGTTATTATTTTACAAATACTGTAATAGGATGATATTATTGACATCATTAACTCCTGCTCAGAAGAAGGTGATCGCCAGCACGAATGCACAGAGAACAAGGCGCCTAATAATAACCTCTCAAGCTGAAATACCACCCGAGATTCCAAATATAACAGTACGTCAGCTAACGTTCCCCCAGCCATCGGATGAGTGCCCCATGTTCCCCCAACAGTTATCCTGAAGAAATACAATCTCGACCGAAATACAGGCATGTTAGAGGGCAATTGGTGACTTCTAACAAACTCTGCTAGACGTTAGCAACGCGCATGTTGCTTGTACCTCACAGCTAAATCTACACATAACGACAATATGAGGGTGCAAGCTAGTTAGCCACCTGTGCTCCTCGGCTAAGAGAGCTAATCACAACAAACCAGGCAGACGTGGGTAAACACGGACCGCAGCATGCCAGTTAACGTAAACACGACAGCAGATTAGCACTATTACAAAATATACTGAGGGTTTAGTTTTAAATAACGCACAGCTGTTATAATACAAATAAAACAGAGCTGTATTATGGAAGCTAATTTAGCTAGCCTGCTACAAACAGCCTCCAGGTTACTCACCAACATCTTGGTCGAATGGGTTCGTCGTGAAGAGAGGCATCGCTGGGGTATTGACACAGATGTTCGCCTTCCCCTGGTAGTCCCGTTCCCCTTTTTTGTGTTATTTCAGACAATTAACACGCATAGTAACGACAGCATCAATGTCAAATGCAGCTGGCTGGTTGTGTTCTACACAGTCACTCCTTCGCCAGACGGCAACAAGCGAGGCATTCTGGGTAATCGAGGGAGACAGTGGCGTGTTGAATCGACTGTTGTCACCAACTCGAATTTATAAAATACTCACACAGATGTTAACGCGCGGGCACTCACGGTAAATTAGAGAAAATGGAGCATAAGCTACGGATTGCTCTAAAACAAAAAACCCTTTAGCCGTCAGGTGATTCTGATCACGTGACGCCGGCTCATCGTGTTGACCCTGCGCTGACCACAAAATCTTCTTAACCACATGCATTAGGCTTAATCTTTGGTTACGTTGCAACTATAATGTGTGCGTTTGTGTATATGTCACTTGTTTGTCATCAACCAGTAGTTAATGAAATACCTGTTTTCTAAAACATTACTTCTGCACAACCTATAAACTGTATACGGTCATCTTAACATGAATATCTGCACATAACCTTACTGTGTGTGTGTGTGTGTGTGTGTGTGTGTGTGTGTGTGTGTGTGTGTGTGTGTGTGTGTTATTAAGCAAACTCACTTTAATTTACAATACAGTCAAAATTAAGTGTGAGATTGTCATATGTATATTAGTTTTAAAACTCTGTTTGTCCCAGATGGAAATAAATGATTTACTACTACATAAAGAACCCTTAAATAAAGTGCTCTCTACACATAATTCCAATTTCATATTACTTCTTCCTCCAACAAAAATGTTAAATCCGTAACTTCCCCAATTGTACAATAACTCTAAAATACATGGAAATTCTATTTTAATCTTGTTCTGACATGTGCATGAGGGATATACGTGATGTAAAAGTAGAGTTTTTCTTTCTTGTTAAGTGTTTAAAATTTTCTCTTTGTTCCATATTATCTAAATGCATGTATTATCACATTTCATAGGAGAAAAACTACTGACTCCACACATTTTCTTTACCATTTTATTGTGACTTATAGGAACATGTTGTTTTAAGGCAAAATGGGCCTTGAGCAGATTACAAAATTATACTTTGTCCTTAAGGATTATATTAATTGAAAAAGGTTGATCATTCAACAATAACAGATTATGCAAACAATAAACATGTAACAAATTTCACACATTTTAATTGGCATAATGGCTAAATCTGCATATGATGGTTACATTAGAATTTACACATTATTAATGTTTGCATCACGGAATACATACATCATACTGGCAGTGTAAAGTCTAAGAAATGCTGTCCTTAAAACAGCAGCACTGCTCACACTGCATCTATTTAAAAAAGACATTTGTAGAAAAGTGACATTTCATTTCTTGGTTTCTATTTATTAGAGTTTGCAGTCATTTGCTGATATCAATCAATCAATTAACTTTATTCCAGACACAGAGGTCCATAGAGAATACATACACATAAAACAAAAAAAAAGTGATAGTGAGCGATTCCTCAAACTCATCTCTAATCACAGTTATGAAGTATTTGACGGTATAAAAATAGTTTACTTTGTTATGATCCTCTGATATAGATTTTTTGAAAGAATGAAAGGCAGCCAAAAATGCAACAATATGAAATTCAATCCCAACAAACTATGTATCTTATGTGAAATATTATTTACAGATACACCTGTACAACGGCGGCTAACTTAGCGGACCTTAGTAAATGAATGTATTCTTCAGTACAAATACCAAAACCAATCAATACAATAGGGGGCTGGTCTGTGCTTGTTCTTTCGTTTTGTTCATACTTGCAAAGTGCCTTTAAGACGAAGACCAGTCCTGGTCGAAGACCAGAAGACAAGTGTCAGTGATGCTGACGGAGTCCTCTAGTCACCTAGAGCTCCTCCTCATGTCCTTCAGTATCCTCACACCTTCAATCTCAACATCAGCCTCTTCATCATCCCCCCAGAGACAGCTCCGACTGTCATCGGCGGATGCTATAAAACGGGAACTTTCCCTATGAAGAGAACACACATGGTACATTTTAGCATCTTCGTGATGTTCTTTCGAGGCTGTTATTTTAAAATGCAACAAAAGCTACGACTTCACATTAAGAGGTACATAGAAAGATTCAGACAAACTTCAGGCCGAAGGGCCGAAAGTATCATCATTGACGTTTCCACGGCAACTGAGTCAGCGCTACAAATGACAAGGTACCCTTTGGAGTAGTACAGATTCAATGACTAAGAACTGCAGCGCTCAGCTGGTTTCATGATATTCAGAGTCAAATTTCAGATCCTGAGTAGGAACGAATGGTGCAGAGTGCTGAGAGTCAAACTAGGATGTTGATTGCTGGACTTTACTTGGGATTGTTGGCGGTAGGAAGAATATAGAAAACTGCTATTGCTTTAATCCAAAAGATATTTACAAATACACAGAACACGAATCAATCATAAAGGTCTCGTATATTGAAGGAACTGACAGTCAGAGGCACGTTCACAGATGAAACCGATGCGGTCAGTGCAGTAGAAATCATTCCAGCTGGCGTTGTGGATGAGGCCAGCACAGTCCTCGCCGTCTTCATGGCCGTGGGTCCAGTTATCCGGCTGGCCGGGCCTCCACATCCTAAGAGCATGAACAATATGAAGCCTCATACAAGGTGTTTCTTAATTAAATTAAAAGAGGCCTGTTATTTTGGAATAAAATTAAAGTCATGAATCAAGTCAGAAATGTTAAAAAACAATCAGTCCATCTGCTTATTAACAGATTCGTCATGTTAAACCAGTTTGGCAGGTTTACTCACTTGAAAACTGGTAAAGTTCCATCCACCCATTTCCAGACATTTTCCTCCTCCTTGTCAGTAAGGCCGAGCCAGAAATAGCCTTTTCCTGCAATCGCATCTTTCACAAATACCTATGAATAGGGGAGTGAAAGATGTTTGAGTGGAACATCTGTTCACAAAAAACACAATCTACGATTTTAAAATGAGGTGTGTTTTGTTTTTGAAGGAACTATCCGGGTCAAATCTCGCTTACCTGTTCCTCTTTGTTGTTGATAATGAGCATTAGCGATGACATGTTACTGCAAAACTGGTTGGACTCATCAAAGTTGAACCTCTGAGGACCAGAGGAGAAGTAATAGCAGCTGTCTCCAAACCTTCTGAACTCAGCTGGGCAACCTGGAGTTAATTGTTTCCAGAATATTACAAATTCAGAGTAAAATCATACAGTGTTAAATCTTAATTAGTAAGAAATACTTAAGCATGGTCTCCCTTAATGTAATCATTTTACACACCAGTCTCTGGAGCATTGGTGACAGGAGGCTGGATTTGCGGGGACCCGGATCCTTGTGGTTTTGGGGGTTGGGATGGTTTGGGGGGCTGAAGTGGTTTGGTAGGTGATGATGGATTGGTGGGTTTTGGTGGTTTGGGGGTTTCTGGGATTGTTTCCTTAGGAAGTGGAGGTGCAGGTGCGGGTATCCCCGGTAGCCCTGGAGGACCAGGAGGGCCGATGGGTCCAACAGGCCCACGAGGTCCATCAAGCCCTGCGGGGCCCGCTGCACCCTCGGGCCCCTGTGGCCCTTGTGGTCCTGTCATCCCTGTCATTCCATCCCTACCAGGAATTCCCGGAGCCCCGGGGTCGCCTTTGTCTCCAGAGTTCCCAGGTCGACCGCCAGACCCTCTCGATCCTTTAGCCCCGAGAAGACCGCGTTCCCCGACTGGCCCCTTTGGACCCGTCACACCTGGTGGTCCAGCAGCACCCTTCTCACCTTTAGGTCCAACCAAGCCTGGCATCCCTTTCTCTCCCTTATCACCCTTTTGTCCTGGCTGACCCATTCCCCCCTGTGGTCCCTTGTCCCCCCTGAAGCCCCTTGGACCTGGTGGACCTAAAACATAAAAATATCCAATGACTTTATCGAAATTCACAGGGGTCTTAAGATGTTTCAAGAAGATCTACTTTGATATGTGTAGTTTAACACAGGAATAGAAGGAAGAGATATGTGTAAATGTAATCGTTATATCTTCAAATCAAGCACGCCTCGTGTTCTCACCCTGCAGGATGGTGAAGTTGGTGATGAGCTGCGAGTGCTTGCTGTCCACCAGCTTCATCTCCTCCATCACCACGGAGAGATTACTGACCTCTTTGTCCAACCGGCCCGACAGCTCGTCCTGCTGTGCCCGCAGCTCTTTGCTATCTGCCATAACCTCCGTCACGCTGTCATTCAGCCCGAGTAACACGTCTGAATGTCGCATCACTGTCTCAGCGCACGACCTCAGGCCGCTCAGGTCGGAGCTGATGGCACCGAGGAGCTGCGAGGCGAAGCTCATGTTTCCTGCGACACGGTCCATCTCATTCTCCTGTCCATCTAGCCGTAATTCCATTTGATCAAACTTGGATGAGGTTACGTTATCGTGGTCGCGCTGGTGGTCCATCAGCTCGTGCAGACTCTGGCCGTGCTCCTCGGTGAGAGCGGAGGTGTTCTGGATCTGGCTGACTAGTGTGCTGAGCTGAGACCCCAAGTCATCCAGAGCATCTCCATTGGAACGGGCCAGGGCTGAGTTATTGGCTGCCAAAACCTGGAGGTTCTGGACCTTTTCCTTGAGCCACTGTGTGTCAGCTCGGGTCTGACTGGCCGTCTGCTGCAGACCCTGATAGTCATTTTTCAGTTTCTGCACCGCCTGGCCCGCACCTTCCACCGTCTTCTGCAGCGTGCTGAGCAGATCGCGCTGCTGGGACTGGGTGAGGTTTAGCGCGCTGATACTCACCTGGGTCTGGCGCTGCACTTTGACCTGGCCCTGTAACTCTGACTGGAGCCTTGCAGTGTAATTCTGGAGGTTGTCAATCATGCCACTGTAGGAAATCAAGGTCTTGTTGACCCCACGCAATGAGGCCTGGTTGCCTTGCATAAAGCTCTGCAGAGACACGTGGCCGTTCTGCATGTCATCCCCTGTGATCTGAAGCCCGTCCAGTAAATCCCTGTTCCTGGTTGTCCTGAGGGCAATATCGTTCAGCTGCTTCTGTAATGCTTCTAGATCTGACTTGAAGGTCTTGATGCTACTTGTGGCATTTATTGACTTATCTCCTGTTTGATCATCTGAAAAGGTGACCCACACAAAAATATGATAATATAACGCTGAAGAAAACTAAAACCCAGTGAAATGCAGTCAAAAAGTACCGCATTTATTTTAATTTAAATTTTTATTTCATGTACTTTCATGTAAATATTGTAATTTAATTTTAATTAAAAAATTTCCAGAAAGAATTTCAATACACAGGGCGTGTGTAATTGACGGTTGATTTGACGGCTAATGTTATGCTTGTGAGACTTACCTAATTTCTTTAGGTCCGTCTCCACAGCATTGATCTTTCCTCCAAATTTCTGCATGCCTTCTGCAACATTGTCCATTCTCTGGACCACTGATAAAAGAGGAACCACGAGGAATGATCAGGTATTTACAGTAGTTATGTTACTCAAACATTATTGTAATAATAGATAGAAGATGGATACATAGATTTCTTTAGAATAAAACCGTATAATCTTATAATACCGTAATACCTTATCTGCCACTTATACATAAATATCACACCTTGTCATAGAAAACAAATATTCCCAAGTCAAACTGATTGTGGACAACAGAGGGTGCTGCAAGTATTCTTTTCCCTCCAGTAAATAACTGCAAACTCAAACAACAATTTTGAGTTTCCCAGGTGTTAATCGTGCAACTGTGTACATTTACAATATCAACTTCAGGAGTACAAACAATGTCCAACACAGGAGTAACAGCACACAAGTACTCTGACTCTGGCTCCACTACGTCTACCCCACATCTGCAACGAGAGTCCATCTGCTTTCCTCCCCCGTTTGTTTTGCTCTCAGTATGTGAGAGAACTGGAAAACATTCCGGCTTCCACTGTTTTCATTCCAGAAGTGACAAAAACACCAAACAATAACATGCACAAACAAAACAAAAACTAACGGACCTGGTTTTAAAGAGTCGATTGTCTCTTTCCCTTGAAATGCTGTGGCTGATACTGAATTTGTTGGCTGCTATCCCACAGTCCTGTGTTGGAAAGCGCTACAAGGGTACACAAGGTTGTTAAGTTGCGTTGGACTCATTGGCTGCCTAGCGTCAAGTTAAGAGCCATTCTTAGGCAGTTTTCCAACACGAGGCACAGCAGACTGAAGCTGGACGATGCTGCAGGAGCACAAACGCAGTGACGGAGCAGCGACGATGTTAACGAGGGCAGAAAGCTGCATTTATGTTTGCTGGTAAACGGCTCTGTGTGCTGTTTAAGTCGTGCAGGGAGGGGAAACAACACTACGCACAGAAAGCAGCCATCAACGCATGTCTTGCAAACTATTTTAGACACTTGCAGGTTATTTGTGAGTCAACCTGTGGTTCATGAGACAACAAATTGCTACCAAGCCATAAAATCTCCTGCGGGTTGTTAAGTTAAGTCCCTGCACGCTCATCTGGTAGACATTAGAGCAGAACCACTGAAATCACACGGGCTTCACGCAAACACAGAGCCAACGCTGGGAGCTCCGGAGCACCCTGAGAGCACTTAGAGGCGCAGACCAAACCTCGATCAAACCTCGTGCAGCAGGTTGGACACTGTGATTTCTGCTAGTGGATGTTTTGAGGTTTTAGAACCTCAGAATGAGACTGAATGATGCACAAGTGCATTCCACATTGATGGAAGCTGAGATGTTCCTTTCTGTTTCTATTCAATAGGGGAGGGGGGGGGGACAATGGACAATGTTGCTCAACAACATTGTTTCCAATCTGGAGCCAAAGTCCAAAAGATGTCATTTCAGCACTGTGTTCTGTCTCTTCAAGTGATTTAGTTCTCCATTCTGTTGCTGTAATACGACCCTTTGACTCTCAGCAAACCTCAAGGAAAAGAATTGCACATGAGGGGGCAGGAGTTGGGGGAGGAGGGGGATATATAAATAGTTTGAACCACACATGCTATCCTTCATTGATGTATAAACTGCACAATTGAAGATTTTATATCTTCTTAAGAACTTTTGCATAAAAAATAATTTAGGAAGATCAATTGAATTGTGAAACACACAGTCATTATTAAACGTATTTTTCTGCCATGTGTCCACAGCTTTGAGGCCTGCTTTGGAGGGGAAACGACGTGGCAGAAACGTGCCTTGGACATACCTTTGTATCCCAGGACGGCCACCGCGATGGTGAGCAGCGCACAGAGCACGTAGAGCAGAGCAATGGCCGCCCTCAGCGCCCAGTCATTTTTGCACTTTGTGCACTCGGAACCCTCCTGAATTCCTACAACGCACAACAGAATTCGAGTTAGAAACTGGTGTGGAGCATTCAGTAGTTATGTGCAGTAGTAGCTTAAGTGGTGTGCAGCAGGGAGTTAATGAGAATAAATCCCCAAAATTGGAACTTGTTTTTTACTAAGTGTAGTACTCCGTGTCTCAGGCGGGACAGCCTGTGCCTTCCTTCATCCAAGTATCAATTGAAAACATTTGGCCCCATGAATAAATGACTCAATGTGAAACTTTGAACAGGCCGCACACGTGTGTGCCATACGACGCAGAAAGCCAGAGGAAGCAGTGCGACTCCGCTTTGTGCGTCGTTCCTCGTTGCCATTCGACCTTAAACCACAGTGCGGAGACATCTTTGGCCGTTCACGTCACAGATGTTTGCTCGTCTTAACCCTTCTTTTCAAAGAAGAACCAACACCAACATTATACTACAGGCAGGATGTTTACTTGACTTCATTAGAAACGGAGTATGTGGCCTCTGGCCAGCAAAGGGAGAAGGCAGCTGGGGCTTCACAACAGGCAATAAAGAACTTTGGGTTGATGGAACACGACTTAAATCATGTTATAGAGGGACATGCAACACTTTATCAGACACAAAGGCTGTAAAAAAAAACTTTTATTCTGAAGAGTGTGATAATTCTCTTTTGATTTTGTGTGCTCATGAAAGAACTTCGTGTAAATCGCTATACTCAGAAAGTTGGAAACAGCAAAGACTAACAACTTTTAACCAACCCACAGCCAGCTCCGTCCCCGTTTAATAAACTCTCAATAAATCAGACATCAGCATGTTTTATCCAATAAGAGGCGACTCCGTGCGTATGATGGAAAATGTACATCACCTGACGGATTCTCTTGTTCGGGCTCCTTGGAGGGAGCAGACAAAGTCAAACTTAAAGGGACAGTGCGTAGGACTTGGTGGGTTCAGATTTAAACCACCTGAGTACTGGTGGTCCGGGCTCAGCCCTCCCTTTTCCAAGCCGAGTGCAAAACACTGGCAATGCCGAAATAACGCTACTACCTACCAATCCGTCTGATCATTTGACGGCTCGTGCACCACTTTGCGTTGATTTTATGGCCCTTCGTGTCACTTCAGACTTCCATGAGGTCCGTCTCCGTCAGTCCAGACTGTTAAACCACGAGAGGCTCCGTCCTTCCCTGTCAGAGGGGTACTGGACCCACACATCTGTGCAAACATCACGTCTGACCACCTCTTGGGGGCCCACCTCTGGACCCCCAGCACGGGTGTGCAGGCCGCTGTTGTTCTTGTGTGCGCCGAGAGCCTCGTGTTGGGAGCCAGAGAGCCCCACCGGAGGAACCCACCCAACCCCACCCTGACCTGACCCAACACGGAACCGTTTAAACAAGCAGCGGGCCGCCCTCGGGTTTCTGGGTCTAAAGTAAAGCGGGCGGTGGGGCACCTGGGGGGTGTTTCTGTGGGCCCCTCTTGTACTTTCAGGGTCAATGAATTCCAAATACTTTCTTATATTTCCACTCCACATCGTTCAATAATGAGCTTACCTACAAAGCGCTCACTACTAACATAAAACAACAGATCGCATTGAGGACTGGACTCATTTTGATATCCATGTTTTTCAAGGAAAACAGATATCTGGTTCTGCTGCGTTTAGTTTAGAAAACATTTCACTGTAAATCTGACATTTTCGAGGCATGAAAACGTCTGTGTGAGGTTGGCAGCATTGGAAAAAGCTCCAAAGCCCTTTTCTAACTTGGAACATTTGAGTGTAAAAGCTATTTGTTAATTACAGGAAAAGGTTTGTGTATAATGGTAAAGTCAAAAGCAGGACTTTTAACTTTAAAGTTTCCAGCGTAAACAACATCACGCATTGTTTGGTCGAGCCGGGACAGGTTTCCAGCCCAGACTGTCTCTTCTTCTCAGATCCAGGACGTTTTCCAGTGGGTATTTATTAGTATTAGTATTAGTATTAGTACTTTATTAGTATTAGATGTGGGCCAAATGGTTCTTTGACGGCCGGCTTTGTCATAATTGTATCATCACAGGGTGATAAATATATGTTAATGAAATAATCACAGTAAACTATAGCAAACATTAGTGTAACCTAGAATGCTACAGGAAAGTCAAAAAGCATCATCTACGATCATGAGAGGAACACTTTGATTGGAGAAAGTCTTGTTTGCGTGTGCTGCTTCCTCGGCTTTGTGTTACAGAACCCCGTGATTCACCTCGCTGCCGTGTTTCGCGTTCACGCGACGCAGCAGTGAAACACTTAGATGTCCCGAGCAGGCTGAAAACACGTTGTTTGGCTAAACGTCCCGCTGCAGAACACATGGGGACTCGGCCTGTCCAGAGTTAAGCTGCTGGACGGAAGCCAAAACGTCCCGATCGACGGGCTGGAATCCAGCCGGAGTTTCCCCGAGACGTACACAAATACCTCAGCAGTGTAGAAAGATTCAAGGTTACATAAAGAACACTACTTTTGAAGCCACTCTTTCAATAAAGGGTTGACTTTGTCCATTGGACATTTCTCAACGACTGAATAGATCAACATTTATTCAGCTAGAGACATTCGTGGGTCCAATGATGAACCGTAATGACTGTGGTGTCCCTCCCACTTTTTGCAGCACCACCAGCAGTTCACTTATCCAATAAAACATCTAAATACTCAAATGCAAAAAGACTAAACTATATTGTGAGTTTAGAAGATTAGCAGAAAAAGTGAGCTTATACAAGTATTTAACTCAAAGGAGCGGTGAAGTTCACGGACTCAATAGTCTTGATGGAATATAACAGTATTTTGAGGATTCAGCTCCAACATAGATGTCTGGAACATGCTGGAATGTATCTGACCAGAACACAAATAACTCTAAATCCTAAAGAAGGAATTACGGCCAGTTGTGGTGAAACTGTGTTGCTGTAAATTAGCTCCCTGCTGGAAAACTGATGAAGTGAGGGCCGAGAAACAGCTACAACTGAAAAAAGAGGCGAGCGAGAGGAAGATGGAGGCCGTCCAGACGGGTGTCTGCAAAACAGCTGTATTTCATTTGGCCTCCGAGTCAGTCAGAGAAAATAAAAACTCTCAACACTCGTTCCCTTATTCCGTGTACCTGCCATGAGACCAGCCTGCATGCCCAGTTTCACTCCCGCCCGGCAGCGGAAAGTTCCACGGCAACACAAAGAAAGCCTGTCGAGGCCGCAGCCTGTTTGTGTGGAGCCCGCTGTCACCGCGTTCTATGCAGAACCCGGGGGGCCACTGCAGCCGGATGTGGTCACACACACACACACACACACACACACGCTGAGCCTCGCCACTCCACCTGGATGCAGTCTGACGGATTGCAATGCTGGACTCACATTTCCAAAAGGAACATTTACTCTACTGTCTGTCTGTCAAAAGACTGAAATTATATCAATTGTGGTTGAACTTACAGTTTGAAATTTCAAAAAATCGACCTTACTGAAACAATTGTGTTTGTTTTTGGGGTTCCCGAATTGCTGAGCTCGCTGGTAACCGGTCCATGACACTTTCAATCAGGCCCTTGTCCTTTGTAACATCTGGACCTTGTTACAGTAGAGCCAAATCAAAGGACGCACGCACACAGTGTGTACATAAATCCCCCCTTGTGCCGGGCGTCAGGAGAATAAAAGGGCTGCGGATTATTCTTACTTTGCCTCCCGCAGGCTATTTTTGGTGTTTTTACAAGAACTCTTTTCTCCGTGGCGCTCGTGATGAGGGAAGGAGATCGCAGGTTTACAGCCAGCAGAGATGTGCATGTGGGGTCGTTAAAGGTAAAATAACATATGGATTACAGAACGTCTGAGCAGCATGAGATGCCCTGAATACACGCACACGACACACACAGCTGCCTGAAGCTGAAAGAAGGTCCAACCCGCGCACTTCAACGTAAACACCAGTCTGGGATATGCAGCACAATCCGGGCCTGCGTCTCTGGAAAATATCCCCTCCTGCATGCTACAATCCCTCGAGTCGTACACTACGCAGCCCACTGTAAGACACGCTTAGAGATTGTACGGAGATGATGAGGACGGGGACATTTGCCGTAGAGACACAGGACCTTTGGTGGAATGAGAGGATTCTGTGTTTACATCCACGAGGCTTTGTCTGCAAATTGTCCCAGTTGATGGATAATGTTTGCCTTAGTTTGTGTTCCTCCTGATGTAAATATTACAAAGAAAAAGCACTCAAGTCATGCACTGTTTTGCTCTTTATGTGTTGCAAATGGGCTGCAACTGCATTTTGTTGTACAGTATCTCTCCGGGATGCGTAATTAACATAAATGATGGCGCTTGTTTTTTTACAAGACAGCTAAAAATATTCAACCACCTTCCCCAATCGTTTTCATTCTGTCCCTTCATTTATATATGTTTTCTTTTGCTACTCTACACCACTGCAATCAGGCCTATTATCACCTGCTCTTTTCGCCGTCTGTGAACAAAGATTACATTTTTCTTGCACAGTTTATGTAACTAAGTCCCACAACCCGAGCATGCGCATAGACGATCGGACGATTTGTGCAACAAAAGAGTGAAACATTTGGAAATAATCCACTGACAGAAGCGTGCAAAGGGAGAAAAATGGCATCATTCAGTGAAATAGAGTTCACTGTTGAGGGAAAACTTAATAGTGCTGACTGCTGTTTTTCAAAGTGCTACAAGGCACAAACAGCCCAACAGTTAGATGGACGATTAAACACGGATTCCGATCAAATGGAGCAGTCAACTTGGAGCTGATTAGATCGGGTTTTGTCACCCCATCTGTGCTTGGTTAGGAGAAGACAGACTGGGACAAATGCGTCCTGCGTCGTAATCCCAAGAGACAGGCTGTCGGTCGAGCGAGCGTGCGTGCCTCATAAACAAAGCTGCGCGGCCATTATGTTAGCGAGTCTTGGCGGGGCAGGATTGGATGTCAAAAAGCTCGGTCTGCCAGTCAGCAGTTTCCATCAAAGACTTAAACCTCGGCACACTGCCTCTGGTCTCACTGTGGACGGGGACATCTGGAGATAAATAGTTGGGAGTCACATCTTTTATTACGTTTCAGGGATGTGATGTTGGGTTAGGGTTAGCTGGCACGCTGCTCTGGTGTTTTGGCGGGGAGGATTTTCTTTTCATTTAAGTGAAAATAAATACTGAAAAATGCAACTCAAATAGCACCTGCAATCTGCACAAAATGAATGTTGTTAAAGCAGGCGCACGCTAGAAGATTCACTTATGCAAAGACAGTGCTTTTAAATCGCTTTATTTCCAGATGATCAGCTTTGGCTCAAGAACCAAATCTATCCTAAAACAAATACTTATCCAATGTGAGCTGTAGCTAATATTTGGTTCCAAAGACAAGGCGATTATGCAGTCTGCCAACACGTGAAATAGGATTATAATTGGACGACCCATATGGGGAATGCACTGGCCACTATTATGAACAAACCCGCATTGAATAAAACAATCTGTCACTGGTTTAAATCATTTAGGGAAAAGTGCTCGAGAGGCTCTAGTGAAGTAAAAGTTTGATCTCATAATATCTCAAAAACAAATCTTTTCCCACTGCCAGGAAAATGTGTTGCACTTTGTTTGTGCACTCTGGATTCTGTAAGTGTGACCAATATCAAACAAATCTATAATTGCAACCACGTTCGTCTAAAAAGATCTTATTTGTGATCACAGAGGACCATCTGTGACTTGGAAGACGTTTAACATCGGTTGATTGATCAAAAAGAGCCAGACGCCTCCTAATCTCCACCTCACCACAATAACATGAACACGGATAAACTGCGGCACATTTTGTCACGGCTGAGAATATGCCACGACACGTCCACGCCAAGCCGCTGCTGAGGCCGCTGGAGCTAACAGACCATCTGCGCGGCCTTTTTTATTTGGTGCGGTCACACCCGCCGGGTGGCCTCGCCGAGGAGGCACTTAAGATACTGAATCAGCAACAATGATCGGCGTGCCTGATGATCCGTGCCGCGCTCTGTCCCACAGCCACACACCGCTCTCCGGCTCCATCATCGTCCCAGGAGAGCCAAGGAAACCGCACTCTTGAGGACCGAGTCTGGCTTTACTTTTTTTTCGGTGTGTGATACGCCGACCTCGGAGAAGGTGGTTCGACTTCCAGCTCGGGCCGGCGTAGCTGCAGCGCGCGGTCTGTGTTGAAAGAGGTGATGATGCATCATCGAAAGGAGAAGATCCACGAAAGCAGCTGCTTTTCTCTCCAGCATGCAACACGCGAGCACGTCGAGCGTCATGTGGTCCCTTTATGTTGTATGTTCGTGCTTCCCCTCAAGAGCCCAAATAAAAGAATCAGGTTATATATATTTATCATACAGCCTCTTGTTGGTTAAAACATGCTGGTGTCGGATTTATTAGGAGTTAAACGGGGATGGAGCTGGCTCTGGGTTGCTTAAAAGCCATGTGTAGTTTATTGAAGAATCAATGCAGAGAAATAGCATCTTTAACTGCGGCCTATCGGCAACCACTTTATTATTGTCACCAAAACTAGATCAAAATCAAGCCAACCCTAAATGCACCAGCAGCATCCCATTTCAGGAACATTATCCCCATTGGTTTCCCCAGATGTGCTGACAGGTAACGATTCAAACATCCTGCTTGTTAAGAAAATAAAAAGTAAAAGCACGTTACTGTTGTAATAATAATACTTGTGTAATGCTTTAAGCCCCACGGATACAGTTTCATTTGACCTCCATTCAACTGGAGTGACAAAACCTGCAATCAACTGGCGACATCCAGTCAGGCGGTTCTGATATTTTTCCTCCGCAGCAGATGAACAGATATGAAAACACAAACACACGCCTGACTTGAGACACATGTGAAACACTTGCGTCGACGGAAAGAACAAAAAAAAAAAAGAAGCGTACTAAAGCACTGACGTGTAAACAAGAAAAACACAGCGAGCGTCCGACGGAGAGCCGCACTGACTCACAGCACAAGGACAAATACACGTTCCTCATTCTGGCTTTCTGCTGTTGTTCAAAGGGAAGAAGCAGCGAGGTTGACGTCGGCGCCCAGAAGAACTCCATCAAGGGAAAAACTCAAGCTGCACCACGTGCAGAACTTCTTCAGCAGCTCTCCGATACTTAGCGTATCTCAAGAAGAGGTTTGATGAGGTGGTTTAGGCCGACTTCGGTCAAAACAACTGAGGCTTCGTACAAGACGGACGAAAGCTCAGCTGAACAGCGACGTCCGTCCAGTGCGTGTTTAACACGCGCCCCCTTTAAAGAGAAGGTGGGAGTCAAGGCAGCCGGAGGTCATCCGGAACGCCGAGCTTGATGACAAATGGGAGCAGGAGTTTATGCTGTCGTGTGAAAGTGTGTCGGGACATCCCATACAAAATATCACACTACAGCCGCTGCTTCCGGAAAATGTAACCGCACTTTTTGTATTTTTGAATTGTGTGAACTTTTTCTCGGTGTGTGTTCAGTGTCTACAACTCTGAAACCGCCGCTCGGACAATCCAACCTTTTCTGCACAGAACAATTTGTATGATATCTCACCAAGAGTTATTCTTTGTTTTTCAAAGCTTGTTTACATGCATTCAATCTACCAAAGCTGTATGAGAACAGCCTAGAAATTCTGAACCAAACCAGGATTCATTTGTAAGGATACTGAGACGGAAAAAAAGCCCCTGCTATTCTGCTCTGTAACAGCTCTCTAAAAAACACCTCAACACAAAAGTTAGTGCCTCTTTCTATCTAGAATATTTTTCTTTTTTTGGCTGACCTGCAGCTGACATACAACCCCCCCCCTCCTCTTCCTCGCGGCGAGCTCCACGCTGAACCCCGGACGGGACGAGGTGATTTGTGTGGCGCCTGGGATGCATTCCCCCGCCTGCCTGTCATTGGTCAATCCAGGTCTGACCCACCACCCTTTGGACCAGTCGGGGGGCCGGCTCCTGCAGACCTGCAGGTCGCTTTATCTGCCCCCTCTTTACCCCGTTGTCTTCTCCTCCTCCGTAACCCTCTAATGTTCTCTCCGTTTATTGAAAACATGAGCGGGTAATCTTTCATTAGGACGACAGAGCACAAACTGCATCCATGCTTCCCCCGGAGGGGTCTGTAAGTACCGGGCAGGAATTTCCCAAACATTCTTTTCTGGTAATAAAGTCCCCGTAAATTAAAACCACTCGCTGTTTTGTGCTCCCAAAAATAAGTTGCGCAAGGAATGCGACTCTTGGGCCGAAAATAACTGTTTACAATTAGTTACCCCTTCAATTAGAAAGAAATAAAGCACGTTAAAGACGGCAGAAGGAACTACTGAGCCCAAACGAGTGCTAAGATAAAGAAAGCTGTAAAATATTAAGATAAATCATCATTTTGTTGAATCATCTCAACTGGAGGGTGTATTTTTTTTTCTCTTTTTCCATCCCCCTCTTTCCTCGACACGTTGCTGACACAGCGCAGCCCAGACACGGACCCTCGAAGGCCCACGATGCCGTCTCCCTCTCAGGGTGCACATGTTTGGACTGGATAAACTTCCAGTGTGGATACAGGAAGCGGCTCAGCTTACTTCTCAGGTTTGGACCTTCTCTCGGTGGGATAATCGACCTCTTGTGGAAAGCAGATGTCAAAATGAGTCAAGGACTTTATTCCGCTCCTTGCTGAGGACACGCGAGAAGCACACAACATATTTTACTCTGCCAAGTGCGTGTGGAAGCCGAATATGGAACATAGTGTTTTGTTTTTTCCCCAATTGCTAAAAGCGAGATTAAAACATCGATTATCCCTCTCAAGTCTAAATTTGTAGCAAGAAGGTAATTAGCTCCGCTTAGCATTGAGACCGGAAGCAGAGGGGATACGGCTAATTGCCTAGCTTAGTTTATGCTAAGCATAAGCCTCCCAGCCGTAGCTCCATAGTCACACACAGACATGTGAGTGGGATCCATTTTCTCGTCCACGCCAAGAAGCATAATTCCTAAAAATGTCAAACTTTTGCTTTTAAAAGAAACCCCATGAATACATGAGCGGAGAAACGACTGATGCAGACGCTTCAGAACACGAGGAGTAACCCGATCGTTCGCCAGCTACAGAATGTTGTTGTTGTTGTTGTTGTGTTAATTGGAACATTCCTGTGATTCTTTGTGGTGATGCTGACGTTTGAAGCAGTGAGTTTTTGATGAAATGCAGCTGCATTTTTGGTGGAGTGTTCCTTTAACCTTTGCTCCCGTACATCTGCTTACAAGCCAGAGGTCAAGTAGGGAAAGTAGAAAGAGCAGATGTCATGAAAGAATATGCGCTCAGTCATTCTGAATCACACAGATTCTTTTAAAAAATGTTTTAGAAACAGAAAATTCTTCCCTTCTTGTAAAGAAAGTTAAATAAACACGCGTATCCTGTCTGAATTCATCGCGTTGACACACAAGCTGGACTCCTACTGCGCACACGCTTCCCCACATGCTGAGCGTCCAGATGAAGCATGTGCTGCAAAACGGCTCTTAAATCAGAGCGACCTCTGTGACCGAGTCGCCTCACAAGTGTTGAAACCTGATGTCTGTTCTGGGGCGGCAGCAGGTGAAAGTTACCAAGAGACACAAATACAGCGCTGTGGAATTATTGCTCTTCACAATCTGCGATATCATGGAGAGAAAAGCATCGAATTACAGTGACCGTGTGTGGCAGCAAGTGAATTCCGCCGGCGGACTCAGTCGCACACAAAGGCCACAAAGCACCAGATGACACATTCTGACTACCGATGCTGAAGTGTAACAGTCTAATATCTCAGTGCTAGTTTTGCATACTTGGTTAACCTCTCCTGGTGTAAATCACTGTGGCTTGAGTCACGAAATCCGCTGGAACTCAAAGAATTTGTCGATTTGACATTTTCGAACGTGCTCCACACAGCTGGAAGGTGCCAACATCTGGTCAGTGGTTATAATCTGTGTTGCCTGACGACAGAGCGAGATTAGGAGAAAGAAAATAATCGGCGTGACCCATTCAGAGACATAGTTCTTGCTGGTTTTAGATCAAGTTAAGTGTAGTTTTGTGCTGAGTGAACAAGAGCGCACTGGGATGCCGGTAAAGTTGCAAAGTCAGGATACCGGCCAGGAACACCCGGGATGCTGTTGCTTCCCTTTCCGTCCGCAACGGTGAACTAAAAAAACAACGGCGGCAGCCAAAAATAAGATTGTGTCTGGGTAATGAGGTGTGTCCTTCTTTTTGACCTCGTAAAATATTACAGCCAAGCCAAACACTTTTCATGCAATCACTTGGGGGGTTGACATGATACTCACCGAACCTCTTATAACCAAAGGACTGCACCTCCTCCTCATCGGCAAAATCGTCTGGAGGGAGAAGACCGGAAAAAAAGGAATTAATTTAATCCGGGATATGATGAGCTACACACGCACAACACATCCAAACAATAAAAGCAGCGTAAACTGGGAAACTGCGTCATGCTTTCACATCACCACGTCAACTGTGAATAGTTTAAACTTGCAGGTCTACTTCAAGTCAATATTTGCTTGTGAACGTGGCTTGTTTTTCTTTGATTTGGATATTTGTGTTCATGCTGCCCACATGTGTATATGACTGGCTAAGCACTTTGTCTTCTTTTTCGTCCCTCCGGAGAAGCTATTGGTACGTCCTGTGTACGCGGAGAGAGTAAAAGCTCCAAGCAGCACGACGTTCGCTCTGCCGTATGCGGTGTCTCCCACGTCTGACATGTGACCCCCGGCGTGGAGGAGGACACGCCGTCTCGTGTGACCCTTTCGTCTACGCCCCTCACCTCCAGTCACCCCGAGCAAAGCCTCCAGACCGAGAGGCCGCCAGCAGCGAAGGGCTTTCATATCGACACAAAAACTGTTATTCAGAGCGCTGAAGACGAGAGTGAAATGCTCTTGGAAGCTCCGGTAAAAGCTGCTAAGTGGAAAATGGAATATTTTCTCTCCAAATACAGATTCCAAGGTCAAGGATGAAGTGACGCAATCAATTTCAATCCTTTTATCCTTTTTGAATACGCATTTTTTCACCCCTCCGTCTGATTGTAAAGTCCACTGAAGCCGTTCTTTGTGCGGTGCTTAATGTGAAAGGTGACGGATGTGAGATTGAGAGCCTTTCGATTGCCTCTCAACAGAGCTAACGGTGTTTACCAGAGGGGGAACCAGAGGGGGGACCAGAGTTTGGGCAGCAATCTTGTAACCGCATTGCATTGGGGCACACTCACATGCATGTATATGTATCACAGGCCAAACCCTCTATGTCAGCAAAGCAAGGAGAGAGCCGTCTCCATCTCGCTCATTTCCAGAGTCATGTTCGTATATATATATATATATATATATATATATATATATATACTTTTGGGTGTGTATAAATTTCTAGGTAAATTCCTTGGAGACACGTGCATTTATTGCCTATGAAGCTGATTCTGTCTTTTCTCTTTACTTGGTGGGATTACTGCGATGACCCGACGGGCCTTAACCGTCCCACGCTTTCAAGCAGCGGTTACGTCTTTGGGGAAAGTACCTGGCGACATCCAGGCCTTTCCTCCCCCTCATCATCCGTGGCCGGGGAAAAAAAAAAAATCTTTCTTCGGAAATAAAAATCTATTCAGCGGTTCCAAAATGCCAAAAGCAGTACGATGTGGCAAATAAGGAGTGTAAATAATCTGAAACCACATCTTGATGAATTTGTCTTTCCCAGCAACCTGAACACTCCTTTCCAGCAATATGACTGTGGCTCATTACAACAGGGATGTTCCCGTAAGTATGCTTGCTGTTCCAGCAGCTATTCTGGGAAATGGAGATAATCGCTTTGGCCTTAAGGTTTGAAAATAAAGTGGATTTGTCAATAGTTAAAGAGTCAAACTCTGTGTTTTTTGGCTGCAATATTGCGGTGGGGCCATAAATCTTAAGAGGGATAGCGCAATGTCCCCGGTGGATAACAGCGGGGGGTGATATGGTGAATATCCTGAGGCAGCTGAAGAAACTCAACCTGCCAAAGACGATGATGGTCCACTTCTACACGGCCATCATCGAGTCCATCCTCTGCTCCTCCATCACCATCTGGTACGCTGCAGCCACAGCCAAGGACAAGGGCAGGCTGCAGCGGGTCATCCGCTCTGCAGGACTTGTTCGCTTCCAGGTCTCTGAAGCGAGCTAAAAAGAAAACTGTTTGTGCCCCTTCCATCTGGCAGGAGGCTGAGGTCCATCAGGACTAAGACCTCCCGCCACACGAACAGTTTCTTCCCGTCGGCAGTCGGGCTCATCAACAGAGCCCGGTCCCCCACTGCCTGACTATAACACTCCACCGGTCACTCCCCCTCATACTGCACACGCCACTTTAACTGCAATTCATCACTTTGTCACTTGTCACTTTGTCTCTTGTCTGTTACTTGTTTGTTAGTGCACTTTATGCTTAATATTTTTCTTTTTAACTTCTTAATATTTAAAAATTTTTAACTTTATTTGTTTTATACTAACCCATAGCCTTAGCCTTATTCTACTAACCCATTGCATTAGCATTTCATTCCACTTTATTTTATTACTTGTGCACCGTTGTCTTGTCTGTCTACTGTCGCGCACTAACCGCCAAGACAAATTCCTTGTATGTTTGACATATTTTGGCTAATAAATGTTTCCTGATTCCTGATATTGTTGAAAAGTGAACAAGCATTTAATTACGAATTACTGCTCGTTAAACAGCAGTTGGATTACTATATTTCAATCAAAGTAATTCATTCAGTAAATACCTGCTGCTACATTGGAATACTGTCTCAGGGTTCTTCTGTTGTAGTGTATCTGACATCAAGCAAAAAAAAAGTTCGGTTCAAAAGGACGAAAGTACACCTGAAGGTGCATGATGGTCCTACGAAATACCCCCTAAAAAGAATAAATTAACCAAAGTACCCAAAAGAAAAGTTCCAAACCTATAATAAGATTGCGCCCTTCACTGTACATTAGCAGCAGAAAGTCACATTAAAGTCACATTAAAGGTTTACTGGGAGATGAAGAGACTCGTTGTTCTCAATGTGGCCACCAGGTGGCAGGAGTCACGCAGCGCACCGGACGGGCTCTTGTTGGCAGACCGACAGCCTTTGTGAAAGAGTGAGAACGACAGATGTTCATTTAGCACGATCCGAAACGTCAGGGTGGCACGTGAGAATCACATCTGGCGAAGATAAAACAAACCTTTATTTAAACGGTTGCCAGTGGAAACCACGACTCGGCGCACGTGTGGCTCTGTTGTATCCAGTAATACGTTAAAATACACCAACGCACTGGAACTAAAGGTCCGGTTGGCCCAAACAATCCCCAGCAGAGTCCCCTAATGGAGACCAGATGTTGGACGAGAGATGGAGCTCGCGCATTCCTCACTTCTCAGAGAAGGAGGCGGAAAAGTGAGAAACAAAAGTGCGACAGGAACTTTACGCGAGCAGAAAACAGCCCCAGTGATGCTCCATGACGCCGTGTCTCTGAGCCTACCTTTCATCGTGGCCTCACACGACTCCGCCGTTGAGATGTTTTGAAGTCACATCCAATAGCATTTGTCCCCAAAAAAAAACAAAACCCAAAGCGCAGCACCTTGGATCTGCGAGTATCCAAATATCCAGTTGTGTCGGGAGTGGAGGGAAATAAGAACTCAGAGCTCCATCCGCGAGTCCTGGAGCACCGGGGAACCGAGGAACGGACTCACGAAGAGGCAGATGGAAAACGATCTGGTTATTTCTCTGGCAGTCTGGAGTGATGCTGAGGTGTGGGACGGGGGCGCGGGGGCGCGGGGGGGGGGGGGGGTGTCTATTCCTGCTCAGCGCGCCGCTGGTACCCGCAGCAGTTACCGGAGAAACTCCAAAAGTGAAGGAATCCGAACCGTGAGAGGAAGCGGTGGTGCTCCAAGAAACCACGTGGTCCCTCATCTGCAGGCACCTTCTGCACCGCCGTGCGCGTGTGGATGTGTGCGTGCGTGCGTGCACACGCATCTTTGTTTCGGGGGGAGGGGGGTTCCAGTAACGCGCACTGCTGACAGTGTTTGGAGTTGGAGCACAGCGTGCACTTGTGCAACATCTGGGGCTGCAGATGTTAAAATGAAAGCAGCCCTATTGAGCGCTGATATTTCTGAAAGTCACTGTTTTATCAATACAGTTAATTTTGATTGCCACAATTTGGATATTGATTTGAGGAAAAAGATGTTCTTTAAGTGGACAAATGCGTACATTTGAAAAATTCCTGTTATATGGACTAAAACAATCCACAAATACAAGCAGAAGCAACTTTCTCCCAAATCAAACTGAAGACTAAAACCATAGAAATAAGAGTCTGATCTTATTGTTCTAAACAACAGCAACTTTCCGTATAAACTAAATCCGACTTACATGGATTTAGTTTGTACGGAAAGTTGCCGTTGTTTAGAACAATAAGGTCAATTAACAATCTCGCTGAGGTTTTGCAAAGGGCGACTCACGATTGAGTCACGTACTCGTGGTGAAGCGTAATCAGCATCAATACACACGTTACTGAAAATGAGCTGAATTAAATGAACAACAAGCACAATCGTTTTAATTGTACCAATGGTTACAATCTTAATCAATTATAACATCATAATTATAGCAGCTTTAAACAAGTGACCCGAGTGATCACTTTGTGTAGAAGTTGTGTAGAACACAAAATCCAAAGTGAAGTTATTCCACACATCTGCTATTTGTTAAGCATGAAGTCGGCTGAAAGGCCAAATATCCCTCATGCGATAACTGTTATTATTTTTAATTGGAGTTTCCATGCCTAACTCCTTATTTCATTTGAGCCTGAGGAAGTTGCTCCACGTTTTCCTTTGAGCTTTGCTGTTGAACGAGTTTACAAAACCCAACGCGGCTCTCAGGCGTTAAATGTTTTGTCCGTTCCTTCAGGTCTCTGCACCTGTTTATCTCTTCTGTCCAGGTCAGGACGCTTTGATCATCAACACAAAACCTGACCCGGGACCCCATCGTGAGCCGGTTATACGGACCTGCTGCTGCACCCTGAAGTTTCCTGCAGTGCAACATCAGAACAACAACAAAAGTTTCCATCCTTCCCCCAAAATCAAATACTAAAGTTCAACCAGCGTGAAACACTTCTTTGGTGATTTACGTTCTCTCCGGTTGCGTGCACGAAGCTTCGGCCCTTCTTCTTTTGCCAACTGTTTTGTGTTTGAGCCCACTGAGCGGGGGGGTGCACATGGGAGGAGGGTCCCCCCCCCCCTGCCGTGTTAAAGGAACCAGGTGTTAAAGGTGTCAGGCCGAGCCGCGGCGCTGGCTGGTTTCCATTATCATCCTGAGCTGAGGATCCTGTTATCTGGGTCACACGCCGCACAGAGGGCACGTTTCAGGGGGAGACGGGGCACCAGTGAAATGGACGGGGACGGGGGACGGGGACGGGGCGGGGGCAGAGGAGCCCTTTCACCCCAAATATAGTCCCTCGCATTCCATGAGTGGAGAAAATATATCAAAACCCAGAGTGTTTCCCTTCATCAAAGAGACGCTCTGGATTCTCGCCTTGGTGGAACACCTAAGAGTAGCTGGTGGTGAAGGTTCCCCTCAGCTCAGAAACAATGGCCCAGCCTCTCACGAGGTCAACACAAGGCTCTGGTGCCACACGTGATCTTTTCTTAAAGCAGATTCTCTGTGACAACCCAACAGCGATTCATCAATCAATCAAACGCCAGCAACACTGTAAATTGATGCAAAAGAAACACATTTTCCTCAGTGTCAACACGACTGCCGTGAGTAAGCATCCTGTCATGCTGCACAGACTGCTGAGACGGGGCGTTGAATGCGGGATTAACACACATCAAGGACAGTAATCGGATGAAGCTGCAGTTGAACGAGCACAAATAGATCGGGTCAGTTGGACCAAAACTTCCCGAGCTCCGTGTTTATTCCTTCCAGTGGAGGATCTGCTCCAGTCGTCTGCTGGTGAGTTCCTCTGCCGCGATGGTCCCCGCGGGCCTCTCTGTCGGTTCTTCAGCGTGAACCGCGTAGTTTGTATTTAACTTGATTGTTTTATTAGAATCGTGTTGTTTTTTTAGGAATGTTACCATGAATGTTTGATGAGTTTGTGTTCTTAAAAGCTGACATGCTCCTCGTGTTTCTCACTACTTTAAATGCTTTTATTCTGAAGGTTACTGCAACATCAGGCTCTCGAATGTGTCTCTTTACCTGTATTTATTATTCACAATTATACTTGTTGCATGACCTCGCGTTAGTGGCCGTTAGGAACAACAGCTTGTTTACAGCAGGACACAATAGAGCGGATTGAAAGAGCAGCTTAAACCCGTAATGACATAAGAGAGTACATCCTCATTTACTGTAAATCCCTCCTGGATCTCTGTAACTCCTCTGTGGCCTAACGGGGGAAGGTGAGTTTACCTCATTTACTGGTTACGAACTTGATATGATGCTCGATGGCGCCTGTGACAGAGCTACCATGGTTACAAATAAGGAAAACAAGAACAAAGCTGTATTTATGGAGTCCAAAAGTTGCAGCAAATTATACAAACAATCTGGCTAAGTACAAAAAAATATTACACCGAAGAAGATTCAAAGTTGAGATGAAATGTTGACAATTTTACAGTTTTTCAAAGTACCATTGAGACACATCTTTACAGTCGGACCAGCTGAAATGAAGTCCTTCTCTGACCGTTTATAACGTCTAGACAGATGTGCAGCACCACCAGGTGGCAGATCTATACTTACGACCACGTCCCGTGCAGATGTTTAATCACACGCAGACTAAAAAGCCCCCCCCCCCCCTCGTTTCCTCCATCAGTGTACACGACATGTTCACCACTTGCCTTTCCGGTTCGTTTTAACCTTCTACAGCTCAAAGATGAGGCTGCTGCTCGGTTGGCTTGTTCTAGTGGCGACCCTGGGGGTCCTCCGCTCCGCCCCAGAGGACCAAGCCACCGGCATCTCAGAGGACACCTTAAAACGTGAGTCGGCGCGGAGGAATCTAAGGGCGGCCTTTGCTCATTGTGCGTCAATTCCACTAGTCGATGCGTGTTTATTAAAACTTTTTTTCTTCCCCGCGTCTCTCAGAGTTGTCCCTGAATGGGGAGAAACTGGTGGACGAGGAAGTGAGGAGAGCTCTGTACGGCGTGAAGCAGATGAGGGAGGTGATGTGGAGGAACGAGCAGAAGCACCAACACCTCATGAAGTCCCTCCGAAACAGCATTGACAAGAAGAAGGCAAGACCGACGGCAAACTTTCCTTAATACGAATGAAAGGCGAACAGAGGCCGAGAAAAGAACGTCTTCCCTTTGTGGCACCAGGGGGCCCACCAACTGGCTCAGGAGGTGACGGAGAAGCTGGAGGAGGCGGAGGAGCAGTGCAGGGACTCCCTGCAGTCCGAGTGGGCGGCGTGCAGACCTTGTCTGGAGGATGCCTGTAAGACCTTCTACACCTCCACCTGCCGCAGAGGATTCGGCCTTTTCAAGGCCAAGGTATGAAAACCACGGCTTCCCGACTCCCCCTCCGACTCCGCGAGCGGCGACTGCACCCAGACCGCGTCCTTCACCTCCACCGCAGCGCCACACGGCAATGCATTGACCTCCCACCTGCTTCTCACACTGTGCAGGTGGACAGCTTCTTCCGCAGAGTCTCCAGGCGCTTCGGCCCCCGGGAGGCCCGCGAGGACTCCGGGGACATCATGGTGAATCAGGGAACCGCCGAGCCCGACCCCGAGGTCGACCGCATCGAGGACTCCTTCAGGCGCCTGACCGGCCGGGTCGGCGCGCTGGTGAGCCGCAGCGCGGCCCTGGTCTCCGGGATGAGCGGCAGGCTGGACGGTGTCCTCCGGGACGCCTTCCTGAACGGCAGCGTCGCCCCGACGGAGGAGCCCGCCGCCGCCGCCGAGCTCTACGACGCCGGCCGGGACTCCGGCTTCCTGCAGGGCGTGGGCCTGGAGGAGGTGCTGGACTCCTTCTTTGACTTCGGCAAGAGCGTGGTGGAGGAGTTCGGGGCCGTCGTGACCCAGGCGCTTGACGACGTCCACGCGGCCGTGGAGGACAAGAAGAAGAGAGGTAGCGGGGGGGCAGCAGCGAGTTGAGGCCGTTTAAAAATGTCTCCCTCCACGAAGGACGTCCCCTCTTTTAGTTTTGGTCTTTCTTGACTCCGGTTTCTGCCTTTGATTTGTCCGTTTTGACTCATTTCAAAGACACCCAGTTTAGAGCGCTGCTTTTGTTCGGTACTTCGTCTTTTCGAATAGATACGACATCTTCACACGGTGCAGATCAATTAAAAACTCACCTCTACCTTTCCCTTTGGTGCAGGGATGGAAACCTTCACGCGCTTCCTGCAGAACAGGAAGTTGTGCAGAGACCTTCGCAAGCAGACCTCAGAGTGTTGGCAGCTCCAGAGCCAGTGTGAGGCCTGCCAGGGACCTCTGCTCACAGGTGAAGCACATACCCGCCCACCCACCAATCCCCCACCCCAGCCATGTTTTACCTCAGCAGCTCTTCTGACCCCCCCTACCTCCAGAGTGCCCCAGTGTTGAGGAGCTGCACGTGGAGCTGGCTGAGGTCTCCCAGGTGCTGGATGTGTCCAAAGAGCAGTACGAGGAGATCTTTTCCATCGTCCAGCGGCACACCGATGAATCCGTCGACTGGCTCAGCAACATGGCGGCTCAATTTGGCTGGGTGGCCCGGGCGGGGGTCGACAGCACCGCCCCAGGAAAGGTCTTCCTCATCACCGCGGTGAGAGGCGTCATTGTTTTAGATGTGGTCCGTTGTTTAAGAATACTAAAATCGTGGGGAAATTCATAAAAACAAAATAAAGACCGGGAAGGTTTGGATGGAGGGTGGTGTAACAGGAGACCTCTTCCGCTCTCCAGGTGGCGCCAAAGAGCCGCGACGGACAGAACGCGTCTGAGATCCAAGTGGAGGTGAACATCCTGAACTCTCCCCCACTCCTCCTCTCCGTTCCTGGGGAGCTGGAGCCGCGGGAGCCGTCCTTCATCCAGTACGTGGCCCAGGAGGCCCTGAACAAGTTCAAGGAGATGGTCAGGTGAGAACGCCGACCCTTTAAGGTTGTCGTTTTATTTCAGCTTTATTTACCGTTGTTCAGGTGAAACATCAAAGATGCACTCTTTCTTTCCAGGGACGAGGATGAATAAAACCGTCGTCTGCTCTCATGAACATCTGCCAGTATTTGCTTTGTGCAAGAATCTAGCCGGTTGTCCTGTATAGTCGGAATTATGTTGTTGAAATGTAAATGCTCAGCAATTGAAGCACAGCAATCGTTACTATTTATTAAATGTAAAAATAAGAATGTCATACCTGTTGTCAAATAGTGTATAAAAGACAAATAAAAGGAGGGTGAAATGCAGATGTGTTCTGTCTGTATGTGAACAAACCAACTCAGCGAAACCTTTGAGTAAAACTTTTAATTTCTTCTGTACAAAAATCATATTAATTTCCACTCTTGTTATTTCATTTATCATCTGATCACTAGTTTGAGTCTTCATGAACAATCACATATTAAGTTCTAGTGAGTGACGCTCAGAAAAAAAGAAAAGAAAAAATACAAAAAGAAAAAGTTCACATATTTGTCCAATCGTTAAAATCACTTATTGAAGGACAATAAGACTTCTCATCCCGTACTGCTGGACAGACAGTGAAAGTACCTCTAGAAAGTCAGTATTTGACTTATATTCTCCACATACAAATGCTTTAAATCCCTGACGAGGCCTCCGTGTGTGCAAGCTGCTGCTGTTGTTCTACTCACTTCGCTCCAGAAGTGATCCGTCATTCTCTACGAGTGGGAATCGAGGAAAGTAAACCAGAAAAGAGGAACTCGACGTGGTCGAACACGTCACACTCTTCACTCCACGCCTGGTTTTGCATAGTAGCATTTACAATTTAAAGAGTCATAGCTCGCTGGGATTTTACTGTGATAACAGAAAGACAACTACAACTTTACACAATGTCAATTTAACGGAGCATTTCTAGATTTATAGTCCATCACGTTCTGTTAAAACTATGTGTGTGTGTGTGTGTGTGTGTGTGTGTGTGAGAGAGACATGGGGGGAAAATATATTACAGCATTTAGAAATGTGCACCAAACCAAAGACAAGATGCTAATTTCTTTTTCACAGCTGAAATGTCAAAACATTTATAAAATGTTAAACAGGAAAAAGTTGTTTTTGCATGATCAAAATACCTCAATGATTTCAAGTCCCCGTTTAAATAAAACAAAAAATATATAATAAAATCGGAGTTTGGCATTCAAGTGGCCGCGTTAAATATAATTTGTTCGATGTTTAACGCGGCCTTCCCATGTTCTCATTCACCCACCTGATCGCACGTTCTAAAAATACATCTTTCTGCACAAACTTTATGTACATCTGCATCGATCTCAGTACATTCGTCCGCCCGTGAAGTAACCGTTTACTTCACCTCACCCCGTCAAAGCCCCACAGCCCCATTGCTGACAACTCGAGCTCTTCAAAAACACAACCCATCGACCTACAGATTCAAACCTGACTCGCACGTACAAAACATCTCGACTACAACAGCGAAGAGCTGTGTGCGAAACAAAATGAAAGAAGGGGAAAAGTTGTACCGTTTAAAAAAAGAAAAAAAGGAAAAAAAAGTGAAAAACAAATTCTGTAAGAAGCCACTGATTTTCAAATCAGAAGACGATCCCTCTTATTTTCATCACAGTGTTCAGGCCAGTTCATAGGAGTTATTCTGACATCAGGGTTCCCAGCGTTTAACACACCAGCAGTAATCTGAACAGTCCCAATATATTTGTCCCCTGGGGACGTCCCTCTACTTCAGAGGACATCTTCTTCCTTCTCTAGCAGACGTACCAGTGTGGCTAAGGACTAGCTTGTAGCATTAACCCCCCCCCCCCCCCCCCCATGTTAAAGTTCTCTGTTGTCCCAAGCCCCCTCCCTCCCCCTGAATCTCCCAGACTAGAGGTTGTCTCCCGGCTGGTACAGCGGCTCCGTGGCTGTGAAGTAGTCCTCCAAAAACGACTGGATGTATTCGAAGGTCGGCCTTTCGTCCGGCTCCTTCTTCCAGCACAGCCTCATCATCTCGTGGAGGGAGTCGGGGCACCCCTGGGGGCCGGGCATGCGGTAGCCCCGTTCCACTTGCTCCAGGACCTCTCGGTTCACCATACCTGGAAGAAACAAAACAAACAAAAAAGGGAAATGTGCCTTAAATGGACTGCGATTGGACAGCATTTTACTCAAAAAGCAATTTGAGTCACCCATTCACACACATAGTGAGCTACTATGCAATGCAGTGGGCAAACAATAATGGAAGTTGTTTAACCCCCATAAAGGCCTGGATTCATAACTCTTTTGTCTTTTTGAAAGCAAAATATCCTTTTGAAACTAACTCATTTTGAAAGATCGGTTGTAGCAGGTTAACAATAAGAGCTGAGAGGAGGTCAAGAAGGTCCCAAAATCCACTGTGTTAAGCAAAAAAGGTGATGAGATGTAGCAAAGAAACAAGTTAATAGAAGTAAAACGTCAATTGTTTTGCTTAACACCCTCGATAGATCACATAACATTTTGAAACCCCCCAAACAGCGGCGCTTCATCTTCTGCCCTCTCCCTTCTAGTCGTGGACTCCTTCCCCAGACTGAACCCTGTGACACGGCCCTGAAGCGGCTCCGCGGGGGGCTCGAGTGCAGCTTAAAGAGGTTATGACACAGAGTCTGTGGTATGGTCACAACCCCCCCCCCCACACACACACACACACACTCCCCCCTCTTCTTGCATCTCTCTGTGGGAGAGTGGGGATCAGATTATCACACACACACACTCTCTGGAGAGGAAAGACCCGGAGCAACTGCTGAGACCAGGAACCGGTGGCATGTTGGAAGCGGAGGTGTTAGTGTGATTTAGAGCTCCAATAACATGCCTGTCGTATCGATGTACACAGACTAAAATGGAAGAACAGGTGATGATGATCTCCTGGTATACCTGCAGCATACTGCTTTTACGTCTTAAAAACAAGAGAATGGAAATGGAGTTCCCCAAAAAGACTTCAGCACAGCGGGACAAGAGGTCCGGTGACTCATTGAACAATTTCTAGGAAGGGGGGGGCTCCAGGGTGAACAATCTGAGCAAAAAGGTTTACACTGAAAAAGGGCCACGGGATCCAGATGGCCCTCTACTAGAGACGGCGGTTCGGTCTGCCATATGGCGCTCTCAGCGATCAGCGGCAGGCAAACGCCGTCGACAGCAGACCCGCTGCAGCGCTGCTCTCAACCAGGAGGGGGCAGAAACGAGGTGGCAGACGAGGTTGTGTGTGTGTGTGTGTGTGTGTGTGAGAGAGAGAGGTTCTTTCCCATGCGCTGACATCCGCGTTGACTCATCGTAAGGCCGGCGCATGCTTCTGCGTCTTCACGCACCGTCGTGTCGACGCACTCGTTTCAATTCATGCTTCTAAAAGTCTTGCGTGTGTTGCAGAGGAATTCACCGCCAGAACAACAGGTGGAGTAACGTGTTTTTGTCGAAGACGACCTAGACAGTCACGTCTTTGTGTGGAAAGTTGTTCTTTAATTTATTTATCGTATGCTTTATTGCCCCGTGCATCACCACTGTTGACACATTTTTCACATTTGTCCCGTATTTTCCTCCACAACTTTGTGCAAGGGACACGCAAGGGGACTCTTGCGTCTGCGTGTCCTTGCGTCTCTCTGAAAACGCAGAAGCATAAACTCGTCTTTAAAGCCATTTATAGCCATACATTCTGTGCTCTGCACAGCACGGTGTTGCAACAATGCCATTAAAATGCTCTGGTGATTCTTCCCGTTTTCCCCGACTGAAAAGGAGGCAATGAATGTGCACGTCTGGGTACCTGGGTACGGTACTCGGCCCTTGGTCACCAGTTCGGTCAGCAGTATACCAAACGACCAGACGTCCGATTTGATGGTGAAGCGGCCGTACAGAGCCGCCTCAGGCGCCGTCCACTTGATGGGAAATTTAGCACCTGGGATGAAAAAAAGAAAGGGTGGAAGGAAAAATCAAAAGGGGTCCCAAGTTGTTTTAATTATTAATTGAAGTGCAACTAATAAAAAATAAAAAAAGAGAAAAAAAACGATATGACATAAATAGGTTGAAATTACACCATTTAAAAAGTTCTTAAGGCCCATTTAAGGCTCTTTGCTTCGCATTTAAGAAAAACATTGGTTGGTCCTGACGGATGCAAGTGTAGGTGAAACACAATCAACCAAACAGAAGTACGAAAAACATCAACAAAACTTAGACACACATAAACACCAGTGTCTCACACCGTCTCCTGGTCCAAAGTCCAGTATTTGTTTGTTTGACCCCCCCCCCCCACGAGTCATCAGTCTCACTTTACACTCCACGCTGAGTGTTCACGTTGTGGTCAAACTACATCCTGTATAAAACCAGAAGGTTATTGAGGCGCTAACGGGATGTTTTGTATGTCTGTCAAACAAGAACAGAACAAATGAACCCATTATCCAAACTGTTGACTAATCTTCTGTTGACGCACTGATTGATAAATTAAACGTGGGGGCCTGAATACACAGATATGGATCATTGCTGCTAATAACCATCGTCATCACTGCTGGATTAATCAATAGTCGTGTCAATAAAGTATTGTAGATGTAAATAGTAGTGCGGAGTAAAAAAACAACAACAGCCACCTTGTCTGGCGGTGTACTCGTTGTCCTCGATGAGCCGAGCCAGGCCGAAGTCGGCGATCTTGCACACCAGGTTATCCGCCACCAGGATGTTGGCAGCTCTCAGGTCCCTGTGGATGTAGTTCATCCTCTCGATGAAGGCCATGCCATCTGCGATCTGACGCGGGATTGGAGCGAACAGATAAGACAGCGGGGGGGGGGGGGGGGGGGGGGGGTAGCATTAGGACAAGCCAAGGAAGAATATTTTGAGAAGACAAAATTCTACTTTTCAGTATGAACAAGAAAGGGATTAGAGGGAGTTTTCATCTTACTGCTGTTTGAGACCCAGATGTTGATGCAGGCAGAAATAATATATTATTTAAAAGAGATCAAGTGGATTTACAACCACAACCGCTGGATACAGCTTTAACGGTTTCCCCTCGCGCCGGCTGCTGACCCCCCACCTCGGCGTCTGGAGGGTTTTCAACTTGCCCTCGATCGAGTTCTCAAGCGCTTCCGCTCTGCTGAGTGAGGAGAAGAGGCGGCCCGGGGAGGCAAAATTAAGAGGAGATCAGGGTAGGCGACTGAACCGGGGCGCTCAAGTGTCCTCTGATGAGGCGTGTTTAAGTGCTACAGTGTCGGTTAGGCGGTGGAAGACGAGGGGGGGGCAGAAATGTCTGCTGAGATATTAAATAAAGACGACAGCCTAATGGAGAGCAAAATGAAACCGCTTTTCACGGGGTTTTAATATTTGGCTTGTGCACACCTACACACTCGGCTGGGAATTCGCCAACACGGAGCCCTCTTTGTTTATTGCGGACGCATGAAAATCCTTCCCTGGCGCCCGTGTAAAACGGAGTAGCGGTGCCTGCGATGTCTTGGCGAAAGGTGCTCCTACCTGTGCAGCCATGTCCACCAGCTGGGGCAGCTTCAGATATCTGCCATCTCCCTCCTTCAGGAAGTCCAGCAAACTACCTGTCAAGCAGAACCCACAGCGTTTGCAATAAACACGACACCATTGAGAATCACCAAAACGCTATGGAGCCATTTTGTATCACCCCCCCCCCCCCCCCCCCCTCCGCATGGCCTCTCCTTACCTTTGCCCATGAACTCGGTCACGATGTAGATGGGCTCCTCCGACACCACGGCATAGAGAGGCACCAGTTTGTCGTGTCGCAGTTTCTTCATGATCTGAGCCTCCTGCAGGAAGGCTTCTGGAGACATGGTGCCCGGCTTCAGGGTCTTGATGGCCACCTTGGTGGTGCCATTCCACGTGCCTGTACAAAAGCCACGATGAAGACAAAACGATCACTCGCGGTCGGAAGGAACACGGAATTAGCGGCCCTGGCTTGGCTTTTATCCAATGTATTAAGTGACTAAAACCCTGGAGGCTATTTGAACCATTTTGAGTGAAGGGCGGCACTAAAATCACGCCCAGAAATCTCTGCCAGCGCTCCCGCGTGGGAGAGAAAGAACCCAACGCGGCACTTCCTGGTGGAGAGCCACTTACTCACGCCCTGCTTGCATACAATGAGCCGAGGGCGGAGAGCCGCGGCCGACCTCGATGAATGAGTCACGCCGAGCAAACAGCACGAGCTACCAGATGATACAGAAGAGCGCCGATACCACGGAGGTGGGCGGCACGCGGCGGAGGCCGACCAGCGCCGGCCGACGTAACGCGTCAGGAAACAACGCCACGCCGAAAGGCGGAGGCGCCAGCCGGGGAGGGATTTTCAGCAGAGTAGAAAAAGGCATCGACGGCACGCGGCTTGTGCGCGTGTGCGTGAGACGCAGAGGGGGAGGACGGCGGGTCGAGGCTTGCTGCGGGCCAGGCTTGATGAAAGGGCGCGTGATGAAAGAAGCGAGCTGAAAGGCACCGGCCTCACATGCGGGCCGAGGCGCTGACGCGTGGGAGGCGACCTGCGATTACCGAGCGCGCGTGTGTGAACCGACAGTATTTACGTCGCTGAGTGAACTTTGTTGGTATACATTTAGTAGTTTTGTTTTGCATTAGTTCTGAATAATGTCCAGTGGAAGCGTCGTTTATCAACGGTTTCTATTCTTTACTCATTCATGACGTTTGGATTCAGATCCGTTTTTTTATTTATGAATGCACACAAAATGTATTTTGTGATCTATTTCACCCAAATGTTTTCAAGGCACCAAAAATGGGTCGATAAAAAATAAAAAGAGGATAGATTTTAAATAATAGAAAGTACAAAGAAATCTCTTTAGATTCAACAACTGCATTTTCTTTCAATAATTCTGTTTGTATGCATCTAAATAGAAAAATAGCTTGAATTACAAAAGCGAATTGACAGGAACGGAGCGGGTTAAGTGGCCTCATCACTCATCCACAGACATACAAGACATATTCTGTGTGCGGACGTCTCTTACCCATCCAGACTTCTCCGAAGCAGCCCTGGCCGAGTTTGAGCTCGAGTCGGAGTGACTCCCGCGGGATTTCCCAGGCGTCTTTGGCCAGTCCCTGAGTCTGAGGCTTCACCGTGGGGCACACGCTGGTCAGCCTGTAGCACAGACCGTCCGAGTGCTCTGCACAGGAACAGACGAGGGAAGACACACAAAGACCTTTCAGCTGCAGCCTGTTAGCGATCAGCTGTTTAAAACCCGATCACTATTGACTCTGTCACTATTAAAGCTGATCGCACGTCATCGGCTGTGGTCACCTTGAGGCCAGTTAGAGTGGAAGTTGAGATTTAGGGTAAACATTTTTCATTCATTTAAAACTGTAAATGCCACAAAACGACACCAAACGCATTATAAATCAAACCAAAATACAGCAAACACACAGTAACCGTCACACTCATTCCTCGCAGAATAATCCCCCAACCCCCGTTTTTCCTAAAGCGCGTCGTTCCAGAAACGATCAAAACTTATGGTAATTTCACCGTAATGACATGAACCATGTTGAACTCAATTTATTCTCAATTTCGGTAAGAAAGCAAAAAGATCAAGCGCTTGTTGAGAGATGTTGGGGGCTTAACGCGGCAGACAGCAGCAGCTAAACGGGAATGTTTCATTGGTATTCTGCACACGCGGACTGGATGCACATCAGGGGAAACCAGCGTGTGAAATCTCAGTTATTGTTAGATATAATTTCATATGCTTAAAACGCTGCCCTCGGGGTAATAAATAAGAGTCAGTTATGAAAAGCACTGCAGTTATTATTATTAAAAGGAATTTTATGGACGCGTGCAGTGGAGGCTCAACACAGAAAATAACACAGATGTTTTCTTGACACAGTCTGCTTTGCTTCTTTTTTAAAGCCCAGCTGCCTCCCGGTCAATATTCAGGAGATTACAGCAGGCTTAAGACATTTTATATTCGTGCCTCTTATGGCTTAAGTCACGGTTTTGCTTTTTTTTTTGGGTGGGGGGGGGGGGGGGGGAGAGACATTGTGTGGATTGCTGACCGTGTCAGTGAAAGCAGAGCTGCAGAATCTACACATGCCCAATGAATTATGCATTTCCTACGAGCACTGAATTCATCGGCTGAAATACTTGTAGCGCGCAAAACACACACACACGATGATGTAAACTCTGAGACTAGAAAGAAAAAAGCTCAGTTTGTGTAAACGCCTCCTGCATACCTGTGTAGTGTTTCACCAGCTTCTGCAGGGCCTCAAACTGGGCCCGGGTGGTGATGTAATAACCGCCGCTGTCCAGCTTTCGGATCTTGTAGTGTTTAACGTTGTCTCCCTTCACCTCGTCCCAGTCCCGGATGGACAGCGAGTAGGCACCTTAAAGACCCGCGCACAACAAGTTAGATCGTGCTCCTCAAATCTGGTCTACACCACAGTGTAAAAACACTATTTAATTAGCACCTACACAAGTCAAATAGAGCAGTGGTAGAAGCTCCCACAAGCATAAATAAGGGGAGGGGCACACAGCCGAAGGGAAGGACATCCTCTTACCTTTGGTGGTCTCGCTCTCTCTGGCCAAGAAAGTCCCCCGCTGGTTCCCAGGGAGCAGCAAGAGCCGCTCGGCGTCTTTGCGGCCCATTTTACCAAAGTACCATCTGCACAAAGAGTCACAGGCCGTCGGATAAGGAGACGCAGGTAAGGTATATGTAAGGCACTAGAGGTTCTATGTGAACAGTACAAGCCCGGCCGGTAAGATGGTAATTCTCAATATCAAAAAAACAAACAGAAATATAATGGATCGGAGTTTAGCTGGTTAACATTGAACGTCCTCGTCACACAAATTTCTCATTGGTGAACTTCAGTCTGGCGGAGGCTTAAATAGCTTAAATCGTGCTCAAGCCTAAATAATGTTTACCGTGCAACTATAATGATGGCTTGTTATCAACTTTGCTCCAGGCAACATGACTAACTTGTTCCATTACATATACAAGCTACAGTTATAAATGAATAAAACATGAACCCATAGCTATAAACAACACTAAATCTCCCTTCTCTTCTTTTCATTCATTTTAGAGCAAGAGAAAAGCAAAAGTCCTGAGCTGTGTAGATCACCTACCTCTCGCTCATTAGGACGGGCTAACGAATCTACCGTACAACGTCTGTCAGCCGATGAGAAACCAGGCAAAACTAGTGCCGTTCCCGTCGCACCGGATGAACCACAACACCAACGTCCTCGACTCTCGGCGATACGCGGCTCCTTTGTTTAGACTCTCCGCCTGTCGTAACATGACGGGTTTTGTCACGATGCCCAGAACGCATCACGTCCTCTCAATCAGAGGGGAACTAACTGAGCCGGAGGATCAACAGCAGCCGAACGCGAGGGAGGAAGCGGGAGCGAAAAGGAGCCCCGTCGGAGGGGAGGGAGGGAGAAAAAAGGTGACGAGCTCTCACTCTTCGGCCTGTATGGAGTCGGCGGGAGCCACGTAGTTGCTGGGGATGTAGCCCTTCTCCCCGGTGTTGATGGAGCGAGCCTCCCACCAGTCGCCTTCCCTGCACGCGGGAGGGGATTAGAAGTCAGTTAACCATTTTATGTTAATATAGTTTCCGGTGGCTGCAGCTTGCAGACATGAAACCAATTTAAAAGTACAATATTTCCTTCTCAATTATAGCGGGAAATCACCCAAGTGCTTCCCAGTAGCACTCGACTACAGTTCTAATAAACTAGGATAAGACGCTTTGTAGTCGTCGGCCACTCAAAGTGATCCTTTGTTAAGGATTATAGCGTATGACAATTCCCACGGCTCATTGTAATCCTTCTATAAGATACATGCATTTATCTTAGATGCAGACGCACGCAGTCGGCCACATTTACTTGTATTCTTCATAACGGCCGAAGCATGATTCTGAGGAGGTGGAGTCGGTCCTCCTGCCACCTCCTTGATTTCCATCAATGCAAACGCAACGTGCTCAGTGGCTGAAGACGGGACTTGAGGAGCGTTTGGAGCTCTGGCCAAATGTTGCCTTAATGTACAGCAGGATGTGGCACACCATAAATAACATTTAGTGAATCAGTGAGTTTGACCTTCAGGCTTATTATCGTTGCTTTGTTGAGGTCTTTGAATACAAACTCTGTAAAGGTTTAATATGTCCATCCATCTTATTCGAATAAATGAGGGAACAGCCGTGTGTTTTACACCAAAACCCAAATGTTAAAAAAAAAAAAACAACCTGAGAGGAATGCTCTGTGGCGGGAGAAAAGCCAGGGCGACTTTAGCAGATGGCCCATTAGAGGAACACATTAACCCAGAGAGACTTCTGCCCCCTTTCAGTCCCGAGTACAATGAGGGATTAAACACACACACACACACACACACACACACACACACCCACACCCACACAGGAGGAGTCCGTCCCGCACAGCAGATGTACTCACGTGTTGTTGATAATCTGGAAGCGGTCCCCCTTTTTGAACGACAGATCGTCTGACGTCCTCGCTTCGTAGTCGTACAGCGCCACGAAAAATGTGACGCCGCCTGAAAGCGAGAGAAACAAGAGTGTTGGAGTCGCGCATTCGATGGGGAGTTCCCACACGTTCCCACACGTTCCTCTAATCCCACCCTAAAATGCAACGAAATGTAACCTTGACATAAAAAAAAGACTTATATTTCCTATTTGAGCATTACCTCCAATCAGGCAACCAAACTGACTACTTTCTCATATTTAATTGTAGTCTGTAGTCTTTTTTTCAGGACTCATTTTGAGGAGGAATTGATGAACACAACTGTGAGCATGAATGACTTTTCTTTGGCTGAGCTGCTTCCCATATAAGAGACCTATTTGGGGTTTTCCTAACCCCTAACCCCTAACCCACTCTCAAATGTCTACATTTACATAACATCTGCTGCTCCTAACAAAAGGTTCAGCGGAGGTTATTCTGAAGTCGCGCACCGATTCACACATTACGACAACAGAGCGAGAAGGAAAACGTTATGAGGACGGCAAATTAGTCGAGTGCATTACGACCTTTTTGTCTAATTAAGGGCATTTCATTCAAATTGATAACTGCGTTTCCCAAACTGACCTGTGATGACCCCGGGGAAGGGACTGCTCACCGCCACGGAGGTGAAGGAGGTGGAGGCCCCGCCGAACGGCGTCATGATCGAAGACGCCCCGCCGAAGGGCGTGAGGGCGGCGGCGTGACTGTTGTAGCTGTTGTTGTGCGTCTTCATGGCGGGCGAGTGACCCATCAGGGTGGGGTCGGGCCCGTAGTGGCCCAGGTGGGAGTTGTTCGGCGTGGAGTTGTCGGGCCGGTACTTCACAGCGCCGGGCGCCGAGCCCTTGTCCTCTTTGCTCCGGACGCAACCCATCGTCAAGCCTGCAGGGGGGAATTAGAATTTGAGGATCTCAGTCTTTGATGGAGGAAGCCATCTTTGATTCTTGGTTCTTTAGTTCTGGGTTACGGACAGTTAGGGAAACACGTAAGCTGTATTTACTGTTTGAATGAATCCCCAAAACGGCCAGAAAAACACAATAAACGTTGAAAGAATAGAGGTACGATCTGAATCTGAAAAAGGCGGCTTTTATAAAAAGATGGCTGGGGACGGATGCAATAAAACCTGTGACATAAATAGTGGTGGATTTATTTAGTCCTGATCAATGACGTCAACATGTAGACCAATGAGATCAGTCACAATAATTACAAATTAAACGGTAGACGTGCTGGTCAGGGGCTTTCTTTTTGCTTTGGGTGGTCTCAGCACAAACTCGCTCATGCAGAAAAGACTGCATGCGAAACGGATGACCTCACAAGTCCGTCAAGCTCGCGGGGGCTAGAAACTATTTCCCGATAGAGCCCGAGGTCGTGTCGTGCTGCTTCGGTTTATTTGTTGTTTTTTCTGTGACCTTTGACCTCTTTGTATCTCAGAGTGCAGAACAGACTGAGACTCCATTCCAAGTCTGATCCGCTGTCAATGACTCACCCCGGCATTAGTAAAACGTCACGTCAGGGCTCCAAATGGCCATCAGTAACAGTGGCAGAGGTGTGTGTGTGTGTGTGTGTGTGTGTGTGTGTCTGCACGCTGCTGAGGGGAGGGACAGTGAACAAAAAGACAACAAGCTGAACCAGAGGACATCTCTCACAGCTCGTTGACCTGGTTTATGCCTCGTCGTCTACAGTAAACGGGAGCTGTTGGACGGAAGCTCTCCGTATTTCTGTGAACTGTAAAGTCTCATCACAGGCAGAGTTTAGGTTTTTAAATACATACTGGATAATGTTTGATGCATTTTAATATTTTGTCTTTTGTTGGCGTTTGATTTCAGTCACACGGTTTGAAAACACAATTTTTACAATATTGTATTAATGATTGACTATATGAAGTAACACATTTTACACATTACATGTACATATATTGTGTTAGATATTCTTTTGCTTTATATTACTCTCAAAACCATTCATTGAATCTCTACTGAAAGAATGGCGGCAGCTTGCACTGGTCAGGGCTGCAGCTAAACCTCATTAGGGTCAAAGGTCAACGTATGGCTCTACGGACCCGAGACGGATGGCGTATTGACTCGGCCGTATGAACAAACCGTACGGGCTGAAAGAAAATGCAGAGGCAGCACAAAATGGGCAGCCGGGCGAGAGGAATGGATGAAGATGATTTATTATGAAAGGAAACTGGGACATTTAAAGAGCTGAAAGGAGAGACGGATGTACGCTGCACAGAAAAGTCAACGGCAAATGAAGAATGGTCTCTATTATTCTTCCATTTTGGGGTGCAGAATGAATGTTCCTGTGGTTTAATAACTGGTAAACGTACGCGTGAGCGTACGTTTACCAGTGCAGGTCAAGTGCAGGTCAAGTGTCTCCAACCTCCTGGTCTTAATTCATCGCTGACAAAAACCACACAAACATCAGAGCAGGAGACCACATAAACACCACCGCTAACCTTTGACCTCTTCCGGTGGCACGCGGCAACCGCTACGTTTCCAAACGTCTAGAACACTTAGTGTCCGATCCCTGAAGTCAGGCTGAACGGAAACAAGGTGTGAGCGGGTCAGAGTAGTCAGGGATCCAAATCCCGGAAACAAAACACTCCTGACGGCTGATCCTGATAAAGCCCCCGCCGATGACCACGACACACGGCTCGCTCTATGAACGACAACAACGAACAAATGCAGAGTGCTGATTTTTGTGAGTTTTGTGCAAGCAATTTAACGTCCCGATTCTTGTCCCGAATATGTCAGGCTTCATTCAGTAATTGAAACTGAAAGTTTTACAGCACGGGATTGAACACTCCGAGCGAGCTGTGCTGTAAAAACTTTTCCTTGGCATGAAATGGCAAATTATCAAAGCAGTGCATGAAGCTGTTGTAGCCGATCTAGTCTATTTTATTTGTGCGATACAGTCAGTACAGTACGCCGTTTTTATTTTTACATTCGAATATTAATTTTCACGTTCAAATACTAGTTTTCAACTACTATTCAAATATAGAATATTCGTTGAGAGACCTAGTCAACTCAAATGATGGCGGTCTTGATGAGTCTTTTGAATCCTTTTCTCAGGTAGCGGTAGTTTTTTGATGTAACGTTCCCAAATGCAGCCGTGGAATTATAGCGTAGCATACACGTTCCTTTTTACACCATTATGACACCGAAAGACTCGCTCCCGAAAGCGATCGAAAATTTGCGTACGATATTACAAACATTCCTAAGTTTGGAAATTCAGGTACATTACAGCTTTTTTCGGCAGACTTCAGGGAGAACAATGAGGGCGGAGCATCATCGGGGTGCCGTTTCAAATGATACACTCGGTGGTCGAGAGCACACGAAAAGGAAAAGAGCGAGCGCGCCGTTCGCTACCTGGTCCGTTTCAGCCAGCTGGCTGACAACAGCTTCTCTTGCCCAACGGGGGTTTGGCAGTTTAGAGAACACTCAACTTTCGTGCAGTTAATCCAGACATGTGACACTGACCGCGGACAGCTTCATTCATGGACTCACAAGCTGCACAACAAATGCAGGGCAAACCCTGGAATGGACATTTGGCACGTCTTCTTTGCATTACTTGTGGGGGTTTCCGCCAGCCCAAACGATTCTAAAGAGAGAAACACTGGGAGTCTTTAAACCAAAACAACAACAAAACATTTTATGCAACCACCCGCGAACAATTGTGCCCCGAGAAGAACAACAAAAAGGGCAACTTTTCTCCTGGGAAGTCCTTTGGATTCATTCTTCTCTGCGCCTCGTCTACCTTTTGTTATGGACAAAGAAGAAGGCACCTTGTGGTGCTCCCCCACAGCGCTCAGCGCGCTCACCACCCCCCCCGAGCCATTGAGTCCCATACACATGCTAACACTGAGCAGCACAAATGCTAATAGGGGCACCGATGGTGGAGCCAAAAGGCCCGACCGTCAATCACAGAGCTGCAATTCAACCCGCAGAAGAGCCGCAGGCCTCTCAAGACGGGAAGACACGCGGCCTTTTTTTTGTATTTATTAAAACATAAGACTTCCAAAGGCGAAGGCCTTTACGCTCGGGCGTACCGTCCAAGCACGCACTTAAGGCGAGCGGTGCGTGCTCAAACAAGCGCTGCAGCCAGACCTCCTCCAAGGACACGAGATACGCAAGGCTGTGAGCCAGACCGCCGGTGATGCCGCGTCAGATTAAAAATACAAAATAAAAAGGAGACACCGGCTGCTGCAGGAGGGGAAAACACCAGAGACCTTTCAGCATACAGTAATGCAGGTGGTACCAAAAGAGTGTGCCGCTTTCTGGTGAAGGGATACAAAATTGGAGAAAAAAAAACTCCCAATCCTACAGTGTAATGTTGTTAACAAGTGCTTCACCGTCCAGTGACAAGTACGGCGCAATGGTGGACAAGACTTTCTGCGCAGATGTTGTTCGCGTTAAGCATGAAAGTCGCTTCGCGGTGCAGGCAGATGGTGCCAATGTTTGGATCACCAGCTTCTCTGGCAGCGTCCGGCTTTTAAAGCCCACTTTCCCTGAAGGGATGTGGTCACTCATCGGAAATGACCCCCGATCGGCTGAAAGTCTCACGCCTGGGTTTCTCGAAGACAATATGCAAAGAGCTGACATTCACGTCCTCTTCGCGCTGCGATTGGTCTGAAAAGGAGCCGGAGGGGGGGGGGGGGGGGGGGGCGTTCCATCAAAGCTTTGTGTGAAAGGGGAGATCTTTGACTACCGTTTGACTAATCAGATACCTTGCAACTCCCGTAGAGTGTACCTTCGACCTTTGAGCCACGGCCTTGTGTAAGCTTTGCGGTCACGTGGAACACGGCGCACACTCATAAACAAAAAGGCGTATATTCATTGACGACAGATCAGGAATTTAGTTTAACAGATACTTAATTATTGATGAGGAAGTTCTCGCTGAAAACTCTCGGCAGAGCTCTTATGCGGAGGTGAAGCTGCACCGGCCTCTTTGTTTGGAAAAGCATTCAGGGGCAAAATGTTGGGAAAGGAAATACGATCCAGAAAGTTGAGCCACGAGTGTGTTTGAGGGCGCGTCGGATTCCCAAACACGACAGTTTGTCATACTTGCGGGAAACTGTGAGACGTTATTTTATCCCGGGTTGCCTTGTCTGGTTCGACTGTGACGGACGACCCCGCGGGGAGGGACTGCCGACGCTAGGCAAAGCCAGCAAAGTCCAGCAAAGAACCCGGATCCGCCGTCGCTGCAAGCGAGACACCATCAGATACCCGTTCACCTCGCGGTCTGATGACGACGTGGTCGCGGCATCTTTGTAAAAAACCCTCGTTCCGCCAGGGCTAATTTGGGCTCTGGCTGACCTCTGACCACAGTCGAGATCGCAGCTGGGTTCAGCGGGGCGTGGTCGGTTTCACTGTGACCACACCCAGTCGGGAGAGGGGGGAGGGGGGGTGCTGCGTGTATAGCTGGCAGGGAAGGCCTGAGATCATCAAAAAGGATTTGCAGCAAATCACAGAGAGAGCGCGAGGAGGTGCCAGGGGGCAGGCGATTGCCCCCCGGCTCAGCTCGGTCTTATCTTCGGGGCAGCCGGCCATCACTGCCAATCACTGTGAGTGGAGGGGATGGGGAGGGGGGGTGGAGGAGAGGAACTTCCTTCCGAGTCCATTCATGCCATTGGGGGCCACCTGCTGTGCCCGTCAATAGCCAGAGTGACGCCGGGAGAGGGAGAGGATAAAAAGGACCATCTCCAAGGAATAAAAGAGAGCTCTTCTTTTTCCTCCCTCTGAGGCCACATCGTCGACCGATGGCATCCGACCGTCTGGCCACGGACAGTAAGCTTAAAAAAAAAAAATCATCAAACCGCGAGGATGCCGCGGAGACACATCGGTCGCATGAGGACACTTGAGCGTCTTTAAAGTTAAACTCAAGTCCTTGAAGCCCGGCCAGCACCACCTGTTAGTGCTCCTCACTCCTCTGCAAACAGCCCTCTCCTTTATAGCTGTGTGTGTGTGTGTGTGTGTGTGTGAGAGAGAGACAGGACTGTCCAGCCAACTGGGTCTGTGCTAACAGAGGGATTACCGTGCAGCGGGATTACTGTGCCACTGGAGTATGTAAACACCCACGATGAGGGACAGTGACGACACGCCATAGCAAACAGCCCCCCCCCTCATTTAAAGCCTCTTTACACACATGCTTTAAAAAAAATTTTTTTAAAAATGCTGATCTGGAAAGTGGACGTGCACCACCACGATTAAAAAAAGCACGCAAGAACAGATGTAGTCAGTTTATTTGTGCGAAGGTTTAGTTGCAACAGAGACAGTCTGACGGACTAAAAAGGAATAAAAAAGCCTTTAACAGCTGAACCCTGCAGCAGCTGATGGTGGGAGAAGAGATGGAGATTTGGGTGAGGCAGAATGAAAAAAGGAGTAGGTGGTTTTCGTGGGGTTGAATCGATAAAAGCAGTGTGTGATTTTTTCTTCAATTAAGCTCCAGAAGTCAAAGAGATTATCTGATGAATGAATAAATGTCATGACTCAAACGGTAAAAATGCAGCGACTTCGCAATTCTTCCAGGTTGAAAGTTTTTTTTTTTTAACTCTTTATAGACGTATAGGAGACTTTTAAAACAACACCACCGAAAACGATGAAACCCTCCTTCAACTTTCTCCAAGTGTCACAGAAACTAAGCGGCCCTGCTCACGCGCTCCCGACACCAAATAACACCTTTTATCCCTCTTCTTCTTCTTCTCCTCCTCTTTTGTTGTCGAGCGCTTCTTACCTTTTTTTTAACGCGACTTTTGCCTCGTTTCACTTCGCCTACATGCGTCCGGTGATCTTTTGTCTTTACTCCCACGTTTCGGTTTCGCGTCGACAATCCACACGGGGAGCGGAAAGAGGCCGAGAGAAGCACTTCCGATCCGAGGACCTCAGTCTTCCGTCCGTCCCATGCCGATTAACTTCTCCACTTAAGTCCTCCGACGGGCGGCTTTGTGCTCCGTTAAAAGCGAGGGACGCGCCGCCGAGCGGAGAAGAAAGGACGCTCAATATGGCCGAGCGAGAGCCGAGCGAACCGGTTAGAATATCCACAAATCACCGCACCGCCGACGGGTCACGGTAGCGCCGAAAGACACACAACAATAGCCGGGCTAGTGCCGAGGAACCGACGAGGCCGAAGAAGGAATACTGATGCATTCAGGGTCTCACATTAGGCTCGTAAATCCGGGTTTCCCAGATCCTCTTCTTTTTTTTTTCTTCACTAAATATTGGTTTTAACGTTCACACATTTGTTGTGATTCACAAGAGGCAAATATTTCAAAAAAGGTTTGAGAATGTGTATATTTAAAGTGATCGCTTTCTGAACTAGTAAGTATAAGTCCATTTGACTTATATAGTGAACAATGAATAATAATATGAATGGTATGTTCATGCTGTTAATAAGCATGACAAGCAATCTATTAATAAAACATTACATTAAATGATCAATTCGGCTAATGACATATTTATCAATTAACAAGTTTGTTTCATAAAATGTCTTTTAAAATGTGTTTTTTTACAATTATTGTCAATTGCTTGTTTTGCGTCAACTGTCTGAAATACAAAGAAATTCACCAGAGTAAAAGAGTAGATGATCTCAATGAAATATATAAAAGAAGGTTATGAGTTTTTTTAAATGTCTTTAAAATCTGTAGTTTCCATATCAGTGAATATGTAATTTCAGGCATTGCCTATTGTAGTACTATGTTTACTTTGTAACAAAACACATAGTGGACAGCGACCATCGGCCCCACTCGTTGTAGTTTATGTTTTGAGAGTGAAACTATTTGCCAAAAACAATTCAAGGCAACAACTATTCACCGGTAACTTTTCCCCCCTCTAGTTTCATTCAGATAGCGGTAGGTTATATCATTTCCGATGACAGTGAACGTCACATCCTCTCCCACGGAATGGTTTTCCCTTGTGACCAATATGGCCGACATCCCCGGCTCCGATTGAGGAGAAAATCCACCATCTGGATTATTACCAAATATTTAAAACTGTTCTATTTTTTTTATTTTAGCTCAGCTGAATTAATCAAGGTTAAGGTTAAATAAAGTTAGACATAAATAGCGATGTTATATCGTGCCGTTTGAGTTTTGAACTGTATTCGCTGGCATCCGGCGCCCTCTGTATGCAATGATGAATGGGACTAGTTACTTATTAATAGTTGTATTCAATTTTATTATAGGCTAGGCCACGTGACATTTCCAAAAGGACATAGAGTGAGCCTTGGCAAATGTCATACAGTTATATGATCATAAAAGTAAGATGCGATGCTGGGATAACGCTGTTTTCGGGAAGTGACGGTGTTCTGCGAAATGCATTTTAAACCTTCAATACTTTAAACCTCAGTATGAGATTTGTTGAAGGTGTAGTTTGAAGTGATTTGCTGACCCCTACTGACCGTGCAGGCGGCGCTAGAATGGGTCCCTGTGGGAGATGTCTCCAAAGCGGCCCCTGCGGGTAACAAGATGTACTAACACACACACACAAAGCCCTAACACTCTCAGTTTTTGACTGTATTCCTGCTCAGGTTTCAGGTCAGAATATCTCCTGGCAGATTCATGCGTCTATAAAATCAAATACCCATGCTCAAATAAAACATTGTGTGTGCCCCAAGGAACATTGTGTGTAATTGTTGGTACATGATTAGTCTATTTAGGAAGTGGAGCTGTAGCCTTGATGTGTCACATTTAAGGGTTGAATCCCCTCCAAGGAGTGAGGACGTTTTAACATGCCCCAAGAAAGAAATGCAAATAGAAATACAATACACATTGTGGCATTCATTTTCAACACACCTTTGTGGATTTGAGATGACTAAGCCCTTCGCCCCTGAGTTGTTAGGGCTACACAGTTACTGCACTTCCTGGACAAATATCATCAAATTCTAAGAGAAACTGAAAAGCCGTTTTAGACAGAGGTGTCCGTGATCGGCAAGATAAAAAAACCCGATTGATTTGATGGATTTTATACAGTCAAAAGATTGTTTTAATAAATATTTAGTCAATCAATGTCACCAATAATCTGTACGGATAGTGTGTAAGAAGCCTCCATTTCCCCCTCCGAGAAGACGGATTTTGGTTGATATTGTTTAACCTCACGAGGGAAGAGAGAACGGCCTCCTCTCCCGTCTCCCCGGTGACGACGACAGAAGCGCGTGCTCGTCTCTTCTTGTCCTCGTGGTGGCGCCGTTTGGCCACCGACCTGCGTCCGTGTCTGCTGAAACGGACCGAGAGTTACTCGGCTCCAGGTCGAAAAACATATGAGGCTTTAAGTTGAGCTCTTCGTGGGAATCGAACCCCCAGCCCTGAACCCCCCCCCCCCCCCCTCCCCCAAAAAAAAGGCAATGGCTGCCCCCCCCGCTCGTCATATTGCGTCAGAGTAAACAACCCGCTGACGTAATTCCCTCCACCGAGGCCAACTCTTCCATTGGTCGGTGAGTTTTAAGGTGTGATTCATCGTTGAACGGAGCTCGAGAACCCGAGTTGGTGATTCAACTCAAATTAAAGTTGACTTCGTCCACGTGCGACGAAGGGCGAGAACCCTTCAAACTAAAAGCCTCATAACTCGCGTCCTTCACACTCTGATGTGAGCCATCAATTGTACTCGTGCGTGCCGGGACTGTTAATGTCAGGTTCATACTTAACTGCTATTTGACTGTCTTATTAGCAAACATTATGTGTGGCATATATCAAAATAAGCCGCAGAGATAAAATGTGCAAAACAAAGTTTCAACAGGTTGGAAAAGAATCAGGCTCAATACACACACACACACACACACACACACACACACACACACACACACACACACACACACACACACACACACACACACACACACACACACACAAACACACACACTATATATATTTTTTTTATGTAAAAAAAGGAGTAATTTATTAATGGAGATTCATATAGTTATGTGTATAGTGCGTACATGTGTCTTGTTTTAGGGTACCATGCAGCGCATTGTAACAGACCTTTTCAGATCCACGTTGGGAAAAAACAATGGACCGTTTTTTTAAAACTACGCAGATTGAAAAGGCTCTCAACCGGCGTCCTGCGTCACCAGCTTCCAGTCAGATTACGTGCCTCGTTTATTTCAAACAATCCAACGCATAACGCAAGGCCTCGGCGCCATCACCGCACGGCCATTAACACCATCTCATCCCTCCCCAGGGGCCTCGGACTTGGTCGGCGGAAGTCTGATCACCGCCCCCCCCCCCCCACCCCCCCTCCTCCCCATCAAAAGCATCCAGTCCACACGACACCACCACACGCAGATCACTTCCCAATCATACAAATGATAATTGGACTTATTGATGACGCGTGGGAAGTTACCCGTCGCGGTGGCGGTGAGGGGGGGGGGGGGGCAATCGATTTGTATTGGCCGTAAAGTTCATGTATTTATATCGTTATTTTTAAGGAAAAAGTTTGAAAGCAAACTTCCATTTTTAGGATGGAGGAGGTGGTGGGGAGGGGAAGGTGGGGGGGGGGGGGGGGGGGGGGGGGGGGGGGGGGGGGGGGGTGACGGATGCATCGATGAGGAAGGAACTGTACTTCTTTATTCCGGGAGGTAAACTTGATGACGTCTATAGCATTCTTAATGTGACATACAGGAGCGGGGAGGGAGGAGGGAGACGGAGATGTGGAGAGAGGAGGGGGGGGGGCAAGGCTTAGGATACATAGATAAAAATCCAAGGCAATCACAGCGCAGCACTAAAGTTTAGAGCAGCGACATGCAGACGAGCGGACAGCGCACTTTGCCACCCAGTTTGCGTTCACCTGCGCGTCGTCGGGCTGAGTCCTGCTAACGGAGTCCGGAGGTGCGCTCGGCCGTTCTGAGGGGAACATAAGGAGACAACGGACTCTCTCTCTCTCTCTCTCTCTCTCTCTCTCTCTCTCTCTCTCTCTCTCTCTCTCTCACCACTTATCCTCTCTCTCCCTCACACGCACACTCGGAGACGCCCGCTCACTCAATAGCAGAGCCGCGCCCGGATCGCATCCCACAGCACAGCGCTCTGCCCGCTCTCCTGCTATAGGTACGTTCTTTATCTGCGGAGTGTCTTTAGCACTTGGATAAATGCTTTGAGATGGAGAGCGAGAGAAAGTAACGGAAATCATTCTTTTTTTTTGTTTGTTTCCTACTGCATGGAGATCTGCTGTTTTTGATTTTTTTTTCTTCTCTCTTTCGTATTACTTCTTTGGCACCGCATGCAGAGGATTCGATGTCAGTGCCACAGTTAAACTTTTAGCAAACGGAATGATTCAAACAGGCAGAAATTGTTTTGTGCGCTTGAGACACAACGGACGCCGCGTCCGGTGTCCCGCACATTAAAACCTCCAATCCAGCGTTGTAGTTTGAGACAAGAGAAGTAGCGCAGCGTGTGAATGTGGAAGCAACAAAGACATCCATGTTATTTCCACACGAGTGACTAACCTGTTTAACGTAACGTCTGTTTTTCTCGTTTTCTAACAGCATGGCCAGTTCGAGTAAAGCGACTTTAATCTTGCTCGTCTACGGAATCTTAATGCACTACAGCGTCTTCTGCACACCTATCGGACTAAGTTACCCTAAGATTAGGTAGGTGTACTCGCTTGGCTGGTCTTGATGGACCTCATTACAGCCCGTTCTTCTAACTCTTCCATGCTAAACACCCACCAGGACATTTGCATAGTCATTTGTGGCTTTTTTTTTCAATCTCATTTGAAGGTTTTGATTTTTTACCACTTTTATGTCCATTTATTAATTGCTAAAAAAAGAAAACAACGCACGCGATTTTAAATCGCATACTCGAAAGTGGATAAAACAAGGAAACGCGGCGATTCGAATGCACGCAAATGCAAGTCGTGTGCAGAAAACCACAATGGAAATTGCGTAAAGGTATCTGTCCGATGGGACGCTTCTCAGAACTCCCCTTATCACCAATGAGAGCGCAGTGAGCGCAACGGAGACCTTCGGGATGACGGTGGACTGGCGTCACCGAGGAGAGGCGCGGCAAAGCGAATCGGAGGGCTCCGTGCGTTTAACATGTATTATTTACCCCCCCCCCCCCCCGTGGAAAGCATATCCATAATTTGGGCGTGGTTCTCATTGATTCTAATATTTCACTGCTAATTGCTGCATTCTTTTTTATTGAAAAAATAAATAAATAAAAAATTGGCCACCCGCCTTCGTGATGTGTGATCCTCCTCACGTCCTTTGTTTCGATTCTTACATTATTAATGAAGCTTCAACCCGCGTTAAAGGAAGCAGCGTCAAGTTGGAATTAAACGCAGATTTCTTCCCCCGCAAATAAATAAACGGTTAAACAAAAACGAAGCAGCACACGTTTAGAACGCCCAAGACATTATTCGCTGGTCACGTTTTAATTTTTGGTTTTCTAAGGTTTTATTTCCAAACACCTCCGCGTATTGAATTTCTTTTCGTTTGCCTGTCCGGTCTCAAATGTGTTTAACCAGCCGGTGATTTTTAAAAACGGACGCAGACATTTCGGCATCCTTTCCCCGGCCGTGTAGCCCCACTTTGGGATCGATTTGTGACGGATGCTCTCCGGTTTTTTCTTCTTCTTCTTCTTTTCAGACTCGACAACGACGCCTTCGATGAGGACGGGAATTCATTATCCGACATGGGTTTCGACAGCGATCAGATTTCCATCCGGAGCCCCCCATCCCTAAACGACGACGCGTACACGTTGTACTACCCGCCAGAGCAAAGGTAAACGTGATGCGGATTCCATTTGTTTTTTAATGACTTCTTTGCGATAATGTTTGCTTGCTTTGTTTCTCCCAGAGTTTCTCATGTTATTTGTTCAGTGTTATTTTCACGCCGAGTAGCCTAAAATGTTGGTTCCAAAATTATGTTAATAATCACGAATAAAAAAATAAATTAAAAAAAGGATCTCGGCACAAACGGAAGGATCTGTGTGCAAAAAAAAAAAGGGAAAACTTGTGAAAATGTGACATTGGCCCCGCGTGCGGGTGGGGACATTTTAGGCTACTTTTTGCTCATTTTGTCTGCGCTTTTTAGTCACTGACGATCTATGTATTTTGGCGTTTTATCATCTCAGACCAGAAAGGCATGCTGAGGAAGAATTAGATAGAGCCTTGAGGGAGATCCTGGGTCAGTTAACAGCGAGACATTATCTGCATTCTCTGATGACAATTCGTGCAGGGTAAGGGCATTTCTTATTAGCGTTCACCTGCAGTCATCACTTTGTATGTTTCTCCGCTGCACAAGTCCAGGCTGCTGCATCATTGTCTGTCATTTAATGTGCGTGTTTTGTTCTCGATTTTCATTTTTTTGTGTTTGTCTCTCTCTATGGGAAAAAAACCTCTCGTCATTTTGCATTTGTTTGTGTTTTGTTGTCGTTGCTGTTGTTGTTGTGGCGTTGCGTCTTGATTAGAGTCCATCACTTGACATTGAGGGTCAGCTTTCTGAGACCAAAAAAAAAAATGTTTTTCCCACGCTCTGATGAAAAAAAAAAAACATGCGTCAGAATATGTAAGCGGTTGATATTAATCATTTACGACTTCTCTTCTTTTCACTGTTTTGCTTGGCGCCGCTTTTTAAAAAAGAAAAAAAAGAACCCCCAAAAGGCCCCAAAATGAATTATTAATAATCAAAGGCCACTTTACATCACGGCAAGATTAAATAAAAAAATAATTTAAAAAAAGAGCATCGACGTGTTTGAAAGTGGAAGCCTGCAGCGACAACTCGTGTTATTCCCCCTGTTGTGTTCTTTTTTTTTCAGCGATGACAACAGCATGGAGGAAGAGTCCGAGCCCTTGTCCAAACGACACTCAGATGGGATCTTCACCGACAGCTACAGTCGCTATAGAAAGCAGATGGCCGTGCAGAAATACCTGGCGGCGGTTCTGGGGAGAAGGTACAGACAGAGAGTTAGGAACAAAGGACGCCGACTTGCCTATTTGTAGCCTTCTTAAAGCGCCCAAACTGCCCTCCTGTGTATATACATCCAGTCGTTAAATCAAAGTCATTCAGATATATCTGACCAACCAGTGGATTGCGCCTGTGTTCTTTCAACATGTATTTATGTATGAAGTAAAGCCATTAAAATGAATATTTTAATAATAATATCGTTTTTTTTTTCTTTTTGTACAAAAGCACTTGATACCGCACAGTTATACTTTGTGGACCAATATTTTATTTTTCATGTTGAGATGTTGAAAACAAAACAAAATGGCAAAAAAAAGAAGAAATTAGAAGAAGAAGAAGAAAAAAGAAAAAAAAAAGAAAATTGTGCACCTTCAACATTATGCGCTTGAAACTTTAAAGGTCATCTACATATGCAGAAAATAAATAGATTTTAAAAAGACAATCAAAGTATTGAATGTTATACTTATTTTTGTAACCAACGTTCTATTTTTTTAGTGTTGTTTGTTTTCCAAACAGGCCCAAAGAAGCAGTGAGCATGCGATGTGAGGCATATGGGGGCTTATCCTAAATGCTAGATGTGGCCCTTGTACCCCCCCCCCCCCCCTCCCCTCCTCCTCGCTCCCTTAATGGGAGCTCTGTGGGTTCGTATAGCTTGCTGCCCCTCCAGGGGAATTCACATGGCCTTTGTTGAGCAGCCTCTCATTTGGTGGAAACGCTGATTGACTCACGCGGCCATTCATGTAACTGGTGGTAAAAATCCGTCCGTCCTTTAAGCAGACATCAAATCGCAGGCTTTTGCAAGGGCGCAATTGCCTTTAACAGAGAATAGAAAAAATTAAAAAACACGCACTCAAGTTGCTGTTAACAGTTTGCGGCAAACACTGCTTGCTCACTTGCCTCAAAGTAATTTACTGTGGGGAGATAAATCGTGCCGTGTTAAGAATGTCCCACATGTGTGTGTTATGTACAGTATAGAAGTTACACAGTGCACATATCCATCTCGATGTCGTCTGTGTTCGGTCAACACAATTACCTGGGGAGAACGTGCTTCTGCTGCTGATCGTCTTTGGGCGGCCCAGAACCCAGAACAAGAGGCGGGAAATTAAGCATTTCTTAGTGTGATGGAGAGGAAAGGTAGCATCTGAGTTACAGTTTGGAGTGTGGTCAACTATGTTTCTTATTTATTGGTGCATGTGGAAACAGACACCTGGCTGATTTTGCTTAGAAACTGCATGCTTTTTTTGGATTGTGCTAGGTGGGTTGTGCTAAGCCTATTTCAGCACCCCCCCCCCCCCCTCCTTAGGATGTGTTGGAAATGTGAACGAGGAGGGTTAGAAGTGGTGCAAGGCGGTACTGCACCGACTTGTTGAATTCTTTACCTCCCCTGCTGCTTTTCATTGTGGATATGAGACGAGACACTGGACCCCCGCCCCCCCCCCCCCCCCCCTCCTTCTTTGTCAATTGCCTTTGTCCTGGTTGTGGTTTTGAAAGATTCTTTTGCTTCTAGATCGCTGTGTAGAATAGCCGATTTGACAATGCTGTGATTCTTCGTTTGAGGCTTATATGATCCGTGTTAGATGTCTTGTGAGGTCTGTGCAGTGAGAATGTGACGAAGAGATGAGGAGAGTGTTTTGGGTGTGAGAGAGGGAGACAGAGAGTGAGAGAGATAGAGAGAGAGGTGTGCATGGAGAGGAAGACAGTGCTGGAGACAAAGAGACAACGAGCGCGAGAGAGAGAGAGAGAACGAAGTGAAGACGGGTCACAGCCTGAGAGAGGTTGTCTGGATACGGAGAAGAACAAGAGGCGAGAGCCCCGCCGCCTTCCTTCCCCTGCAAAAGTAACTCTGAGGTCAATTAGTCCCAAAGTCAGATGTTAAAACTCCCCCTTTGGAGGATGAAAAGAAAAGGGCCCCTCTATCGCTCTGGAATGGAGAAGAGGCGGATCCATCTCAGCCCTCCAGTCGACGTTTATTGGGGGGGACATCTTATGTATTTATTCGATGTCATGCAAATGCAACTTTAGGCACCTCTGCAATCCAATCCAGTGGCCTGTGCCCCCCCCCCCCCCCCCCTTCCAAGCCCACCCCTCCTCCGTAGAAACTATCAGTGCGCTCCTTCAATTTCGGCTTTATCCAAACAGGCGTTGTCTGAGTGCGAGCGTGCGATGTAGGTGTTCGAATATTGGTGAGCGTCCATGTTTCACGTGTGAGTGTTTGAGCGCGCGCGTCCGATGTGTGCTTGTGTGAACGGGTGACTGAACGTACAAGTGAAGGTGGAAACAGCCTTAACGGCTTTGGGTGCCTTGCTTTGACGTGAGAAAAAAAAAAAAAATGAAATAAAGAAATTTGCCACGAGTGACAGATGGCAATTTTAGTGGCCCTACAATGCTGCAGTCCATAAGCTTACATTGAAAGTTCCTTTCACTCTGTTTAATTGCCCAGCTCAGTCGGCCCTGAGAGTAGTAGTAGTAGAACTAGGCTTTCTTTTAGAAGCACGGCTAATGATTTATTGAGTAGAAAAATATAAAAAGAGCAGAATGTTGATGGAATAGGCAATGTGCGTGTTTGTGTGCATGAGTTTGGGGTGTTCAGTGTCTGCAAGAGTTGTGAACAACGACCAGTTTGTTGCCGTCGATTATCAGGTGTTGTTGATTATTTTGATATTGGTCAGTAATCTATTAATTGGAAAATAGCCCCAACATACTAGTTTTAACCGTGTGCATCACTAAGTGGAAGAAAAGAGTTTCGAAAACATAACAGATATGTTGTTCAGATCCAAGCAAAATGCCTGTTGTTGATATTTCTGAAAGCGCCAAACGCCTTACTTCAATGTTTAATCTCTTATCTATCTGAAGACAATGTGTTTTAAAAGTGAACCTTAGTACAAGTTGCATCATTATACACACAGGAGTCCTTATATGGGGTTTTACGTTTCTCAATGTTATGAAAGTGTTGTAAGATTTGTATGAATAAATTTTTGTAAACAACAACATTTTCTAATGAATGTCTAATCTTTTGAAATACATAATCTTTAAGACGATACATCAGGATGAAACAAACAAAGTCGTAGCGTCTTCACACTCCTCGACGGCGAAAACCGGCGTTTACCTTTCAAAAGATCACCAATTGCCACAGGTTGAGATCCTCTGCTGAAACAAACACAAGGCCTCGAGTCACATTTACAGAAGATGAAGTGCGACCTCCTCCAGCGGGCTTTGTCGACCCGAGGCCACGTCAAGCCAAATCAACCAGAATCACTGGCGCCTTCCGAACGGGGAGGAGTTAAGGCTGAATTAACTCACTTACAAAACCCAGTGAAGTGTCTTCGGTGTTTCTCATTGATCCTCGACACGTCGCAACGTTTCCCAGGTGTTTTTTAATTTTTTTTTTTTTTTTTACCATTTCGAGTTGCAGCCGTTGGCTCAAAATACCTCAAAGTAGATTTAGCCTCAGTTGCAACCGGAGACCCCCCCGCCCCCCCGTCTGACATCCCCCCCCAAGGGGCTGGCGGAGAGATGAGCTGCACGGCTACAGAGAGGGACAGCGCCACGTCTCCCCTCCCCTCCACCGCCCCCCCCTGCTCCCCTCCCTGGCCTTGGCAGTGGAGCTGTGGTCCCGTGGGAGAGGAGGATGGGTGTGGTACCATGTGTGTGTGAGTGTGAGTGTGTGTGGGTGTGTGTGTGTGTGCGCGCGCGCGCACATGCACCAGAGCTCAACTAACCCAATCATAGAAATGTTGCATGGCAACGGTCCACAAAGGGACATCGTTATGTATAAGTGTCAAGTGGGTTTGTATGTGTGGAAATGGAGTTTGTGTTGGTGTGTTTGTGTGTTTTGGTGTCTTTGCTCAACAAAAGCAGACCTTGAGCGAGCTCTGCACTGGGATGAGGTTAACACTTTCATATTTGAACACACACACACACACACACACACACACACACACACAAACACAACACATCCTGAAGAACAGGAGCTGTAATAACCCCTGCAGTTACTGGCACAGTCGAGCACAGGTGGTGAATTGATGAAACTCAACAAAAAGGAATCAGCCAGAAGAAACCGCCGCATCTTTGTCTCCTCCCCCCGAGGACCTTGATTCACGGCAGCGTTGTTGAGAAAAGGGTGACGGATCGACGATTGTCTGGGTTTGAGCTACCTGTGCGATATTTAAGACGTCTCCATTCTTTATTTACCCCCCCACTTCCCCCTCTTTATTTATCCTCAGCTGTCAGGCAGCAAAGCAGACTTTAGACCCCCCCCTGACGAGATGATTAGATTCCTCCCGTCACAGTTTTTGTCTTCACAAAAGATACATGGAGCGAGCGAGTCAGGGGAGAATGAGTGCGTTCATCATTAGTCGGGATTTCATGTTTACGTGACACAAATGACACATTTTGTGTGGCGGTGGGCTTCACATGAGGGGGGCCACCCCGAGCCAATTTGTAGATCGTGTACATTGATGCCTGGATCAATAAAAAAATGTCCCCTCGCCCCTTCGCTGTTTGCGTCCTTCCACTCCCTCTGGCCCTGTGAGTGTCTCCTAGCTGTGTGGATTTGCCCCTTGGATCGTTCGGCCTCCGGGCCTTTGCAACGAGGAACGGGAAGATGCAGGAAACAGTTCCTCTGCCCTCTAGAGACGCGTCTTAATCATGTAAACAGTATGAGAGCGGGGGAGGGGAGGTTGTCTTCAGGGCTTTTCCAGTGGGAATACCCATGCTGCCCCCCCCCTACCAACCCCCACACCCTCCTAGCACCACAGCCACACCCGGCTTTCCTACTGCACGTGCAGCGCTGATTTGTTGCCTGTTTGATGAGTGTCAGCTCACCTACAATACAGACACGGCTTCCTCCTCAAGGTCAGGGATACACAACAGAGAGGCCACGGCAACACACACACAAACCCCTCTCTTCGCCTCATGAATTATTCAGTGGACAGGTTTGGGGGGAGACGGGAAGGACGGTGACGATCTGGTCATTGCTGCGTTGGACCCCTGCAACCTCAAAGCCCCCCCCCCCGCCCCCCACCCGAGTAGCCCTCTCCCTGAGATTGCATCTTCTGGTGGGCTCTGTCACAGCAACTGTTAAGCGGGAGGCACTCGGCACTCTGCGGTGAGCAGCAGGCCCCTGTGGGAGCACTGAAGGAGGGGGGGAGGCAGACGGGGGGGGGGGGGGGGGCACGGAGGGAGAAAACAGGAGGTGTGGGCGAGGGTTTGCAGACACGGACCACCGATCAGCGGTAGCTTCTAGTTTAGAGAGAAACACTTTACCTGTGCTGCCTGAGTGATCCGTCATTCATCAGGATGCGGTGCGGTCATCTCAAGTGACACTTTCTGTGTGCACGCGCGCGTGTGTGTGTGTGTGTGTGTGTGTGTGTGTCATGCTGTCTAGTGTCTGCATGCAAAGTTTGAATGAAACGTGCCCCCCAGAGTAACTTTCAGCAGTCGCCAAAGTTACGTGCTTGTCAAATACTGCAGAACAAAGACTCATCCTGAAGCAACGGACTGCCAACGGATGCTGGGAAATAAATATATACACAAAGAAGGGCAATAATACTAGACGGAAAACAACTGAGGAAGTTAAAGTGTTTTATGTGTGCTGGTTGTAGCGCAGGAAACTGAATGTGCACAAAGATGCAATATGTTCTTTTTAGGCAAAGATTACAAACTACTGTTCGCTGCCCGTTTCCATGACAAGAAGACACAGAGCAACGCCAGCGCTCAAGTCATGTTTCCACCCAGGAAGTCAAGTCCAAAATGCACGTTGAAGCACTGAAGTCGCATCCCGTAAAACGAACACAGCTCAAGAAGAAGAAGCCATTTTATTTCATCACAGGAAACACAGGAATATGAATGAGCTGACTTAATGACGCACGCGAAATAAAGCAGCGGCGTAAGTTGAAGTATTTCATCTCTAGACGCTTTGATACCATCACTTTATACGCTTGGGCGTATAATAGGTGCTGCTTTGCCAAACGAGATCTCCACAGAAAATAACTCAACGTCTGCAGCTCCGGCATCGTTTCCATCAACAGGTTTTTCCTCTTTGTCTAACAGCAAACGCAAACACCAGCATTCAGAATAGTTTGCGTTGGCGGGATTTGAGGACGCCGATTGCCGGGTTACTTTTTAAAGACGCTTGTCCTCACAACTCGAGGTCGAGACGCCCAGTGAGCTTGTGGCTCTGTGTCGTATGGCATCAAACTTCTTTAAAGAACTCTTCCCCCTGCATTCATCTCTAGAGAACTGACGCGTTCCACAAAAAAAAGACTCTGTGGAGAACAATGGCGCTGCAGGTGGGCCACGCCGGGTGTGTTTTTCTCAACTCACTTGCGCGTGGGGACACGACAAGTGTGTCAAGTGAGGTTTTTTTTTTTTCAGAAAGTAGTTTCCGTGACCGAACGCTATAAAGCTCCAGGCTCAAACAACAGGGGCCTCGCGGCCCCTTCGCCGTCTTTTAGTCTTTTATTTTTTCCGCCCGCAGTGCGCCCCGGGATTGGCCGATGGCCGCCGCGCAAACAAACACTGCATAATGCATCGTGCTGGAGCAGAAGGTGTGAAGATGTCAGCGTGAGATTTGTGAAAATAAGCATGTTCGAGGCTCTTTTCATTCTCCTCCCTGTTCCTCAAAAGGAAAAGAGAACCAAATTAAGACCCTCTACACCCCCCCCCCCCCCCCCCCACCACCACTCCTTAATACATCATTCAACCACACCTCTCTAAGGGTGTGACAAATCTCCTGAAAAAAGAGTGATAATGAATGGAGAACATTCAAGAGCAGAGAGAGTCGCTCGTCAGGTTCTGGCTTCGTGGGTTCTGTGCTCACGAGAGACACATTTGCACGCTGGCACACAGCTTCTGCCTTTGTCGTCTTACTCTCTCCCTTTTAATGAGCACAACATGAGCGGGGGTTACCGTTTATGTGTGTGTGGCGGGGAATGTTTTAATGATAGGAGGCTGTGTGATTCGGGGGTGGCTGAGGCGTTGCCTCCACGAGGGCTCCAGGCGTAACAACTGCCGTGTGAAGAGAAAAAGTTTCTCCCTTTTTCGGTTTGTAATCTCAAAATCGTGCGTTAATGATGGGGCACGATCTCTTGTCTCGTGTTTTTTTTTTTTTTTTTTTTACATTCATGACTTTTGTAAAAATGCATCATCCCGGTTCCCACAAACGTCTGACACTGGCGAGCTTCATCCCAGAGCTCACATGCTTACTAAAGGGGTGAGCGTGCTCTTTGAGAGGCGCCGGCACCGAGCGGGGCCTAAGCTTTTTTTTCCCGTCTCTTAACATCATATTCGAAACTAAAATGTGCCACCTGTCACTGAGCAACACATAACTCTTCGGGACCAAAAGCAGGGATCTGTGTGAGAAAGAGTGAGGTGTGAGTTGAGGAAACGCAGGGAGGAGCGACGCGTTCACACCTGTGAGGGACGTTCTGGTTTCCACGGGTTACAGCATGTTTTATTTCATGTCCATACTGCTGAATGGATTAGAAACAAATTATTTACAAAGAAGAAAAAAAATCAGAAATTGTGTTGTTCTTTAATCTTGAAAATACAATATGTATTTATATCAAATGTAATCTGAAGATAATTTTGTCAATACTTTGATTAGGATTTGGTTGTGTTTAATGACAACAATTACTCAACCGGGTTCAGGGAAAGACTGAGGTTCGTTTTAGAAAAAGTACCCTGGTCACGATTGGGAGATCTTTGACATCATAGTTACAATTTAAATCACCCGTCTGTGAAATAAAGTCCAACGTTTTGTTGACCCGTCCATTCCTCCCTCCAGGGACGAGTAAAGGATCAATAAAGGATACTTTCTTCTTCTTCTTCTCTTTGATATACACTCATCACATGTATCGGGTTGGATCAGCATATATATTGCGTCTCGTTAAATCAATTGGAAAATACTCACGCAGGCTTAGTTTTTAAGGGCCAAAGATACGGTGAGTAGTCACTGCCAATGTAGTGAAAATCAATATCATGAATCAGCCCACATTGAGCTCTAGATCTCACACAATGCACTGTAGATAAGAAGTGGACGTAGTCGATCTGATGTCACCCAATACATCAAGAAGGAAGAAAAGTCGTTTTCTCAGATTTCTTTTCGCAAGCGGGGAAGTTGATACAACTTTAAGGAAACTTCCACATCGGGCTTCACTCTTCACACCAACGGGTCACCACCTAATTTGCCTCAATATCACTTCATTTCATTCTGTGTTATTTCTGCTATTTGTCCATGTACACTCAGTAGAGCAGCTAATGGCTGTTTGTTTGGGAGTTTGGCAGCGGCCGTCAGTCCAGTGACGTAGCGCTTTATTGGCACAGTGAAGACTGAAAAAATGCAGTGAAAACAACACCGCAACGACTGTCGCTGCTTAGCACCAAGATGTCTCCAAATGAAAACAAACACAGAGCAGATTTAGGCTCATTTCATTGACTGATGTTATGCACATTGGAGGCACAAATCCTGAAGAAACACTGGTTTAATGCAACGCACACAAAGTCAAATCATTAAACCAACCAAAGAAAATGTCTGATCTTTTCAGATACTGTTGAGATTCACGATCAAATCCATAGCTCAGTTCACACAGCATTATATATTTGAAAAGCGGGACAATGTTTAAAAATAACGACTAAAAGAAATTGAAAAAGATATGGGAAGAATATATTAAGTGATTTAAACTAAACACAAAATCTGAATTAAATGATATAATTGAATTCACCACAAAAGCCTCAAACATAGAATCCCTCAATACATGAATCCAAATAAATGTACTTAGTTTATGCTGTACTCCCGTCTTCAGGAAAGGGCAAACAAACAGAAGAAACGTGGTTGTTAATAGTGACGATGTAATTTGAGTGAAACCCTCGCTGGGCAGTTCGCCTGCAGGTCGTCAGGCTTCTTCCTGCAGATTGTACTTCATGCAGCTGAGACGGATGCAGCAATCTTTCATTAAAAACGAGTGTCACTGTTATTAGCTTGAAAGCTAACATCTGTCCTGATGCGTTAGGAAATCAAGTCATACCTTTGTAGCCATGGCTACGATCTGTAATTAGACTGCTTTCAAATGCCTTGCAGGGTATGAATATCTATTTTGAGGAGCAATTATTAAGTCAGCTGAATACCCAATAGGTCTAATTTTAGTGATTGTACTTGGAACATTCATTCACTGATTTTTAAAAAATGAAACCGCAGGCTACATTTCACGTCTATCTGCGTTCATTGTCCAGTCCAACGACACACCTAAGGGTGCACGTCGATGACATCACATCTGGGATTAAGCTGTTGTTGCTCATCCACCCTTTTCCTGCAGGTAACATCCAGGAACCGTCTGCTTATCCGAGGGCAGCAGACAAGCAGCCGCCGCTCGGTCGGGCCTCAGAGGTGTCCGTCACAAAGGCCCCGGCATCCAGAATACTCACCATCTGCCGCTGTTTTGCTGAAACATGTACAGCGTAGGCCCATATCGCTTCCGCTGCTTGGTGTAGGAGGTACGTGGTCACTGGCTGACAGCAGCTGGTGAGCGCGTTCGGAGCCATATGGGGAAAGATTGACGGCCGCATGCTGGCGGCGGGTGGCGAAAGCTTTCGGTGTTTTAACGGTGAGAGCGTAGAACAGCGGCGTGTCAGACAGATGCCATCTGATCGACCCGCCCAACTGGGACCTTCGCTTACAGTCCCAAACCGATACTGCAGAGGCAGCGGCCGCTTGTGCACCCAACTTCTTAAAATACAACTTTTTCTGAAAGAGCAAACATCTCAATGTCACATTCGCCTTTAGGTCGTCACAATCCTCTCAACAGAGAACACGGTCGGGATTGGACGATTCTGAAAACCCGTCTTTTGTCCAATTCACGCATGGATGTATTATGCGAACGGGATACCGGGCTGCAAGATGGCGCTCATCCGTTTGGATGGAAATTGCTCAGCAAGCACATAAGCCAAACATGTTTCCGAGCTTCCTGGTTGGCTCCGACATGACGAGCTCCACTGCACACGCTCCTTTCTTTCCCCTTCGTCACACACGTGTTGAAGGAACAGCTTTTCTCGACTCCTGTGAAGTTCTGAGAATATAAAATCTAACAATTTACCTTTTCTTATCTCCAATTCTTGTGGGTAATTTTTCACAGCCAGCTCTCATTCGTATCTCATATTATTAAAATGACCAAAATCGGATTCTTCCATTATCGCAATATTGCCAAAATAAGACCTTTTTGTTACATCTACATTACATTACTGCATTGCTTTTTTCGATTCTCACCTGCACCTCCTCATATCCACATGTAATTCCAATCTCATTTCATTTGCTGCGGCTGCCGGCAGTTTTTTCTGACGTGACAAATAAAATGATCACTGTTTGGATTGTTCATTAGTTAAAATGATATGCGTTTCATTACAGAAAGGGAGGGGATGCTTTTCCATTGTTAGAGAATTTGTAATAACTTCTCAGCCCTGAACATTACTTGTTGGCGGTTGTCCACTGTGACACGTTGGCATGAAGGCAGCATGGCGGTGCCTCGTGAACTCTCTCACTCGCCAGCGCATCCACCATCCAAAGCCAAATTCATCAGCTAAACTAATCGATTAAAAGTGTTCCAAACTGATTGTTTCCCGAGTCCTCAATAATCCTGAAGCTGCAAGCGCAGCAAACTTTGTAAGAGTCAAAACTGCCGTCTCTTAAGTTCGCGGCAGATAGGCGCAAAAACAAAATGCAACGCTCAGAAAAATGCCTTTGTTGAACGTGGGGTGAGTGTACTTATCGATCTTTGGTCGCAACAACTTCCTGTGTCAGCAAAATTCTATTTCTGGATCCACCGTATCTCAGGAAGCCAACGAGACCTGATTTGCGGTGAATGACATTACATTACCTTGTCTCTCCTCTATGAGGAGGTGATCTATTTCCATCCAAGCTCTCCGAACCATATTGTCATTAAAGTTCAATTCGGTTTAGACGGAGAAACCGAGGGAGACAAAACCCGCGTGTCATTTTGGTTTTGGAGGCTGCTCTGCGCGCCTATTAATTGCCTCGCCTGCCTTGTTCAAATTCCCACTCCGAGCAGCCTCATCAACCCTACGACTCGTTGCCTACCTGGCGTGAAGGAAACCTGAAGGTAACGAGCATTACTTTGCCACATGTCAGCAGACGGTAGTGATCGGTAGGGCGGAAACCCGCAAAGGCACTTTGGACGGCTTCTACAAACCAAACCATGGAAACACAAAGGAAGTGTCGAAGCTGGTGGAGCAGTCGGTTTCTTCCACGGAACGGTACTGGAGACCCCCCCCCCCCACCCCGCCTCCCGCCTCCCGGGAGCCCCCGTGCGCGTTGGCGGTGACAGGTAAGTCTCACGAGAGGCAGGGTGTCATGTTCGTGCACTTGGATACCTCGCGTGGGCCCGCTTTAACAAAGATGCTCTGTTAACGAGCCAACACAGACAGCAGCAAAGACGCTTCTCTAAAAAGAAATAGAGAAATTAAAAAGCTCTGGACAATCAATGAATCCTGCAAGTGAGTCTTTGTGGCCTGGCAGGTGACGCGGCGCGTGATTCGTGGCAATCCTGAGAGTCATTCATCCCCCATCAGGCAGTCATCGCACCCAAAACCTTGGGTCAGACCCGTAATAAATAAAGATGTCGACACGCGGATTCTACCAGTCACAGGAGCAGACAATTCATGTTGTGGGTGGAATGAATCCGGCCCCCGCGTTCGCACCTGACACCCTCCAATTATATGTGACAGATGCCTGGCGCGTGCACACGCACATCAATACTCTGTGGCAGGGAATGAAATCTCCATATCTGACACCGGGGCTTCTCCCCCCCCGGCCCCCTTCGGCCCCCTCCCCAACCAGACTGTCTCCCCCCTTTGTTCTCGGGGTGTATGTGACCAGATGTGGCCCCACTACAAATTTAATAAAGATGAGCGGATGCACTTGTTTATTTTCTTGTCCGTGTGTGTGTGTTTGATGAACTGTGCCAGAGTGTTTGAGAAACACTAAAGCACTTCGCGCTTTTATGGAAAATATGCGAATGTTTGCGCAAGTGTGTTGCACAAACATTCACATGCATGGTCTTATTCTTAGGCTCTGCAAATCGCCTTATTAGCAGGCTCCATGTGTCACTGGTTAATCCCTCCGTCTCCCAAGGGACCGGCCAGCCCCACCCGTCAACCCCGCCGTCCGCCCGTGCACCCCCACCTCCCCTTGCACCCGTCCTCCTGTCACCCCCCTCATCACCACCGCCACAGATGGGTCCTTTTATTTCCCCACAGAATGCTGTTAATGGCCATTGAGGGATTCCAAAAGGCGCTGGTTTACCCCCTTTACACCAGCAAATGATGCAAGCGGTGGCCGAGGGAGGCAAAGGGGGAGGATCCTACCAGCAAACGGACAACAGCTTATGAAAACAAAATTTTTCTCCGTGGATGTTTTAAGTGGCTCCTTTTGAATTCATGAAGTGTTTGTTGTGTGTGACGACTGTGGACGTCACTGAAATGCTGATGATTCACTGCAAGGACAAAAAAAAAAAAACAGTCTCCTTCAGAATCATGAGGGAAATCAAGGGGCTGTAATAAAATCGTAGATAATAGAGTTAACGTATACGTCTGGTAGCCATATAGTTGGAAAATATAACTCATGCCATTAAACCAGGAACACCAGCCAACAGCAACCAGAAAGTAATAAAGAGGGGAAATGAGTGAGCTACTACAGCTTCTAATTATAGAAAAACTTTATTGAACGTCTCAGTGATGCTGCAGCGTACAGCAAACACAGCCGGGATTCAAGGCACTTTGTCCGTGAGGCAAGGAGAGGGGGAGGAAGAGGAGGAAGAGGAGAAGACGGAGAGAATGAGACATTTTCTTGGAGAAAGCTAAAAAAAAATCCACAATTTCCCTAACAACCTACTAGGCAAACTCGCCACCAACTTTACAAAAAGTAAAGACTGATAAATGGTCTCTGAGGAAAATGCAGGAAATAGATGAAAGCTGCTGAGATTTCCTTTGCAGGGGGCAGCAATAAAGGTCAATGTGGAGACGCCGCCAACGAATGCATGACATTTTATCAAAAGAAAATACAGAAAAGGACATTTGTCCTCCTCCAAAATATGCAAAGTAAAGCAAGTGGCAAGAAAACGTATTAAAACATATTACTGATTCATATTGAATTCGGAGGCCGTCATAGGAAGTCGGTAGATGAGGCATCATCCAAATGCAGGGATACGATATGTGTTGCACTCGGTTGATCGCCTGAAACGGAAATTGATGTCTCGAAGAATGGAAATGAAGACAGCTAGAGAGAGAAGTTGAAACTCCTCATCTCCGCACAGCTGGCCAGACACGCGTGGCGGGGGGGCGGGGGTGGGGGCAGGCCGGGGGGGGCAATGGGTAATAGGGTCAATTGGGTAACTGATATGCCCCAGTGAGAACTTGCTTAACTTAACTAATCATCTTCATAAAGATAAAAACATAATGGGGTACAGCAATGAGTTGAATCATGTGTTTATATATTTTGCTCTAGTGTGTGTATATATACATGTTTTACTTTTTGTAGCTATGTGGAAGGAGAACATTGCAAAATAAGACATTTTATTGTACAGAGTAACAATAAATATCTTAAATCTTGAAACTTGAACACAATCACCAGATTTGATGGTTCTTCCCCTTATAAACTGTCTAACGTTATACTGGGAATTTTCTTTTACACGCCTTCTCTCACCCGTCACTGGAAAGCACTTTCTGCTTCAGCCTAGAAAAACGATTGATTGTATGATTGTTAAACAACATTCAGTTCCTTTTGAATGCATCATAGAAGCATGCCTGCCAGGGGCACAGTCCTCAGCGTCTTCGCAATACGATCGTCTTGAAGGTCCATAAAAGGACGTCTTAAGGATGATGAAAAGCAACAGTGTATTCTAAACAACAAAGCGAATCGCCCCAATAACTCAAATGTTACATTCATTTTGTGGCTGTCTCCTTTATTTCTATATTATTCTTAAAGTCTTTCCCTCCGGGCGCAATCGTCCCTCGATTTCATGCATTTGTCTCCTAACATCAACTCAAATGTCCCATTTAGAGAAACAAATGTTGCAAACGCATCTATGATGTGTAATTTCTTGGAGAGAACCTAAATATGAAAGCATCTAATTCTAATGCGATCGCGAGGCTTAGAGAAAATTGTTGTCTGCACTTTTCATTCCTGCCTTAAATCTATGACCATCATGTCCTGTCGAGGTCCCTTTGGAGAGACCTTTAAAAAGGGTACATTCACCACGAGGCGTCTAAACGGACGGCTTCAAACACGCTGGCAGGTGCGGTCAGAATGTGAAATCTCGTCTCCGTGTGCTCCCGTGTCTCGCAGTCAGGGGAGGTGTGCGACGTCCTCGCAGGCCACCGAGGGCCTGAAAGGAACAGCGTGGGACATTTGTCCGGATGAATATTACATTTTTGGACTGCGGTCCACTGCTAAATTATTGAACAGAATGCACTTTGGAAAGCAGCCCTTTGGAGGTGCTTTGCGGATATCGGGATGTTCTGTCACTGTGGTTCCCATCCCTTCTCCTTTGGCTGTAAAAGAGACTCGTGTTATGAGCTTGAGAGATGGAAAGCGCGGCGGAATTCCTCCCTGCTGGCTGCAGCACAGGCTGACTCGTCTGTCTGCAGAAGCAACAGATGGCCGTGGTCTTGGGTTGCTAGGAAACTGGTAATCAAATACTTTAATTCAGATAGAATTAAGATTTGCTTCTTTTTTTTTAAAGCATACTAAAGTCTTTTGTTATTCAGATGGAAAGATGTCCGATTTCTCCTCCTTATTGTGGTTGGTAAATATTTAATTGCCCTCAGAGTTGTAGATGTAGACCTGGCACTGAGCTGCGCGCAGTCCGTGGTTGTGTGTTTGCAAGGCTGTGAATACAAATGATGGACAATGCCTGACTAATAGTCACACTGGTATGAAAGGAATGACAATAAACACACAAATATCCAACGTTTGTGTTGTGTGACTTCACAGCTGAGGTGATGTTGGTTTGCGTGCTACTGGCACCTTTTCTTACATTCCGTTCCTTGTGATGGAACAGTTTCAGAGCAGCAGGGTACAAAAAATATACCGCCCTGTAAATGCGGACATAGTTTAGTGACCTTCAGTACTTTGCAATAAGCTAATTATTAAGTTATGAAATATAAAAGCTTTAATGCAGCACAGTCAGTTTGCAGGATCAGCACACGTCCTTAATGGCCGAAAGCAAAAACACCAGAAAAGCTACTTTCTGTGTGGCCAACCGCAGTGGTTCCCAGATGTGGATTGTTTTTTGCAACCGATTGTCTATCAAAGAGCAGATTTGTTGTTTTGCACTGGAGCGGGAACAGTTAAGCCTCCTGCGATGCTGCAGTGCCGCAGCCCTTTCCCTCAGTTAGTGGGACAGATCAGAGCCGGTGAAACATTTCCCTGGTGAGCTTCTTAAATAGATCCAAACAGACGAACCTAGAAGAAAAATAAACCCGCTGATTGTTGCTGTTGACGCCGATGTGATGTGCTGTTTTCTCTTTCATCTAAAAATAACAAAATATGCTGGTATTTTTTAACCCGCTGTTCTCTTTTTTATTTAGATTTCCTGAAAGAACAGAAGACAGATGAATCATTAGCGAGGAGGAAGGAGAGGAGGCTCATGTAAACCCGCGAGTAGGTGCATGTATACACTCAAACACGGACACATCAGGGATCAGAGACACATGCAGGAACCACTGAAGAGAGTCCAATAAAATCAACCCGCAATCAGCACAAAATAACAACCCAATTCCACAGGTCCGACGTCTGTAACAATGAAAAACGTATCACTGCGGTCAGTCTCCGCTTGCCTGTCTCCTTCAGCTCGCAGCGAAGCGAGAAACGGCTCCAAAGGACGTGAGCGAGGAGCCGAGGGAACGTCCTCAGAGACCGCTGCCGGCGTGTGTGAGTGTGTTTTATGAGTTATGACAACAAAGCATCGAGCACCGCTGAGCGCAGATAAATAACCAGAGATGTATTTGCATCCTCCAGACAGCAGAAGACATTCAACATCCTCGTCGGGCCACAAGAAACTGTCTCCCACCCACTCCAGGGAATCTTTCCCAATCACCGACCCGATCCGGTAGCTACAGAGCAGTCGTATATATACGTGATCTGCCTCGATAGCATCGTCGGGGCATGTTTAGTCGAAGCTACATTCAGCCCATTCCACTGACAAGCCGTTAGATGTGAGACGGTTCACTTTGTACTTTTGTCCTTAGTGCTGAAGAAGAAACTACTCGTGGGCTCTGAGGAGCCGGACCCGCCGAGGCATCACACGCCTACCTGCCAGAGGTTTGGACAGCCGGCTCGGCTTAATAGGCTCAGTCGCTAAACTGCACCACTACGTCCTTTAGCCGTCTGGATGGTTTGTGTTGAGAGCAATGTACGACCCCCTCCTGAATAATGACAGCGTTTAGCGTGAATGGATTCGTATTTGTCCGGAAGTTCTGTGTGGAGTAGTTCTATTTCAGGGCACGGCAAGCTTGTAGTGAGAAATGTGTTATTGCATTGCATCCTGCGTGTCACTATCTCCTGTTTCCTAATTCCATTGATTTTGTTTTCAGAGCCAAACTACAAGGAAACCAGCGGCAGAGGGAACTAGGTTAGGGGCCTGCAATTAGACAGCCAACTGCATTTCTTTATTAACAGGGGTAACCATTTAAAATATCTTATTCGGGTGCGTTGAGTTTATATGTTAGATCACAGGGCTGCTGCCTTCGATATGTGCAGAAGCAAAAGTGAATTTTAAAGTGACTAAAGCATATTTGAGATCTTCTTTTCGATGGTAAAATAAATTGAGGGAAGACTTGAGGTTGAGCCATTTTGAACATCCATCATTTTAGAATTCCATCGGCATAGCTGGAGTTTAATAAATTCGATTTTGGTTTTATTCCCTCTGATAAAAGGAAATAGACGCGGAGAGTTCAGTCTCAGGATGATTTCGGTCTCATCAGAAACCATTAGACAGTATCTAACCCACATGTCTGCGTGTGTGTGTCTGCAGACGTGTTTCCCAGATCAACCTGCTGACACATTCAGTCCCCATACACCCGTTTCATGGACCAGCAGTCCAAAGAGGCAGACTTTCAAACCCCACTGAAACTCCAGAAGCCATCACGTCAAACAAAACAGCGCAGGGCCTTTGTTGTAAATAGAGGACACACTCTCTCTCTTCCAGCACAACATCTTTTCTGGAGTAAATTTGAAAGGAGGGGTGTTCAATACGATGCCTTTTTTTTGAAGCTCGCATCAAAGTGTCTCCGGCCCTGTAATAAAAATAAATCTAATAAAATAAAATAAGATAAATCCAGCACGATGCGAAGGCAGGATGGTTGGACTGCTGCAGGCGTCTCATGGCAGCTGGCAGAAAGCAGTCTGAGATGATGCTGGCTGACGGAGGAGGATACATTTATACTATATATCCATAAGGGAATATGAAAATGGGAGGATCATACATACTGTACGAGCGTTAGTGGGAAAATATTTCATTCTCTAATGAATAAGTCAAAGAAAATACAACATCCCTATTTCTGTCAAAGAAATAGAGTTCTGTTTACATGTGCCTTTGAAGGCTTGTTTGGGCTTGCCAGTAAGCTAACATGCTAAAGGGGTAATTCCCTTTAAATGTGTTTCCTTAATTGATAAAGACATATTGCACTTTTCTTTTTTGGGTTCAAAGGGGGCGGTAATCTGATTTTAGTTTTCATCAGTGAGTAACACAATGTCCACAGAGACGGGCTGTCAGCTTGACGCCGCAGCCTCTATTCATTTAGACACAAAGCTGTTTCATTCGCCCGTCTGTTCGGGGCCCCGGCCCCTGAGCTGCAGACGGGGCTTCATTGTGCTGGTTGAGTCGGGACTGCGACTGTGCCATGTAAACTTCTGGGATCCTCGTGCGTCTCCACCCCCCCCCCCCCCCCGTCCCCCATGTCCTCTCTGAAGTGTGCTTCAGCGGCATCTTACGGGTCGCTGAAGATGCACGCGATTGAACGGCGAGACAAGTCGGGTTCTGGTTTTGATGACAGCGCTCGAGGGGGGCGGCCCTCGTCGTGGCCCTCGTGGCAGTCGACTGGCACTTCCGTCGCACGAGGCTTGGCGAACTCACCGTGAGAGGGAAGTGTGCTGGAGCGGGAGGGGGGACACAATAGAGGGGCGCGTTAGCTGTGAAGCGAAGCGGTGCGATTTTTGGTGTCGAGGCCCTCTGGGGATTCTGTGGTCGGGTTAAAGGGCCCGTGTTTTATTACTTTGTCTTGTGTTATTGCGTGACACGGGGCCCCTCCCCACATCCGTCCATGCCTTTCAGACGCCACTCACCCCACTTACCGCACTCTAGGCTGCTTTTCATTTTGTACTTTCCCTTCTCGTCCTGGTTTTAATTAGAACCCGACAGATGCCTGATTTCTGATAAAAACAAATTTATTCAATCAAATTGTTAGTTGAAAAAATAAGCCATGTTTTTTTCTTGTGATGAATCCGCTGAGATACACATCCATATATCTGTGATAAATTAATCCTAATCCTGTCATCTGTAGAAAAATGTTTAATTTAATTTCAGACATTTTCAAAACTTCAAGAAATGATTTCCAGTGGACTGAAGTTTCAAACAAACAACCTTCTCTTCCATCTAGTTTTGAATCTCAAAACTCTCTTTTTCTTTTTTTTGGCGCATAGAATAAAAACCTGACAACCTGTCAATAGTCATGAATCAACGTATCGGTGGATGGTGCCAGCGGGTGTCCGAACAACAACAGATGGCAGACATGCACCTCCTCAAAGACGGATGACCAGTGGGAACAGCATGAGCCTGACTGGGTTCTGCACAACGCTGATTCACTGCTGCCTTAGTCATACCCCTGGACCCAGAGAATAGCACAAACGCTCCGAATATTGTTTTCTCTTGAAATAAATAACAAATAACTGGAGGAGTTTACGTTGCTGTGGGTCCCGTCAGATAACTTTTTGGGTGGAAGAATTGCTTTTTCGCCCCAAAAGCAACTCCACCCTGAAGCTTATTTGCATTGCTGTGAGTAAGTCAGACCACGGAGAAAGTCAACGTGACAACAAGGTCCGCACCACTGAGATCTGTAGATTTGTTCATACCGGGAAGATCCGTGTTATTGAGTTCATGCCTCTTTTTGATTACTGTGCATGTGTGAAATATTTCTAACCTCTCGCCTTGTTTGTTCCGATGTCCTCCGCCGTCTCATCGCGGGCTTTCGGCCGTGCGTTCCGTCTGCACATTGTCCACGCGCGTGGGCGTGTTAAGTCCCTGTGTTTCATTAACGGGAATCCGGGAGCAGGTCGATACAGCTGCTGCCCACCAGCGTCCCCCTGAAGTCCTACACACCGTCTCACGGCTTTGCCCTCCTATACTCATCTATGGTAATCGCTGGGATCACATCACATCACATCTTTAATCATACTGGAGGCGGTTCTGGGAAGACAAGTACACAGTAAGTGAAGCACTGACCTCCGCGGACTACCCAACTTCTTTTCATCTTCAAACAACAGTTTGTTCTTTTTCTCCACCGGAAGTCAAATTTGTAACGCAATGTTCACGTCACCTGATTTCAAATGGGTGGGTGCTGATATGAAGGTGGATCACACATGGATGAAAATTAACGCGTTAATCTGCGCGATTAATGTGGCCCGAGATTAATGCGATCAAATATTTTAACGCAGTTAACGCATCTTTGTTTACTTACAGTGTGCGTCGACCCCATAAAATAAAGTGATTGCTCATTACGTGTAAGATTTAGTCTTTAGAAGAAAAACTTTTAATTAATAAATGATTAATGAATTCCAAAATGTGCGATTAATCAGTTAATTTTCTTTTATCTGTTGACAGCCCTGCTTTAAAGTAAACACAATCATCTTTTCTTGTGGAAAAAGGAAATACCTCGGATTCACAATGTGAAAGGAAATGAGTACAGTCCTTAAAGGATCAGTGTGTAGGATTGGGAGGGTTCATAAGTTGTTGCAAGTCCTTTAATTTGTTAGTGATTATTAAAATAATAATTTGTACACCAGCGCTTAATAAAGAGTAAGCATTATGTTCTTAAATCTTTCACTGCACCAGCGAATTGGACTTTTCGAAAAAGAATAACAAAATGTATACTATGTACATATAAAATTGAGTTAGTATCTGCCTGATGTCCAACATCAGTTTCAGCCCTTTTGCACCCACTAGCTGGTGAATCTGCAGCCATATTGACAAGTGAAAATGAGACAAACATCCGTGCTGATGGAGAGATCCCGATAAGCCTCGGTGAGCCTGCCGATGTGTGTGGTCACTCAAACTCCTCTCGTACTTAAGCCCCTGAGCTGGAACTCGACGTGTATTTCTTTCATCACGAGAGCTTGATCTTTAAATTTTCAAAGAAACTCAAACGCAGGGATGACTCATTTCGTGCTGCACAAACGCGAACCACGAGACTGAGAGTGAGACGAACAGAAACGTGGAACGAAGGCGATTGTAGCCAATAACAGCTCAGCGCTCCTGATGTATGCAAAACAGAGAGATAGAAGATAATGAAAGATTAATGAGTAAATCTCTGCCCATGAATATTTGACGAGGGGAAGTCTGTTTAATACATGATCACCCTGCGAAAGGCTTCCTGTACACGCCGCCGCCTCATTCGCTGATTCAGAGAGGATGCTTATTAGATTTTCAGGCGGATGGCATTTTCATTGCCCTACTCTCCGACGATTCCCTTTCATCAACCATTTCATTTCACTTCATATTTGGCTTTTATTCCTTGACGAGGACGGGAGATTACGATCGGGGCTTTCCTGGTGGCTTTCTTGCTTAGACTTTCGTCACGGACGAATACGTATCGCCAACTGCAACGTAACCTGCACGAGTTATTTCCAACTTGACACAACTACACCACCATTCCCATCCCAAATGACTTTCCCACTATCCATTCCCGGGCTTGGAGGGCCGCACTTGACACAGCACAGCTCTGTAGCTCATTGCTCTAACTGCTTTTGTGACTGACGCACGGAGAGGGATCAATGGATTAGTTTCCGTGAGACGCGTGTTCTCGTGGGCCTCAGACGTGCCTGTACATGCTAAGAATGGGATTACAGAAAGGTAGACGGGGGCTGAGTGGGGGGGGGGGGCGGTCGGCCCGGGCGCCCGCCGTCCCGGCTTCACGGGCGGTGACAAATGGAGAACGACGCCAGCGGAGTGCTCTCACATCTCCAACTCAATCACAGCGAGTCAACACGCGGGGAGACGGAGCGTCCATCACGCCCGGATACGATTCGCGCAAACGCGCGCTAATCGGCGCGAGCGCTCAACGCTGTCAGCGTCTCCTTTCGCACCTGTGGTTCCGCACGTGCCTTTTTTTTTCATTACCTTTGTATGTTTTTTGTTACATTAGATCGACAAAACCAATCTCTTTGATGGAAGATCGGCCATTTTCCTCGCAGTCAAACCGAAGCTTCCAACAGACAGAGAGGAGCTGTGGTGCGGGAGGGACACGCGTTTTTCATTTTTCCATCACATCTGTTGCTTTGTCAGGATTATGTAATAACGCAATAATGTAGGAAAGACATATTTTATCCGAGCTGGTGGTGAGATTTGTCTCGGAGAGCCTTAGGAGGGTGTTCCACCATGAAAGGTATTTATAGCACCGAGGGGAGCTGTGTTTTCTTTCTGTGGGCTGTACGAGGGAAACCCACAGCTCGGGGAATGATGAATGTCTTTAATGAACGCATTGCATAAATATAATACCAGGGGGACAACTGGGTGGAAATAGCATTAAGCTAAGCTTGATCCTCCTCGCACATGCAGAAGGCGGGTTTGGCGCACGCATACATGCATGGATTCAAGTTCAGATGCACATACTCGTTAGCGGCCCCCGTGAAACTATAGAGTTTCCTGTATTCAACTGGAAGATCACAGCCGCCGGGAGAGCACAGGTGACAGCGGATGTAAGCGGCACAGAGAGTCCCCCCCCCCCCCATCCTCTTCTTCGCATGTCATCAAAGTGGCCGAGGGGACTTCCGATCCCCCCCGTCTCAATAGCAGAGTATGAATAATGCAGCAGTGCGGGGTTGCCTGCCTGACAGGAGTGACTTGATATAAAAAAAAAACAGCTGGGGGAGGCCGAGGGGGTGGGTGGGGGGGGGGGGGCGTCAACACACAGGAAAAAAAGGGGGGGGCCGCAGCAGCGGCTAAATATAAGTCTCAAAGCCTCTTCCATTCAGAGACGGAGGAACACAGAAACACAGAGGGAACGTGTGCGTGTTGGGCTTCTTGCGGTGGCGTGTGTGCGTGCGTGCGTGCGTGTCTGCCCGCGTGTTGGCAACGTGTTCTCCACCTCTGT